>NC_136932.1:4591490-5191490 GCF_949752795.1 Hyperoodon ampullatus | reverse complement strand
GCTTAAATAAGGTTGGGAGAAGTTCTAACTATCCAAAATGGAGAAAGCTCATTGAACACCTTGGGACATTTAATAGAGACTTCAGAAAGGTCACACCTTGGTAGTGGAGCTAAACTAGACCAGCCCTAATAAAGGCTAAAAGGAAAAAATTTAGGATCAAATTGATTTACAACTAATTTAACTGCCTGCTAAATCAAAACTCAACATTCTTTAAAGAGAGACACAAAATCTAGATGCTCAGCAATGTGTAGCATACAGAATTTCCAGCATTCCATCAAATATTACAGTACATGCAAAGAAGCAGGAAATGATACCAGAAGAAAAACCAGGCAATAGAAACAGACCCAGAAAGGACAGTTTATAAAATTGACCAGCAAAATGTTTAAAAATAGCATTTACAAATATGCTCAAGAATTCAAGAAAACTTAAAGATAATATGGAGATAGAGAGCAAAAGGATGGGGAGGGACTTACCTGGTGGTGCAGTGGTTAAGACTCCACACTGCCAATGCAGGGGGCCTGGGTTTGATCCCTGGTTGGGGAACTAAGATCCCACATGCCGTGGGGCAACTAAGCTTGCGTGCTGCACCCGCTGAGCCCATTGCTCTAGAGCCCGTGCGCAATGAAGAGCCCGCACACTGCAACAAAGACCCAGTGCAGCCAAAGTTTAATTAATTATTTAAAAAAAGAAAATTTCTCTTAAAAAAAAAAGAGTAAAAGGATGGGGGACTTCCCTGGAGACCCAATGGTTAAGACTCCGTGCTTCCACTGCAGGGGGGTGATGGTTTGATCCCGGGTTGGGGAACTAAGATCCCACATGCTGCGTTACATACCCCCCCCCAAAAAAAGAGTAGAAAGATGGAAAAAGATATACTATCACAAACACTAATCACAGGAAAGTTGGAGTGGTTATTAATATCAGATGATGTAAACTTCAGGAAGAAGAGTAAATGGAAAGTTATTAAATAATACCCTTCTCTTTCAGTAAAGATAAAACAAGTAGACAAAAAAAAATGGAAAAGCTATAGAAGACTTGAGCAACACTATCAGTGAACTTGTCCTAAGTGACATAGAATGCTGTACCAGAAAACATGCTTTTCATTACTGGGATATTCAATAAGATATACCAAATAATCAGCCATAAAACAAATTTCTGTAAATTTAGAATGATCAAGATCATATTAGTGTATTCTATGGCCTCAACAGAACTAAAGTAGAAATCAAATAGCACATACCGGGAAATTTTGAAAATGAAATATCACCCTTCTGAATAACCTATGAGTCAAGGAATAAATTACAAAGAAAATTACAAAATAAGTTTCTCTGTGTGATAGTGGCAACACAGTATTCGAATCTTGTGGAATGCATTGAAGGCAGTGCTTAGAGCAAAATGTATAGCTGTGAATGCTTATCTTTTTCTTTTTTGTATGGCTGTGTTGGGTCTTCTTTGCTGCACACAGGCTTTCTCTAGTTGCGGCGAGCGGGGACTACTCTTCGTTGCAGTGTGTGGGCTTCTCATTGCGGTGGCTTCTCTTGTTGCGGAGCACGGCTCTAGGCGCACAGGCTTCAGTAGTTGTGGCACGTGGGCTCAGCAGTTGTGGCTCGCGGGCTCTAGAGCGCAGGCTCAGTAGTTGTGGCACACGGGCTTAGTTGCTCTGCGTCATGTGGGATCTCCCCGGACCAGGGCTCAAACCCATGTCCCCTGCATTGGCAGGTGGATTCTTAACCACTGCACCACCAGGGAAGTCCTGGAAATGCTTATCTTAAAAGAAAGGTTTAAAATCAAATCTTCCACCTTTGAAAACTAGAAAAAGAAAAGTAAATCTACAATAAGTAAAAGGAAGGAAATAAAAAAGATAATGGTGGAAATCAATGAAATAAAAAATGGGCATAGAGTAGAGAAAAATCCATGAAACCAGAAGCGGTTTCTTTGAAATAAAATCAATAAGCTTGATCGACCTCTGTCGAAATTAGTCAAGAAAGAAGACACAACTCACCAGTACCAAGATTGTAAAAAGAAATATCACTAAAGTTTCTACACAGATTCAAAGGGTAATAAGAGGATGTTATGATCAATTCTATGCCAATAAATTTGACAGCTTAGATGAAATAGATAATTTCCTTGAAAGACACAAATTACCAAAACTGTAAAGAAATAGAAAATCTGAATAGCCTTATATCTTTATAAACTGGATTGGTGATTAAAAACCTTACCACCAAAAAGTAAAAACAAAAACAAAAGCCTCTAGGCTTGGACAGTACTGAATTCTATCAAATATTTTAGAAAGGAATAATCTTTCAAAAAAAATAGAGGAGGAGGGAAAACTTTCTAACTCATTATATGAGATCATCATTACCATGATATCAAAAATAAAATAAAAATTATGGGAAAAGGAAACTACTGGCCAATATCCCACATGCACATGTAAAAATCTGTAACAAAATATCAAATTGAACCCAGCAACATATGAAAAGGGTAATAAATCATAATCAATTTGGATTTATCTCGGAAATGTAAGGTTGTTTTAACATGCAAAATCAGTCAGTGTTATTAAGTTCCAGCTTAATAACAGATCAAAGAAGAAAAATCACATGATCATCTCAATAGATGCAGAAAAGGCATTTTACAAAATTAAACACCCATTAAGGATAAAATCTCTAAACAGACTAGGAGAAGGTAACTTCCTCAACCTGATAAATTGTATATATGAAAAACCTAATTTTAACATTGTATTTAGTCATAAAATACTGAACACTTCCCCCTAAGGTCGAAACATGGATATTAGGTCTACTACATCTATTCAACATTGTACTGGAAGTCCACCTAGGACAGTAAGGGAAGAAAAAGCGGGGTCATACAGATTAGAAAATAATTTTTAAATGTCATGATAGGGTTCTAGCAAGTTCACAGGAAACATGGCCAATATGCAAAAATTAATTCTGTAGCCGTAAACCATCAACGAACAAATGGAAAATGAAATTTTCAATATAGCAACATTTGTGGTAACATCCAAGAACATAAAATACTTAAGGATAAACTTAATAAAAATATGTGCATGTTACATACACTGAAATCAGATTTCTAAAAATTAAAGGAAAGTAGGTCTTAAAAGTTTTCATGGACTTCCCTGGTGGCACAGTGGTTAAGAATCCGCCTGCCAATGCAGGGGACACGGGTTCAAGCCCTGCTCTGGGAAGAGCCCACATGCCGCAGAGCAGCTAAGCCCATGAGCCACAACTACTGAGCCCACATGCCACAATTACTGAAGCCCACGCGCCTAGAGCCTGTGCTCCGCAACAAGAAAGGCCACCGCAATGAGAAGCCCACGCACTGCAACAAAGAGTAGCCCCCACTCGCCACAACTAGAGAAAAGCCCTTGCACAGCAATGAAGACCCAATACAGCCATAAATAAATAAATAAATATTTTTTAAAAAGTAAAAATAAATTTAGAGATCTGTAGCAATTATCCATCCAGTCTGAAGAACAGAAAGGTTAAAGAAAAATGGACAGAGCCTCAGAGACCTGTGGAACAACATCAAGAGTAGAATGTGAATGAATCCCAGACAAGACAGAAAAAGGCAGGAAGAAAAAAAAAAGTGAGAAATTAATGGCAGAAAGCCTCCCAAATTTGATGAAAAACGTTAATCTACAGATCTAAGAAGTTCAGTGAACCCCAAGAAGGATAAAAATATCCATACCTAGACATGTTAGGGCCAAACTGTTGAAAACTGAACACAGAAATTTTTGAAAGCACCAAAAGGAAAATAACTCATGTGTACAAAAAGAATATTTGATTAATGGGTGACCTAATCAGAAATCATGGAAACCAGAGCCATGTGACATATTCAGTGTGCTGAAAGGAAAAAAACAAGAATTCTGTATCTAGCAAAACTGTCCTCTGTAAATGTAGGCAAAATAATGACATTCCCAGATAAACAAAAAGGGAGAGAATTTGTCGCTAGTAAATATGCCTGGCAAGAAATAGTAAAGGAAGCCCTTCAGGATGAAAGGAAATAAATACCAGACAGTAACTCAGATCCATAGGAATTGGTAAATGAAAAGCATCAGAAACGGTAAATAGGTGGGTAAATCTATGACTCTAATTTTTTCATATCTTGTCTTAACTTCTTTAGAAAATAGAAGATTGTATAAAGCAATCATTATAACATTGTATTGTTAGGTCTATAGTATATATATAGAAGTAATATATGAAATATGTTTGAACATATGAAAATAATAGCACAAAGGAGAGAGGAGGGACCCATTATGTACTGGAGCAAAATGCTTGTGCTTTATGAGAATTAAGTTATTGGTTTGTTTGTTTTAATTTATTTTATTTTTTTGGCTGTGTCGGGTCTTAGTTGTGGCACGCGGGATCTTTGTTAAGGTGTGCAGGATCTTTCGTGTGGTGCGCGGGCTTCTCTCTAGTTGTGGTGTGCGGGTTGTTTTTTTCTCTCTCTAGTTGTGGAGTGTGTGTTCCAGAGCACGTGGGCTCTGTAGTTTGCAGCACACAGGCTCTCTAGTTGAGGCCCATGGGCTCAGTAGTTGTGGCACGCAGGCTTAGTTACCCCATGGCATGTGGGATCTTAGTTCCCCAACCAGGGATCGAACCTGCATCCCCTGCATTAGAAGGCAGATTCTTTACCACTGGACCACCAGGGAAGTCCCTAAGTTATTGTTTTGAAATAGATTGTGGTAAATTAAGATACATATTGTATTCCATGAGCAGACTATAAGAAAATAATTAGAAAAAAAGATTAAAAGTCAACAGAGGAATTGAAACAGTACACTTAAAACAAGAAAACAGTAAAGGAGACACAGAAAAACAAATTCGAAAAAAGCATGAAGCAAATAGAAAAGGATTGCAAAATGGGAGAGAAAATCCAACCATATCCATAATTTTACTAAATGTAGACAGACTGAACTCTTCACCCAAAAGACAGATTATCAGTATGGATTAAAAAGCAACACCCGGGGCTTGCCTGGTGGCGCAGTGGTTAAGAATCCACCTGCCAATGCAGGGTATGTGGGTTCGAGCCCTGGTCTGGGAAGATCCCACATGCCATGGAGCAACTAAGCCCGTGCGCCACAACTTCTGAGCCTGCGCTCTAGAGCCCACAGCACAACTACTGAGCCCACGTGCCATAACTACTGAAGCCCGTGTGCCTAGAGCCGGTGGCCCACAACTAGAGAAGCCACCACAATGAGAAGCCCATGCACCGCAACGAAGAGTAGACCCTACTCGCCACAACTGGAGAAAGCCTGCACACAGCAACAGAGACCCAATGCAGCCAAAAAAAAAAAGCAAGATGCAACTATGTGCTGTCTACAAGAGACATGCTTTAGAGTCAAAGTCGCAAATAGGTTGAAAGTAAACAGATGGAAAAATGCATACTATGCAGATAGAACACTCCACCCAAGGATTACAGAATAAACATTCTTTATAAACATACTGGAACATTCTCCAGGATAGAGCATAGATTGGGCCACTAAACAAGTCTTAATCAATTTAAGAAGATTAAAATCATTCAAAATGTGTTCTCTGACCAGAACTAGAGAATTAAACTAGAGATTCACGACAGAACAAAATGTGGGAAAAGCTCAAGTATTTGGAAATTCAGCATCATGCTTCTAAATAATTTTGAACTGAATGAAAATGAAAAGCTACCAAAATTTATGTGATTCAGCCAAGGTAATGATACAGCTCTGCATTCCTATATCACAAAAGAGGAAAGAAAGAAAGCTCAAATCAGTAACAACCTTCAACTCTAAGAAAATAGAAAGAAGGGCAAAGCCCAAAGCAAAAAAGAAGGAAAAAAATAAAGATTAGATTGGATATCAGAGAAATAGGAAACAAAAACAGTAATAAAATCAATGAAACCAAGAGCTGGTTCATTGAAAAAAGTTTTTTAAATTGACAAACCTAGACTAAGAAAATAAGAGAGAAGACTCAGATTATCAAAAGCAGGAATGAAGGAGTTCTAAGTACTTTAGCCAAAAGACAGATGAAATGTTTATCAGGTAAATACCATAAATAACTTCATACTAACAAGTCAGACAACCTAGGTGAAATGGACAAATTCCTGGGAAGGCACAGATTGCCAAATTTGACTCAACAGAAAAATGGACAATCTGAATAGATCTAGAGCAAGTAAATTCAGTAATTCAAAACTGTCCCACAAAAAAAGCCCAGGCCCAGATGACTTCACTGGTGAGTCCATCAAATATTTAAAGGAAAAATAACACCAATACTCAAACTCACTCATAAAGTAAAAGAAGAAATACTTCATAACTTGTTCTCTCCGGCCAGTATTTTTCTGATACCAGAAATATCTGATGTCAAAGCCAAACAAAGATATCACAATAAAAGGAAATCTACTGTATTCCTCAGGAACAGAGATGCAGACGTACTTAACAAAATTTTAGCAAACTGAATCCAGCAACATATAAAAGGGTTGGATCTTAACCAAGTGGGATTTATCCCAGAAATACAAGTGTGGTATAACATCTGAAAATCAGTTAATGTAATAGTTCATAATAATTAGTAGAATAAAGCAGAGATCAACAAACTTTTTCTGTATGGGGCTGGATAAGGAAATATTTTAGGCTTTGGCCATATGGTCTCTGTCACAGCTACTCAACTCTGCCAATGTTTTACAAACATTGCCAATGTTTTACAAAGTGGCCACAGACAATACATAAACAAATGAGCATGGCTGTGCGCCAATAAAACTTTATTGCATGGTGCTGAGATTTTCATTTCATTTCATTTTCACATGTCACAAAATAATATCTTCTTTTGATTTTCTTTCAACCATTTAAAAATGCCAAAACCATCCTTGTCTTGTGGCCATATAAAAATAGGCAGCTGGTGAGATTTACTGCCCTCCGGAATAAAGGACAGAAACCACATGATCATCTCACTATGACAGCCTCTAAAATGACCCCCAAATAACCCCTACCTCCTCATATTTGCACCTTTGTGTAATCTTTTCCCCTTGAGCGTGGACTGGACCTAGTGACTCATTTCTAACAATAGAATACTGCAAAAGAGATTGGATATCTCTTTGGAGATTAGGTTACAAAAAGACTGTGACTTCTCTCTTGCTCTACTTTCTTCTCCAGCTCTGGGGAAGCAAGCTGCCCTGTTGTGAGTACCTCTGTGGAGAGGTCCATGTGGCAAGAAACTGAGGTCTCTGGCCAGCAGCCAGCAAGAACCTGAATTCTATCAAAAACCAAATGCGTAAGCTTGGAATTAGATTGTCTAAGGTCTGCAAGCATCCTCCTAAATGAGCTTGGAAGGGAATCTGTACCTAGTTACCTTTGAGATGATTGCAGCTGTGGCCAGTGGTACCTTGATGGTAGCCTTGTGAGAGACGCGGAGTCAGAGTCACCCTGCTAAGCTGCCTGTGCCTATGTTCCTGATCCGTGAAAACCATGAGATAATAAATAATTATTGTTTTAAGCTGCTCATTTCTGAGGTAATTTGCTATGCAACAGTAGATAACTAATACATCATTAGATACAGTAAAAGCACATGACAAAATGCAACATTTATTCGTGATCAAAATTTTAAACAGGGAATTCCCTGGAGGTCCAGTGGTTAGGACTCAGCACTTTCACTGACAGGGCCCGGGTTTGGTCCCTGGTTGGGGAAGTAAGATCCTGTAAGCCTCCAGGCGCAGCCAAAAAAAAAAAAAAATTCAACAAACTAGGAATAGAAGGGAGTTTCCTTAATCTGATCAAAAGCTTCCATGAAAAACCTACTGCTAACAGTGTACTTAATGGTAAGAGACTGAATGCCTTACCTTAAAGTCAGGAGCAAAGTGAGTTTCTATTCAGCATTCTACTGGGGATTCTAGCCAATGCAATACGTTTACAAAAAAAAAAAAAAGAGCATACCAATAGGAAGGAAGTAAAACTGTCTTTTTTGGCAGATAACATAAATCCAAAAGAAATGCCAGATTTCTACTCTGAAAACTATAAAACATTACTGAGAGAAATTAAAGAAGATGTGTATCAAGAATATATAGAGAATTCTTACAATCAATAACAAGGCAATCCAATTAAAAATAGGCCTGGGACTTCCCTGGTCGTCCAGTAGTCAAGACTCCATGCTTCCACTGCAGGGAGCATGGGTTCAATCCCTGGTTGGGGAATTAAGGTTCTGCATGCTGCGCTGCATGGCCAAAAAAATTAATTAATTAATTTTTTTTTAAAAAGGCCTGAGCACTTAGACATTTCACCAAGGAAAGAGATGAATGGTTAACAAACACAAGAAAGAGTGTTCATTACAAAATTGCAAAATAAAACCACAAGATGCAATTTGACAAAGGCATTTATGAGGCAGTTGAGGAAACTTGAACACAGACTGGGTGTCAGACATTAAGGAATTAAAATCCTTATTTAGAAATATGTCCTGAAATATTTACAGGTAAAATAATATGTCTGGGATTCTCTGTAAAATACTGGAACAAAGAAAGGAGAAAAATAGATGAAATAACAATAGTAGAATATTGATAAATGTCAAAGGTTAATGATGGTACATGTGCATTCTCTGTTATTCATTCTTGAGTATATTTGAGATTTTCTGTAATTAAAAAAATTTTAAATGAGGAACTTGACCACTGTGGGAAAAGAGCCTTTAAGGAATTCATAAAGGAAAGCAGGCAGTAATTTACATAACTTAGTTTGTTTCAGCCCAACACTGGTCCATCCTCTGTATACCTTGCAAAAATACGATTTTTTCATTACTGCCATGCAAAAGGTTATCTGAGCAGAAAGAGATTTAAGTGAAAGAGCAGAGACAGAGGTTTTGGGCTTCATGTTTCACCACTTGCTGACAGGTACTAGCAAGCTTTCTGGTGTTCCTGAATTTACAAAATGCATGTAGATCTCTTATCAGCACAAATGTAGTTTGCTGTCAGTAGCTACTAACATTTCCAAATGTGAATCAGGCACCATCTTCCCCTCATGCACATTCTCATAAACAGCACAGCTTTTTTTCTCCTTTGTGAACCTGCCTCTTCCTCAGCATGAAAGGTCCCTGGATTTATAACTGCTTTTATTTGGGGTATGGAAATTTTACAGTTCTTGTAACACGTGAGAGTCATGTATGATATTCCAAGGATGTGTTCTTATTTGTTTATTGAGAATTGTGTATGATATTGGTATATCATACTAATATCCTTAGTAGGATGTGTTCTTATTTGTTTATTCATTATTTTCTCCTTTTTCCATTTTTCAGTACATGTACTAGCCTTAGCAAGTTCTGTTCCAAACTCAGGCACCTTGACTTGGCTTCCTGTACATCAATAACAAACATGTCTCTAAAAGCTCTGAGGTAAATTTCTTACAACAAGAATGTCCAGTAATCAGAACAGATACTTATTTTTTTATTAACTAAAATGAAGTTGGAATTGAAAGAAACTATGTTTTATAGATACGTACTGTAGTTCAAAATAGATCTTTTGTTTTATTACTTGCCCAAATTACAGGACACATTCAGGTGAAATGATGGAGGTAACTAGGATTTCTGAACAGAATAGTACAGTTTGTACATGAATGAAGTGCTTAGCAGGATTCTGTATATATAGTAAGTGCTCAGTAAGTTTTCATTGTTTTAATGTTACTGTATTTTTTAAAAGTACATTACAAAAAGATATATCTTAAAAGGAGGGTGAAATGCCCAATGTCTTTGTACTTTTACTTTTTTATCAGCCTTTTATAAAAGATCATGGTGCCATGTATTAGTTACATTTATGAATAGTAAGAATTAAGCCATTAAAAGACGAAATGTAAGTTTAGTTAAGTAGAGTGTAAGTAATCTGAAAATGTGTCTCCTATACCTTCCTTATGAGCACTGAACACATGTATCTAAGGCTGGTGTAGGATAACAAATAAGATAGCATAGCAGCGTTTATAGTTCATAAGTAATTCACATAAATGGTCTCATTTATTTTGAAATCTTGTGAGGTAGATAGGACCGACACTCTACAGATAAGAAAATCTAAAACATTTTTGAATGCCGGGTACTGTGATTCAACCATGGGAGGTAACTGAATAAGATACTATTGCTGCCCTTAAGTTGCTCAGAGTATCGTAGAAGAAAAAAAAACTAAATGTGTTGTCGTATTACAGCGGGATAAGTGCTATGGTAGAATTGAGTGCATTAGTTTGGGGAGAACATAGAAGGGCTACTGCTAATCTTGGTTTAAGAGAGGTTCTGTCAGGCTTCCCTAAGTGACTTGCCTGAAGTCACACTATTAATGTTGAAGAATGAACTTGAACCAAGATCCCCTGGCTTTATTTTATAAAACAATTAAAGCAGTATTTTCCAAAGAATGCCATAGAGCTTGGGATTCTTCCATAGTTTAAATGTGAAATCAAAGATCAAAGATGAAGCTAGTGTTTGATAGAAGGCAGAGATCTAATAATACAATATATCCTAAATTCAGCCTGTGGAAACTATACCCTAGATACTTCCCAAGAGAGAGAATTTACAGATCCTTTGTAATTTTTTAAAGTTTAAATGGCCTCATTATTACTTTGATAAGTACTTGAATTATTTGATAGAGAATTTGAGTTTGAATCTGACTCTTCATTAATTACTCTGTTAACTTGAACAAGTCGCTTAATTTCCATTTCCTATATAGAGACCGTTAAAATCTGTGATAAGTGTAAAAAGAATATACTTTGAAAAGTATAAACCTCCGTAAAAATCTAATGTATCTGAAAAACAGCATTGTGCTTGAGCTTGTTAGTTAAGGTGGATTTGAGCTAGCCCTCCTAGTGACGTAGTCCCACATGAACACCACAAGCATTGATAAATGCACCTTTTGTTACAGAATTGCCTGTATTCTAAATCTACATTAAGTAAATATGTCCCCAACTAGATGGCCAATAAAATGAGACTTTGGTGCCTTTGGAATTGGATTTAGTCATATGTTTGTTTCATTTTGTTTTATCCTAAGTGAGGGATGTCCACTGTTGGAGCAATTAAACATTTCCTGGTGTGACCAAGTAACCAAGGATGGTATCCAAGCACTAGTGAGAGGCTGTGGAGGTCTTAAAGCCTTATTCTTAAAAGGCTGCACACAGGTAATACTCCCTGTCTTACTTGTGAATGATAGAGGCACCATGAACTTGGTGGGCAGCCCAAGATGTTGGCTTGAGAGATACGTAGTAGTTGTGTATTACTGACCAAAGACCCATGCTTACCAAAAATTAAAGGGTTTTCCCTAGAGTGAAAAAATAGAAGAATTAACACCTGCCTGACCAAAGATAAATTTTTGAGGGGAGGCAAGACGGGAAGACAAAAGTGTAATACGGAGCAGGTGCCGCAGGCAAGAAGGGTTTCATGTAGTTTAATCTGAAAAGACAACTTGTCACGTTGTCACTGCCTGAGACCTTGAACTGGATAGGCAAGGAAGGCAGTCTTGGCAGTTTCCACTAGTTGTTTAACTACCAAGAGCTTTTCTTAAATGTGCCAAGTATACAGCAACCTACATTTTACAGTGTTGATGCTTATTTCCTGCCAGTCACATCACAAATCCAACATATTTTGTCATTAAAATTTTTAATATCTCAGTATTTTACAGTGGGGAAAAAAAAGGAGTTGATATGGTAACAACACCTGGAAGGAAATGATCAAGAGTGGGTTTAGAAGTGACTGAGAGAGTAGGGCTAGGGTCTTATTACCTTATTTTATTAATGGTTGCTAAAACCATGCCTTGTATTCTATTAAAAAATGCCCTCATTCTTTCACCATGAAGGGAGGATTCCCACAGTTTGAAACAGAGCTTTGAAAGTATGACCGCCTTAAAACAACAACTTGAGCCCCTGGTTATTTATGGAATCCTGAAAAATATTGATTGGGATGCATCATTATAGTCAATGACTTGCCATCTGTTCTCCGCACTGTATGCATAGCACTGATCTTCCAGCAGCAGATAAACTACAGATTTCTTTCTCAGCTCCTGTTCCCAAAAGTTTGCTGTTAAGAAACTTTACAGGGAGCGTAGCAATGTGAAGGTTATTTTAGTTTCAAAATCCCTCAGCAAAATGCTGCAAGGCATCTTTAATTTATCAGAAGAAAAATCCATAAACATTAGGCAATGTTTATTTTATCTTTCCCTTGATTTGGTGATAATATGAATTTGACGTGGTCAGAACTGATAACAAATACTGATAACTGTACTAACCATTTGAATTACACATTTATATGATCATTGTTCATTGTTTCTGGTTCAATTTTTCCTTTGAAAGTTGGTTGGCTATATTTAGAATGTGTTGATGAATGTGTACACTCTTAAATCTTTAAGATTTAAGGTTTTAATATTTTAAACAATGTCAGTAATAATTTCTTCTCTCTTTTTAATCTTTCTAGCTAGAAGATGAAGCTCTCAAGTACATAGGTGCACACTGTCCTGAACTGGTGACTCTGAACTTGCAGACTTGCTTAGTAAGCAGTCCTTCCCATAACTCTTCTGTATTAGTAATTCATTTCAATAATATTATTGTAAGAGTTTCAGTCATAAAGACCAGTAGTTTGTCTACTTCAACCCTGGGGACGCAGTAATCATAGATGACTTCTTAAATGCTCAACAGTACTTGCCCCTAGGGGCTTTGACATAGATGAGATAGAGGGTAGCTTATACAGAATTCCAAATAAGCTAAACTGTAGCTCCACCCCTTTCTCTTCTACTTAAGAAAACTCTACTTTTTAGAAGTAAATTTTTCACAGACTTCGGCATTTAAAATATTTTTGGTAAATTAATTGCAGTCACACTGACTAACATCTATCAGGGAGTAATGACTATTGGGAATCATTGATATAAGCAGATGACAAGCAAAATGTACTCTTTAAATTATTTTCAAGTAGTATTTGTAGTTCACATTTGGCTTGTTTAGACTATCAGCTTTTTTTGTGTCTATCCCAAACCCCCTGAATTTTGCTCAGAGAATTTGCTGAAACTATTCAGGATCCTAGAACATTGACAATACACCTTTAGCTTTTCCCTCTTGCCTTGAAAATTGCATATGTGTGTTGCCTTGGAGTGAGAGCCTCTCATAGCAATGAAAAACGTTGGTGAGGGTTTTCTTTGTTTTTGCTAAGCCTTCTGTGTATAATACTCTCCCCTTCTTGTTTGGTCACCTGAAACTTTAGAGCATAGTGGTTGTTTAGTTTAAAGGTGACACATATAGGGCCACGTTTTGTGCAATTTAAACACCCTGGGGCTTCCCTGGTGGCGCAGTGGTTGAGAGTCTGCCTGCCGATGCAGGGGACACGGGTTCGCGCCCCGGTCCGGGAAGATCCCACATGCCGCGGAGCGGCTGGGTCCGTGAGCCATGGCCGCTGAGCCTGCGCGTCCGGAGCTTGAAGAGGCCACAACAGTGAGAGGCCCGCGTACTGCAAAAAATAAATAAATAAATAAAATAATAATAAATAAACACCCTGCCCTCCCAGCCCTTAAGGGATGGTGCTGATAGCGATCTGTTTCAGAGGCTCCTAGAGACTGAGTTAAAGGAATGATATTTTGATTTCCATAGTTGCTAACTACCAGAATTTGCCTACTTTCATTTATGAAACAAATATTTGGCCTGAAAGAAAGATCTTACACAGCTATTGTAAACACGAAACTGTCATCTTACAGTGACAGGAAAAAACTGTTCTTGCACATCTTCAGATTTTATTTATATACATACATAAATATACACATGTGCACTCTGTGTATGTGGGTATATGTTATGTACATACACACACACATACATATAAATACATACATACCATACCTACCGTTTGCCATTTTAGTTTCATTTCCTTTATCCTTCCAGCAGACAGAAACCAATTGATAAGCATAAAGAACCAGCTCTGTCATATGTTTATTTTACTGTTTACCTTCACCCAGATCATAGGGCATGAGTCATTCCTTCTGTCATTCTGTACAATGTGATGAAATGATTCTCAGCATTCATGACACTTCTTGAAGTTTCTGCCCAAAACTATTGAAGTGACCAAAGTACACACTTAATGCCGTCTCTTTTTCTTGACTAATTTGAAAACATAAAAGTTTAGTAGATTTTGCTCTTTTAACAATTTAAACTATTGGTAATATGACTTTCTTCCTCAGTAATCCCTTATAGACTTCAAAACATTAAGAAAGAAAAGGCAGCACAGCCCTCCCAGTATTTTGTTAATAATGTGTGACACAAACTCCATTGGCCTGCTAAATATGCACGTTTATGGATTGCTGCTTCTCTCTTTATTTATATTTCTTTCAGTTATCCTTGTTTAGTAATAACTGTACGTCACATTTGTGTGGCACTTTAAGGTACTTCTACATGTTTACATGCCTCATCAATTTATTCTCATGACAGATCTTGTATCTGCCTTAGCATCCATTTTTCATCTGTATGTTGTTTCAGTTCTATAATACTGAGAACATACTGATTTAAGCAGTGAATATTTAAAGTTTGATTTTTTCTTCAGTTGTCCTTGCAACCTAAGAATACTGTTTGATTAAACAGAAATGACAGGAGAGCCTTATTCTGAGGCTTACACAAAATAAGCAAATCTATCAGGAATAATTAAAGTGCTGATCATATCCAACATGTTAAGATGTTTATATATGACATCTTTTTTTTAATGTAACATCTCTTGTGTTCTTTTTTCATTTTAAAATAATTTAAAATAATAATTTAAAACATACAAAATTATATTTGAGTTGGATACAACTATTTATCTCCATTAAATTAAGATAGTCTTTTTTTTATACATCTTTATTGGAATATAATTGCTTTACAATGTTGTGTTAGTTTCTGCTGTACAACAAAGTGAATCAGCTGTCCGTATATATATATCCCCATATACCCTCGCTCTTGAGCCTCCCTCCCACCCTCCCTATCCCACCCCTCTAGGGGGTCATAAAGCACCGAGCTGATCTCCCTGTGCTATGCGGCTGCTTCCCACTAGCTATCTACTTTACGTTTGGTAGTGTATATATGTCAGTGCTACTCTCTCACTATGTCCCAGCCTCCCCTTCCCCCACTGTGTCCTCAAGTCCATTCTCAACATCTGCATCTTTATTCCTGCCCTACCACTAGGCTCATCAGTACCAATTTTCTAGATTCCATATATATGTGTTAGCATACAGTATTTATTTTTCTCTTTCTGACTTACTTCACTCTGTATGACAGACTCTAGGTCCATCCACCTCACTACAAATAACTCAATTTTGTTCCTTTTTATCGCTGAGTAATATTCCATTGTATATATGTGCCACATCTTCTTTATCCATTCGTCTGTCGATGGACATTTAGGTTGTTTCCATGTAGGATAGTCTTTATATTATAAAACTAAAATTTAGAAATAAATGGATTTATGGTTGATATGAGATTACAGCTATGATCCACAGGTTGTTTCATTTTTTTAAAGTAACAATATCAGTATCAATTTTGAACTTGTAAATGCGTTTATACTATTAAAATACTGCTGTTTTTATCTGTTTTCTAGGTTTTAAAATCATTTAATTGAACCTACACCATGATGCACCCCCTCTGTTCCCAGTTTTGTCAGTCCCATTAGGTTAAAAGAACCCTGTTATAGCTTCTTCCCTTTGCACCAGAAATGAGCACAGATTCTCTTGAAAGTAAATCAAAAGGAACTGGAAGGAAGAAACAAAGTGTATTCATTTTCTTTTAGGTCTGCTGCATGGTTAATATCAAATCTGCTTTTATTTCTTTTTGGCACTTATTTCACAGAGGTAACTTTCTTCTGTCTTTATCTTCTGCCAAGTTACTAATAACTGTGGGGTTTTCCCTCTTGTTTTTTTTTTTAGCAAATCACAGATGAAGGTCTCATTACTATATGCAGAGGGTGTCATAAGTTACAGTCCCTCTGTGCTTCTGGCTGCTCCAACATCACAGACGCCATCCTGAACGCTTTAGGCCAGAACTGCCCACGGCTTAGGTAAACATTTCTTGTTTATCTCAAAAAATCAGGGGAAAGGAGCAGTGGCCTCCTTCACTCATATTTATTCCTTGGAACCTTGAATTTTTTAAGGTAGGCACTACAAGGCCACTACTACCCTTTCAGATGCGCACCTGCTTGCTTTGTACCTCATTTGATTACATGTAATTGGCCTGAACCAAGGGGGTAGTAGTCCTCATTTTCTGCTTCTTGGCTATCCCTACTAGAAAAATATCAACATTTTATCACATTACTTGAGAAAAGAAATAAAGACATTTTCTCTTATTAATGCTTTCATATAATTCCTTTCTGAAGAAAGTTTTTAGAAGCCCACCCTGTGATCATTTATATTGTGGTAATGATGCCAGGTACATAGCAGGGAGTATTTAAAGAGAAAAAACAGCTCCTCCTTTGTGCAGATGGTCTTTTAAAGCAAGCTTTATTTCTCTATGGCTCCTCATCTCTACCTAAATACAGGATTGGCTGAATATTTACTAAGAATGCTGTGTTAGCATGCACATGGTATCAAGCCCATATTGATTTTGTAAGAGCACACAGCACACTATTTTGTAATAAATAGGGATAATCCCCATATAACTTTTTTGTTCTTTAAAACAAAACTTATATTGTACTTATTATCTATTGAACATCAGCCACTGTTTTAAATTATTTACAAATATTAATTCATTTAATCATCATAACACCATATAAGCACTGTTATTATCTCTGGATTATAGGTGAGAAAACCGAAGCACAGGTCGAGTAACCTGTTGAAGGTCTCACAGTTAGTAAGTGCAGGAGCAAGTGTTCAATCTCAGGCAGTGCAGCTCCAGAACCTATGAAACCAGTTGTCTTACACATAAGAATCATTGTAAACCAATAAAAACTTTCTTAAAACATTTTTGTAATCACCTGGCCATGGGCCTTCGTAATCTCGGAAGCCTAGAGTAGAATACTCTCCAGGAGCTGAGGAGGTAGCCAGTCTTCTCTCTAAAAAATATTACATAGTACCTTTTTCTGTTTTAAAGACAGGGATGTTCAGCTCCATTCTCCTTCATGGTTTATTTTATTGTTAGAAAAGAAAGGCTCTCAAATGTGATACTTAAAAGTTGGGTTCAGTCAGGTCATACTTCCCCATTAGATACAGTATTTTAATTGATTGTCAGTTGATAATGATTCCTTATACTTTAACTTTATTTTTTTTTTCAACTTCTGTAGTAATTTGTAAGCAAACATACAATGTTCTTTGGTACTGTCGTGCAGACACCACCAGACTTTTCACAAAGAAGAGCTACTATTTTTGATTCCCCAGCCCTGTGGTTGGTATTTAGGGTGGTGTTCAGCAGTTCCTGATAGGGGCTCAGCTGCCCTCTCCACTGGGCCTCCCAGGGAGCCTGTGGGAGGAGGCAGGAAGCTGAAGGGTATTTTTTCATAAGTATGGAATTTCGTATTTGGGACAGGCCTATGATTAACCAGTCCCTTCATAGTATTTTGAAAAGCTATTTAAATCTTAGTGAGCCTACATGTAAAATAGGGAAGGAGAATAATTTACTTTAGCAACAGATTAACTGAGACAGAGTATTTATCTCCATCTCCTTTGTTTTCTAGGAGCAGGCTGCCCCCTGGGGGTAAGCAGTATGCCATCAAGAAGGCTTTTAAATGCGTTTCTCATGCATTTTGGCATTAACTACAAGCTTCTATTATATTCTTCTGATTGCATCACCCTAAAATGTGGTATTTACAGGACCACTTTATGGAGACTCCATGAAAATGAATAGCAAGATCTGTATACAGACTTGCTTAGCTGTGAATGTAACTCCGTGTCATATAGTCCTTAGGGAATAAGAGGTTGTTTTCTTAAATTCTTGCTGTTTTAATAAACCCAGTTTTCAGGGACCAATGGGTTGACTTTCACTTTGTTTTTTTTAACAGAATATTAGAAGTGGCAAGGTGTTCTCAACTAACAGATGTAGGCTTTACCACTCTGGCCAGGGTAAGTGTTTTCTTCAGGTTCTGTAGGTTTTGTTCAGGGTTTTTTTTTTTTTATTTCAGAAGAATGAGCAATGAGGGAAATGTGGAATGGCAGCAGAATTGAGGGTGTAGGATGTGGGGAGACGTCTCTGTGGCTGGTGTTCCTGAGCGTCCTTGGGCTGCAGCTACAGGCAGCTGCTCTGGAAAGGCAGACGTGCATTGGAGACCATGACATTCTTTCGTGAGACTTGATTTTCCGCCTCTTCATAAGATTATAAGTTAAACTAAGTGGGAATTTCCTAGTGCTTTTGAAAGAAGCTTATTTGGTTATTGGGTATGCAACTGGTGGATGAGAGTAATGTTGAAAGAAATATATAAGCCTGATTTAAATGGAGAGGTTTTAAGAGATTTTCTGTATTCTCCACAAGATTTTAATACATGGAGGGGTTTGTAAATCACTGTATAATAATAGTATTTAAAATTATACCATCTTTGACCAGTGTAATGGAACATGGGAAGGGCATTTGCTTTCAGGCAGATCAGTGGAATTCTAATGGGGTGGGGGGGCAGCCCATGGCATAACTAGATGAGGACATACAAATTCCCTTGATACAAATACAAAGAAATCATTTTCATTAAATTATTTTTGGTTGAAAGGATCTCTGTATTAGTTCAGTATCAATGTTCAGGAAATTTATTCCCTTGGACTTTTAAGATGTTAGATACTTTAAGTGTGGAATAATCGAGAAATTTCACGGTGATAAAGGCCTTTTAAAAGTGTGTAATTAGGGACTTCCCTGGTGGCGCAGTGGTTGAGAGTCTGCCCGCCAATGCGGGGGACGCGGGTTTGAGCCCTGGCCCGGGAGGATCCCACATGCTGCGGAGCAGCTAAGGCCCTGCACCACAACTGCTGAGCAACCCCCTCTCGCCATAACTAGAGAAAGCCCGCACACAACAACGAAGACCCAATGCAGCCAAAAATAAGTAAATAAAAATAAATTTTTTTAAAAAATGTGTAATTAATGGAATAAGGCAGGAAGTGATATAAGAATGACACCAACACTGAAGCTCTTAAGATTTCATCAGTCTATTTAATACTACTTCTTAGTTTTCTGACCTTAATTTTTTCCCAGTTTTAAATGTTTGTACTGTAATGTTTGGGTTTGTATCTTATAGAATTGCCATGAGCTTGAAAAGATGGACCTGGAAGAGTGTGTTCAGGTAAGATTGTGGATTTTTACTCAGAAATATAGTATGATAGAAACTTACACAATACATGCACATCAGAATGTTCAATTCCCTACCCTAGTATAGTGGGGAGCCTGCAGCACTGCTGACTCTCCATTTATTGAGGTGTCCTCCGGGCATACCAGCAGAGGTGCTCATGGTATTTTTGCTAAGGAACTAGGAAAATACATGCCATCAATAAGGTTGCCATTGGAAAAAAAGAAGACTCAGGCATTTAGACCATAAAGATACTAAGATAGGGGCTTCCCTGGTGGCGCAGTGGTTGAGAGTCCGCCTGCCGATGCAGGGGACATGGGTTCGTGCCCCAGTCTGGGAGGATCCCACATGCCGCGGAGCGGCTGGGCCCGTGAGCCATGGCCACTGAGCCTGCGCGTCCGAAGCCTGTGCTCCGCAACGGGAGAGGCCACAACAGTGAGAGGCCCGCGTACCACAAAAAAAAAAAAAAAAAAAGATACTAAGATATTTCCTTAGACCTACAGGGTTATGATGCTAATAAATAATGAAAGGCCCAGCACAGTGATAGATATCACTGCCCCTTCTTAGCTTAACTGGACCCTGCGCCCCTTACATCATTAACCCTGGAGACCCAACTGCGCCCCTTACATCATTAACCCTGGAGACCCACCTCTGTATGGAGCCCTGCCCTTCAGGCAGGCAGACTTAGCTTCTTATCAACAGTTTTTTTTATTACCCATTTTAAGAGCTTTCAGCTTATTAGTTGGCTGGGGAGAAATTTTAAAGAGGGACTCCTAAAAAGAAGATAGAACAGTGAATTTTTTTAATGGATACTTCAATAACTATAGACGCCAATTTTTCTAAATTACTTGTTATCCGGACACTACTTAGTCCCTATTCTTTTCTTTTTTTTTTTTTTTTGCGGTACGCGGGCCTCTCATTGTCGTGGCCTCTGCCGTTGCGGAGCACGGGCTCCGGACGCGCAGGCTCAGCGGCCATGGCTCACGGGCCCAGCCGCTCTGCAGCATGTGGGATCTTCCCAGACCGGGGCACAAACCCGTGTCCCCGGCATCTGCAGGCGGACTCTCAACCACTGCGCCACCAGGGAAGCCCCCCTATTAGTTCTTATTAAAGTAAAACTTACTCACATCCATCTGTTTCTTGCACATGCCTAAATGTCCTGTGTGTCCTTTCCAGGGTTAGTCCTTCTGAGTGATGTGCACACGCCTGCCCACTCCAGTCCCCCACCCCTGCCATTTCTTAGCCCCTGTGAAATTATGTGTATTATAACAACAATCTCAGAATTGGAGAGAAATTTGAAAAGAAATGCTGATTTACTCTCCATCCTAAGATAACTATAAAAGCTGTTCTTCCTTCAGGAGTTCTTCCTTACTGAATGTTCATAGTTAACCCAGCAGCAGCCTCTTTCTGCCACCCTTAGGGAAAATACCTGACATGCCAATTATCAATCCTGAGTTATGACATGGCTTATAAAAATATGGGCCAGATATCTAAAAATTTGAGGGTGTTCCTACATTAATTTCTTTCATGGAGCAGTGTCTTCTGATTCACTTCTGTGATGGTTCTAAGGAGGTCAAACAAAGTCCAGTGGGTGGAAGTTATGAGGGAACACATTTTCATTTGTTTCAAAAACAAACAATTTTCGACAGACCTGTTCAAAGATGACTAGATGAGTTTAAGCCCAGCCTGGATAGGTTCTCAAAGAACAGGTTCTGGGGCTTCCCTGGTGGCGCAGTGGTTAAGAATCCGCCTGCCAATGCAGGGGACATGTGTTCGAGCCCTGGTCCGGGAAGATCCCACATGCTGCGGAGCAGCTAAGCCCATGCACCACAACTGCTGAGCCTGTGCTCTGGAGCCCATGAGCCACAACTACTGAAGCCCCGTGCACGTAGAGCCCGTGCTCCACAACAAGAGAAGCCACCACAATGAGAAGCCTGTGCACTGCAATGAAGAGTAGCCCCCGTTCGCCGCAACTAGAGAAAGCCCGCATGCAGCAACGAAGACCCAATGCAGCCCAAAATAAAATAGATGAAGTAAATAAATTTATTTTTTAAAAAAAGAAGAAGAAGAACAGGTTCTGGTAGCTGATGGGATTTCAACCTTACAATTCTGTTATTTGATGATCTATATCAGGATATCAGTCTAAAATACTAGTGTAGTCAAGAATGAGGTATGACCTATGAGTTTTTTGGAATTATACCTAAAATAAACTTATATGTTTCTTTCAGATAACAGATAGCACATTAATCCAACTTTCTATACACTGTCCTCGACTTCAAGTATTGGTGAGTTTGACGGTAGAAGTTTTATGTATCTATTGGATTTAATCAAAACCCAGCTCTTACTTTCATCTTGGTGCCTGGCTACCATTTGGGGAAAGCATATTTCTCCAAATTGTCAACTTACAGAGGACCAAGGGAGGACCTGCGTGAAGGGAGAAACTGAGATAGAAACTGGAAAAGTTAAACATTTTCTGTATCAATGCTTGGAGCTTGAAAACTGACATGGAGAGTATGAGTTCTCGCTCCCACATGAATTAGACTCCAGCCTGAACAGTGCTTAAATTTCCAGAGATCCAGGAGATGAGATGGCCTGAAATACGGTTTGCTTCACATTGGGACCAAGTGTTCCTATAAAGTAGAACCAATCAAGGCTTTACTAGGGGTCGTTCTCTGCTACTGCTTCTAGTAACACTGTGGGAAAGCATTCTGGTTGACTATTCTGTACCTAGGCTTATTTTTGGTGTTTTGTGGCACATTAAACTATGTTTCGGTCGAGGGTTCTGAGTTTCGCATGGAGGAACCAGGGATTTAAGGAAAACTCGTAAAGTGAAGAGGTGACCACATCTTACAGCTGTAAGAGTCATCTTAGGTTAATTAACTATTTGGGCATGCCCCTGCACCAGGTATTCAACATTTAGTCCAAATTCCAGAAAATTTTTTACAGGAAAAGCTTGAGCCCCACTTGTCCCTGTAGAGAAGAAAAGTATCAATAATTTGTGTGTGGAGAGCGTGGGGGGAGATTCTTTGTTTATCAACTATTTCACAGTCATTATAGGAATTCACAAAATATATTTAGAATCACACAGAGAAATGATCATTGATTGTCAAAAGCAGAACCCCATCAACTCTAGTATGTGTTCTTTATTTCACCACATGGCTCCAGTGATGGCTCCATATACTTCAGACTCAAACCAGAAAATTCTTCTTTTTGGTTGCACACAGGCCTCTGGGTAGAAGAATGCCATTAAATATTTCAGTGTCCTTCCTTGCTCTGTTTGGCTACAGAGTCTGTCTCACTGTGAGCTGATCACAGACGATGGAATTCGTCACCTGGGGAACGGGGCCTGCGCCCATGACCAGCTGGAGGTGATTGAACTGGACAACTGCCCCCTAATTACAGATGCATCCCTGGAGCACTTGAAGAGCTGTCACAGCCTTGAGCGGATAGAACTCTATGACTGCCAGCAAATCACACGGGCTGGAATCAAGAGACTCAGGGTAAAGATGGTGGCATCACCCTCTGGCTCTAGTGTTCTCAGCACCCTTTCCTTCTTTCTTTATTTTTTCCCTGCATTTCCTTTTTTTAGATTTAGATTCCTGTGATTATTTATATTTATGTGGACATTCAGCAAAGAGAAAAAAAGATGGAGAGTAAACCTAAGGGTAGATAGTTCTTACCTGTTGTTCCAGATATTTGGTAGGAAAATACCCACTGAAGGGACGAAAAGTAGATCTCCTCCCAGCAGAGTCTCTCTAATAACATGCCCAGAGTCAAAAAAGCACATGCCAGATTTTGGTTCTAAAGGAAAAAAAGGAGTAACATAAAATATTTAGTTAAATGGGATTTAAACTTTTAATTTGTATTTCCCTTCATATCAGACTGTTTTGCTGGGGTTCATATTTTTTTAAGGCAACAAATGGATCACGTAGTTTTTTACCTTTTCCTTTTGCCCCATCCTTCATAATAGAGAGACCCATGTATAGCCAAATGCCTAAAAGACAGATTGCCAGCAAGGAGCTTATAAAAGACTGGATGAATCTATATGTTGGATTATTCAGCTCAACAAACATTTATTGGAACATCTGCTTGACACCTGTTGTGGGAAAGGCACTGTGTTCATTTGGCCCTTACAGTCAACCTTTAAAAATATCCATGTTGGCCTTATGGCATCTGAGTGCATAACGGAGCAGCACACTTCATCGTGAGTTCCAGTTGACCTCAGTTCCACCTCTCCCTTCAGACCTAGAGGACTGAGAACAGAACTGCAGTGGGGAGGCCTTGTACCCATATCTCTTCAACACCAAAAGAGCCGGAGAGCCACAGGTCAACCAGAGCGTCTTCTATGGCCTACGTACAGTAGGGTTTTGGGACCTGCCTGGCTGTCAGGAGTCTCTTCCACCTCTGAATCCTCAAGAGTCACTTAGCACTTTGACACTCTAATTTAGCTATTTATGTGCATGTCTAGACTATAAGTCCCCTAATATATTCAGGAAAAAAACGCATACACCCTTTTTGGCCAACCAAGCACACGGGCAATGCAAATCCGCACTACAAAGAAGTCTCACTTCCCACCGTTCAGGATCTCCATCTTGACCATCTTTGCAGCCCTTTTACGTAACTAGCACAGTGCCTTGAGCATAGTAGGAATTTAGAAACTATGTAGTAAAAATTAGAAACATGTTGTTACAAGAGGATAATGAGGTTTTTTTAAAATATCAGAAGAAACATTGTCCATAATGGCTTGGAAAAAATTAAGTTTTTAAGCTTATATAATTTCTTCCAGCTCTGGGAACCCCTTTGGGACAGGTGAAGATTAGCATGAATTTTTTCCCCAGTTTTATTATCCTGGAAGCAGTTACTAAAGTTAGGTGAGCTTTCTTGGTCTTTTAGAATAACGTGGGATGGTACAAAGTAGAACCCAGGTCTCTCAACATCCCGTCTGTGCTCAGCCTCTGCCCTGCCCTCATGTACACTCAGGCCCTCAGTGGTTTTTCTGAAAAGCAACATTGCTCTTTCTGTTTAAGCCCTCTCTCTTAGTAATGTTTCTGTCTTGTTTCAGACCCATTTACCCAATATTAAAGTCCACGCCTACTTCGCACCTGTCACTCCACCCCCATCAGTAGGGGGCAGCAGACAGCGCTTCTGCAGATGCTGCATCATCCTATGACAATGGAGGTGGTCAGCCTTGGTGAACTGAGTATTTAATGACACTTCTAGAGTTACCATGGATCTCCATTGGAAGCGACCCCAGTGTTCCGGGCAAAGGTTACAAAGTGAGGGCAGCGTCCAGATCCCCAGAGCCACACATACATACGCATACCGGCTCTCACCCCCACCCACTCTGTCTCTGTGACCAGGGGATTGGGTTTGTGCTGGCTTTATCATGTGGATTGGTAAAACTTAACCATTCCTGTTGGATGTGCCCAGAAGAAAATCAGAAGCAAGGTAGACGGAAGGGGGCATTCCAGCAAACCCAGTGTTACTGCTACTGTGGTTTCTTTATTTTGTTAAGGGGTTTCTTTGGCAATTTTGGAACAGCAGCTGCAGTCCTCCAGGGTCAAGGAAAGCATAGAAAAACAATACATGTTGTATCCAGGGACCAGAGAGAAGATTTCTTTGCATCCTGTAAATGGTAGCCATCCATTGTAAGATGACTACAGAGCTTCTGTGCTTCCTTGTTCCCATGCCAACATGCTGAGCATGCTCACAAAGAAGGCTTGTCCATTCCTCCTCCTGTGTTTTAGTATTTGGCCCAGAGGTTTCCTAAATGGTTGCATTGAAATCGCTGTGGTCCCAAAGTGATGACTTATTCACTCAAATTGTCACTTTCTGTAGCACACTGTGTACCTGTCTTTCATTCTCTGTTGCTCCCTCCTGCACTCTTGCTCGGTCTGTCATCTGTGCGTAGTCTGCTTACTCACACTCAATTGTTACTCCTTTGCTGTTGTTATGTTTACAGTCTGCATTTTGGAGGATTAGTTGGGGTTACCAAACATTTTTTAGAGACATTATCAATAAATATTTTTTTAATTCTAAATTTTACCATTAGGGGACCCTGCCTGAATCTTTGCCAGTCTGAAGGGAAACTATAACAAAAGCAAGAAAAATTATGAGAAGAAATTGAGCTAAGACTATTTCGATGAAAACAAACCTTGCCTTTTGATTTCTGTTATATCTTGTGATACATGATAATGTGCATGATACGCCCAGTATTCCCCCTGCACATTTTTCTTTCCATCTAACTTAATAAGGAGAGAGAAATGCATTATTAGGAAAGGGTGGAATGGCAGATCCCAAAACTGAACCTGAAAGCTGCCGCCACCCAAGCTCAGATGTGTTGTGTATTCACCGAAATCTAGGTGTGATCAGTGGCATCTAAGATTTGTGTCTCTGAGGGTTTGTTCTGCTTTAGCAGGAATGCTGCTAGAGGAGTTGTGCAGTCGAGCCGGGTAGTTTCTCTTTTTTCCCCCCATTTCAGCCTATCAGGGGTTCAAGAATGACCCTATCACAGCTGGTCAACTGTATGTCAGTGTTGATGGTACCATATCTAATGTTGGAGCCTCAAAGGACCAGAACCTGTCAGCCATATCTCTCTTGTGCTCCAGAGTTTCTGTGAATGAAATACTAGAGTAGCCAGGTGAAGGCACTGGGGCAGCAGACAGAGGACATTGAGAGGAAGTAGGGGCTTCAGTGTCTCTTCCCAGCCTGGTCACCAGAGCTGAGGGCAGGGAATTTAGTGCCCATGACTCAGAATCAAAGAAGAAGCTCCCCCCACTAAAAAAAAAAAAAAAGAAAAATCATGGAGGATGAGGGAAATAAAATGAGTTTCTGAAGTACGAGAAGTAGACTTCTAAACATCAAGGTTAGAGACCTTGTGTGATTCTTAGGAGGGTGACTTTTTGTCTTTTAGGACATTAATGTGCAGTCCACTATAATCTTAGGTCATCTTCTGCATGATCCAGGCTGTTATCAGGCTTGTTTTAATGCTGTAGGTGCTGGTTCTACCAGCATATGTAAGAATAAAGTGTGATTTGTTTTTCCACAAGCAATCAGTTGAAAAGGTCCTAGGAATCTGTACTATCCACCATTATTTAGCACTTAAGTTATTTTAAATCCCATTTTATTATTGTGCCCTTTTAAGCTCAGATTATGTGTGTTTTTCATTTCCCTTCCCTTATCCTCTTTTCAGATTACCATATAAGGAATATACTTTTTAAAGTGAGACCCACTCTCCTGGCTATACCGCACATACACAGATACACACATGTGCACACACACTTCCAGATGCGGTTGATAATATTCAGATCCCTGGGTCCTCACTCAAATAAAACTAAAAAGAAGAATATTTAGGGGGCAGCTGCTCTAATGTACAAGTGTTTTAAAAAAAAAAAAAAAACAGTGTCTGAACAAAACCCTGATTTATTAGTGAGTGTGGATTCGAATTTCCCAATAGTTGAAGCTCTTGAGGTACTTCTTTATTTAAAAAACCCTATTCACCAGTACATGAAGGTCTTGGAAATGCTGTTTCTGTTCTCAAAGAGGGTACCCATGTGCAGGTCCATGTGGAGGCGAGCCCTGCCTGTCTGGGCCGAGAACAGAGTCAGGTGAGGGAATAAAGGCCCTGGAGTGTGCAGCACTGGCATGTGTGTGGTCAGGCAGGAACCTTGTTCCTTTCTTTCTGAAGCAAACTTCTGGCCCATCAAGCTTGGAAGGACGTGTATTTTTTATGCCAATCTAAAACCTATGGCAGCTGATGACATGTACCAGGACTTCGAGAACGCAGAACGTGGTAAGTTTTGGTCAGGTGCAAGGGCCCTGCCATCTGAACATAGTATTTCCTGTCTCATGTTCAGGGACACTCTTGAAAATCCAATAAGGCTTTACAGATGTAGGAAAAACTCTTCCTTAGGAAAAACTTATTGGTCCATTTGTCTGACTCCAGAGCCACTCCGCAATATGCCTTCAATAATAAAAAAGAAATACAGAGTGAACGGAGAGAAGAGATTTGGGATAAGTAAGAAGGTGCCCTCAAAGTTATTATACATCTGGATCATCTCTTTCCTAAGCAGCCTTTTCCCCTTACATTTTTTAGCATCATCAGTATCTTTTTTTTTTTTTTTTGCTGTACACGGGCCTCTCACTGTTGTGGCCTCTCCCGTTGCGGAGCACAGGCTCCGGACGCGCAGGCTCAGCGGCCATGGCTCACGGGCCCAGCCGCTCCGTGGCATGTGGGATCCTCCCAGACCGGGGCACGAACCCGTGTCCCCTGCATCGGCAGGCGGACTCTCAACCACTGCGCCACCAGGGAAGCCCGCATCATCAGTATCTTTTACACCTTCATTGGCCGCATCAAGGTGATGATTCCAGCTTTTTTTTTTTTTTTTTTTTGCATTGACTTCTCGTACGTCCTACCTATACCCATCCTTGCCCTCTATTTTGAAAGCTTCCATCTCATTCCCAGCAATGCTGCTAATTTTGTCTCGTGTCTTCAGTTTAGCTTCCTCTTTGGATCCTTATCCTGATCTGGGCAAACTATCCTGGGCAGCCTTGAATTCAGTAACTGTCATGTAGCTCAGGCCATTGTTCACTGGGTGATCTTTGACGTTTGCTTACTGAATTTGAAATCAAACTGTTAGATATGAGGAATGAGAGAATCTGCCTTCATCCTGTTTCCAGTATTTGGAATGTGAAAGCACATCATGCTTTATGTAAAAAAATGTTTTCTCCTCCTATTCTGCTCTTTAGCGGATGTAAAAGTATTTCTTAAGTGGTTTTTATAAATTTCCACATCCATTAAGTTGATTTAGCAGACATATCAGTCAGAAATTTTTCATATTCCTTATATCACATTTTAGAGGGCAACCTGGTAAATATTTTTATGATGCTTTATTTGGGGCTTTCCAAACGTTTGAATGGTTCAGTATAGCTACAATGCTATATAGCAGTCAAGTTCTTTTATTTCTTCTAATTGCCTTGTAAAATGCATTGTTACTGGCCTGATAACCCACTAATGCCATGGGGGGAGCTAAACAAAGTATGAATTGGAACCTGTCTTGGTTTGAAGTTGTTAGGAAGTGTGAGAGTGTCCCTGGAAAGAAGAGGTGGTTTCCTGCCTGCCTGTGGGCAGCCTATCCTTGGTGACTGTATTGTTTAGAGGGGAGGAACACTTGATCATGGTGGACCCTTGTCCATTTAATGTTTATTGAAAGTCAGATTGCTTATGACAGTTGCCACTAGTGAGAGAGGAAATTGGACTGTTGTGCTTTTTCCCTCCTTGTGTGCATGATTTAAGGTTAGATTTCTATCCTTGTGCATCCTGGCTGACAGACCCTTTCAGTGGTATGCTCTGAGCTTCCGGAACATTTTATACAAAGATTGCCTTCTCTATCTGCCCACCAGTTCTAGGATTTTTAACCACCTCAAACCCAGGCCATGTGAATTAGTCGTCTTGTTTGAGGAGACATGTAGGATGTTTCATTGGAGGTCTTGAGGCAGAACCCTCCTGCTTACAATGATCTTGGACCAAAGAACACTAAAGTGTCAGGAGAGTGAGGGAAATTAATAGTCTCAGCCTCTCCTCACCTTTATTTCTCTCATAAATTTTAATTGTAAGATTGGAAGATACAGAAAGCTGTATACAACCATGTCGATAGGGTATAATTAACCCAGGTAATTTGGGAATAAAATTTGGCTTATATTTGCTGTATCCAGATGCCCAGACTTAACATCTTGGTTCTCCAGCAAAGAACATGCTGCTCTAGCCTTGCCCTCTCACTTGGGACAAACCTTCTACCTACCAGAAACTACCAATTGAGGCAAGTGAGTTTTCTGCGTGAAGGGCTTCTGCAGCACCGCCCCCGCCCCCGCGTGCCCTCCCAAGGCAAGTCTACCTATTTTGCCCATTTTTATTCTTAAGAACATCAGTTCTGCATCTCTGAAGCCTTTGATCCTTTGGAAAGTCAGTAAGACCTTCTCAGCTGAGTCTGAGTGAATCTTTGGAGCCCAAGAGAGTTACCCTTAATTTTCAGCAGAGAAAAAAATTGTTGGACAAACTCAAGTGTGTGTTAAGAAAATTCCATAATGAACTTCCTCTGTCTCTGCCTTTTGTGTTTGTTGAGTAACCCCTTAGTAGAGGTTGGTTCATAGGTGTTGAGACTCAGTGCTTCCTCAGCCAGGGTGGTTCACTGCCCTTTTAGGAAAAAGAACCATGAACAACCAAAACTATATCAGTTGACCCTATTTATTTTCTGTGTTTTTCAGTGTCTTGTTTTGATGAATTGGGGTGGGGAAATGATAGTTGACATTCAAAGTAGAGGAGAGAATCCGTTCTGGAACTGGGGTACTTTGCTTCAGGTACAAGCATCTGTCCTGAATATGTAGAAACAGCTGCCTCACATGTGAGTAGGTTTACTTTCCTCTCCATGTCATGAACTCCATGCCCTTCTTAGTGGCAAGCAGAGCTTCTACCTTCTACACACCTAACCAGTGTCATCCAGATGGGGATTGGCCCCACTGAACACCACCAGTGCTTCCCATCGGCTTCTGGGCATGATTTTCACCAGAGCAAGAGCAAGTAGGCAGTAAATGAGAATCCCCACCCCAGGGAGAGAGAAGAGAAGAGAGGTGTTCAGACACATACCTGTTCTCTTCTGCCATATCCCCAAGAACCCAGGGAAATCTTTGAAGTGATTTTTTCTTTTTTTTAATTGAAGTGGATGAAGAAAGATTTACCCCACTAAGCTTTAGCTTGTCACTGTCTCTTATACTACTTGTTGTTATTCATTCAAATCTCTAGTACACTGCTGCTCACATACATGTATGTGTTTCTTACCTTAGCCTAACCCTTCTCAGCCCCTGAAGTCATTATTCTATTTTGTGTTTTCTTTTTTTATGGCACTAGCGAATGAGAACCTAAAGTCTTAGAAAATCCTAACTTGAAAAGGAGTCTCTAACTGGCATGGTTTGATTAATTACTTTACCTTTTCCCCCTAAAGACTTGAATGATTTTCTTCCCTAGTGCTATATAATAGACCTGTAATAAGTGAAACCTTTGCTGCTACTTTTCTGGGTTTACATCATTTTTTTCCTTCCCTTAAAAATAATTTCTTATCTGTGCTTCTCTTATGACTGTTAATTTCTAGTAAGTACAGGAAGAGGTGAACCTGAGATTTCTTCTCTTACTCCCCTACCCCCAAATTATACACTAACCTCTAACATATATAAGATCCATGAGTTGGGGCTCATCGTAAGATGCTTGTGGGGTTTTTTTCCTCATCATGCTGCAGCTCTCAGAGCTGGCCCCTGAGGATCTGTGACTACCCAGTCCGAAGGGTTACTACAGGGAGAGAAAGGCTTTCTTAATTTTGCCTTTCTCCATTCCTGTTTTATGATCACCCTTCAGATGCCTCCCATTCTGGCTGCCTCCTTTTTCCTCCCAGGAATTGTTTCCAAGTAACCTGCCTCGGTCATTTCCCAACTGCTCTCCTCACCTTGACCCACCTTCCAGTGACCCTGAGAGCACAGACCTGAGAGACGGGGCCTGTGCAGAGCTCAGAGAACGGTGAGGACTACCCCTGCCTTTCAGACTCTACTTGGGGACAGAGATGGATGGGTAAATGGTGCTGTGGGAGAAATTTTTATCTTCAGACCAGGCTGTTTCGCCCTTGGCACTGCCCGGCCTCCATCCCCACTCCCCTGAGGAAGGGGTAAAATGCAGAGGATGGTTGACTAGCAGGGTCTGATCCCCAGCATTGCTCTCTGGCCTAAGCCTTGTCCAGCCATTCGGCCTGCTCTGGCGTGAGAGCTTCGGTGTGTGGGAGCTGCCGCTTGCTTGTTTCTCCACCAGGCCTGCCCCAACACTTAGCCGGTCCCTGGGGCCAACACAGTTCCCTACATGGTGACTTAACACCAGCCTCCATTAGCTGTCCAAGCGACTGTGTTTCCACCCAGTACTTTTGGCGCTTGAGGATGGGGGGAGGGAGGGAGGGTTATTTAAAATAAATAAAATCCAAGGTGGCAGTAGAGGATTCCTTTTGCTTTAAAAATCTTTGGACTAAAAAAATAAAAAATTTTAAAAAAATGTTTTTTTATATATGAATATATAAAGTAAATTGTTATGTAACTATTATTGTTTCCTGTATGTTCTAATTTTTGGTTTATGATGTAATTAAAGGAAATAAGCTGTGAAGACTTTTCATTTTACTGCGGAAATAGCCTGACTTGGAGCTGTGATTCTTAACTTCCTTGAACCCTTGATCTGTAAAGGTTCCTGAGGCTGAATGAAGGGGCTTCTTTTTGGCATCTTTATTTTTTTTAATATCCTTTAGTTAGTACCCTTTATTTATTGTTTAATAATCTTTATTTAGTACCTTTTCAATAGCCTTTATTTAATACCCTGCACTCCACTTGCTTCTAAGAAAAATGGAAGACATAAAATAATTCAGAGTTTCTAAAAGACTTTTGTCTTAATTAATTTGATAATAACAATTCAACCTGAGTCCCTTATCTGTGCAAAGCCTTGCCCTTACCTGGACTAGAAAGGAGTGAGGGGGTGGTGTAATGGTTAAACAAACTCACTCCACTGACCTTGGCCAGTTAACCCCTCTATCTCAGTTCTTTGTTGGTAAAGTGGGGATAACAGTACCTGCTTAAGAGTTGGGAAGATTAAAAGTGATAAGAGGGGCACATAGTAAACAAACGCTCACCTGCTTTTATTCGCTTCATTTCAGTATATTTCAGTATCTAGTCTGTGCCAGGGGCTCCTAGGTTGAGAGATGCACAAAGGCTAATGCCTTTGGTCCCTATCCTTTTGGTGGAGACAAGCAGTGGAGCCAAATCAGCAACCTCGATTTAAATCTCAGGGTATCTACCGTGCCCTGAAACACCTTTGGGGAGCCCTGTGGAATCAGAGGCCTCACTCGAAATCCGCTCATCCTGCATGAGTTAAATGCCTAATCTGGATTGGTCATCTGGGGCCAGCGGGGTCCCACAGTCCCTTCCAGGGGTGCAAGGAAGCAAGCCTGCTTCCTTGTCCATATTGACACAGCCTTGGCTTTTGAGGGAGGCAAGTTCGAGGTCTTTGAACTTCAATAAGCAGACTTTCCCTTCCCCTGTCCTTTAATCCTGTTAATTCAGCCAGTGTAGATCCTTCCTCCTTCCTACCTTCCCTAGCCAGAGGCCACCAGGTTTAGGACTCAACAAAGATGATCAGTAAATGATAAATGGGGTAAACGATTAATAATGGCATCTTGGCCTATCTCCCAGTGCATGCAAATGGGTTTTCTCTTTTCAGTATGTTTGAAATTTTCCATAATAAAAATTTTGAGGGAAGGGGATGAAAAAAGAGGAGTGGAATAAAATACCGCCCAAAATCACTTACCTTTTTAAAAAGTACTTTAATATAAAATTGGTTTTCTACACAGAAAAAGAAACACACAGAGAAAATCACTTTCAGGTAGATTATAGGCCTAAAAGTGAAACACAAAATTAAAGTTTGAACTTTGAAAAACATTCATAGGAAATTATATTTACCTTAATATAGGGAAAGATTTGTTAAGACCTAAAAATTAAAAGATTATTGGGTTTCCCTGGTGGCACAGTGGTTGAGAGTCTGCCTGCTGATGCAGGGGACACGGGTTCGTGCCCCGGTCCGGGAGGATCCCATGTGCTGCGGAGTGGCTGGGCCCGTGAGCCATGGCCGCTGAGCCTGCGCGTCCGGAGCCTGTGCTCCGCAACGGGAGAGGCCACAACAGTGAGAAGCCCACATACCACCAAAAAAAAAAAAAAAAAAAAAAGATTAATTTTAATTCAACTACATTTCTTAAATAAAAAATAGTAAAGCCCTATAGCCTCATTGTTCAAGAATAGCTATAGTGGGCTTCTCTAGTGGCACAGTGGTTGAGAGTCCGCCTGCCGATGCAGGGGACATGGGTTCGTGCCCTGGTCCGGGAAGATCCCACATGCTGCAGAGAGGCTGGGCCCGTGAGCCGTGGCCGCTGAGCCTGCGCGTCCGGAGCCTGTGCTCCGCAACGGGAGAGGCCACAACAGCGAGAGGCCCGCGTACCACACACACAAAAAAATAGCTATAGTAATTCCCAAGTCTCTAGAACTGAAGTTTTAAAATAAGCACAGTGATTTAATAGTTGAATAGTCTTTTGGAGGCTTTAGTGATTAGTTTTTGCCCAAACTAATTGGGAAAAGAATCCAGTTAGATTTATTTATATCTCTGTCCGAGACTCCATCCCTTGCCCTGGTCTGTAAGTTTAAGCAGGGGACATATCCCCAAGAGGACCATAACACCAAGAGAATTGGACAACACATTGAATATATATATATATATATATCTTTTAAAGGGGATGAATAAAATTTTAAATAAACATGAATTAATGTACTCTGTTCAGCAGCACTGCTTGGGGCAAAAGCTCCTTATCCATATTGCCAGGGGGTTTTTTGCCTCACAGGCTTGGCCAGCTCAGCTCAGCAGGGAAGGCTGTGTCTCAGGGGTTCCATCAACTTGCTGTTGAGCAGAAAGAACTGTGAGCCTGGGGGCTGCTTGTCTCCTCCCCAGGGGTAGGACACATGACGATTTGGCTCTTCAGCTGAAGGCTGGTGAAGCAGCTGAGGATTTTAACAAGGCTTCTGGTGAGCACAGGACCCCAGAGAACCAGGCTGGCACCAGTCTCCTCCTCTTGCAGCAGGGCACCCCTGGGCCTAGGTCAGAACCAGGTAGTAGCCATCTGGATTCTGCACTGAAAGCAGTAGAAAAAAAAAAAGAAAGGGCACCACCAGGATGAGATGGGCCCCAACCACTAACTACTGTGCTGCTTCTAACCCTCCAAGCAGCCTGCAGTGCCTCTGCCACACCCAAGTGTTCTTCCAGCCCCACCCTGGATCCAGCGCTTTAGGAAGCCTCCCTGGGTACTGGAGCACAGAGGAGGGATGGAGGGCAGGCATCTGAATAACCAGGACCACAAGCCAGCTGACCAGAAGTGCCCTGCTCCAGGTGGTGTGCAGCAAACACCTGCCCTTCTGACTTGCATGACTGGGGGGGTGTGGGCGGGAAGAGGGGTAGGGGCCTTTCCTTCGCTTCTGATAAACTCCCTGAAACTAGGGCATGTCTCCTTCATGAGAATGCGTTTATTCCGTTACTTCTTCCTAAGCAATAAATGGCTATCTCTTAGCTGTACGACCCTGTCCCTTTGACACAAAGCTGGTGTTGAGCAGATGTTTACCCCTTGATTGGGACGCAGCACCCGCAACACGCCTTCAAGGAACCTTTTACTCTCATTCAGGAGGCAGTATTATAAACAATCTTACCCTTTCTAACGCCTCTGCCTCTAAAAGCCCTACCTTTCTTCACCACGGCCACAAAGTACGACTCATCCTCAAGATTCTGAACCACCTGCAAGGGAGAGGGGTCACTAAGACGATTCTGTTCTTAGAACCAAACCGAATAAGCTAGGGCAGGGAGGGGGAGACTGGGCCTGGTGTTGGGAGAATGATCCAGGCCTTTGTGGGACCTTGCAGGGAGCCGCTGCCGACTTACCTGGTCACTGAGGAGAATGAGGATGCCCCCAGGGCCCTGGTGGAAGAGCCGATGGATCTGATTGGCTGGGAGGGCCAGCAGTTCAGCCAGTTTCCCCATGAGCTCTACAGCACTGAGTTCATCCAGAGAGATCTCTTGATAAAAGCCTGGGGGTGTGGGGCAGCACAGGGGCAGGAGTCAGTGGGGGCTGTGGCCCAGAGGGAGCCCCAGATATCAGGAGAAAGGAGAAGACAAGGCGACAGGCTCATTGGGAGGGCCCGGGTCCGGGGAGAAGCAGTAGAGAAGGAAAAAACCTTACAAATCCTCTTCACTTTCACCTCCTATTCCTCACCTTTGGGGAGGCCTAGGCTGAGAGGAACCCCCAGCTTAAAGAAGAGATGGGACACCGTATGATAGAATGACAGAATCAGATGGAGTCAGAGTGTAGAGCATGGAAGAATAAACCCAGGGAGTCATCCTGGAAGAAGACTAATCTAGTCATGGGAGATGAGAATGCCAAGGGCATCCTGGGTCCCAGGAGTGGTGGAGCTTCACCCTTTCCCCAGGCCAGAAGAGGTTTCATGCAGCCACACCTGAGTTTCTTGTCTTCTGAAGAGGCCAGAACCTCACCTGCGTCAGGGTTCTCAGGAACCTCATTCTCTTGCCTAGAGGCCTCCTGAGCGACATATAAGGTCAGCCGGTGACGGACGGGCCTGGGCCAGGAAAACAGTCTACATTCATACCTGAACTAACAGGTCCCAGTTTTAGCCCCCATCCCTGGGAGAAACCCTGCGTCCTCCCAGGTCTCTAGGGATAGGGGGTCACCAAACTTTTCTTAGGTATTTAGTGAATGCTGGACCCTAGGGGAGAGATGAGACAAATCCATCTCTGGCCCCAGAAATTGAGTGATGCAGATGGGATGGCCACAGAAAGAAGTCACAGGAGCCTAACTTTTAAGCCCAGTTCTGCTAGCCTTGCTTGCTCTGTGACCTCAGGCAGGTCGCTGTCCTTTGGGCCTGAGTTTCTTCCTTTGTAAAAGGAGAGAAGTGGGGCTAAGTGGTCTTTCAGGTGCCTTTGGCTTGAACAGTCTATGAAACATGAGTGTCAGCTGAGTTGGTAAGTGCCACTACAGTGGGAAGGGGACCCTGGTTGGCAGTGCCCAGCACCTGGCTCTTAGAGTATTGAAAAGGCGGATCCCGTCGGCAGCTCCACAGATCTGGATAAGGTCCTGGCGGGTAAGCTTCAGCAGATCAGTGCCTGCAGAGTCAGACAGGTCTAGATTAGGGGAAGAGAGCCCTGGGATCAAGGGTGTCAAGGGACACAATCCAACGTTAGCCTACAAATAGCCCTGGTATGCCCAGACATGGGAGCCAGACTTGGATTCAAATCCCACCTCTGCCACTTGCTAGCTGTGTGTCCTTGGGTAAGTTATTTAACCTCTCTGAGTCCTGTCCTCAGGGGTAGTGTATAAATTGTATGGGATAATACACAAGAAGAGAGCCTAGCCAGCATAGTGTGCTTGCCAACTCTTAGTTCTACATGGAAGTTAGTGGAAGCGCACACAGCAAGCCAGGACAGAGACAGGCTTCCTGCCCGAGTGTCTGCCCTCAGTCCCCTACAGGTCAGGTCCCTACCAGACCCCAGCCTCACCAGTGAAATTGGCCAGCGACCGACAGTAGTTGGAGAACCGGTGCCGATGCAACCACTGCTGTGTCTCTAGGATGGAGGCTCCAGGGTTCAGATCCTGAGGTATAAAGAGGGCAGTCCAGATAGCACCGTGGACCCACGGACTGAGAACAAGGTGGAGGGGAAACATGGCCCCTGCCCTTGGAGGTCCCAAGTCTGAGACGGGAGGCTCATCCTGCCGGAGGGAAGTGCCCAGCGCCAGCCGCGAACCATTTGGCTATCTGTGGCCATACCACATCTGCCCACCAGGGGGCGGGGCCACCCTATTCTGGAGAGTGAGATGACACTGCTGAGAAGGCTTTGCAATAGGGGGTGTGGGAGTGTGGAAAGGAAAGACTCACTTGAGCGGGGCTGCCCCCCAAGGTGTCCAAGGCGAATGGTGGTGAGGAACAGAGCCTGTGGGGAGCAGGGAGTCAGGCTCAGGGAAACAGTGCGGCCAGTCCCCTGCACCCCCATCCTTCCCCAGGCCTGTCCCGGTGTCACCCACGTGTTCCCCAGCAGCTGCCTCAGCTGCACTCTCAGGCCGGCCCCTCCCCCGCTGCCTAGGCTGAGGGGCTCTTCTCTTCATTCTCACCCCCAAGGGCTGACAGAAGGTGCTCGTCCTGCCTCACCTCTCCGGGGACAGGAGCTTGCAGGAGTTGGGGGAGGTCAGAGCAAGAGGGCTCAGAGGCGGGTGGGGTCCCGAACTGGGCTCTGGCCACGGTGAGCACTGCAGGTAGACAAGCAGTGAGGTTAGCCTGGACATTTGGGTGTGGGGTGGGGTGGGGCAGTGGTGGCTGTTGGCCTGCCTTGGGCCAAACTTGGCCCCTGCCGCAGGAGTCCCTGACAAGTAGATCAAGTTTCCACACAAAGAAGAGAGTAAAGTAGCCTGCAGCTCTGTTTGGGGGATTTGGGGAAGGCTTCCTGGAGGAGCTACAGCAGGAAGGGAGGTGCTCCAGGCAGAGGGAGCAGAAGTGAGGGGCGGCCACGGCGGGGCAAGGACAGGCAGCCTGCAAGGCGCCATCTCCTGGGAGTCTTGAACAACAGGCAGTGCAGTTTGTCCTCGCGGGAAACAGGTGGCATCACTGGGAGGCTGTGATGATCCTGGAGCAGTCGCAGCCCCTGAGGCCTCAGTTTCCCAGCGTGTACAACGAGGATCTTTTCTCCAGACCTCCCCTCCCGCCCCCGCACCCAGTACACACACCTCCATGAAGACTGTGCTCTCGCAGGCGGTCTGATACTTGTCTCTCTCATGCGCGGGCTGTTTCTCAATCTTCTCCCGGTCAGTTTTCAGTTTCCGGTCAGCTCCTTTGGGCTACAGGAGGGTGACAAGGAAACCTCAGAGACCCTCTTAACCTGCCCACTTCTCATTGCAGGAGGGGCTCTGAGAAAGAGACCAAGCCCCATCCCTCTGTGCACGGAGAATGAAACAGTCCCAAAGAGGGGAACCGCAGGCTGAGGGTCCGCCGCAAAGCAGAGCCAGATCCACACAGCCAGCAAGGCAGGGTGACAGCCCTGAGAGGGAGGGGACAGGGGCCCCCGTGCTGCATGTACCTTAAACACCTTGATGAGGCAGCCAGCTGAATGCAGGTGCTCCGGCGAAAGCTCCTTGTCACTGGGCTTGAAAGTGTCGATCTGAAGGCGGAAGGGAACACCTTTCTCTCCACCTTTTTTCCTAGGAGTGAACTCAGTGCTGATGCAGTGAACCTGAGGTGGGAAAATAAGGGTGATTCCAGGTCCCACCCACATTCAAAGGATCTCACCTGAAACCTGTTACCTGTCTGTCACCTGTCAGCCATTAATCACAGCAACTTCCCACCCCCAACCAGTGTCTATTCTTAAAGCATAACTTTTTCTTTTTTTTTAAGAGGAACAATTTTTTCCAGCTTTACTGAGATATATTTGACATATAACATTGTGTATGTTTACGGTTTGCAGTGTGTTGATATGATACATTTATATATTGGAAAATGATTACCACCCACCATAGCATTAGCTGCTAACGCCTCCATCACAGAAACACCCCATCACATAATTACCCTTTTTTTGGTGGTGAGATCATTTAAGATCTACTTTCTTCTTAAAATATAACTTTATTAGGTTCTTTCCCTTGTTCAAAATCCCTCAGCAGCTCCCCAAGTTTATGAGATGAGAAGCAAAGTCCCTGACCCTGGCTGGCACTCAAGCATCTTAAAGAGTCAAGCTTTTCTGCATGGCTGCTCTCTCTCCCCCATCAATGAACCCACTGACCTACCCATCCAGCCTAATCATCACCTCAATACACCTGCATAGCTTTTCCTCTACCGGGAAAGCTCTCCCTGCTCATGTCTGAGCTAATACATCCCATTCCAGAGTAGGGTTGCCAGTTAAGATACAGGATGCCCAGTTAAATCTGAATTCCTGATAAGAAACAAATAATTTTTTAGTATCAGTATTCCCAAGTATTGCATGGGACATACTGCTACTAAAAAAAAAAAAATTCTTTAGCTAAAATTCAAATTTAACTGAGTGTCCTGTATTTTATTTGCTAAATCTAGCAGTCTACTCCAGGAAGCCTTCCTGACCTGCACACCCACTGTAGCCCTCCCAAAATCTTGTGAAAAACAGGTAAAGGTAGGGAAGCTGAGGCTCACAGAGATTATGTGACCTGGGTAAGGTCCATGCCAGGAAGTGGTGGAACTGAAATTGTGCCACATCCACCTGACTCCAAGTCCAGATGCTTAGACTATAGTGGACACTCAAAAAAGGGACTTACAGGTGAGTTTGGACAATATTGTTTGATTATAAAAGGAAATCTTTCAGCATAGAAAATATGGAGAACACTGAAAAAGTATAAAGAAGAATACAAGCATTTCCCATCACCCCACCTCTCAGAGATAGTACTGTTAACATTCAAGTACTGTTTCTTCCTGTCTTTTCTCTGGGCAAGGAAAATAACCCCCACAACTTTCGTATACACACACACTTTTTACAAAATGAAAATCAAACTTTAAATACAAGTCTGTATTCTGCCTTTACTTATGGGAAAGTGGTTTCTCTTGTCATGAAATATTTCTTAGAGACATCATTTTAATGGCTACACAATTTCCATTATAAACCTGTACTAAACACTTATTTCAAAGTCAATCCTCTTCTGATGGACATTTTGATTATTTAAAATCTTTTAATATATAAAACGACACTGGCATGAATAGCTGGTAAATATATCTCTGTGTACTTATTGAACATTGCGATAGGATACATTTCTTGAAGCAGAACTACTGGGTAAATGAGTATGAACATTAAATTTAATAGAATTTGCCCACGTGCCACATACCTACAGAATGGGTGCACCAATTTGCATTCTCAGGATATGAGGGTGTCTGTTTCTCCAAACCTTACCAACAGTTTTTAAAAAGTCTTTGCCAGTTATATATATATATATATATATATATATATATATACACACACATATATAATTTTTATTAACATTATTAGCATTTTATATAACACATTATATGTCATACGTGGCAACTATTTTTCCCATTTGATGTCTCCTTTTAATTTTGCCTGTGTATTGCAGACCGTTACTTTTTATGAAGCTAAATTCTGTCCTATGTTTTGTAATTTCCTCCATTGCCTTAATGTTTAACAGGTCCTTGCCTTTGGTGAGATTCAATCAACATTTATCCATCTTTTTTTCCTCAAGGTGTTTCTGGAAGCGGTTCATTCTTATCACGCCCCCCACCACCACCCACACTCACCTTCCTTTCCCACCTAGGCTGCTGCCACCCACATCTGACCTCCAGCCTCCTCCCTGTCTCAGCTTCAGACTCACCTGCAGAAAGAGGGAGGTCCTCTTGGCCGGGTCCCAATAAAACTCCACCGTGTTGAGTTGTGAGGGTAGCACTTGGGGTTCTATCACCCCCACGGACAGTGGCACATCTGCAGGCACAGGGTTGCGGGCAGGGAGTCGGGTTCAGCCCTCCCCATCCACAAGGGCCTCTAAGACAGAAAGCAGCCCTAAAGGGTCCCTGGTCCCTCCCCATTCACCTATGTCCAGGATGCGGTCCCCAGGCCGGCTCCACCTCCACCCATCCAGCTGCTGCTGCTCCGTGTACTGCAGGCGCCGGTCGTGGAAAACCACACGCACCACACTCTGCGGGCACAGGAGGGCGCCTGGGCATTTGGGAACCAGTTCCCACACCTGGGGCAGGCCAACCTTTCCAGCCTCTCCCCCACCTTGCTTCCCACCCTCCAGGGGCAGAAGGACTTAGAATCACTAGATCCATGTCCAGATGCCACCTGCCACTCACAAGCTGTGAAACTGAGGAAGTAACCTAGAGCCTCAGTTTCCTCATCTGTAAAATGGAGGAGTTAATCCCTTCCCATTCGTAGTCACTCTACCCGTTTCTTTTCTTCGCTGCACTTATCAGTTTGCGATTTGTAAATCAATTTGTAATTGCATATATTAATAATTTGTGTAATTACATGTTTGTCTCACTCAGCAGAATGCAAGCCCCCTGAGGAAGGAAACCACCTCTTTACCCCTGAATCTCTAGCTCAACGAACAGTTTCTGGCAAAGAATAGGAGCTAAATACTTTTTTTTTTTTTTGAGAAAGAAGGAATCATGTGTGTGAATAATGCTATGTAAATGTACTTCTAAGTCCTGGTTCTGCTACTTACTGGCTCTGTGTCCTTGAGAAAATACTTAACTTCACTGTGCCTGTTTCCTCAACAATTCCTGCCTACCACTGAGCTGTTGTGAAGGTCAGATTGAAAGGTGGACTTGAGAGGGTTCTACTTGACAATGACATCACAGTGATGACATTGGCTTCCTGCCCAGAGGGATAGTCATAGCCAGCTCTTGCCAGTTTTGGAAGGGATGCACCTACCTTCAGCAGCCGGGGCCCCTGGGTGGCATCGCCCAGTTTGGGGTTGCAGAGCATCCTCACCTCATAGGACTGGCCTGGGAGAGATTAAGGGGATGTGTGAGCCCCACTCTGAGGGGCAGAGATGCTGCCTGCCACCCCCAGCCTGCCCTGGGCCCAGCCTCCAGAGCTTGCTGCCTCGCTAGCCCCTCTCCTTCCCCAGGCCCAGCTCACCCTGGTTCAGGTAGGTGAGGGTCTCCTCCTGCTGCTTCACAGCTGGCGAGGTGGCTGCACAGAGCACGTACTGGAAGGCGGGGCAGGGCGGCTCCGCACGGGGGATGTGGGGCGGCTCTTCCTGCTTCAGGTAGGACAAGGGCAAGGCCTCCCTGCCAGGGCGAGGAGGGCACTGCTGGCTTTCTGCCCTGTCCACCCCATCCTCTAAGAGGCTTTGACTCTTTCTGCCACGTTCTCCCTTCAGGGAGCCCACAGTGTGCTGTAGCAGGCACCCCTGCAGCAGCCAGGGCCTAAGGGGCCCCTGTTCCGCTCCTCTGGCCTCCAGCGGACCTCCCTTAAGGTACAAATCCCAGATACTACCAAACACTTGCAAACATCTGCTATCAATTACTTGTTTGCACCCTCAGGGCTTGCCTGACGCCCAGTGAATGCCCACCACAAGTGTCCTGAGTGGGTGGGTGGTCAGGATGTCCTGAGATGTCCTGGGACCCACTGAACTCCAGGTACATTTGACCACTTCCCCACCCCCAAAGGAACTCAAGAGCAGGAGGCCCATAACCTTTGGCTTGAAACAGGTGGCCCTACCACGTCCATCTCAACTCAGAGCAGGGCCTTCCTCGGGGACTGTGGGAAGGGGATGTGGCCCTTACCTGAGCAAGCTGCTTGGTGGCCCGGGGTACAGTTCCCCGGGGCTGGGCCACAGGTGCTCCGGCTGGCTGTGCCAAAACAGCATCTTGGAAAAAGAGCAGGACCAGCTGTGCCACAGAAAGCTCAGCACTGGGTTGGGCGGGACCCACTGGGCCATCCACCCGGGGCCTCGGGCTTTATATACAAGAGCATAGCCCCAAAAGGGTGGGGCAAGGCCTCAGCCTCTTATTGGCTGAGCAACCGGGGCTCTAGGAAACTCAGGGCCTCTTAGGCAGCCCAAGCTGGGGGGAATCAAGAAATGGCATCCCTGGGGCTCCCCAGCAATCATGAACTCAAAGGGGAAATGGTGGTGCAGCAAAACAAGTCACCGGGACGGACATCCACTGCCCCACCATTCCCCCAGAGGCCCAGAACAACGAGGGGCACCCTCAGGCTGAAAGATTGGCCCCAGATCCATAAGCCATGTAGAGTCCTGGAGACCCACGGGCCCAGACCCCTCACAGGACCCCAGGGTGGGTGGGTGGAGCCTGACCACTCCAGGGGACAGGAAGAGCGACCAACAACATCACATGGACCGACAAAGGGCCTTTGCTCCCCCTGGCCCCCTTCCTTGTCTCTACACGCCCCCCCATACACACAGGTGCAGCGATGGCCTGACACCTGTCCTGTCGCTGGGGGCTACCTGGCTAGGGGACTGGAGTTTACAGAACATAGTCCAGCTTGCTGTGGAAACAACTCAGGGGGTGGTGCTGGGAGAGAGAGCGCGCCTGGGAGGAGGACGGGGTGGGCCCGGGAGAGCCCCCCTCCCAGGGAGGTGGAAGGAGAGGAGCCCCAGCTGGGCTGGTTTCTCTGCCCTGGGGCTTGGGGTGCACTGTGTTTATGGACAAATACAGTCTGCCTGGGGGACGGCCCCCTTCCCCAGGCTCAGCCCCTGTTGTCACTGTACACAGTCAGCTCAGGGGGCCCCCTGACCCCACCCACCACTACTGTGTTGGGTGTAAATAGATAAGGGCCTTGCAGAAAGCACAGACGGGACTCTAAAGACGCGGCTTGACCTCATGTGACCCTAACTATCTAGGCTTTGTGATTCTGCGGGGCCTTCCTTGCAGGGAGAGGGAAAACCAAAGAGTATGCCCCCACACACAACGGGCAGGGTACCTCCAGGTATCTTGGCCCTTGATCTTCTCTCATGAAGCCAGACAAAAGGAGGAAAAGGGGATGGGAAACTTCCTGACAATGGGGGCCAAAGAAACCTGAGTCCCCAAGATCCGCAGCAAGACCCCCAAGACTTCAAGACTCACCCATTGCCCAAAGCTGGATCCAAGGTCAGGAGGTCCCCCGATGGGACCCTGCAAGTTTGGACAGAGCAAGATCCCAGGAAGGTGGGGGGAAGGGAGGAGGAGGGGTGCAGAGGGAGGGCTTGGCCCTGGCCTCGGGGGACCAGGGTGTAGGGGCAGCAGTGGGGCAGAGGGGATGAGCGGGTGGGGAGGGGCTTGTTATGCTTGCTATGCAGGATGGAGGTGGAAAAGGTGGAGGCTGGTGCGGGCCCCCTTCGAGGACACCAGTGGAGGGGACTCCAGCTCCATAAGCCGGTCCCACCCCCTACCCCGTCCCCCCGCCTGTCCTCTACCTCCAGAGCTATCTGTACCCTCCCCCTTCCCCCTCTGAGCGCCCCCTCCCCCCTACTCATTTTTTTAAAAAATATTTATTTATTTAGCTGCACCGGGTCTTAGTTGGGGCGTGCAGGATCTTCGTTGCTGGCAGGCGGGATCTTTAGCTGCGGCATGCGAACTCTTACTTGCGGCACGTGGGATCTAGTTCCCTGACCAGGGATCGAACCCGGGCCTGCTGCACTGGGATCGCGGAATCTTAGCCACTGGACCACCAGGGAAGTCCCGCCTCTCCCTTACGCTCGCCGCTACTCCCTCCTTCCGCCCGTCTCAGAGTCTCTGGGCCTCTGTCCCCAAGAGGTGTTGCTGGGCCTGTTGCTGGTTTTCCTTGGCTCTGGCTCTCCAAGGAAAGAAGCCAGGCTTGAGGCAGACAGACCCTGGTCACTCAGAGCCCCCACCAGACCCATTCGCTGGACCTCCTGGGCCAGCACAGCACAGGGTATAAACAGCCCATCCTCAGGCCCAGAGAGGCCTCAGGAAATTTCTGGTCCAGGCTCCCCACTCTCAGAGGAGTCTCAGGCTCTGGGTGGTCTGAGGCCCCCACGAGGCAGGGACACATTTCTTTTTTTCTTTGTTTTTTTGCGGTACGCGGGCCTCTCACTGTTGTGGCCTCTCCCGTTGCGGAGCACAGGCTCCGGACGCGCAGGCTCAGTGGCCACGGCTCACGGGCCCAGCCGCTCCGTGGCATGTGGGATCTTCCCGGACCGGGGCACGAACCGGTGTCCCCTGCATCGGCAGGCGGACTCCCAACCACTGCGCCACCAGGGAAGCCCAGGGACACATTTCTGAACCTACTTTCCTCATCGGTCAAATAGGAGCAAGGCCTCCCTCCCACTCAGCGTGGCAGTGAGGATCCGAGGACCTTCTGTGGCGTTGCCTCTTATCCCAGCGTTTAATCCTCAGGAGCTTCCTTTGGGGTAGCGAGGGACACCACTAAGGACCCCAGCCTCCTTGGCGGTGTCCCTCGCTAGTTCTGGGGGTACAGACATGACTGTCCCAGAAACTTCCCCCAACACAGATGAATTTCATACCCCAAATGCTCTATCATTTTCTAGGCCATGGCATAACACGATCCTAATAATACCCTTGGGGTTCCCTAAGCCAAGGAAGTAACTTTTTATCTGTCAGAATTGCTGAGAAATAAGTCAGTGTCTTTCTCCTCTAACCAAAATGTATTGTTTTGTTTTGTCTTCTATCCCAGGCAACATTCCAACCTGGAGAGTTGGAGAGTGAAGCCTACCACTCCCACAGAGAAACAGAGGCTGAGGAGTGTTCCTCATTCATTCAACAAAATGTTACTGAGTGCCTACTATGTACCAGGCTCTCTCTCCCTCCCTCCCTCCCTCCCTCACACTACTGTGTGGGACCTGGAGCAGGGTACATGGGCGGGTGGAATCCTAACCTATCCAGGGCTCAGGCACTGCTGTGACCCCTACATTAATGGTCAAAAGGTCTGGGGGCTTCCCTGGTGGCGCAGCGGTTGAGAGTCCGCCTGCTGATGCAGGGGACACGGGTTCATGCCCCGGTCCGGGAAGATCCCACATGCCGCGGAGCGGTCTGGGCCCGTGAGCCATGACCACTGAGCCTGCGCGTCCGGAGCCTGCGCTCTGCGATGGGAGAGGCCCGTGTACCACAAAAAAAAAAAGAAAAAGAAAAAAAGATCTGGGCACCGAGTTCCAGGGAAATGATTTTTATTTTTTTATCTTTTTAAAATTGGAGTATAATTGCTTTACAATGTTGTGTTAGTTTCTGCTATACAATGAAGTGAATCAGCTACTATATGTATACATATATCCCCTCCCCCTTGGATCTCCCTCCCACCCCACCCCCGGCCCTTCCCACCCATCTAGGTCATCACAGAGCCCCGAGCTGATCTCCCTGTGCTTTATAGCAGGTTCCCACTAGCTAGCTGTTTTACACATGGTAGTGTATACATGTCAGTCCTAATCTCCTAATCTCCCAATTCGTCCCACCCTCCCCTTCCCTAAAAGGAATGGATGAGAGCACGATTTTTCAGACACACTTGCACACACGCAGGAAGCTGGCAATACCATATGGCAATCCCTGTGTGCTCTGTGTGTCTGTGTACATGAATGCCCCCACCCTAGGAGGGTGGTCCTTTCTTCCAGCAAACTGCCTCTGAGGCCTCTGGGTGTGCGACTCCACAGGGCACCATGCTAAACAGCGCCCCCTAGAGTTCGAGGGTGCACAGGCCTGGCTCTAAGTCTCCAGTCTAATTCCTGAGAGCCCTTCTCACCACCAGTAAGTTTCACCTTGGAAAGGTACTCTGTTCACGCTTCAAACTTACTGCCTCCTTCTTTTTTTTTTTTTTTTTTTTTTTTTTTGCTGTACGCGGGCCTCTCACTGCCGTGGCCTCTCCCGTTGCGGAGCACAGGCTCCGGAGGCGCAGGCTCAGCGGCCATGGCTCACGGGCCCAGTGGCTCTGAGGCATGTGGGATCTTCCCGGACTGGGGCACGAACCCGTGTCCCCTGCATCAGCAGACGGACTCTCAACCACTGCGCCACCAGGGAAGCCCCAGTTTATTCTTAAATGTACTTTGTCTAATGTTTGTTTTCCCATCAGAGTGGAAGCCCCTTGAGGGTAGGGACTAAGAGGTAAACATACCTCTAGATAGACCCTGAGTGCAAGCGCAACTAGGTGGATTTGGGCAAGTAACTTAACCTTTCTGAGCTTCGTGCTGCAACTATAAAAAGGGGATGGTGAGAACCTCTACCCCACAGGGCTGGATAATAATGAATGAGATCATAATTGAGCCCTCAGTAAATGTAGGTGTCTTTTTCTCTACATATCTCCAGTGCATAGTACAGGTTTATTTATTTAACACTTAAAAGTGTAGGTTTATTTATATAACGCTTATAAATGTAGAGGGTCTGCTTATTTAGCAAACAGTTCTTCAGTGCTCAGTATGACTCCAGGGTGCTTTTCAGTCTATCTTTTAAGACAGATGCTATTTTTTTTTCCATTATTCTATTATCACCGCCCCCCTCATTATACAGATGGTGAAACTGAGGCTCCGAGAGGTTAAGTAACTATCTCAGGGTCACACAGCTAAGAGAAGACACAGCCAGGGTTTGAACCCAGGCCACTGGGTTACAGTCCTTGCTCCTAATGACTGTAGTATGACCACTCTGCTGGACAGACGTGTGTGGAATTCTGAAATTAACCAGGCAACAGTCCAACCTGGGGAGCTGGAGAATGAGGTCTACCACCCCTCCCCCAAAGAAAGAGGGGCTGATGGGGGGCAGTGTTCATCGTTCATGCATTCATTTATTTAACAGCTCCCAAAGAAGTATCAGACCCCGGAACCTGGATGGCAGGGACCCCTGGCCTTTCTGAGCTTCGGCCTCTTCTACTGCAAAATGGGGAAAAATACTTCCAGTCCTGGGCTGTGAGCCCTGAGGATGAGTAAATATAAATGACAGTGGCTGGAGTGCTGTGGTTTTGATAGATGGGGGCGGGGGGGTATTAATAATGGCAGGAGGAGCAGGAAACGGGATTTTTGTCTCCTCAGGGATGGCTATGACTTGACAATTCCCTTGGGATGAGCAGCAGTGGAGGCTGCAGGAGGAAATTCCCTGGCGGTCCAGTGGTTAGGACTCGCGCTTTTACTGCCGAGGTCCCGGGTTCAATCCCTGGTCGGGGAAATAAGATCCCACAAGCCGCGTGGCAAAAAAAAAAAAAGGCATTGCAGCCAAGGGAAGCAGCTTTTCAGGGGTGTGCGATCCTCCAGGTCTCACTGCATGTTACAACCACCCCTTGAAGTAAGAGGGTCCCCAATTACAGTCTATGCAATTTGTCCAAGGTTATTAACTAGTGAGGGTGGGCTGGAACCTGAGTCACCTCACTGCCATGCACCCAGACCAAGACACAGGACTCCTTCCAGGCCATCCCTGCAATGAAGCCTTTGGCCAGAAGACCCTGAGCCCACTGCTCTGGCTCTGTTTCCATGTGGCTGCCCTTGGGAGCCAGAGTGATCTTCCTAAGACACAGGAATGACCATACCATAATCACTTGCAGCGCTATTCTCAAGCTGGGCTATGGAAACACCTGGGTAACCATGCCCATCTTCCAGGGCATCTGTGGCACACCATAGTTAGTGCTTAAAATCATTTTTTGGTAGGAAAACCAACATAGATATTCTTGGACTCAAACGCAAGGCTTGCACAAACATTTAATATAGAGACACGTTTTTAAATTCCTTTCAAGTTCTGAGTGAACCACTTTGCCTACCTGTCCCCCGCACCCCATACATCCATGGTACCCCTGGATTGTTCACCTGGGTTCCAATGAGCGAGCTTGAGAAGCCCGTTTGTGCAGGAAAACGCATCTTCCTGGCCCAGCATCCAAGGCCGTTTGTCCACCTTTTTATGCCTTTCCCTGTCACCACTCCCACTCTCCCTTGCTTACCAGCAACTTCCAGAACAGTCTTTTCTGCTTCACACCTCGGTGCCTTTGCCCAGGCTGTTGCATCTGCCTAGAATACTCTGGCCCCTCTGCCTTCTGGTCCTCTTGATGGCCTCTATCAAATACTCAGCTCAAGGCACATCTCTGTCCCCGCTGCTTCCTACCCCCAAGTCCGCTCAGAGGGATCCTCTGGGCAGGAGGGCACTCTCTGGTTCGGGATTTACAGGAGGGCCTCAAATGCAAGAAACTGGCACCCCGGGTGCCCAGAGCCTCTCTAGGCACTTAGTAGGACCACATGGTTTAGATGTCTCAAATGTAGACCCTCAAAGGCCCCACCTACACACTCCTCCCTGGAAGACATCCAACGTGGTTTTCTGTGTAGTCTGCAGGGGGCAGTGTGGGCCCAGGCTGGCCCCAGGATCCCCAGCTGCTGTTTCCACTGGGTCTAGACTCTCCCAACCAGAAAACCTCTCCCCAGGAGGAGTTAACAAGCTGAATCCCGAAGGAAGAGTTACAGGCAGGCTCCACCCTCCCTGCCTCAACATCTCTTTGGCATCATCACCCTCACGTTTCTCCCACTTAGTAAGCCAGTCACCCTCACCCCTAACACCCAGATCCAGTTGCTTCCAGACTGCCTCCTCCCTCTTTCCCACCAGCTCTCAGCTGCAGCCCAGTCTGTGCCCAGGGCCCCTCTGCAGCCAAAGATCCTCCTTTAAGAGTTTGCGGGGCCCTCAGTGCTCATATCTCTACAATTCTAACCCCTAACAGCCCCATCCCATCCACTGGGCTCCACCTCCTTGCTCACCCCAAAGTGATGACATTGCTGTTACCTTGGTAACAGATGCTTTGTGGGTGGGCATGGGGAATGGACCAGGGAAAGAAAGGGGTGGCTTCAGGACACTATCAGAGGCAAGGGAGATGGGGGTGGGCAAACTGCCATAGGGCCTGGGGAGGGGCAGCCGGGGCTGTGACCCCCACCGCAGGCTGCCGTCGGCCCTATGTCCCCAGCCTCAAGGGGAAAAGAAACAGAATAGAAGGGGACATCTTTGTGGAAAGAGAGGTTTTCTTACTGAGAGAAAGGGAAACATCCCCAAAACCATTATCCCCCTCCCATGGAAAAAGGTCTCCTGGACAGCCTCGACTTGGCAGGGTAGGGAGAGGGGTGCACACTCTGGAGCCCATGTTGTTCCCCTCCAGGGAGCCTGGGGCACAGAGAGAGGGAACAGCTCGCCCAGGGCGTGTTAGGGACAGCGCCACAGGCAGTGGGAAGGCGGCTCTATGCCAGTGTCCCAAGCTCCAAGGGTTGTTGGCAGCAGGGGGTGGAGGGGCCCTTCTCCAGACTCTGGGGACCTGGCTGTTGCAGATGCCACAGCCGGGAAGTATGTCAGGGACTTGCATAAGAGCCTTCTATATTTCTGTAAAATCATAATTACCGATGCCTGCCATGGGCCTTAGCTCGTTAGAGCGGTATCTGCCTCTGAGGCCCTGGGGTGGTCTGGCAGAGGGACATAGGGGAGACTGGGCAAGGCCAGACCTCTCACTGTGTTCTCGGCATCCCCAGCCCCACTGAGGCTGGGTCCTCTTCCTCTCCCCAGCTGGGAGATGAGAACCCAGACTTGGCCTCAACCATGATGAACCCCCCTACCCTAGGAGCCCCGATTCTAAAGCTGGAGGGAGAGGCCAGCCACTCATGTGCTCAGCTTGGGCTGTCCTTGGTAACCCATGGGGGCAGAGGCCACAGCAGGGAAGGGCTTGAACTGAAGGTGTTTGTGGGAGAAAATAGGTCAGTCCTTATGGCATCTCAACACCTTAGTGGAGGGGCCCTGGGTCATTTAGGCCAGTGGTTCTTAACCTTTTGGGGATCTAAGATTCTCTGAGGAGCAGATGATAGCTCTGGACTCTCCCCCAGAAAATGCTTATCCTCCAAAATTTTATGCAGCTTCAAGCAGTTCACGAACTCACTGAAACTTACCTACAAGCCCAAGGTTAAGAATCCTTAAAAAAAATTTTTTTAATATTTATTTATTTATATACTTATTTTGGCTGCACCGGGTCTTAGTTGCAGAATGAGGGATCTTCGTTGCAGCACGCAGGCTCTTAGTTGCGGCATGCATGTGGAATCTAGTTCCCCAACCAGGGATCGAACCCAGGCCCCCTGCATTGGGAGTGCAGAGTCTTACCCACTGGACCACCAGGGAAGTCCTAAGAATCCTTAATATTTTTAAAAAATAAAATAATAATAATAACTATTTATCATGCACTTACTCTGGCCAGCTCTTTACATATGTTAACTCATTTAATCCTCAAAAGGACACTAAGAGATATACAATTATTGCCCCCATTTAATCCAACTCCATTTGAAACTAATCTAGTCCAGTTCTGCCAATCAGAAGAGAAGGAAACCAAAGACCCTCCAGAGATGGATAGCTCTCTGCCCAAGGTCACAGAGTAGGAAAAAAGGGCAGACCAGGATGAGGACCAGGTGCTCTTAATGTGCTGGACATTGTGCCATAAGCAGATTTGAAGCCATCTGTCCATCCCTCCATCCATCCCTCTGCCCCCAGGCTCCCGAGAGCCCAGCGCCCATGCTCATTCACTCAGCTCTCCTAGTAAGAGGCCCCCTGGTAGTTCTATTATGACTTCTGGTCCGAGAGCCCTTCTGAGAGTATGGCTGCCACTCGTCCTCCTGGACCACCTCGTCACTTGCTCTGACAGCCCCTCCTTTCTGCCCTCCAAATCTAAGATGGACAGCGTTCCTCCTGGAGAAGCTAGCCCAGTTGCTCCTGACCCATCTCAGAGCCACTGCAGTGGGAACTGTTGGCACTGAGACAGTGACTCAGACTTAGATCATTAAAAACCGCTCTGAAACAGGAAGGCCACAGGCCAGAAAGGACATCCAGAGGTCATGGGATCCAGCCCCTTGCCTCCTCCACAGCTGCCCCACCTCCGATTTCTAAAACCCAGACCAGATGGGCCCCAGGGCCCACCGACTTCCCTGCCTTTCCCCACTGATTCCCCTGGGAATTCTGTCCCATGTCTAGTCAGAGTCTCCTGGGTCAGTTCTCTCATGGAATAACAGGCTCCAAACAGCCGAGGAAAGTGAGGGAAGGAAGCTGTTTCTTCTCTCTACCTCAGAAAAAGACCCAGGAAGAGACAAATCTCCCAGAAGAAAGGAGAGAAAGACGAAAATGAACTTTCTGTGCCTGTCTTCTCTGGGCTAAGTGGTGTACTACACTGTCTCATTCATTCTCCCGGGAGTGAGGTAGGCACAATCTCCATTCTGCTGATGAAGAAATCAAGGCTTTAAAAGTTACCTACCCAAGGTCAAGTGAATTAGTGACTACACAGGTACTGGACTCGAAGGAACCCAGAGCCTCTTCTCTTTGGAGGGAAACAGGGGTACCTCCCCCCAGGAGGCCTCACAAACACAAACGAAGCCCCTGTTTGCTCCAGCCCAGGACAGGTAGAGATAGAGGGCTGATGACCCCATCTCAGGTGCTCCAAGCATTTCTAAGTCTGAGTTGCCTAGGGAGGGGTCGTTGGGCTGACCTGTGCTGGGCAGGAGGGAGGAGGGTGGCCCTCAGAGGGGAGCAGTGGGTAATGAATGAGCCTTTGGGGAAACTGGTCTGAGGGCTGAGGCCAGGTTCTCTTCAAACTCCTTTCAGGAAAGCTAGCACTCAGAGGGTCTGCAGTGTGTGGATCTGGAGGGGGAGGGGACTAAGCCCCCACTACCACAAACCCTCCCGTCCGCCCTGGTCCTAATTCTGCCAGTGGCAAATAAATCTCTATTCCTGGACGCAGTAACCTGAGCAGTGCTCCACCGGTGAGCTCGTCCTCAGGAGGAGATGGATGGCATGAATGGCTATGTGCATGGGGGGGGCGGGGGGGGCGGAGGAGGGAACTCTAGGTTCAGCCCCTCCTCCAGGGCTGGCATAAAGGCAGGACCCTCTTGAGTGCCACCTTCCCCTCATCTCATCACCCACAGAAGATGAGGAGGAAGGAGACTTAGACCCAGAAGTCTCTCCACCCACACCCAGGGAAGGATTCTCTCAACCTCCAACCTACCTCCATTTTCTTGGATAGGCCCAGAGATGAAGCTAGACCTTTTGATCAGGGCCAGCAGAGGCAGGAGGAGAGGTAGGGGAAGTTCGGGACATAGCAGGTAGGTGACATGTATTAGCGTCAGGCCAAGTGGACAGAGGACACCTTGGAGGGTAAGAAACCTCCTCCCCCTCACCTCTCCCTACCCCCAACTAACTCCATTTGTGGTAGGATCTTTAGGAGGGGGCATGTCTTGGAGAGGTTTGGGGACCTCAAGTGTGGGGACTGAGGCCTCTGCTCTGCTGAAGTCCAGGCAACAAGACTGGAAAGCAATATAGTTGTCCTGCTTTCCAGGACAGGGCTGGCCTTTGACACATGATGTTCATTTGTCCATTCTCTGCTGAGGAAACCCCTGCATAGTCCGAGGAGAGACACATTTGGGGAGAATGTCTCCAGGGCAGAGAGACATCCAGTTAACTGGGCGGAAGTGTCCCCATTCTTCACGTCGCTATCAGGAAGTCCTACCTTTATCTCATTTTCAGCTATCCTTCTGCAGATCCAACCTATTTCTATTCCCCACCACCACCCCCCCGCAACCCTTCCAGACTCCAATATGATCTCCTGAGGCTTCCTTCAACCTTGTCACGCCCCCAATTCCGGGTTTTTCAGGTAAAACTGCTCCCTCTACTTCTTTACCCTCCAAGCCCCTCCCCATCTTGTCAAGCCCCCCCAGGCTCCGCCCAGCTGCCCTCCTGGCCACCGCGGCAGCCAATAGCTGAGAACCTTATTTGCATAGCGGCGCTGGGGAGCCGCGGAGGGAAAGGGGAGGGACCAGGCGACCTCCTAAATCAAAGTTGGGAGGCGAGGACTGGGCGGAGGGGGTGCCCGGCTGGGGCCGGCGGGGGAGGGGGAGGGGAAGGGGTGGGGGCGCAGAGGACGGCGAAGCCTGCCGGACACTGACAGCTCCATCGCTCCCTCCCTCGGCTCAACCCCGAGTCCCCACTTCCCTCCTCCCCTCGCTCGGAGCAGCATCCTTGGTCCTCACTCCTGGGGTCGTCCTGCTCCCGCGGCTCCGTGTAATTACCTCCTCCCACCCACCAACCCGGGAACTTTCTCCGCCCGCACCCGGGAGGGGGGGGGGTGCTTTGCCTGGGCGGGTTTCTCCTGGGGTTCGTTGGGGGGCAGTCTCTAGAGAAGGGCTTCAGGGTCCCAGGGAGACGCCTGCCACCCTCAGCCTGCCTCCAGCCGGGCTGCCGTCGGGTCTCGGCACCCTCTCTTCCCCTCTCGCCTAACCATGACCGAAATGAGCGAGATGGAGAACGAACCGGACGACGCGGCCGCCCGCACCCCCCCGGGGACCGTCTCCGCCCTCCAGGAAACCAAGGTAACTCGGGAGGCGCGAGGCCTGGACCCCTGCCCAGTGCGCCCCCAGCCCGGGCGCCCTCCTCCCGATGCGGTTGCCACTGTGGCCTCGGGTGCCCTGGGGTCACAGTAGCGGGGCCCGTGTGGTCCCTAACGCTCCGCGCGGCGACCCGGGGGCAGTGGGTTCGTGACGAGGGGCCACAAGGAGCCCCCATCACACAAGCACGACACGCCCTTGCGCGCGTGATGAGCGGACGCTCCACCGCGACCCTCCAGGGAGGTTGTATGTAACTCGGGTTTGTTGGAGGGAGTCGGCGCAGCGAAGGCGGAGGCAGTGTGTAGCGGTGTGTAGCGGGTGTGGGCTGGTATACGCGCCCGCGTGTGCGTGCGAGGCGCACCCCTCCCGTGTCCGCCAGGTCTCTGTCCCTCTCTCTTTGCCTGTGTCTCTCTGAAAATGTCTCTACAACCTGTTTGTCTCTGTCTTGGTATCTCTCTGTGTGCGCCTCTCTCGGGTCCTCTCGGCGTCTCTGTGTGTTTATTTCTGAGTCTCTCTAGATGTCTCTCTCTGACCCGCCGCAGTCCCGCATTCCCTCCCTCCCAACCGGCTTAGGCTTGGGGACGTGAGGCCGCGGCCCGGGGTTCGCGCTGGGGGCTGCTGCGGCGCGGGCCATCACTGGCGGGGACCCGGGGACCGTTGTTGCGGCTCCGGATGAGAAAGACAGGCAGCCCACGCCAGCGGGCCGTGGGCCGGGGAGGGGGGCGGGGAGCTGGTAGAAGCAAAAAGGGAAGTCATCATAATTAATGAATGTCATAATTAATCCTAATTATGTATGATTGCTACTCCCGCGGGAGTCACAATGAATAAATTATTCCCCAATGAAGTCAGGCGGAGCCCAGACTCCTGGCGCTGAAGGCGGTGGGGTGGGGGAGAACACTGCTCACATTCAACCACACACACACACACACACACACACACACACACACGCCTCTATGCTGCCTGCTCCCTCCCGAGTTCTAGGTGCTGACCCGCAAGAAGTTCTGCGGGAAGCGACCTGAGCGGGGGACCTGGGGATGGGGAGAGAAGAAGGGGCAGTGCTCTCTCTGCCCCCCGCCCCCACCGACCAGATTTCAGGCCAAGACTTCTCGCTCCCTTTCCACCCTGGTAAATTGTTCCCACCCGGCTTCTGTTACCCAGATGAGGAGGGGGGCAGCCAGGACCAGAAATGGGTGGGGTCTTTGGCTCCCCCTGGTATCACTGGCTCATCTATAGCTCTTTCCAATGCCCATCTTCCTCCTAATTCTGTCTTGACCGCCCCCCAGGATATGAGGTTAATTCAAGGTCAAGGTCATCAAGGGAGTGACCAAGGGAAGATGAGTAGGACCAGAGTGGCTGGTGTCTGGCTGAGGCACCCCAGGTAGGCTCCCCATCCCTAAACCAAAGCGAACCAGTGGGTCTCCACAGCCAAGTCTTCAGATTCACACTTGACCTTCTCCTGCTCCCATCTGAGAACTAGACCTTGGGCTCTCAGACCACAGAGTTACCTCCCCCTCAGAGAGCCAAGTCTACTGGGAAAGGAATGAGGTGTTGGGGGGCAGAATATTGCTTGGAATATTTGTGACAACTTCTTTCAAGCAGAAGATCCTCATCCTGAGGGAACTGAGCCCCATCCTGAGTTCCAGCGCTCCTGAGCTTCACAGCTGCCTTCTAGTCACCCTGGGCAGACACATACAAACCCCTTGCTTGCTTCCCAGGGGTTTGAGGGCCTCCCAGGTCCTGCCCTGATTCCCACACCGCGGCCTGGCCACTCAGCCCCCTCCTTAAGAGTGCTCCCAGAGCAGGCAGGAGGGCTGGGCAGTGCTGCCTCAGCAGTCAGCAGGCTGCAGGCTCAGCTGTGTGGGGAGGGGTGGTCAGGGCCTGGCAGGTCTGTACCTCTTTCCTCCCAGCCCAAGGACTGTCCCATGCCATCACCTCTGGGTCTGAGCCACGGAGATCTGCGGAGCAGGGAAGGAAGGGAAGTGTACACCTGACCTGGTCCCTCTGTGCCAGGCCAGTTGGAGCCCTGCCCCTTTGCCGTCCTCCCCTGTACCTCATTTATGAAGGACTCAGTAATAACAACACAGGCTGGATTGCAGGTCTGGGAGAAGGTACTCAGGAGGGCAGAGGTGGGCAGAGAGAGAATTCAGAACACTTGCCAGCCTCCTTCCATTCCCCCACCTCAACTTGTCCCAAAGTAGCTTCCGTCTTCAGACTGTAGAAGTGGAGGAGAGGAAGGGAGAGGGTCAGTGCTGCCCACCCAGCTCAGTCTGAGGCAGGTACAACAGAGGTGGCTGGTGTACTTGTCTTCATTAGGCAGTGAAGTCAACATTTCAGACCTATTCATCAGTGTTTGGGGCCCCCTGGGGATTTCTTGCCAGCCCAAGTCCAGCCTCCTGCTCACCCTAAAGTCAGGTATCACTCCGGCACCCAGGCTACTCAGCCACCCTCCTAGTGTCAGCATCGCCCTCTCTGGGTCCCCATCCCATCCTACGACATAGGGCCTGCCATCACCCCCTTTGGTGCCATCTTTGGAAAGACCCTGCCATGCCAGCTCTGCCATCTGAGTCAGCTTGTGTCACATCTGCCACCACCCTCTGCCAGCTGCCTCGTGCCATTTCAGGAGCTGGCAGGAACTGAGGAAGGAAGGGACTGTCCAGGGTGTGGGGAGGTGGGGAGGAGGCAGGCAGGCCATGTCCTGCCTCCAGGAGGGGATTCAGAATAACAGCTCTGATGGTCCAAGCTCCAAGCCAGACAAGTTCCTGGTGCTTTGGGAGGGAATGGGGTCCAGGTGGGCCAGCTTGCCAGGGTATATGACGACTTCTTCTCATGCCAGGGAATGGGTCCTGGGACAGTGGGGGCACCAAAAAGATAGAGGGTGGGGAGGTAGAGAAAGGTCTTCTCTGGGAACTAGGAGTCCCAGGAGTGGAAATACCTGGCCAGGCTGAGCCCAAATGAGGTTTGGGTGGCCAAGCCAGATGTCTCTGGTGTGGGCAGGCATTAAGCCATTTGGCAGAGATGCCATCCTCTGCCCTCCAGCCACAGCCCTTGACATCTGCCAGCCACCCCAGGTGGCATTCCTTCCCACTTCTCCACCCTACTGGGATCTGGGGCAGAGCCGGGGCTGCCCTGGTGGTGGGGAACATTCTGTTCCAGAGGCTTTTGGTACCCGGCAGAGGTGGCTCTTGGCACTGAGTCCAGGCGGGGACCAGGAAAGGGCACAGGCTGGAGAGTAGGGAGGCTTGAAGTCTCATCCTGTGAGGATTACTCTGGAAATAATGGCCTCAGGAGGGGGGAACATGATTGATGTCTTCAAATATTTGAAGAACTGATGTGTGTAAGTGGGAGTAGCCCTTCCTGGAGCCAAGGGAGGGACGAGGGCCGATAGGCAGGGAGGCAGGTTTCAGCTCTAAATAGGGAAGCACTTTCCAGCGGTTGCAGCTGCCCAAAGATGGAATGACTGTCCCAAGAGAGGATGTGCTTGCCGTCACAAGAGGTGACCAACAGAGTCAGACAATTCAGAGGGGACGTGACCAGAGCAGGGCGGGGTGGGGACTGCTCTATGTGCCCAGTCTTTCAAGTCCCTTCTAACCCTACATGTCATGACAAGCCCATGGCACAACTGAGGGCCAGAGGTGAGGGCCAAGGCAGGGCGCTCCTGGTCACTTGGGCTCAATAGTCAAAGCCACTGGTTCAAGTCCCGGCTCTGCTTCTTAGCAGCTGCGGACTCATGATGAGTGAGTGATTTAACCCCCTCCGTTCCTCATCTGAAAAGTGGGCCAATAATTGTCACCACCTCAGTGGGTAGTGCCAGGGTTAATGAGCTTCTGCATATCAATTCCAGGACTCTGACAACCACAGCCCCTCATTATGTTCATAAGTTTAGGTTTTGCTTTGGGGACTTGAGCCTGTATTGCTTAGAGAGCATCTAACCCTGACTTGGAGGTGGGGAAACTGAAGCTTAGAGAGAGAGGAAGTGAAGTAACTTGCCTTCAGGCAGCAGATTGCGTTCTGCCCCCAACCCCCAGCACATCCTCCCAGAGACCTCCTGTGCTCTGTGCCCACGGCCCCTGCGCAGAGCAGTGGGTGGTTCACCCGCCCCTCTGGGCCTGTCAGAGCCCCCAGAGCCACATAGAACATATTCGTGTTCTAATTAATTGTCCCTCTGGGCCTCGACCTCTGCCCCAATGCCCAGGCAGCTGGGGCCTGGGGCCCTGCTTCTCAGAGACGCACAAAGAAGCCCACAGTGCTGGCCAGGAAGCTGGATTTGGAAGGAGCTGAGCAACTCAGCATGCCGGTCCCCCTAGGGCTCTGGCCTTTCAGCTGGCACACCGGGGCCCGCCTTTTGCCCAAACATTTCCTCCTCTGCTTCCCTCTCTGTCATGTGGCCTGCTGGCCTCCCTAGGGCTAGAGGGGCCACCACTTCCATTCCCTTGACACGGTTGCCAAGCTGGCATCCCTGGCACACAGGCTGCCTGGTGTCCCAGCTGGGAACCCTGGCCAAGTCTCCCTGCCTAGAGCCAGGCCTCTGCCCCCCACCTCCACCCGTTTCTTTTTTTAACTGGTAGAAAGGAATGGGAGGGGTAAGGGCTTTCAACAGGAGGGGCGTAGGACAGGGGCCTGGGTAGAGAGGTCCAGATCTCACACCGGGTAGAATAAGGGTGTGTTTGGGTGAGCAATGGAAATAACTCTGGCCTCACCGCAGAATCCACCCTGCACTCCAGACCACGTGCTCCGTTTAGGATTCCAGCCACTTGCTCATCATTTATTCCACAAACATTGACTGAGCACCCACTATGTGCTGAGGCCCATTATGGAGATTTGAAGCAACTTTCCCCACCCTCCAGGGGCTCACAGCCTCCCGGAGGAGTGAGAAGTAAATGACAACATAAACCTGATCGGAGCTATCATGGAAGCCCATCCAGATGCAGCCAACCAGAGGAGGGAGTGGTCCCACTGAAAGGAATTCCTGCAGAAAAAGAAACAGCTTCCCAGAGAAGGAAGAATCACAGGAGACCCTGAAGAAGAAAGCGGGAAATAACTGGATAAGGCAAAGAAGAGGACACACATATAAAAAGCTCAGACGGGGCTTCCCTGGTGGCGCCGTGGTTGAGAGTCCGCCTGCTGATGCAGGGGACACGGGTTCGTGCCCCGGTCCTGGAAGATCGCACATGCCGCGGAGCGGCTGGGCCCGTGAGCCATGGCCGCTGAGCCTGCGCGTCCGGAGCCTGTGCTCCGCAACGGGAGAGGCCACAACGGTGAGAGGCCCGCGTACCGCAAAAAAAAAACAAAACAAAAAGCTCAGAGGCATGAAACACGGATGAGTTCAAGTCCTCACATTTGGGCTCAGGTGGAAGGCCTGGGGTGGAAGGGAAGGTTTGGCCAAGCTGTAGTTTCATGGCTGGGACAGGGGCCTTGGCTGGGTCCTGAGGAGCCGTGAAAGTTTTTTTGTGGGGTCAGGGATCACCTCCCTGGCAGCTGAATGGAGAACAAGTGGGGATGGGCAAGGTGGAGGCAAAGAGCTATGGCCCTGAACACCCGACAGGGTGCTGGAACCTGAACCGGGGCAGGGCTCTGGGGTGCTGAGGTGTTGCAGGGGATGAACTGGAGAGGTGTTTTGGAGGGAGAATCAGCCCTGAGGATGAGGGTCCAGGGTGACCACTCCCCCACTCCCTGTTCAAGGACCGAGGACCTGGTGTGTTTTGGCCCCCAAAGTACTATTTTGTTAAGTCGAGTAAATGGTACATCCATTCAGTGAAATTCCTGTGCAGCCATACAAAAAGAATGGTGAAACTCTTTGTGTATTTGTATGGAATGATTTCCAAGAAAAAAAGCAAGGCGCGGGAGAAATAGTATACTACCATTTCTGCAAATAAAAAAGGAAATAAAACCTCTTGAATTTGTTTCTATCCAATTTCACATAAAGTTCTAGATTTCTTAACTGACTTTTTTTTTTTTGGTTGCACGCAGCATGCGGATTTTCCTGTGCCCCCTGCAATGGAAGCACAGAGTCTTAACCACTGAACCACCAAGAAGTCCCTCTTAACTGACTTTAAATTTCATAAGTTCATGAAATGGATTAATATTTTTTATTAAAAAATTACTTTTATAAACAAAAAGTCTAGGGGTGGGGTAGGGAGGGTGGGAGGGAGATGCAAGAGGGAGGAGATATGGGGATATATGTATATGTATAGCTGATTCACTTTGTTATACAGCAGAAACTAACACACCGTTGTAAAGCAATTATACTCCAATAAAGATGTTAAAAAAAAAAAAAAAGTCTAGGGACTTCCCACGTGGCTCAGTGGTTGAGATTCCGCACTCTCAAAGCAGGGGACCCGGGTTCGATCCCTTGTCAGGGAACTAGATCCCACGTGCATGCCGCAACTAAGAGTTCACATGCCGCAACTAAGGAGCCCATGCACCACAACTAAGGAGCTGGCGAGCTGCAACTAAGGAAACCACCTGCCACAACTAAGACCCGATGCAACCAAATAAATAAATAAATATTTTTAAAAAACAAAGTCGAGATTTCTTTTTGAAAATTGAGAAACCTGGCAACGCTGGGCTGCCCCTACAGACTAGCTCAGCTGGCTAAAGGAGACCAGCAGCTACTCGCTGGCTGTCCAGTCCCCACCACTCCTAATTTGGTGCCTGTCCAGCCAGAACTCCTTTGCTCGAGGAGGTTCCCTGCCTGGCTCTTATGGGCACCTGGAATGGTGACCTGCCTTCTGGAACTTGGCAGCCTCTTTCTCAGTACTTCATCTCACCTCTGGCTCTCAGCCTTCAGGCTGCCGCTGGCCGAGGAGAGAGCCCGGGGAGCCAGTCCCCTCCAGGCTCACAGCCCCTTTTCCTCTCTCAGCTCCAGAGGTTCAAGCGCTCACTTTCCCTCAAGAACATCCTCCGAAGTAAGAGCATGGAGAACTTCTTCTTTCGCTCGGGGTCTGAGCTCAAATGCCCCACCGAGGTGCTGCTGACGCCCCCGACCCCGCTGCCGCCTCCCTCCCCACCACCAGCGTCTGCAGACAGGGGCCTACCCACCCCAGCCCTGTCCCCCTGCCCGATCTCACGCCCCCTGGCACCACTCAAACCAGTGAGGCTGCACAGCTTCCAGGAACACGTCTTCAAGCGAGCCAGCCCCTGTGAGCTGTGCCACCAGTTCGTTGTGGGTAGGTGCCTGGGTGGCAACAGAAGGGGTCGGGGCGGGGGTGGGAGTGGGCCCATGGACCTGACTGCCTGGTGTTGGGCTGCTGCTAATTCTAACTGTGCCCCTCCCTCTGGGAGGACACATAAGCACCCTTGGGGGTGCGTGGGGACCCAGTGTTGCTGTGCTTACTAACAGCTCAGGTTCCACCCTGACTGTGTGGAGGTCGGAGCTAGGCCCCAGGCTGGCATGAGGATGCCCAGTCCCTTGCTCCCTCATGCCCTAACCTGCCTCCTGTGCTCCTTGCCCTTGGATGTAGCCTCTCTTGACCACCCCCTCTTGCCAAACCCACATTCTTCCCAGGAAACTCCAAGCAGGGTTTGCGTTGTAAGACATGCAAAGTCAGCGTCCACCTCTGGTGCTCCGAGGAGATCTCCCACCAGCAATGCCCAGGCAAGACGGTGAGTGGAGACCACACAGAGATGGCTGGCTGATGCTCCCAGGCCTGGCATGTGGGGGAATGAGTGCCCCGCAGGGCTGGTTCCTCATGTGGGGTGGTGCTTGGGCTTGGGGAAGGCCAAACTCTCAAGGGGCTGTGACCTCCCTGTGCCCTCTCTCTGCCCCACCCCCCCGCCACAGTCCTCCTCCTTCCGCCGCAACTTCAGCTCCCCCCTCCTGGTGCATGAGCCGCCACCAGCCTGTGCCATGAGCAAGGAGTCCCCACCCACTGGTGAGTGTCCACTGTTGCCCCTGATCCCACTGTGGTGTGATGAGAGACCCATGCCCTCCTCAGATGAGCACCTGAGTCACACTGGCACTGCCCGTTCTTGGCACTACTACCACTCCCTTCTTTTTTTTTTAGACTTCTTCTTCTTCTTTTTGCTTGTTTGTTTTGGTTTTTTTCCCCACTTCCCTTCTTTGGATGCTCCCGTCCTGAATGTAGAGTTCATTCATTCATTCATCCATCCTTCAACAAACACTTTATTGAACACCTACTAAGTGCCAGGCACTGTGCCAGACATGGGAACACAGCCCTGAAGAAGGTGGAGCTCATGGTCTAGTAAGGGAGCTAGACATGAAATAAATCACATAAATCATCAATTAACCATCACTTGGTGAATGCCTGAAACAGAAGGATAGGGAATAAAGAGAGGATAAAGTCGGCACCGACCTCGTCCACAGAGGCAAGGAAGGCATCCGGGAGACTTGAAAGATAGGGAATTAGTCTGAGGATCTGGGGAAGACCACTGTGGACAGAAGGCAGGCCAGAGATAGGGAGGGGCAGAGAGTTAAAGAAAGGATAATGAGGCTGGGACTGAGGGAGTCAGAGTAAAAGGGTGAGATGGGACCCTGGGTGCAGGGCCTTTGAGTCCATTTTAAGAGTGTTCTCTGGACTTTATTCTTTTTTTTAATTTTAATTGTAGTTGATTTACAATGTTGTGTTAATTTCTGCTGTACAGCAAAGTGATTCAGTTATACATATATATATATTATTTTTCCTATTCTTTTCCATTATGGTTTATCACAGGATACTGAATATAGTTCCCTGTGCTCTACAGTAGGACCTTGGTGTTTAACCATTCTGTGTATAAACAGTTTGCATTTGCTAATCCCAGACTCCCAATCCATCCCTCCCCCACCCCGCCTCCCCCTTGGTAACCACAAGTCTTTGGACTTTTTTATAAGGTCAATTTTTGTGTTTTTACAAGAGCATTCTGGCTACTGTGTGGGTTGGAGGGGCTGGACTGGAAGCAGGGAGACCAGTTGGGAGGCCACGATGGTTGCCAGGAAAGGGTTTGGTAGCTTGGACCAGGCTGGTAGCAGTGGGGACGGAGAGAAGTGAGCAGATTCTAGAAACGTTTGGGAGGTAGGACGAGGTGATGGGGTGAACACAGGCCGTGAGGTGGACAAGGGGTCCAGGAGGCTCCAGGTTTGTGCCTGGGCACTGTGGGAGGACACGGAGCGTTCACTGCCGCGAGGGAGACCTGGGAGGGGCAGGTGAGGGAGTGCGGATTTCAGTTTAGGGCTGGCTGAGCAGGACAGCCAGCAGGGCAGCCGGGGCTGAGATGCAGGACTTCAGGGCGGAGCGAGGCTGGCAGCAGGGCGCCCGGCCTTGATGGTGACTCCTCAGTAGGGGCCAGCGGGAAGGTGGACCCCGTCTATGAGACCCTGCGCTATGGAACCTCCTTGGCCCTGATGAACCGCTCCAGCTTCAGCAGCACCTCTGAGTCCCCCACACAGAGCTTGGTAGGTATGGGGAGGACCAAAGGGGAGCCTCGGGCGCAGAGGTCTCAGAGGGTGGGGGGTCCAGGGGTTGAGCCCTCCCCTCTCTGTGTCCCTAGAGCGAGCGGGATGAGCTGATTGAGGACGGGGAAGGCAGCATCCGCAGCTCAGAGGAGGGCCCTGGCGACAGCGGTGAGTGGGACTGGGGACCAGGGGCAGGAATGGAGCCCAGTGCGGGCTGCTGCCTGCTGCCTCACACCCTTGCCCCACCCCGGCATCTCCAGTATTCACAGCCCCGGCCGAGAGTGAAGGGTCAGGACCAGAGGAGAAGAGCCCTGGACAGCAGGTGAGGCTGGGCTGGCAGTGAGCCCCCGGCAGGCCAGGTGGGAAGGGGATGTTCTTCTCCTTGTCACTGATCCCTAGGTGGGTGACAGCGTGCTGAGTGGGGGTATCCCTGCTCCATCATTTATTCTCAGTCTACAGGGATGGGCAATGCCAGGGGGATTAGGCCCGGGAGGCAGGGGTGTTACCACTCCCACCACTGACCCAATGCCTACTGCGCCCACTCCTGCTCCCCCAAGGGTGGGCAGTTCTAGGGTGCAGCAGGCAGAGGAGGATCCCTCTTCTCCATCCCTGGCCCAGTCCCTTCAGGGGTGTGTAAGCACAGCAGACAGGATAGTCTTCACCTCCCCTGTCATTGACCCAGGAGCACTGTGCCCCATCTCCTAGCCCCCAGGGTAGGCAAGGTCAGGGCAAGGGGAGCGTGGGTGGAAAAAGAAAGGTGTCCCCCTCCCATCAATGACCCAGAGCTTTTCCACAGGCCCCCAGGTCCCTTCTACGGAAGGATGTGGGGCCCATGTACTCCTACGTCGCGCTCTACAAGTTTCTGCCCCAGGAAAACAACGACCTGGCTTTGCAGTAAGTCCTCCAGCGGCCCAGTCCCCGCCCCGCCCCACCCCGGGCAGCTGCCTGGCTCCAACCTCAGGGCTCTGTGCTCCCAGACCTCGGAACATGAGTGTGAGGGAACCTCCTCCTGGCACACTTGAGGCTACTGAGCCCAAAGAGGAGACAGAGGTGCCAGAGTCCAAGAGGAATTGGTGCTAATGTCACGTTTCCTGCCCCCTGCCCGGCCTCTGTCCTGGAGTGTCTGCCATACCTGTAGTCATCCGGGGTCCTCCAAGGGCATCGAGAACTCTCCCCCAGCTGAGGGGGGCATGCAGGGCATCTGGGGGCCTAGGACTGTTGGGATTCAGAGGGGGAGGGTCCCTCCTGCCCCATGTGCTACCTCCGCTCTCTCATCCCAGGCCTGGAGACCGGATCATGCTGGTGGATGACTCTAACGAGGACTGGTGGAAGGTGACTTGGCAGCGCGGGGAGCGGGGGGTGGGGAGCGGAGGGTGGGGAGCGGTAGGCCCGTCACTAGCCCACTAGCCCGCACCCTCAGAGGACACTGCCCCAAAGACCTCCTCTCCTTCCTCCACCGGCCCTAGCCAGGCCTAGGCCCACCCTCAGGTCTTACTCTCACTTTGCCCCTCCCCGCCCCAGTCTTGTCCCTCCGCCCACCTTGTGCCCTTTCCAGCCCAGAAGCCACCCGACTAGGGGCTCAAATACAGAGAAGCCACATCTGGAGGAGGACAGCATTGGCTCTGAGTGGGCATTAGGTCTAGAGAAAGCAGCGGGGGTCAGGGGGTGGCACGAGTGCCTATTGCCAGCCTCATCCCCAGGGCAAGGTCGGCGACCGGGTTGGCTTCTTCCCAGCCAATTTTGTGCAGCGGGTGAGGCCAGGCGAGAACGTTTGGCGCTGCTGTCAACCCTTCTCCGGGAACAAGGAACAGGGCTACATGAGCCTCAAGGAGAGCCAGGTGAGGGCCTGGGCCCTGCATGGCTGGAGAGGTGGGCGTGGGAGAGAGGCGGCAGGGGTGTGGGCAGGGGCCCTGGAGGAGGACGCTTGCAGCCTGGCAGCAGGAGGGAAGGCAGGCTAGAAGCAGTGGGACTGGGATGTTCCCTGGTGGCCTAGTGATTAGGATTCTGGGCTTTCATTACCGTGGCCGGGTTCAATCCCTAGTCCGGGAACTGAAATTCCCGTTTAAAAAAAAAAAAAAAAAGCAGCAGTGGGACTGCAGGGCTTTTCTGTCCTCCCCTCTGGGAATTGGGGCTGGCAGCTAACACAGGCAGAGGGCTGGGTTATGTTAGAGACAGTTGGGGGAGAAGCACTGGATTAGGAGTCTAGAGGCTTGGGTTTGAATGCTGGCTCTGCCTTTGGGCTCTTGTTAAACATGGGCAAGTCCTTTTCCCCCTGTTACCTCCTCTGTGAAATGGTAGTTTGTCAGGGGCATTAGACCAGCTGATCTCAAAGGTCAGACCCGAAGGGATGCTCTGTGTCTGCTGACTGCCTGCTCTTGCACCCTGTACTCTCATGGGATCTGCTCCCATCACCCGGTCTCCAACCACATCTGATGCTGGTCCCGTCATCCCCTGGGATGGACCGCCTGGGAGCCATCAGCAGGACTTGGGGCCAGGGATGCAGGCAGTGCCAAGCCTCAGCTTCATGTCTCTTCCGCTCAGATCTGTGTGGGCGTGGGCAGGAGCAAGGATGCTGATGGCTTCATCCGCGTCAGCAGCGGCAAAAAGCGGGGTCTGGTGCCAGCCAACGTCCTGACTGAGATCTGAGAAGAGCCAAGAGAACCCAGAAGCCACCCCTGCCTGTGCCCGGCCCTTGCTTCTGGCCCCAGGAGGGGAGCAGGCATCTGCCCACACTCTCTCTCCCTCTGCCCTTCTCCTAGGGGCCAGTCATCATGGCTTGGGAGGCTTCTGCACTGAGGAGGGTTTTATTTCATGGGTCCTGGGGTGCCCTGAGGAGGCCGCTGCTCTGAGACTTGGAGGTGGGGAGGAGGAGAAAGTGGGAGGGGATGGGAAAGCTCCAGGTGGGTCCCCCTGGTGCCCATGCACTCCCAAAGCCCGTTGCCATGCTGAGTCCAGCCCTGAGCGGAAGTTCCTGGGGAACTTCCCTGCTGCCTCTTCCAGAGACCTTCCCCTGCCCACAGCATCTTTGCCTGCCTGACAACTCCCCTCTCCTCACAGAGCCTCTGCTTGGGTCTTTGTGTGTGTGACCCTGCAGCTGCCCCTTTGGAAGTGGGGCCTTGGGAAGGTGCCTTCCAGGGTCCCTTAGCCCCAGCTCTGGGTAGGAAGGGAATTCAGGGCTGCAGGAGGATCCTGGTCTCACCACCTCTGTCACTCCATCAATTCTCAGGAAAGTTCTGCGGTTCTCTCTCCCATTACTTGAAACCTGGGTGGACAGAGGAGGGGAGGGCTGAGGTCTGGGGAAGCTGTGGTAAATCAGAGACTGTCCCCCCAAGTAGCACAGTCACCGCAGAGCAGCCTCATCCTACCCTTGTGCACTGGGAAAGGACACCCAGGAGCGGCCTGAACACAGAAACCTGATTAAGAACAAAAGACTGGCCCACGCCTGCTCAAAATAACCCCCAGTTCACTGTCAGGACTCTAAAAGCTCGGTTCCTGTCCCAGTCCTCTCCAGGCCCACCCCAGGAACCCAACCTTCAGGGCTGACTCCGCAGTGACCCTCCCTCACCCCCTCTCTCCAGGCTCTGCAGGGGACAGGGCTGCCTTTGCAGGGGTCCCGTTTCTGGTTGCATCTGCTCCCTTGTCCAGGACACAGAGCCCTGGGAGGAAGAGGGAGTTGGGAGACAGACAAAGAATTCCGTTGGAGCACCAGGAGGGGAAGGGGGTAGGCATCCTGGGGGTGGGGTGGGGACACGCAAAGAGGACCCCTCCCTTGCAGGTTGCTTTCCTCTGGTACCAGCTTCCCTCTCCCCCCAAGCTCAGAGCCTCCTCTTGTTCTCCTGATCATGCCAGCCAATGCCACCCCCCATCCTAGGCACAGTCACACCCTCCCATGCAGTGGGAGGGACACATCCTCCTACCCACTGGCCCCCGCCCCACGTCTCCCTCGCAGAGCGGGGGTACTCAAGCCACACTGCCCTGTTTGCTGCCATGAGGCCCCCCCCTCCAGCAATGTCCCAGGGGCGGGCCCAATGCCCACTGTACATGAGGCTGCATGAGGCGTCTGCTGGGGCATTGCTGAGCCTCCAGACTCCTAATTAAATGTTTCTTGTCCCAACCTGTCTGCTCTATCCGCTTGGGCTAGACGAAGGGAAGGGGGAAGGGGTCGGGGGGGTGGGGTGGGTGGTGGAGGTACGGAAAGGGGACAGCCTGAAGGTCGGAGAATGCGTTCATCTCCGAGAAGAGGGGTGTGGGGACAGCTGGCCCTGACAGTGAGGGTCCCCAAGCCTTCTCATTCCCTTCCACCCAAGCAGCCTGAGCCAGGCGGGGTCTGAGGAAGTGGGGCAGGAGGTTTGGGGGACGCCGGAGAGACAGAGGGTGGGGCTGCGGCCACTTTCGGGTTCGAGGCGCTCCTGCCTCGCGCAGGGGGCGGGCACACACCTCTGCATCTGGACCGTTCCTGCCCAGGCAGAGATGCCCTCGGAGACCAGCTGTACCCAGGGGCGGGGGCGGGGGGGCTCAATACCCACCCGAGATCAGCCTCGCCCCCGCAGCCCCCTAAGCCCGAGGCGGATACGTTGGCGGCGAGGACAGCCGTGGGGCCCTGAGATGTGACTCATCGGGAGCCTGGCGCCAGGGGGCCGCGGTGGCGCCCCGCCCCCAGCGGTGCCCGCCGCCCACCTGCTCCGGCTGAGCCGCCTCTTTCCCGTCCGCACGCTCGGCCGCGTCATCGCCCAGGCGAGCACGTCCTGTGCTATTTATAGGCAGAAGGGAGCGCCGAGAGAGAGGGGAGAGAGAGAGAGAGAGAGAGAGAGAGAGAGAGAGAGAGGGAGAGAGGGAGAGAGAGGCGGGGGGGGGGGGGGTGCCCTGCTCTCCCGGAGAGTCACCCATCCGGCTCTGCCTTCCAGCTCCCCCAAATCAAGGTAGGCCCCGTGGGGCCAGACCCTGGGTCCCCAACCGCTTTTTTGGGCTGCTTCAGGGATGACTCTAGAGCTTGGGGTTGGTAGGGGGAGCAGGAGAAGGAGGGTGACCCCCTTCCTAGGACCCCTGATGATGGGACTGGATAAAAGGGTCACAAACCCAGTCCAGCGTCTTAAAAAGAGGGGAACTCACACAAACAGTCACCTACTGTGCCGGGAACTTAATTTTGTTTTATCCTCTGAGGACCCAGTGAGGAAAGTGGTGGCGTCCGCTTTTCACAGATGATGAAACTGAGACCCAGAGATATTAGGTGGCTTGTCCATGGTCATACAGATTAACCAGCCCAACCTTTCCCCTTTTATACTTGAAGCAGCTGAGGCCCAGAGCACACTAGAAACTTGTCCAAGGTCACCCAGCAAATTAACGGTCGAGCTGGTCTCAGAAATTCTCTCTCTTGCCTCTCAGTTCAGCTCTTCCCCCACCTGACCCTGGGTCCCTCAGTGGCTTAAACCAGCACGATGGAAACAGAGACGCCTTGAAATGCTGGGCCGGGGGCTCCAGGGATCAAAACCCTACTCTACTGGAGAGGGTCAGAGCCTTTCAGCCAAACCTTCTGCACACCCACTTGCGTCTGCACCAGCCAGCAGCTGGCCTGGACCCCTGCCTCCTCCCCAGCTCATCTGACGCACTGCTGAGCACAGCACCTTCTTCCGGTGGCGGCTGGACCACTAACAGCATGCTCACAGCCTGGGGCTGGGAACAGCTGGTGCCCCCACTGTAGCCTCTGCCCTCCTCCGTGCCCACTCTGGGGGTAGCAGGACCAGCAACACCATTGGCCCGGGGCAGAGGATTTCAAGCAACCTGCTGGTGGTGCCAACCTACCATCTGGCTCTATTGTCTGACCCACATGTGTCCTCCATCCCCCCACCTCAGCCTGAGCTTAAGCTGACATGTACCCTGTGGGGATTGAGGTCTAGGGGAGACACAAAAAGAGGGGGAGTCTGGGGGCAAGAGACAAGAGGCCTCAAAGGGCGGAGAGATGGATACGAGGCAGTGGGTGGGGAGACAGACAGGTTCCCTCTGTGCAACCCCACCCATCTTGCTAGCACCACTCCCTTTGGCCCCTTCAGCCTTCTTTTTACCCCCCCACCATTCTTTTTTTTTTTTTTTTCTTTTTTTTGCGGTACGCGGGCCTCTCACTGTTGTGGCCTCTCCCGTTGCGGAGCACAGGCTCCGGACGCGCAGGCTCAGCGGCCATGGCTCACGGACCCAGCCGCTCCACGGCATGTGGGATCTTCCCGGACCGGGGCACGAACCCGTGTCCCCTGCATCGGCAGGCGGACTCTCAACCACTGCGCCACCAGGGAAGCCCAACACCCCCCCATTCTTAACACCCCCTCCCCAATGCTTAGGACATTAGAGGCACCTGCTGGAGAGTGCGACCAGCCAGTGTACCTCCGGCCTCGGCCCTCCCTGTGCTTTGGGGAGCCAGCCTAGGTGGTCCGTCTCAGCCTCAGAGAGAGCACCCACTGTACCCTGTACCCCTCCTCCAGCTTGTGGCCCTGCCGCAGCAGCTGTGCTCCGTACCTCTCGGCTGCAGCCCACTCCGAGTCACCCCCTCCCATGTCTGGAGGACTCAAAGGTGGGTGCTAGTGTTCAAGCCACACTGGTATTCTGGGGAGTCATTGGCCCCTCCAGGCCTCAGTTTCCTCCTCCAGAAATGGAGTTGGACTTGCTCACGGAGTCTTTACCTCAGGGCCATGAGCCCCTTTAAAGGGTATAAAGATATGATGGGACCAGTTGCAAACCCTTGAGAGAATGGACATGTCTTTTCATCAGAATTTCCCAAGGCTCCAGGACCTGGAAGAGACCCAGCGGTTACTTTAAGGGGTGACCCAGCGGTTACTTTAAGGGGTCTGCCTGCTAAGGGGGCCCTCCTAGGCACTGCCCTGGGAAGGGCTTAGAGGCCTGTGGTGGAAAGAGGTAAGCTTAAGCCTGGGGTGAGCTTCAGAAAGAAGTGTCTTCTACATGCAAGGCTTCCCAAGAGAGAGGCTCCTACAACCTGATTCTTCCTCCCCCACCACCGCGCCAAAAGTGGGGCAGTTTCCTACACCTTCAGTGACCTGTGAGAGAACAGCACCATCTCCTGGTCCATGGTGGAAACCTTTTCTGTGCTGCAGGCTCAGGAGCCTCAGTAAAGGTCCTTATCTCCTTCCTGTCATCCCTCTACTGCCTGGAGGAAGTGGAGGTGGGCGGCCTTCAATGCCCTTCCTCCTCTGGGAAGAAGGCATCTCATGCTCCAAGTAGCTTAGCCGAGGCCCTTCTTCCAGGCCACAGCTTCCCCACATGGAATGACAGGCTTAGAGCAAGCCTAAGGATACATTACGCACAGGCTGCTATGGTGGCAACAGGGAAACCAAAAATCAGTGTCCTCCCAGCTGGGGCTCTGATGCACATGGGTGGTGATGGGAGGTGTGGACTATTCTGTCCGGGCCTCCCTGCCTTGGGCTACCCACATCCCCACCTGTCCAGACTGCACGAGGACACTGCAGGCAGAGCTGGGGATAGGTCTGCTGCCCCCAGGATCGCTTTAGCCCTGCCTTTCCCACGCCAAGTGCAGATGGAAACGTGCCCAGTACCCAACCTGAAGACCCCTCATTGGCCTTCGCATTACTGCCCACAAGCAAGAGTTCCTCAGAGACCGGTAGACCACGGAGAGGTAACCAGGACGGGCACACCAGTCCTAGCTGTGCCCAACTTTCCTCCCCAGACTTCTGAGCTGACACTCCTGTATTTAACTGGCTGACTGACCCCTTCCACCTGGACACCTGTCACTCAAACTGCCACCCACTCCAAGTATGCAACTCGGCTCTTCCAGGCATTCTCCCCACAACTAGTTTCTTCTCCTGATCACCAAAGGCATCTCCTGCCCAGTCCTCCAAAGCTCGAGGCCTGGGGACCAAGCTAGCCTTCTTCCTGAGGTCTACAAATGTCCTATCTTACTTCATCTTGAATCCACTTTTCCCATTCAGGCCATCTTAACAGGTCAATCTAACATCTGGCTTCACTTCTTTTCTCATCTGCAAAATGGAGACGCTAATACCCTACTTTACAATGTTGTGAAAATTATAGAATCAATACAAGTCAGTGTAAAATGCCTCAGTACTTGGCTCACAGAGCAGATACTTTACTGAAAAATTCCTTGGTGGTTACTACTACCAGTTAATAGGCAAAATAAAACCTACTTCTCATTTGTAAAAAGGGATATGAATTAACTCAAAATTGCTGTGACAAGTGTGTATGTTATGTGCCTTTATTGTAATTTCTGCTGAGAAAGCATTTTTTCTTTGGGCCACTTTTGGTGGTTATAAACCAAAAAACAAAACAGGAAACAATCCTTTTAAGGACAGGAAAGAGAAAAAGTTTAGAAATAGAAATTGGGATGCTCAAGATGACAGTTTCAGTTCTATCTCAATAAGGCTGTCTACAGACAGCTTAGGCAGTAGTCAGCAGTTCAAGTCCAGACCATACCTTCTGGACTGGTGGTGGTTCAAATTCCCACCGTCCTGGAGTTCCAAGGCAATAGACCACAACCTCAGTGCAGTTGAGCAGTGCAAGCATATTATTTTCTGTTTTAAAATAATGTGACAACTCATGCCACAACTGAATACTGGTTCCCAACCAACATTTGAGACCATGTCTGAGGTGCCACTCATGCTGTGCTGAAAAGGGCAGTTTTGAGGCACAGTCTTTGAGGCTTGGGTAGAAGCCATTCCTCTCCTCCCTTCAAAGTAGGCCCCACACCCCATGGACGGAGGGGGCATGAGCCTGACCAGAGGCCAGGAGCCAAGGAAGAAATGAAGCAGGAACCCAGGGAAGGGCCCGTATCTCATTCCTCAGTTCTGGCCCTGTAAACAGTGAAGACCCACCAAGCAGCCAGAAACTGGAAGCAGAGAGGTAGGCAGATAAAGCCTTGTTTTTTTATTGAATGAGTGATCTATGTAATTGCTGAGGCCACTATGTACAGAGAAGAAAAGGAGGACTTTATTTCTTGGTCTCTTCCTCCTTGGACAGAGTCTTGATGATTTCCTCCTTCTTGGCCTGGAGCCGCTCTTCACGGCGCTTGCGGGCTTCCTTGGTCTTAGACCTGCGGGCCTCAGCCTGGTCCCTGGGTAATGGAAGAGAGAAGACGGGTGAGCTGCTGGGGACACCAAGAGCTCCTGCTTCAACTAGCCAGTAAGTCCCCACACTACCCTGACATTGATGGTAGGTGGTATGTGGGTATGTACAGGACAGAGCAGCATATACCTCTAACACAACAACTGTATTCTGGACAGACTGCATGTAAGTCAAGATGAGACATCAGCACATTTTAAATGTCTCAGGACTTGCCCCTGTGACAGACACCAATTCCTAAAGAAACTTACGCCAGAAGCTTCTTGCGAGCCTTGTCTGCCTTCAGCTTGTGGATATGTTCCATGAGAATCCGCTTGTTTTTGAACACGTTACCCTTCACTTTCAGGTACAGGCTGTGATACCTGTAGGTACAAGGATCAGAGGTTCTGGTCAGCAATGGGATCAACACAGAGGTTGGCCTGCGATCTGCTCCTCTACACAAGGCCCCTAAGCATGTAGGGTTCCTCTTGCTGCAGGCACTTCTTTCCCCCAACCCGGGACTTTTTGTGCAATTTCTAGACAGAAGAGCTCACCTGGCAGATAAACTTAATTCTTGGGCTGTCCTGATGGTGTATGTGGGCAGAAGAACAGGACAGAAAGGAAGAACTTTCTTAGAAAATACCAAGACACATGGCTCTCCCCAAGGCCAATGAGACAGAGCTTATATCTGCGCAAAGAACAAGCCATCGAAACAGCAATGGGTCTTGGTGGGCCCGAGAGAAGGTACTTACATGTGGCGGTCAATCTTCTTAGATTCACGGTATCTTCTGAGCAGCCGGCGCAGAATTCTCATCCTCCTCATCCAGGTTACCTTCTCGGGCATTCGAGCATTGGCAGTACCCTTTCGCTTACCTACGAGGAAGATGAGTCAGGCCCACTGTAGTGCATCTGGGTTACTAGAGCCAGCTGACTGGTCACAACGATAGCTACCCATTTCTGAAACGCTTTGTAACTCTTTGGGTCGTGTGCCAAGAGTTGTACCTCACGTTAAGTAGCTTTATCTCCACTTTACAGATGATGATCCCAAGTATTTAATTTCTTTCATTTACTCAATTTTCAAGGAAGCACAAACAAGGCAATTATTCCCCATTCACTCCACAGAAGGTGGATATGACAGGGCATGCACCAAGGCAGTATGGTAAGCTGGAAGGGCTTTAAAAAGGTGATGTGACCTTCATCTCTCTAGGTCATCCTGAGCCTCGAAAGCGGTTTTAGGATTTATTGGACATTTCCCAAGCATCCAGTAGAATGGATGGGGAGGGTACGGGCGTATAGGTGCTCAATAAACGTGACCTCTTTCTACCAATACCTTCAACTCCAACACCGGTGCCAACTTTCTGATTTGCAGGGAGAAAAACACACCAAGTATCATGGAGTAGGAAAAGGGCTCAAAATGAGTCAGAATGGGAAAGGTTTCTGAGTATGTCCTAGTCTAGACTTAATCATTTATCCCTAAGTCCTGGAGAAACGGGAAGAAGGTACTTACCTATGCCCATATGCCTGCCCTTCCGGCGAGCCAAAGTGTTTTTTCGGCATCGAGCCCGGGAATGGACTGTCACAGGCTTCCGGATAATCAGCCCATCTTTGATCAGTTTCCGGATCTGCTGACCTGGGAAACCACAATGCACCTGGTCAGTCAGGTGGGGCCTAGCCCCAAGTACACCAGTCACAACACAGAGTCCAAACAGGACATGCCAGAGATGCTGCTCACATCCCTGGTTTTCAAAAATGCTGAAAATTGGGGAACTTCTATTTCTTTCTTAAAAAAACAAAACACAGCAGCAACAACAAAAAACCTCTACCCTTTTAGATGTTTTACTGCACACTCCAAATATACATATTTGGGGATATGTGATCAAAATAGCATACAAATACAGCCTAGTCCTTCAGATCCTGTTTCACCTATTAGCTACCAGTCTAAAATAAGGATTTTTTGAGCACACATTACAATACCACAAACCCAAACAGGTAATGGATTTCCCTGATATTCACAAAGATTCCTGCTTGACCAACTTTCATCAGGTTCCTGAAGCTTCTCTTAGGCCCATCTGTACACTTCCTTGTAAATTCTAGTTTTAGTAAAAACTCTGCTTAAGTTAGTTAAGCAGAAGCCCCTACCCTTGATATCTGACCACCCGGGCCAGAATCCCCCTTACCTCCGCTTCCTTAGTAATTTTCTATTTTTAAAAAGAAACACTTAAGACAATGTTGTGTTAATTTCTGCTGTACAGCACAGTGATTCAGTTATACACATATATACATTCTTTATATACATATATATTCTTTTCCATTATAGTTTATCACCCTCTTAGTAATTTTCCATCCACGGATCCCCTACACCATGCTCCTTGGCTATAAATTCCTACTTGCCCACGCTATATTCTGACTTGAGCTCAATCTCTCTCCCCCAAAGTAAAATCCCATTGGTCCCTGTAACTACTGCAATTATTCTGAATAAAGTCTTCCTTACAATTTTAAACAATGTCACTGAATACTTTTCCCCTGTAACAATATTATGTTGAAGTCATGTGGGCACGTTGATGTTGTCTGCAGGACTGACACTGTCTTACTACTTTGAATTATATGCAAACAGGCCTCTAATAAAGCCTGAGGCCCCAGGTCTTTCCCATTCATCATTTCATCGGCCATCTCTACCCCGCCCCAGTCCTTGTACTGTCTCTTCACAAATCCTTCTCAGATATAAAACAGAACATCCACTGTAGCGATATTTATTAATATAACATTGGGTGGTTCCATTAACTTCCATCCTGTCATTCTGGCAAGTAGAGAACATCTGGCATTCCATATTGCTCTGACTCCTCCATTTTATAACCCCCCCCCCAAAACTATAAGCTCTCCTAGGTTTGTTAACAGTCAACACAATCGTGTCACCTTTCATTGCACAAAGAATGAGAAAGGCGTAGGATGAAGAAGGAACTTAGACCCAAGAACTCACGGGAGTTGGCATTGGCGATTTCATTAGTCTCATTGGGGTCCAACCAGACCTTCTTTTTGCCACAGCGGAGGACACTGGAGGCAAGCCTCTTCTGAAGCCTGAGCATACTGTGACAAACAGAAAACACTATCAGGTCCTGGAAACCATTCCTGGGCAAGAATGAGCATCCCCAACAAGACCTGCCCTTCAAAGTCTTCTAATGTTGTGAAACATAGAGGGGGGGAGGTGCATGTGTATATGCATTTAGTACTAAAGACAAACATGTCCCCCCCAGACTTTTGCCACCCACGACGCAGCCCCAGGTTAATAATCTTCCCTAAACCAAGACCTTTGTAAAGCTTTGCCTGTGCGTTCCTGTAGGGGGCAACAGCCCACCCTGGGATGTCGACAACCTCTAGGTTATGTCTTATTCTCTCTGTGTCTCAGTTTTCTCCTCTGGAAAATGAGACTAACGGATACAATTGGAATGAAGATGGGGCTTATGCCCTTTCTGGTACCCAGCACTAAAAACAAGTGTTTAACGTGAAGAATCCGAGGCCACTGGGCCTGATTTGCTAGTTAATCTAGTCTTTTGCTTCCTGGGCTCGTTTTCCCTTTCTTGTCCCAGTAATAAACTAGCCTTAAAATTTTTCTTATGACGGGTCTACGGGGTAGAAGGCATCAAGGTCCTAGGGATCGTTTCACTCTCGGCAGTCGGAGGCTTGGGGCCTACTCGCGACCTGTCTTACGTCACATGGAAGCAGAGATCGGCTGGGAGCCATAGATCGGCCCAGCGAGTAAGGGGGCCACAGCCCAGTCCCCGCCGCCGCCTTTCCTCTGCCCGCGTGGGTCTCCTCAGACACGTGTGGGGCGCGAAGCCCGCCTTTCCCCCGTCCTAGAGTTCCGGGGACGCTCCCCCACCCCCTCCTCTCGAGTCTGGGAGCTAGTGTGCTCCGGCCTATCCCAAGCTCCGGGACGCGCCGCTTCAGGGCCGCCTCCACCCCGTCTCTTCCAGCACGGGATGCGGTACCGAGCCCCGCTGTGCGGCCGCAGCCAGAATCAATATCAGAGACCCAAGAGCCCTTACCTCATGGCTGCGACCGCAGGGGCCAAAGGAAAGAACTTGCTCTCCCTAGGCTCCTCCCATTATCTGTGAAGGGGAGAGCCCACCCCCCGCTCCGCTTTCGCCAGTATTCCCCTCCGGTCCTTTAATCTTCCGCTACCCTAAAGTTACTTATATATTCTGTTAATACCCGGGATAATAGAAGTCTAATATCGGGAATCGGTTTTAAACTTTAAAACATAGAAAATATCTCCCTTCGGTATGGCAAAGTGGTATAGTCCGACTTCCTATTAAGCATGCGCAGCAAGGGTACCTGATCACGTGGGCAGTGGAAGCCGGAAGTCAGCTGGATTGCGCAAGCGGGATAAAGTAGTTTTACTAGAGCGGCCCAGTCCTCCCAGGCATACTGGACTCTATGGAAGGATGATTTGTCAGCGGGAAAAAAATGAAGCAAGAGAGGTAATGAGGGCAGATATCAGACAAAAGCAACCTTTTATTCACTCTCCCGGTAATTGGCAGCCCCTGGAGCGCAGAATAAATCACCAAAGACATTAGTGTATGTGTTTGAGCCACTGCGGCTCTAAATCTCTCAGTGCCTCAGTTTCCTCTTGTGTATAGTGTACCTAGTTCTAATATATCCGTCGTCTAGTTGTGAAAATCACATGAGTTAACGTTTGCAACTTGCAAAAGAAGGCATTAAGACAAGCTCCTTGATGGCGGGAACGTCTTTGGTTTGGCTCACACTGTATTCCAGCGGCCATGGAGCTTTGCATGTAGTAAGCACTTGAGAAATAGCGAGTGAGTGAATGAATAGTTGCGAAAGTCCAAAAAAGAAAAATCGAATGACAGGCCCTCTCATAGTTATTTCCTCTTGCTCTGGAGCATCCAAGGCAAAAAACCAAGGAGTACATTCCAGGGTCCAAGAAACATTGATCTGAGTTCTGGCTCCAACTCCTTGCTTCGCTCCAGCTGATAATCCTGTATCTATCATCTGAACTTTTCCTGGCTGCTAAACAGAGCTGAGAAGGTCAAAAAGAGGAAGGGAAGGGAATTCCCTGGCGGTCCAATGATTAGGACTCCGTGTTTTCACTGCCAAGGGCCCGGGTTCGATCTCTGCTCGGGGTAACTAAGATCCCACAAGTCACGCGGCGCGCCCCCACCCCCCAAAATAAAACTAAAAAGAGGAAGGGATGCAAAATTTATGCCACTTCGTCACAACACAAGTAGTGTCATCGCCATTTTACAGCTGAGGTAGCAGAAATTGAAAATCTAGGTCTTTCTGACTACAAAACCCATGCCTTCTCTATCATGCCAGGCTCTCCTGTGCCCAAGGGGAAGATGGGAGCCCTGCTCAGTATTGGCTCTTGGGGCTGGCCATCACTTGTTGCAAAACCCAGAGTGAAAAAGATGAGTCAGTGTGTTCCACAGTCTCCCCTCCAGCAGAACATAGCAGGTTGCCTTATTTTTTTATTTTTTATTTTTTTTGTGTGGTATGTGGGCCTCTCACTGTTGTGGCCTCTCCCGTTGCAGAGCACAGGCTCTGGACGCGCAGGCCCAGCGGCCATGGTTCACGGGCCCAGCCGCTCCATGGCATGTGGGATCTTCCCGGACCGGGGCACGAACCCGTGTCCCCTGCATCGGCAGGCGGACTCTCAACCACTCTCAAGCCACCAGGGAAGCCCTTTTTTTTTTTTTTTTTTACTTTTGACCACACTGGCTTAACGGGATTTTAGTTCCCCAGACCACGGATTGAACCCAGGCCCTAGGCAGTGAAAGGGCAGAGTCCTAACCACTGGACTGACAGGGAATTCCCAGGTTGGCTTACTTTAGGGTCTTTGAACCTGCACAAATCTTCTTCATGCTACTTCTCAGCTCTCCTCTTTGTGGAGGCCTGGAAGGGGTCAAACAAGGAGGTAACAGTTTCTCCTGTCATGACTGACCCCTGCACAGCACCTTACAGCATCTCCAAACACCCCAGCAATACATCTTTTAATTTCATTTCCCTCTTCTTCCCAGTAATCCCAGGTGACAAAGACACCACAGTACCGGCAAACCCATTTTACAGGAGAGGTGTGCTGATCTGTCCAGGGCCACCACCACAAAGAGCCTGAACCAAGTGGACACTAAGGTCTCTTGCCAGAATCCCCTACTCTTTTTCTCTCCATACATCATGGTGGGTGGGGTTCAGGCCTTGGGTATCTGTCCCCAGTTCAAGGATGAAGGGGGAGCAATTCTAGATCAAAAGTCATTAGATCTGGGAGTTTCCTGGTGGCCTAGTGGTTAGGATTCAGAGCTTTCACTGCGGCGGCCCGGGTGTGATCCCTGGTCGGGGAACCGTCCTGCGTGCCGAACAGCGCGGCCAAAACACAGGGAAAAGAAAAAAAAAAGGTCATAGATCTGACTTTTGCCAGTCTCTCCTGTCTCAACTCCACATTTCTTCCTTTTTCCTTTCTTTCGAGGAACACAGACCTCACCCAGGCCCACCCCTGGCCTTTTGGAAGGGCTTGGGGGATATTAGCACTAGGACAATAGGACTCCTGAGTGCCTAGGATTTCTTGTTGCTGTCTCTGCCGAGACTCCTTTTGGACACCCTCCCCACCGCAGCTTCAGCCTCCAGCCGGCCAGCACCACCATACTGGCGAGGGAGGGGACTTTCCGTTTGGTTCAAGTCGGCCTGGGACCACAGTGGGGAGAAAGGAGTTAAAGCTGGGTCCCAGGATCACCAGGGCCGTGAAGTTCCGGTGGCCCAAGCTGGAGTGGAATAGGGAGACCAGCTAGGAAGAGCGGTTTGGGACGGAAGAGGGGGGCGGTGCCAGCCATGCTAATCCGCACTTCAGCTCCATCCGCGCCTGGCATCCACTGGTATACTGCACCCCCCCGCACCCCAGCCCGCTCTCAGCCCCTTGGCGGGTTTCTAATCTCCCCCATAGTGGGCCACCCTCACCCTAGGCCAGTCGGAGGCTAGCGCCCGCGTCCCTTCCGCCGTCCTCCCATTGTCTGTGCAGAGCCAGCGGAGGGGCTGCGAGGGGCGGGGCCGGGGCCGGAGAAGGGAGGGAGGGAGGGAGGGAGGGAGGGGCGGGTGGGAGCGGAGGGGGCGGGGGGAGATGTTGAGCCTTCAGGGGCCGAGGAGGCGGCGGCAGCAGAGGAGAGAGCGGGAGGAGGGAGGGAAGGCAGGAAGAGGGCAACCGAAGGCCGGGCCAGGTGGCTCGACCGGGTGCTGGCTGCGCTGCTCTCGGTTCCGACGGCCTCTCTCATGCGTTGAGGGCGCCCGGCTGGGCCGGACCGGCGGCCGGAGGGGAGGCTCCTCTCCATGGTCCAGAAGACCAGCATGTCCCGGGGCCCTTACCCATCCTCCCAGGAGATCCCCATGGAGGTCTTCGACCCCAGCCCACAGGTGAGGCGTGGTGGCCGGGATCGAGGGAAGGGGGCCGGTCCCGCGGACCTTGTGGGGTCGGATCGAGGGGGGCCGGGGAAAAAGGGGTTATATGCCCGGCGCCCAGTGGGGAGGGCTGTGCGCCCCCCAGCTCTGCCGGTGAATGATTGATGGGCGCTTGGCCGGGAGTTGTGCTGCGGTTTGGCTGAGCGGGGAGGAGGCGGTCGGGCCGCCTGTCACCCTCGCCTCGTCCTCTCCCACGCGTCAGGGTCTCTGCTGCTCGGGTACCGGCTCCAGTGGGTTGAGAGTGTGGGTGCTGGCGGGGGGACCCGGGGATTGAAGGAGGCTAGAGAGCGAGCTCAGGCAAAGGGGGGACGCAGAGCACGCTCAGGGGCGCCGGGCGGGTGTGGGTGGGGCGGGGGTGGCCGAGGCGGTGGTCAGCGGGCGGTGCCAGCAGGCCTTCAGAGCTGCGGACACTGGCCCTCGAGGGTGGGGAAGGGGCCAGCTCCGGGCCAGGCCCCCGTCCCAGCCACTTCAGCTCCACCCCTATATTGGACCACCTCCCCTCCCCCAACAAACACCCACGTTATCCCTCCTCCACCCCATCCCCCCCAGCCCCAGAAAATGCCTCCAAAGTTTGGAAAGTTGAATGGATGCCAACTCACTGTCCTGGAGGGGAAGAAACTGTGTTACCTGGGGGGCATGGGGATGGGGGTGGTCTGCCGCCCCCCCACTCACACTTCTCCTGTGCCCCCAGGTTACCCCCGGAAAGGGGTATTCTTGGGTGGTGAGGGTGCCCATGGAGTGACCAGCAAGGTCTGGGGTGGTCGTGCCAGGGGATTTCTCTGGGACGTGTCCTTATCCAACCTGGCAACACCCCAAGGCTAGGATAGCATTAACTCTTTTCTTGCTGTGGCCAGCCTGGAGCAACTGTAACCACCATGATAATGTGGGCACGTGGGGTGTGGGGGTCAGGTCAGACCTAAAAATACCTCCCTTCTCCACCCCAGGCCCCTTGGAGCCTGGGACGCAGCTGACTGGGGCCTTCCTTTCAGCTGTCCCTTGTCCCTCTGGGTGCCACTCCCTTTTCCTTGCCTGGGATAGTGGTGGTGGTCTGAAAGAGTCTGGGGCTCACTGGGGGAATCCTCTTAAGTTCATAGGGATCCTCAGTCCTCGAGGTTGGAGATATGTCTTGCTGGAGAGAAGGTGATGGGAGGGAGGATCCTCAAAGGGTTCCCCGGTGCCCTTCTCTCCCATCCATCCATCCTCCTCCTTGTACTCAGGCCCAAGGAACCAGAGCCTCTAGTCTGGTCATGGCTTACCTAGCTTCTTTGGCAAAGAAACTCTAGGATGGAGGCTGGGGGCAGGGGCTTGGAGGGCCTGAACCCTCAATGATTTCCCCCCCCACCCCACTCTAGACAGGCTGGGGGCCAATGTGTATATTTGAGTTGGGGAGAGGAAAGAAGTAACCCCCTTTACAGGAGGCCTGGAAATACCTGAATGGGTGGCTGCGTGAGAGGTCAGGCAGTGTCCACGCCACCGAAGCCAGGAGCCCAGCCCGTGGGACTGAGCAGTTCTTCTCCGAGGCCCTGTGGGGGGCTGTGTTCTAGACTCGTCTCGGGGCAGGGCCAAGGGACGTTTAGATTGATGCAGCCTGATGGATATCATGGGGACAGGACGTGGGCATTGGCAGCTGAGGGTTAGAGGGCCTGATCCCTCTTGCCCCCTTGGGGAGAGGTATGATCACGGTGACTGTGAGGACGGGCTGAGAAAAAGTCCTACCAGGCTGGAGGCGGGGTGCTAAATCTGCCCCCATGGGTCAGGGTTGGGGTTAGATGTTTACTTTCCAAATACAGTTCCACGCCCCCTACCCCTCCCTGGGAATCTAGTTTTAGGTCTCCAAGAGCTGAGAGCTGCAACTCCCCTCCCCACTCTGCGAAAAACAAGGCAAGAGTTGGGCATGGGGAAAGCCAAGCTGGGCCTGGGCTGGCGAATCCTCTTCTCTCTGGGGGCCACAGGCACACTCAGCCCCGCTGTGCTCCAGCTGAGGTGCAGGGGGAGGGGGACTTTCCCAGGGGCTCTCTCCGCACCCCCAGCACTGCAGGCAGCCTCTCCCTTCCCCCTGAGGCCTCTGCAGCCTGCCCAGCGTCTCAATTAGCTCTGCTGCCTAATGAGCCTCCAGCTTCTCAGTGCCTCCCCCCTCCCAACCTCTCTGGCTTGGTTTGGGGGTTTCTGTGTGTGCTTCCTAGGGCTCTCTTTCACTGTCCCCCACCCCATGGATGTGGTCTGGGTTCTCCCTCCCGCTCGGGCTGTACCATCTCAGGAAGAAGATAGAGGGGCGGGCTGTTGAGATCAGGGAATGATATTTCCAAGGCTTGGCTGTGGTTCTGGGCCTGATGGGATGAGGGTTGGGAAAGGGCCTTTTTGATTCTACTCTTGTCCCTTCCTGGCTTCTCCAGGGCAAATACAGCAAGAGGAAAGGGCGGTTCAAAAGGTCGGATGGGAGCACATCCTCGGATACAACATCCAACAGCTTTGTCCGCCAGGTAATGGGTAGGCTGGGCTGAGAGGAGGGAGGTGGCTGGTTGGTGGAGACCAGGATTGGTGAGCTGGGTGAGGCTTTCTCCAGGCACCCTCCCCCGTGTCATTTGTCACCTGCCTACAACCACCCCATACCCTTACACCCCATGACCTCCTCTGCATATACTGTCAGCTGTACCCACTCCCTCAGCCCCCACCCAATCCCTCCCCCAGCACCAGACACCAGCCCCTGCTGCCTGCCTGCCTGCGTCATCTCATTCAGGGACAGCCTGGCCTGCCTCCTTCTAGCTGGCTTCAGGCTGTCACCCACTCCCCCTGCCGGCTGTCTCCTTCCATGTCCTCCCCCAGAATCTGTGACAGCATGGGGCAGAGGCAGGTCCTAAGAAATGAGGAGCCAGGACATTTGGGTCCCTGGAGCCCTGATGAGGTATGGGTCAGGGAAACGCCTTCCTCACATCCAGATGTGACTGTTCTTTGTGTGTGTGTGTGTGTGTGACTGTTCTTTAATACGCAGAGAGAGAAAGTGTGTTGAGGGAGGTGGAGGAGAGGCAGGAGGAAGTTGATATCAGAGAGGACTTTAGCCCGGCATCCCTGAATGAAGGCGGGTAGTGTAGCTGAATGGCTTTCTGGGGTTTTCTGTTCTCCCATCAGGAAGATGCTGTTCTCATCTCTGTTCTAACTGTCAACCCCAGGCCATCTCAGGCTCAGGGAGAAGCAGTGAGAGAGCCATGTAGTTGCTATGACTACAGAGCATCTCAACAAAGCCTGGTACCCAAAAAAGGCAAGAGGGGCTTGGGATCAGACAAGGAAAGGAGTACATTGAAGAAAACATGGGCAGCATCTGAGGGCAGAGGGCAGTGGGGAAGTCAGCCGCCCCCACCCCCACCCCCGGGCCAGGAGAGAGAGGGTGATGCCAGGCAGATCCACGACAGATGGGAGAGAGGCCCTTCTTTTCACTTCTTCCGTCTCCACGACACTTGGCACATGTGAGCCCGGGCCTGACTTGAGAGGGTCAGGAAAAGGGCTCTTCATCCCAGCATCTCCATACAAACACGAAGCCCTTTCTTTGATCTTTCCCTCATCCCCCGTGTTGCAGGACTGGGCCAGGGCCGGGGCCAGGAAGAATGACACTGTGCTCAGTGGAGCCCCTCTTGACAGAAAAGGGCCTCATTCCTTCAGTGTTTGCCGACCCAGGGGATCAGACCCCAGTCTCCAATCCTTCCTCCTCTTAGCTCCCCAGCTCTGACCCCCTGTAGGTGGCAGGGAGTGGGGGGGCAGTCCTTGCCACATCTCTGAGCTAAATATACCCTAGCAGTTTGCACATGTAGCAACTCTGCTTGTAACCTGAGCCCCCTGGGGGAACGGGCAGTTTGGGCCACCCCCTAGGCCAGCAGGGGCAGGCACTGAGGGCGCCGGGATGGAGGCGCCCAGCCGGACCCTCGTAGTGGTGAGCTGGGGATGGAGAGAAGGTGGGGGGAGGTGGGAGCAGCCCCTCAGGAAAGCTGGTGGGAGGCCTTCACTCCAGCCTGTCTCCTTGCCTCACTGTTTCCTTGTCTCCCGCCATTCTTGGGTGTGTGTGTGCGTGTATGTGTGTTTGTGTGTGTGTTGGGGTCAGTGAGTGTCTCTCTGCCACTCCATCTCTGGGTCTGTTCCCCTGGTTCTCCTGGCATCTGTCTTTCTGACTCTGAGTGCTCCCGTCAGGAGGGGTGGAGAGTGGTAGATTAACGGTTTTCACTCTTTCCTTTGCATCTCTTTTCCAGCTTCTTTTAGTACCGCCACCACCCCCCACCTTTCCCCTCTCCGCTCTCCCATTTTCATGATTTGATGGGCAGCTGCACTCACTGATGCACCAGGGCGCTCTGGGGGAGGTGGGAATTGGTCTTCTCTCTTTCCCACGTTCCCTCCATACGAAGCTAATGGGCATTCCTGGCCAGGTGACCCTTTCCTGTCTTCAGGAAAGAACCCCCTCACCTCTGCAGTCTTGTTCTTTCTTCAGGTCCCCTCCTGCCCTTTGTAGCAACACCACCGCTGCACGGTCACACAAATCCACACCTCCTGGCTCCTGCCCTCACATGCCCTCAGGGACACAGACACTGAGGGCGTCCCCCCGTTCCGCCCCGTATGCACACACGTGTACCTGTATGCATTCAGTCATACACACCAGGACATACCATAGAACATACCCTTGAAGTTGCACACCCAAGCACACCTGTGAATGAGCACGTTCATTCACGCCCTGGGTCTGGACAGGCTATGCGTGTCTTACACATGTGCCTGCATCACTGAGGGAGTTCCTTGTGCTCTGGGATGGTCGGTGTGATAAAGGCCTGCTTCCTGGCACACCCAGACTTCTGAGCCTGCCTTAACCCTGGCAGCCGGCAGCCCTAGGACTGAGGAAAGGCCTGCTCGTGTCCTTCTCTTAACTTGCCTCTTCTTGCACCACCCCAGGCATCTTGGGTTCTTTTTTGTATCTTATGAGAGCCTGAGGGCTGGGGCTCCCCAGCTTCTGGAAGAGGAGGTAGGATTCTATCTTTCCTCACCCTTGAGCAGAAAATGGCAAATTTTTGTGTGGCCCTAGCCCATGGAGCAGGCTGCCCATTGCCGCCAGTGCCGAGAGCTCAGGCCTAAGCTGGTGGCTACAGCCCCTGGAAGGACTCACTGGGCCTGTGCTGAGTCTGTCTCAGCCGGTGCTGGGGGCAGGGGAGGGAAGGAGGAGCAGGGAGTGGAGACTGTCCCTTGGCACTCCACCCCTGCGCTGTGCCCCTATCAGGTTCCCACCCCTCCCTGGGCCCCAAGCAGCTGTCCTTGGACCTGCCGTAATCCCCTGCTTGCTGCTGTCGCCCTTCCTAGGGCCACACTCTTTCCAGGGGCCTGCAGATCTCGTCCTCCGGCTCTTCCCATCTAGTACCACCTCCTCCTAGCCCTTGTGGTATCATGCTGGGCTGGCTGGGGCTTGAGGCATCCACGACGGGTGCCTTCCGAGGCCCAGGAGCTGGGGAGGCAGCGTTGGCCCTGAGCTGGCCCTGTCTGTTTTCAGGGATCAGCAGAGTCCTATACCAGCCGTCCGTCAGACTCCGATGTGTCTCTGGAGGAGGACCGGGAAGCCTTAAGGAAGGAGGCAGAGCGCCAGGCATTAGCCCAGCTCGAGAAAGCCAAGGTGAGAAAGATGGGAAGGGCTGTGCTGGCATTATTTCCCTTACCCCAGGCCTCAGAGACAGCCTGGACAGACCCAGGGGCAAGTCTTGGCCCAGCCACTTCCTAGCTCATGTACCCCTCTGATGTGCCTCTGCTTTTCACCTGTAAAGTGTAAGCTATAATACCTGCCTCCTTATAAAGTACAATAAGTGCCTAATTTCTACACATAATAGGAGCTAAACATTTCCACTCATTTCTGGAGTCAGATTTTCTGGGCTCTTATTAGCTGTGTGATCTTAGGCAAGTCACTTAACCTTTCTGAACTTTAGTCTTCTCATTCATTAAAATGAATATGGTGGGAGTTCCCCCCACAGTCCAGTGGTCAGGACTCAGCAGCACTTTCACTGCCGTGGCCCCGGGTTCAATCCCTGGTCGTTGGGGAACTATGATCCCACGAGCCACGTGGCACAGCAAAAGAAAAGAAAAGAAAAGAAAAAAACCCGTAAAATGAATATGGTAATAGTACTTAACTTCATAGGGTTTTTGTAATGAATAAATGAGATAATGGGTGTGAAACATATAACACAGTACCTGTTACACTACACAGTAGCTGCTGTCATTATTATTACTATTATTTGTTCTTATTGTTGTTGTCACTATTATTATTATTCCTTCTTGGTGTTATTCTAGGCTCTCCCACCACCCATACTTAGCATTCCCTGATGCCCCCCTCCACCCTGAGAGGACTGAGTTCTATGGTTTGCTTTTGTGTGTGTGTGTGTGAAATTTAATATATGCAGTAAAAAACTGCATAAGCCATTCAGTATATGTTTTTATTAAAAAAAATTTTTTTTGAAGTATAGTTGATTTACAATGTTGTGTTAGTTTCAGGTGTACAGCAAAGTGATTCAGTTATACATATATGTGTATATTCTTTTTCAGATTCTTTTTCATTATAGGTTATTACAAGATTTTGAATATAGTACCCTGTGCTATACAGTAGGTCCTTGTTGTTTATCTATCTTATGTATAGTAGTGTGTACAGTATATGTTTTAATAAACAATTTACAAAACAAACCTCTCCCTAATCACCACCGCAGTCAGGAAGTTGTACATCCCATTGTGATTTAACCCTCTGGTTGTCATCTTCCTCTAGACCAAGCCAGTGGCATTCGCTGTGCGGACAAATGTCGGCTACAACCCATCTCTAGGGGATGAGGTGCCTGTTCAGGGAGTGGCCATCACCTTCGAGCCCAAGGACTTCCTGCACATCAAAGAGGTGGGGAGGATGTGTTGGCATCTGGAGGGAGGGCAGGGTAGTGGGTGCCAGGAGAGGGGCTGTCAGACCTCTAGTGGAAAAAGACTTCTGAGCCAAGCAGAGCTGGGCTAAATCTGCTGTGTGACCTTAGGCAAATCTTTCCATCTCTCTGAGCTTCGCATTTTTCATTGGTAAAATGGGACGGTAATGCCTAGGTCACAAGGTGGTTGGGAGGGTTTGTGATGAGGCCTGTCAGTGGGGTGGCAGTGTGCCAGGCACATGGAGGTGTCAGCATTTACTTCTCTCCCTGCCTTTCCAGGGTAGAGCTGGCACATGGGGGAGGAAGGACTCTCAGAACAGGGATGTGCTCGGGGGTGTGGGTGGTCCATGGCACAAGAGGATGCTGGTTCCAGAGAGTCCTGAGAATTGGGGGCTGTAATCCGAGGCTGGTGCCAGGGCTGTTTGAGGGTGCCGCCCCCTGGGCGGGGTAGGCACGTCTGGGGGTGGTGTCCCCCGGAGCTGGCTGCTGGCTTGTACCTCTAATCTCCCTCTTGGTCTCCCCCACCCCACCTGCCGTTGTCGTTTGCAGAAATACAATAATGACTGGTGGATTGGGCGACTGGTGAAGGAGGGCTGTGAGGTTGGCTTCATCCCCAGCCCTGTCAAACTGGACAGCCTGCGCCTGCTGCAGGAACAGAAGCTGCGCCAGAACCGCCTCAGCTCCAGGTGTTTGGCTGGGGCCAGGGCACCTCCGGGAGAGGCCAGCCAGCCAGCCAGGAGTAGGCCCTGAGGGTTGACGCATTGCCCTGAGGACACAAAACTGTCTGTGGCATCACCAGTGGGGCTGGCAAATGAGGGTGGGGTGCGGGGGGCAGCCTGTGAGAGAACAGATCCCCCGCCCTCACGCCCACCTCCTTTGCTCACGGCTCCATTTGCCTTTCTGCCCACACAGCAAATCAGGTGACAACTCGAGCTCCAGTCTGGGAGACGTGGTGACTGGCACCCGCCGCCCCACGCCCCCTGCCAGTGGTAAGAGCTGCCGCCACCCCACGGGGTCGGGTGGAGCTCCTGGGCCGGGTGGTCTCCCCACTGCCTGTCCCCTCCTTTCCCTGCAGTTGGGGGTACCCCAATCCTGAGTCCTCCAGACACCTCCGGTGGTACCCCCTCCATGAAGAGCAGGACACCCCACAAGCTGGGCCTGTCCATCAGCGCCCATTCTGTCATGTCTCTACTCTCCCATTTCTTTGGTAGCTCCATCTCTCTGCCTGACTGCCCTGCCCCCTACCCCCCATTCATTTCTCCCAGCCCTGTTCCATTCACCTCTTCTTTCTTTTTTCCCCATCCCATCCCTGCGTTTTGTACTTGTGTCTCCATGTCCATCTCACTCCTCCCCACCTCGCCTCCTTCCTCCCTCATCCTGACTCTCCGGTCCAGGTAATGAAATGACTAACTTAGCCTTTGAACTAGACCCCCTGGAGTTAGAGGATGAGGAGGCGGAGCTCGGTGAGCATAGTGGCTCTGCCAAGACTAGCGTTAGCAGTGTCACCACCCCGCCACCCCACGGCACGCGCATCCCCTTCTTCAAGAAGGTAATTCTCGCTGGGTTCTTGCGATAGGGGAGGTCAGAGCCCAGCGCTTTGGCGGGGGAGGGCGGCTGGAATGGATTCCGATGTGGCATCAGCCTGATTCTGTGGGAATCAGGAGGAGGGAAGGGTAGGATGGCACCGAGAATGGGCACGTCTGTCTCCACACACAACTCCACCCTGGCCCACTTCTCCGGAAGGGATGGTCCTTGCGGTGGAAGCACCCTTTCTCTTGGAAGGCCGCCCCCGCCCCTCAACTGAAAGCAGGGTCTGGGTAATGAGACCTGACCTTTCCCCCTCACTGCCAGTGGGATAGGCCGTGTTTGCCCCCACTCCCACGTGTGAAGGGGAGAGTGGAATGGTGACCTTCTTGGCCCTTTTCGGACTCCATGGGGCTACGGTGGGCACACGGGGATCTCCTGGCTGCAGAGCAGGACAGTTAGCGTACCCTTAAAATGGGCGGTTTGGCCTGCACTGGGGCCAGGAGATGGGCACCAAATTAGAGGCTGTCACTCTTCCCAGCTCTTTTCCAAGACCCAGAAAGGGGGTACAGGGTGTCTGAATATTCCCAAGTTCACTGGACTGGCCGTCAGTCCTGCTCCCAGCCCCGATCCAGGGCCACGTCTGGCTCCCCCTTGGCACGGGGTCCCATCCCCTGTCTCTGGCTCTGTCTGTCACTAACACGCATGCCTTGTTATCTCTCCTCGTCTGCCCGCTCTCCCTCCCTCTCTTGTCCCGGCTCCTCCCTCGCCCTCTGCCCCTGCCTGGGTACCTTCCCCTTTCTCCTCCCCCGCCCTCCTCTTGGCAATCTCTGGACCCAGCCAAACAGAAGCAGAAGTTGGTGAGTATCACAGCTTTCTGTGTCCCCCTCCCCACCCCCTGGGATGGGCTAGGGGGACCTTCTAACACCCATTCCCATATCTGCCCCCCTTTTCCCCAACCCTTCCTGGTCCTCCCTCGCCATACCTCCCCACCCCCACCCCGATCCCCACATCTGGACTTTGGGACCAGGGGGAGGAAAGGATGCATGGGGGAGCCTGGAGGTGGGGGAAGAGGGGCTAATGCCATCTCCACTCTGGGGTTTCCCCTCCCTGCTTCCCCCCCCAGACAGAGCATGTGCCCCCCTATGACGTGGTACCTTCCATGAGGCCCATCATCCTGGTGGGACCGTCGCTCAAGGGCTATGAGGTAGGAGCCCCTAGAGGCGAGTGGACCCAGAGGGGCCCAGACCTCCAGAAAGACTCCATAGAAAGGTCTTCAGACCCCGGAGAGATCCCCCAGCAGGGCCCTCCCAGGGTTTCTTCCCCAGAGGACTATGTACCTTCAGAGACCACCCCCCTCCATGGGGGACCCAACCCCCAGGGAGACCCCAGAAGGGTCTCGTCCTCTCAAAAGAACCCCAGAAAAGTCCTCCCAGAGATCCCACCTTAAAGGATCTTTGCAATCAGAAACCCCAGTGGAGGCCCCTCAGACTCAAAAGGACTGCCCCCTCCTCTCAACAGGGACTTACTCATCTCAGGGATTTAAGAAGAAAATGGAATGTCAGGGGGCAAATACCTAGCAGTCCACCCTCCCTGAGGGGCTTTAAACACCTGACTTCTCCTCCCCCCACCCCACCCCCCCAACCTCAGGTTACAGACATGATGCAGAAAGCTTTATTTGACTTCTTGAAGCATCGGTTTGATGGCAGGTAAGACCCCGGGAGCTGGCTCTCCACTCCCACCATGGTTCTCTGCTGCTGGGGATGGGCAGCATGGCTTGAATGACAATCCTGGAACTCTTGGACTGAGGGATAAGAGGCTGTCCTGGAGCCTGGGGAGTAGGCAGGGCATTCTAGGCCACCCTGACCCCTGGCTCCTCTTGTCCCATCCCCCAGGATCTCCATCACTCGTGTGACAGCGGACATTTCCCTGGCTAAGCGCTCGGTCCTCAACAACCCCAGCAAACACATCATCATCGAGCGTTCAAACACACGCTCCAGCCTGGGTGAGCCCACCCTTAACTGCACCCCCACCCCTGCTCTGGGGCCAGATGTGGGATGGGGGAGGGGGCATCTCCAGAAATGCTCTCTTTGCCCACGGCCTCCTGGGAGGCCCCCTTACATTTCCCCCTGCCCCATGACTCCATTTCCCCAGCTGAGGTTCAGAGCGAGATCGAGCGCATCTTCGAGCTAGCCCGGACCCTTCAGTTGGTTGCTCTGGATGCCGACACCATCAACCACCCAGCCCAGCTCTCCAAGACCTCACTGGCCCCCATCATTGTTTACATCAAGATCACCTCTCCCAAGGTGGGTGCAGGCATCTGACCCTGTTGGAGACAGGAGTGCTCTGGTTGGGCTGCCTGTGTTTAAACCCCAGGTACTGCTTACTAATTGTGTGACGTAATCTCCTCGAGCCCAGATTCCCTGCTCTGTCGAAGTCCATTGTCTGGATATTGTGAAGATTCAACCTAATGTGAATACTTAGCACTTAGCAAAGGGTCTGGTATAATATACCTGACCATGTTTTTTTTTTAAAGCATTTATTTATTTATTTTTGGCTGCGTTGGGTCTTCGTTGCTGCGCCTGGGCTTTCTCTAGTTGTGGTGATCGGGGGCTACTCTTCGTTGCGTTGCATGGGCTTCTCATTGCAGTGGCTTCTCTTGTTGCGGAGCACGGGCTCTAGGTGCACGGGCTTCAGTAGTTGTGGCACGTGGGCTCAGTAGTTGTGGCTCGCGGGCTCTAGAGCACAGGCTCAGTAGTTGTGGTGCACGGGCTTACTTGCTCCGCGGCATGTGGGAGCTTCCCAGACCAGGGATAGAACCCATGTCCCCTGCATTGGCAGGCGGACTCTTAACCACCACACCACCAGGGAAGTCCCCCTTGTCATGTATTAACTATTTTAAATATTATTATTAGGGTCATGCAGGCCAGTCCCCTGTCTCTACTTTGTTGACTTCTCCTCTTGAGTCCAGAAAACAGAAAGAATTCTGTGCTTTCTGTCCCAGTGTCATGCAGCTACTTGGCTGCTGGGAAAAGACCTTTCCTGTCTTTCGATTTCAGCCCTTTTTGCTGCACCGCCTTCACCGCCTTCATGTAGGCCTCGATAGAGATGAAATTGGTAGGAAGGCTGATTTACTTCCTGGTCATACAGCGGCTCTGTTAGTTTTCCCTCCTAGACATTAGTAGGGGTTTCAGAAACATGGAAGGTGAGCTTAGGTGAAGGATTTGAAATGAGAAGACAGCATGGGGTTCAAATCCGAGCTCTGATTGGCTTATTTTTATTTAATTAATTAAATCTTGGTTTTGGTTTTTTGGGTTGTATTTTATTGAGTTTGTGATCTTGGGGGGATTATTTAGCCTTTGCACCTCAATTTCTTTTTTTTTTTGCGGTATGTGGGCCTCTCACTGCGGTGGCCTCTCCCGTTGCGGAGCACAGGCTCCGAACGCGCAGGCTCAGCGGCCACGGCTCACGGGCCCAGCCGCTCCACGGCATGTGGAATCTTCCCGGACCGGGGCACGAACCCGCGTCCCCTGCATCGGCAGGCGGACTCTCAACCACTGCGCCACCAGGGAAGCCCCTGCACCTCAATTTCTTTACCTACAAAATGGGAATTATAATCATTCTCATATGTCATTGAGAGGGTTGGAGGTAATGATGTAAAGAGCCCAGAGTTCTGTCTGATGAAGGCACCCAGAGGTGGTAACTGTTAACATCTCATGGTAGCACCCAGTTTCTTTTTTTTTTTTTAATATTTATTTATTTGGCTGCCCTGGATCTTAGTTGCGGCACACGGAATCGTCATTGCCACCTGCGGGATCTTCGTTGCAGCACACGGGATCTTTTAGTTGCGGCATGCAGGATCTAGTTCCCCGACCAGGGATCAAACCCTGGTCCCCTGTGTTGAGAGTCTTAACCACTGGACCACCAGGGAAGTCCCTGAGCACCCAGTTTCTTAATCTTTCTGAGTCCTAAGTTTCTAATGAGCATAAAGTGGGTGATGGGATTTAAGTACTACCTGGGGTGGTTGAAAGGATCAAATGAGACAACGGCTGCAAAAACACTTTGTGAACTAGAAAGTTAACAGACACTTCCATTGCCCCCACTGAGCACTGACTGAGGTTAAGGGTGGGGACTCTGGAATCAGCCTGCCTGAGTTTAGGTACCAGTGCTACCACTTACCGGCTCTGTGCTCTTTTGGCAAGTCACCTAACTTCTCTATGTTTCAGTTTCCTCATCTGCAAAATAGGAATCCTCAAATGGTGCTTGGGAAGATTAAATAAACACATTAACCACGCAAAGTGCCTGGTACCTACTAAGCACTGTATCTATTCTTTTTTTTTTTTTTTAGATTTTTACCTTGAAATAATTTCAAACTTACGGAAGAGTTGTAAGAATAGTAGGACTATCTTTGAACACCCTTCACTCAGATTCACTACTTTTTTAACAGCTTTATTGAAATAAAATTCACATGCCATTCAATTCAGCCATTTAAAGTATACAATTTAATTTTTTTCAGACTCATTAATTTTGAACATTTTGCCACTACTTTATGTATGTATGTATTATGTATATGTGTGCTTATATATGTGTATCTTTTTTCCTGAACTATTTGAGAGTAAGTTGTAGATATTGTATGCCTTTATCCCTAAATATTTCAACATGTATTTCTTAAGAAGAAGGATATTAACTTACATAACCACAGTACAATTGTCAAATTTAAGAATCTTATCTAAAATACTGTCCATCTTCAGTTTTCACCAGTTGTCCCAATAATGCCCCTTATAGCAATTTCCCCTTCATGATCCAGGATCATGTGTTGCATTTAGTTGTTATATCTCTTTATAGTCTTTAAGCTGAAAATTTTCCTCAGCCTTTCTTGGATTTTCATGACACTGACATTTTTTTTGTTTTTTTGCGGTACGCGGGCCTCTCACTGCTGTGGCCTCTCCCGTTGCGGAGCACAGGCTCCGGACGCGCAGGCTCAGCGGCCATGGCTCACGGGCCCAGCCGCTCCGCGACACATGGGATCTTCCCGGACCGGGGCACGAACCCGTGTCCCCTGCATCGGCAGGCAGACTCTCAACCACTGCACCACCAGGGAAGCCTGACACTGACATTTTTTAAGAGTACAGATCACTTATTTTGTAGATTGTTCCTCGGTGTGGGTTTGTCTGATGTTTCCCCATGACTAGATTTAGGTTTTATGTTTCAGGTAGGAACATCACCAAAGCGATGTGTCCTTCTGAGTGCGTTGCATCCGGAAGCACAGGATGTCGGTTTGTTGCATCATTGGTGCTGTTAACTTTGGTCACTTACTTAAGGTTGTAGCTTTATGTTTAGCTATTATCATCATTATTACTGTTATCACTGAGATGAGAATAATCATAGTGGCTGCATAATGGCATTATTGTCAGGACTAAATGAATTGATTGTGTAAAAAGCACGGAATAGTGCCAGTACATAGCACGTGTCCCTATAAAGGATGGCTACTGCTGTTAACGTGGAGGGGAAGTTGGCCCAGAGAATGAAGCCTATAAAGGTTACAGGGGTTGGGAAGGAGAATCATTGCCCTTCATTACAGCCACTGCTGGAACTTCCCAGGACAGGCTGGCATGAGACCCAGGAGAGAGCCTGAGCACTGTGTAGGATGGACACAGGACTGGTGAGGTCATTTCTGAAGAGGCGGCCAGGGCTGAGAGTCATGGAACATCCCCCGGCCCCGATGCTGTCTGTCCACACTGGCTCCGACCAGGACCCGCCTCTCCGGCTTGGTGCATTGCAGGGTCCCTCGAGCTCCTCTTCTTCCCCCCACAAACCAGGTTCTTCAGAGGCTCATCAAGTCTCGAGGGAAGTCTCAGTCCAAGCACCTCAATGTGCAAATAGCAGCCTCGGAGAAGCTCGCGCAGTGTCCCCCCGTGAGTGCTCAGACCCAGGGGAAGGGGGGTGCGACGTTTGGGTTCTCCATGTGTCCTCTGGCCTGCCTCAGAGAGTGACCGGAACGCCTGGGCGGGGTCCAGAGATGCAGGCGGGTTTTCTGGGAAAAGGGTGCTGGATGTTCAAGTCCCAGAAGCACCACTTCTCTGTGGGGAGTTAAGCCCCCTCTCCACGCCTTGGTTGCCTTATATCTAGGATGAGGGAGCTGGAGTATCGGGGTACCAAGACCTCTTGTAGTTCTGCCGATTTATATGTCTAAGAGCCCCCCTCTTCCTGGACATCCAGAGGTTTCTTTTTAACTTTGTCCTTTAACCCCTTGACTCCACCCACTGCCCCAGGCCGCACCCTCACCCCTTGGTCATGCCCAGCTCATCCCAGCCCTGCCCTTAACCCCGCCTCCACAGGAAATGTTTGACATCATCCTGGATGAGAATCAGCTGGAGGATGCCTGCGAGCATTTGGCCGAGTACTTGGAAGCCTATTGGAAGGCCACACACCCGCCCAGCAGCACTCCGCCCAATCCGCTGCTGAACCGCACCATGGCTACTGCAGCCCTTGCTGCCAGCCCTGCCCCTGTCTCCAACCTCCAGGTACAGGTGCTCACCTCACTCAGGAGAAATCTCAGCTTCTGGGGAGGGCTGGAGGCCTCGCAGAGGGCCAGGGCGGTGCCCCAGCAGCAGGAGCACCCCGTGTAGGTGCCCCGCCCACGTCCCCTCCCGCCCAGGGCTCGGAACTGAGGAACTGAGCACGGTGAACACTGGGCAAGGAAGGGAAGAGTTTTATTTTGTAAAAAATGTGGTGAGTGGCAGCTTCTGGTGTCTGTGGTTTTTGATGGGATTGGGGCTGGCTGGTGGGGCCTCCCTGGGCCTGGTCCCATAGGACCATATCTGCTGCCCTGGGGGCTTTTGCCCTGGGGGCCTTGTAGGATACGTGACTAGGAAGAAACAGAGGAAAATCAATATATGTTTGCTGGACTCTACACCCATTTTAGACCCAACAGAGGTCACAGCATTTTAGACGCAACAGACCAAGGGCCCTCAGACGCAGGGAATCCCACAGAGCAGGGCCGTTCAAACCAGAGAAACTGCCCCCTCCTCCAGAGCCCTAATCTTAGGAGATTTCTCAGTAGGGACCCAAAATGAAGCATCTTCCATGAGTTGAACCTTCCATCCTTCTCCCAGTTAAACAGATTCCAGGAAAGACCCTCCTGTGGGTTCTCCACCCTGCCTTGATCTCCTCCCATGGGAGCCAAGGCCTCTATCTCTGAGGTCAGACCATTAAGTATTGGGTTCCAGATTAGAACCAGAAGAAACCCATGAAATCATTCTAGACCATTGCTTTTCAAATTTGTTTTCAGCACCAGAGCCCATTTGTTCACTGAATCTTATGTGGCAGCTCAGTCTGTAGACAAGGCATCCTTGCTCTGCTCAGAGGGAGCTAGTGGCCTTGGCCTCCATTCCGCTTCCACGGGGACCCCTGAAGCGCTCTGTGCCCTGTCCACCCACCCCAGATCTCCAGGGAATAGTTTGGAGATTGCTGCTCTAGTCTAATCCCCATCACACCACCACAGAGACACTGGGCCACTGAGATGGGAGTCACTTGCTCAGGGTCACACAGCTTGAAGTAGCAGGGAATGGGGCTAGAACCCAGGTCTCTTTGCACCCCACCCAGCAGCCTCTATGGCCATCTTCATGTGGCATTTGGTGCTGAGGACATTGGGCCATCTCACTGTTGCCAGTGGGGATAGAGACCCATCAGCCTTCCCCAGCCTGCAGCTTTGAGTCTTTGTTGGGGGCAGGGGAGGAATCCTATCAACCTTGGAGACTTTGTCATCTGACTAGGCAATGGGGTGGGGGGAAGTGTGGGGTTCCGGAAGCCTGTGATTAGGGGCTGGTTGCGCTGAAGGAGCTGGCTGAAATCCCCCCTTAGGATATTTGGGAAACGGGGGCAATGACTAACCCAATCAACCACTAACAAGTGGCAATACTGATGAGCTGTTAATGATGATTTAGCCCAAGACAGCATTAACGTGTGCCTTGAGGAATTGATGGCTAATTGTTCGTGGGCTCTCTACCATGGTTACCAGGAGAGTTCATGCCTTCACCCACCTTAGGAAGGTCCGGTGCCCCCTCTCCTAGTGGAGGAGCAAATGCCTTGAATTCTGTCCTCTGGCTCTCTGGCTGGGCTCCAGAGCCGTTTGCCGGCTGCCCATCCCCTAGGGTCAGCACCCTCCTCTCCTTCAGCCAGGCTGGGTGTCATGGTGCCCTCACTAACCTGCCTTGCTTTGTTGTGTTTCTCTCACTCCTGCCTGATCTGCATGGTGTGTGCCATCTGCCTGCTAACCAGGGACCATACCTTGCTTCCGGGGACCAGTCGCTGGAACGGGCCACCGGGGAGCACGCCAGCGTGCACGAGTACCCGGGAGAGCTGGGCCAGCCCCCAGGCCTTTACCCCAGCAGCCAGCCGCCAGGCCGGGCGGGCACCCTGCGGGCACTGTCCCACCAAGACACGTTTGATGCCGACACCCCTGGCAACCGAAACTCTGCCTACACGGAGCTGGGAGACTCGTGTGTGGACATGGAGACTGACCCCTCCGAGGGGCCAGGGCTTGGAGACCCTGCAGGGGGCAGCACCCCACCAGCCCGACAGGGATCCTGGGAGGATGAGGAAGACTATGAAGAGGAGCTGACCAACAACCGGAACCGCGGCCGGAATAAGGCGCGCTATTGCGCGGAGGGCGGGGGTCCAGTTCTGGGACGCAACAAGAATGAGCTGCAGGGTTGGGGGCGGGGCGTCTACATCCGCTGAGAGGCAGGGGCCACACAGTGGGAGGAAGGGCTCTGAGCCCAGGGGAGGTGGGGGACAGAGGGGCTCACCACTGCGGATGTATCCTGCCTCCAGGGGGCGCTGTCTCCCTCCTTTCAGATGCCTTTGCTCAATGTTTGGGGTTCCTTTGGTGGTAGCATTCCAGCCAGCTCCTGGGGCTCCCTTAAGCCTCAGCGGTAGGTTTTTACCTACATGCTGTGGGTGCATGGGGGGGTGACAACCTTCCTGCAGTATCCCCTTCCCCACCTCAGGGGGCTCTCTTCCCTCGCCCAGAGAAAAGGTGCAGCTCCTTAACTCCTTCTACTCCAGGCTCTACATGAGTGTCCTAAAACGGGGTGGCCCTTTCTTTTTCCAACCTGGAGTATTTGGGAAGGGTAGGGGGGCTTTTCCTGGAGAGGGAGACCACAGACTCTTTCCCATGAGGGCTGTCTTCCCCAAGCCCCAGATCCAGGGTCCTTCACCATGCCCACCCCTCCCCCTAGCTTCCTGGCAGCATTGTCTGGGAGGTGAAAGCTACAGCATTGGAAGCCCCACCGGGATCTCGTCTTCGGGAGTGGTCTGGGTAGAAGCTGGCAGGCATCAGATGTAGTGCCCTGTGCCCGCCCAGGACCTAGAACCCTGAGGAGGGGGCAACCCGAGATGCTGCTACCCACCCCACCACCTCCATGCCTCAAGGCTTTGCCTACCCCAGGAATGAGCTTTGCCTACAACATCCCTTGCCTGCAGCCATCAGAAGAGGGGGCCCCTCTGCATCTGAGCCCCCCATCCCCTTGTCACCTGGGTGTGGAGCCCATGGAACACTCTGGTCCAGCTCATTTTGAAACCAAAAAACTGCTTCACTTTCACCCTGAGGCCCCAGGGGGGAGGCCCTGTGGGTTGGTGCCCCAAAGGTAATCGTCACCCCAGGGGTTGCCTCAGGACCTCGGATCTCCCCCGGGGGGCTTGGCTGCTGCTGCTGCTGCTGCTGCTGCTCTGTATCTGCCTCTTGTGATCCCGTCCTTTACCCATGTCCCCGCCCCCCAGGAGAGGCCTTGGTACCCCCTCTGCCCTGGATGGTCCCTCAGCCTAGCATCCCGTAGCCCAGCAGCCCTGTCCCCCACCCCCACCAGCACCCAGCTGGGCCAGAGAGAGCCGATTGTGCCAACGAGGACTGGGCCCTGCCCGGCTGCCCGCCTCAGGGATGGGCGCCTCATGCCTGTCTCGCCACCTCCTGTGCCAATGTTGTCCCACCCGGGGGTGGGGTGCAGCTTCCACTTACTGGTTAGCAGAGACCACTGCCCAACCTTTCCCCTTCCTGTCTGGTGTCCTGTGCCCCCGTCTGTCTGTCTGTCCGTCTGTACTCCCCTAGGAGAAGTATTTTGCCACATATAAAACCGCCATCCTGTCCTTTGCGGCCACCTCCTGAGCCTGCTTCTTTGTTCCCGCCGCATGGTTGCCAGCCTAGGTGTGTGGGAGCTGCTGACGTGCAGGGAGGGAGAGTGAAGGGGTGGGTGCGGGAATACAGCCGCGGCCAGTCCCGGCTCTGCTCAGCCCCAAGCCCCATGCCTGTCCGCTCTGTCTCCCCATAAGTAGAGCCAGGGAAAGCTGGAAGCTGAGACGGGAAGTGGGGTGCCCCCGGTGGTGTTCAGGGGTCAGATCCAGAGCCACTGGCACCCTGTCTTCGAGGCCGGTGCTTGCTTCTCTGCTCCTGTGGCCTCAGCCGCTCCCCAACTCCCCAGGGAGGGATGGGCTGAGCTTCCGGCTCTCTCCACCGATGCCTCCACAACTACCCACCCCAGCCCCTGCTAACCAACCTGGTGGGAGGGGGAGAGGTCTGTTTGTGGGAAAGGGCAGAGAATCAGGAACCCCCATCCCCGTCCCAGACTGAGAGATCGTGACGGTGCCCGTTCCTGCCACCGTCAGCTGGCTGGATGTGGACTTGTGACGGTTGATCCTTCCTGCTGTCGCCTGTATCCTGCCTCACCCAGCACGCACACACCATTTCTCCACTCTCGTGGTTCTTGTTTTTGGGGTGGTGGACCTGAATGCTCCTGCGCAACGTGTGTGTGTAGAGGGCAACAGACGTCAGGACCCTCCAGATGAGGGGTTAGCAAACCCAAGGAACGAGGAGCTGGGAAGGCCCACGGGTCGAGTGACTGGCCCATAGTCAGCAGGGAGGTGATGACAAAGCCAGCACTGCTGGGACAGGAGCCCAGCCTGCCTGCCATCGTAGTGCTCCTCCCACTGCCTTTCAATGGAATCGATCTTTCTTTCCTGTGTTTATTCATTGAGCAAACATGTATTGAGCATCTACTATGTGCCAGGCACAAGTCTAAGTGGGAGCCACAGACGATTCAGGACAGCACAACGAGCTCTCTGATGTGGGAAGCAGTGGGTCCTGGGGGAACCTGGAAGAGGGGTCCCTGCCTTAACCTGGGGAGATCAGGGGGTGCTTCGTGGAGGAGGTGAGGCTTGAGTGGAGTCTAGAAGGCTGGTTAGGAATTAACCTGGGCGAGAAGGAGGGGAAGTGTTCAAGGCAGAGGAAATAGGTGACACGCAGGACACGTTCTTGGCACTTTGCTAGCAAAGTGTGCTCTCAAGGTGGTGGTAAGAGAGGGGTCAGCGGGAGCAAGTCACAGGGGCCTTGAGTCACACTAGGGAGTTTGGGCTTTGTCCTCAAGCTGGTATCAGAAACCGAAGGACTGTAAGCAGCGATGGTAAGCTTGCCTCGGTTGCAGTTTGGAGCATAGATTGGAGGGGCGCCTAGCTTGGAAACAGCTGCAATGCTCCAGGTGAAAAATGAGGCGGGTTTTCAGTGGAATGGGAGGCGGTGGCTGCCAGAGACATCTAGCAGTTACGATTGAGAGCTCTTGGAGAGTGATTGGAGGCAGCTCGTGAGAAAAAGGGAGGCATCTGGGGTGACTGTGGGTGAGGGTCTTCCCAGACATAGAGGAAGCAGGTGAAAAAACAGGTCAGAGGCAGAAATGATACTTAGCTTTGGACAAGGTGGGTTTAAGGTGCATGTGGGAGAACGTCCAAGAGGAGGAGAGCAGAAAACAGGCTTGGTCTGGGGCTGCACAGAGGAACTCCATGTGCAGTGGACCCTGGTACTTTAAAATCAAAGGCAGGGCTCATTAGCTTCAGTTTACAGATAAAGCTCAGCGAGGTTAAGCAGTCTGCCCATAGTAACACAGCCATCAAGCAAGGACATGAACTGAGATCGGATTTCAAGTTCTGCGGTGTCCGTGACCCCCAAGTCTCGTGCTAATTCCCCTGGCCCAGGATACCCTAGCTTCTGCAAGGGAAGGGGTGCAGGGGAAGAGGAGGCAGGTGTCTGAGTATGTTTCTGTCTTCTCTCCACGTGCCTTCTGCCTGAAATTACATTTGCCCAGAACTTGCTGGCAGAGGCATTTCTAGGTGGCTTAGAGATATTGAGAGATGAGGAGAGAGAGACTTTAAAAAAAAAAAATTTTATTTATTTATTTGGCTGCGCTGGGTCTTAGCTGTGGCATGTGGGATCTTCAGTGGCGGCATGAGGGATCTAGTTCCCTGACCAGGGATAGAACCCGGCCCCCTGCATTGGGCGCGCAGAGTCTTGGCCACTGGACCACCAGGGAAGTCCCTGAAGAGAGAGACTCTCGTCTCCTGGTAACCATAAGCCCTCAACCAGCACACAATAAGCACGTTGGTGGTCGTCAACATGTGAGGATTTCCACAACCGTGAGGCCGGCTGGGACTAGGCCCAGAGACTGGTGCTATGACCGCAGCCACCTCAGGGACTCAGGAACTCAGGAACCAAGATGCTGGGGACCCCTCCTATCTACCTCCCTGACCAGCTGCTTCTGTCTTTTTTTTTTTTTTTTTTTTTTTTTGCGGTACGCGGGCCTCTCACTGTCGTGGCCTCTCCCGTTGCGGAGCACAGGCTCAGGACGCGCAGGCTCAGTGGCCATGGCTCACGGGCCCAGCCGCTCCACGGCATGTGGGATCTTCCCGGACCGGGGCACGAACCCGTGTCCCCTGCATCGGCAGGCGGACTCTCAACCACTGCGCCACCAGGGAAGCCCTGCTTCTGTCTTTTGAGTAGGTTCCACCCTAGAGTGAGCTGAGGTCAGAGAGACTGAAGGTTTCCACCATTGTAAAAGTGAGCTGAGGTGAGGCCACCAGGGCCTGGGAGCAGGGTGGAAAGCAGTGTGGTTTCCAGCCCAGTACCCTTGACAAAAATCTTGTCTTAGCCCCGGTAATCACGCCCTCAGAGACGTGTGCCTTGGCTCCCTTCTAAATCAGGCCTTCCAGCCTACTGTCTCTCAGGGTTGTGTGTGTTTTTTTTTTTTTTTTGGTTGTTTTTTGGTTTTTGGTGCGTGTATTTGTCTCCCGAACTAGATGACAAACTCCATAAGACCCGGACAGGGTCTGTTTTGTTTCCTTGGTGTGTTCCTAATTCCTGACTCACATTTGTCAAATGAATGAATAAATGAATGAGTACCCCCTAGGATCCAGGCTCTGGGCCTCACAGCAGAGGCAGCTCTTGTCTGTTTACTGAATGTGCTCCGGCCAGCACAACGTCACTTTCAATTCTGCTATTGATGGTGGGGTCAGGGTACATTAAGAGGTTCCTTCCCGCCTCCCCTCCAGGAAACAGATGGTAAAAATGCTTTAAAATTGCTGCTTCCCCTAGCACCCTCAGCGCCCCTATCCTGCTCCACCCAGACGCAGCCCCAGCTCTTGTTTAACGAGGACTGAAATGGAATCAGCCCAGATGGGCTCTGGTAGTCAGTTCTCCTTCCTTCTAACTCTGGGCACCACCCTGGGTGGGATGAAATTTCTGTATTTAGTGAGCTGTTCCCTCTTCTCTCCACAAACTTCCCAGCCTTCCTCAATCCTCTTCAACTTGTGCTCATACTCCTTTTTTTAATACTCCAAAGACCATTTCTCAGGCTGTAACTTAACTTATGGCCCTTCAGTCCAATAACAACACATCCTCACTGTATGCCAGGCGCTGGCTTGGGCAGGGAGTGGGGGTGGGGTACACAGATGAACATGACATGACCCCGCCCTCTAAGACTCACAGTTTTTGGGGATTTTTGGTTTTTTGGGCCACACCTCATGGGATTTTAGTTCCCCGACCAGGGATCGAACCCAGGCCCTTGGCAGTGAGAGTGTGGATCCCTAACAGCTGGACTGCCAGGGAATTCCCTAGGACTCACAGTTGACTGGAGAAAGCAGACATGCCAGTTATCATCTCAGTGTAGAAAGAAGCCCCATTTAGTTGGAGAACCAGGCCAGGGCTTGGGAAGTAGGTGGCTTTTATGGCGGGCACCTAAAGGGACAGAGGAACCCACCTTTCTGAGGTGGCAAAGGACATTCAGGTGGAGGAAATACAGAAGCAAAATCATAGTTGGGCCTGTGTGGGCAAGGACCGTGGATGCAGAGCATGGGGGATAACCTGCAGACGCAGGTGGGGGTTGTTCCTGGAGGCTCTTCAGTGTCAGGTGAGGAGACTGATCTGACTCCAGTGGGCAATAGGGAGCCATTGAAGGTTTATCAGCTGTGGAGTAACAGACTCTGAGCTGTGCTTTAGGAAGGTTAATAGGGATGTGAGGAGGATGCTCTGGGTAAAGGGGAGGCAGGGAGACCAGTGAAAGTGTTCCCTTGGGGAAGGGGAACACTCATGGGATGTAAGAGGGCAGTGGCAGTGGGCTAGAGGGAGTCGAGTCTCCCGTGTGGTGACTGGTCTCTCTTAACCAACCCCTCAGCCTGAGTTTGGTTTGCCTTCCCCGTTTCTCTTTTTGTCTTCTGGTTTTTCCCAGTTTAAGCAAAGAAGGAAATTCACAAACAGCCACAAGCAGCTCCCCCTTCCTCTCCCTCTTCCAGCCTGGCTCTCTCTTGGCCCAGGCTCTGCTTGGCTGGGTCTTAGTATCCTGGACCCCTTTGCAGGGTCTCCGGCTGAGAGAGCTCTCTTTCTGCTCCGTCACTGTCTTCAGATGCCCACCCTTGGGAATCCGAAAGCTGTGCTGGAGCAGTTGTTTTGTCAGTGAACCATAGAAGCAGCCCTACTCTACTAGAAGTTGCTCATCACCAAGGGGCCTGCAAAAGGAGGGGACACCTTGCCCTTCCCCAAGGGAACTCACTCTGAGTAGGCCTACAGGACCCACACTGGTGAAACAACTAGAGACCCGTAGAGGGTTGGAATGTTCTCCCAGCTCAGAGAGGAGCGGTGGGCTCTGTCTGCTTCACACAGCTAGTAAGTACAGAAGGTGGGTGGCCTAGGGTTTTGTTTGTCTAGTGCCTCAGACATGGCACTCGGAGAAGGGAGAGCTGGCATCTGATGTGGGCCCCTGTGCTAGGTCTCTTTGATTTGCAGTGGGGAGTAGTCCACCCAGAGGACTCTGGGGTTTTCTCAGGGTGAGGGGGAGGATGTGAAGTCTGGACCCCATTTTCCTTACACCTCCAGGGCTCTGGACACGTAGCTCATTGTCATTGTGAGGTTCATAGCGCCCTCGAGGGGCCAGCGTCCCAGGGGATTCCCAAGCCCTTTAGGGGACGGACTCATGGGGCGTCCGCAACCCCGTAGGTAAAGCTTGCCCGGCCCTCCGGGGTGGGGTGTGTGTGTGGGGAGCTCCAAGCGCCGGGACTCGACCCGGGCACCCGAAGGCCCCCGAGTCCTATCCCTGTCTGACCCGGGACGTGCCATGGGACAACTGATCAGCAAGTTGATGAGCATCTTCGGGAAACAGGGTAAGGGGCGCACAGGGCATCCAAGCGGCCGGTTTGATACGGCTCCCACCTGTCCCCCCATTCCCCCGATCTGGAGTCGTCTGGGAGGATGTGATGGGGGACCTCGGGCTCGGAGGGTCCTGAGTGGGGCCTCCCCGCCCACTCCTCGGCAGTCGCGCGCTTCGGTGCGCCCAGGGGCGCAGGGTTGGGCGAGCCTCCTTCCTCCGGCTCAACGCTGTCGCCGGTTTCCTGCGATTGTGACTTCACGCTCGCTCGGCTCTTTCCTCAGACCCCGTCTCTTGGCAAGCCCTGAGCGCCCCCGACCTTTGGCACAATCGCTTTTCTGGAAATGTGGAGCGGGGAATGTGGGGCTCAGCTCCCATTTCCACTGTTCAGGAGTGGCGCAGGTGTCTCGGCCCCGTGGGAAAGAAACCTGCCCTGTTGGTTTTTTGTGGGGGAAGGGGGCGAGGGAGCAGAAGTAGTAAGGTGGGAGCCTGCTGGGAACACTTGTCTCCTTCCTGGGAGGCCTGGTGGAGCACACAGTCCCTTGGTCATCGGGTTTGGCCCCGATCCTGCCCTTCCCCCGGATGCCTCCAGAACACAAGGTTATCATCGTGGGACTGGACAATGCAGGAAAGACCTCCCTTCTCTACCAGTTGTAAGCGACTCTCGGATGGGGGGCGGGGCTGGGCCTTCCCACCAGACTGACAAGCATTTGGACCAATCACCGGAGCCCTTCCTGCGTTCTCGGGTTACCCTGTAGCCAGGAGGCTTGACTGGCGGAACCTGGTGTGACCTTCCTGGTATAGTGGCCGCTCAGTTCAATGACTTCTCGGCCAGGCCTTCGAATCCTGCTCGGTATGAGCAACCCCACTGCTCCCCTCCGTCTACCCCCGGCCCCTGCCAAACCCGGTTGCGGGCTTGAAGCGGTCCGAACCTGCCCGATGGTCTCCGTGCTCTTCGCTCCCCCTAGCGTCAGGTCTCTCCTTCTAACTCCTGCACCCCAGTCTTGTGTCTGCATTTTCTCCCCCTTCTTCAAACCCAGAAGGTAGGGCCAGCTTTGGGTCCGCCTGGTCTCTGTAGCTCCTGGTCTAGCAGAGTCTGGCACAAGTGCTGAGTAATTATCCATCGGAGCTTTTCCCGATATTTACTCTGGATGGCATCTCTCCTGTTTGGAACCTATTTACTTAGGAAAATTTTCCCCTGAAAAAGTCATATATATATATTTCTTTAATTAGAAGAAAAGGGAAATTCAAACAATACAAGCATATATAGTGAAAAGTAAGTTTCCCTCTCACCCCTAACTCCCAGTTTCACTTCCCAGATTTTTCAGAGGCATTTCCTACATATAAAAACGTGTGTGTTTTCGAAGTCACTTTAAACAAAACCCCTTTCTGATGGTCCTCACTTATGTCTGTCTCCTTTTTTCGATCCCTTGCTACTCAAAGTGTGGTCCACAGACCGGCAGTGTTGGCATCCTCTGGAAGCTTGTTAGAAATGCAAAATGCTGGGCCCTAGCCCAGACCCACTGGATCACAATCTGCACTTTAGCAAGACTCCCAGGTGATTCAGCTGCATATTAAAGTTTGGGGAGACTGCTCTAATAAGTCTCCCCTCTCTGGGGTCCAAGCGAGGGAGGACTTGGTCTCACTCCTGTCTGCATTCCCTCATGCCCAGCAGAGGCTCCGTCAACCTGGGCTGAATTGTTCTAAGTTAGATTTAGCCTGACTTAAGGTGGGGGCCAGAGCTGGGAATGGACTGGGCTGAGCACTTGGTACCCTCTCCTCCCTCCCCAGCCTGACGAATGAGGTGGTCCATACATGTCCCACTGTCCGTAGCAACGTGGAGAAGACTGTTTTGCAAAAGACCCACTTCTTCATGTGGGACATAGGAGGAGAGGAGGCTCTGCGCTCCGCTTGGAACACATACTACTCCAATGCTGAGGTGAGGAGGGTGCCTGGGCTTGGAGGAGCAGTGTGATATTAGCCAGTCACTTAACCTCTCTGAGCCTTGGTTCCCCCATTGTGAGATGGAGACCATAATAATGACCTCCCTGGGTTGTGAAAATTAAATAATAAAACAAGAGCTAATTCAGATGTGTCAAATATTTAATGCAGCACAAAGCCCGTTAAAATTTTTGAATACTTCCTGGCAGCTTTGTCTGCTTGCTGGCAGCTTTCTGTTGGATGCCTTGGGTGGGGTAGGCCCTTTGTCTCTGGGGGCCTTACTTTCTCATTCTGGCAGCAGCAGAATCCAGTGGTTTCATTCCTGGAGTGAGAGCTGATTTCAAGCTCCAGTACTGCTACTCATAGGTTGTGTGGCCAAGGGCAAGATACATCACCGCCCTGACCCTCAGTCTCGTAGTTTGTAAATGGACATAGTAACAGTTCCAGTTCCACAGGGTTGTGATGAGGCCTAAATGGAGTCATGAAGGCCCAGTGCTTGGTATAACCTCTGGCACACAGTCAGAAATTGTGCTCAGTCCGCCCTGGGTCTGGATAGAAAAGGGAATTCAAATGGGACTAGGGCAGTGAGGTCTTGAGAATGCACAGTTTGTTTTCTGTGGGACTCACATCAGGGCAGAGTACAGGGAGCAAGGAGACACGTTCATTGAAGAGAAAGCCCGTCACTCACAACTCGCCTTTGCTGGCCAGTTCATCATCCTTGTGATTGACAGCACGGATCGGGATCAACTGCTGGCCACTGTGTAGGAGCTGTATAAGATGCTGGCCCATGAGGTAAGACCGCTGCAGTTGGGAGAGGAGCCGGTGTACCAGCTCTGTGACCTCAGTCTACTCACTTAGCCTCTCTGAGCGTCATTCCTAATGCCCCAGTCTCTGAGAACCTCTATCCCAGCAGCTTGGGCAGGGCGAGATTATCCCAGATGAAGGCCAATAACATCCTCAGCACAAATGATCACAGAAGCCAGAGTTGCAAGTTCAGGTTCTGACCCCACTTCTCACTCATTGTGGGACCCCAGACAAGTTACGTCACCTCTCTAATCCTGTTTCCCCAAGTATAAACGGAGAGGATCATCCAATTCCTACCTCCTGAGATCGTTGTAAGGATACTATGAGCTGGCTGAGAGGCATTCCAGGAGCTGTCGGTGTCACTGGATGTGGTTGTTAGTGTTGGGCAGGATCTCCATCCCCACCCAACCTGGGAAAGCAGGGGAGATAGGGAGGACTCATGGGGCAGTGGGAAGGGGGGCTGGATCCTGGCAGGCTGACTGGGGCTGGGTTCCTCTGTCCACAGGCTCTATGAGATGCTTCCGTCCTGATCTTTGCCAATAAGCAGGACATGAAGGACTCCATGACCACCATGGAGATCTCCCAGTTCCTCACCCTGAGTGCCATGAAAGACCACCCGTGGCACATGGCACATACAAGGCTGCTGTGCCCTCACTGGGGAAAGGTTAATGGCTGTCCCACCTGGACCTCCAGGGCTTGGCCTAACCAGTGGTGCTGACCATCAGAACCTTCTCCTGTGTCTCTCTTGTCAGAATCTGGCTCACAGTTAGCTCCTGGGTCAAGACAGCTGAGCATCTACCCATGGTTACGATGCCGTGGGTAAGCAGCGAGCAAGACAGGGTCCCTGCTCTCTAGGGGTTTGTTCTAGTGGGGAGGGAGGTGACACTCCACCTAAACACAAATATTTTAGGCACTGAGAAGTGCTTGAAGAAAGTGAAATTGAATAACAGGGATGGGTTTGCTTTAGCTCTGGTCGTCAGGGACCATCTCTACTACGAGGTGACTTCTGAGCTGAGACCTGAATGGAGAGACAGCCATGGGAAGACCTGGGGGACAAGCCTTCCAGGCAGGAATCTCTGAGTCCTTTTGGCCTTGAATTTCCTTATCTGTAAAGAGGAGGGTGATTATACCTATTCCCTCCCAGAGTTCCTATAGAGAATAAATGATATCATTCATTTAACATTCACTGGGCACCTACAGTCCATCCTCCATATCCATGGGTTCCACATCCTCAGATTCAACCAACTGCAGATTGAAAATATTCGAAAAAGAAAATGCCAGAAAATTCCAAGAAGCAAAATTTGAATCTGCCGTGTTCCAGCAATGATTTACATAGCACTTATATTGTATTTACAACTATTTACATAGCATTTACATTATATTAGGTATTATGAGTAATCTAGAGTTGATTTATAGTATATAGGAGGATATGCCTAGGTTATATGCAAATATAAGGGACTTGAGTATCCGAGAATTTTGGTGTCTGCGAGGATCCTGGAACCAATCCCCCATGGATATGGAGAAATGACTGTACTTTGTGCCAAGCACTGTTCTAGGCACCTGAGAAACAGCAGTGAACAAAACAGACAAAAATCCCTGCCCTTGTGGAGCTTATTTTCCAGCGGGGGTGGGGTGTGTGGGGGGGTGGGAAACAGACAATAAACAATAAAAATAAGAAAAATATACAGTAAGTTAAAAAGTGATAAGCGTAAAGGGGAAAAATCTGTAGGAAAGGGAAGTTGGATGTCTGTTGTGGGGAATGTTGCAGTTTTAGATAAGGTGTCCAGGGAGGGGCTGCTGAGAAGGTAGCTGCTTAAACACCTGAAGGATGTGAGGGAGCTAGGTCATGGCCCTACAGAAAGGACCTCGAATCAGGCCTGGAGAGCTCCCTTTCCTCTTCCCTCTCAAGTGGAGTCCCAGCAGGCTGGGGGCCTGGATGCCCAGTTGAAGAAGGGGAGACTTTAGGCAGGCCAGCCCAAGGAACCGCACATTTCTGGCAGCGTCCTTGCCAACTCCTGGGTCAGGAGGACCCCCTCCCCCAAACCACAGTTGGTTCAGTTCAATCGGCATTTCCTAAGTAACCCCCATGTGCCAGGCACTGTGCCAAGTGATACAGACATGGCCAAGCTCTCCTCCTTCTCTGGGCTTGCTCACAGTATAATGGAAGAACTGGCTTATGGAGCCTCTTCCCAGGCCTTTGAAGCCACCCTGGTACTGACCCAGTGATGGAGCGGGTGGCAAGGGGGCACTGGAGCCTTGCCCAAAGACATTGCTAAGGTGGGTCTCCAGGCCTCTTCCTCAAAGAAGCCCTCCCTGACTCCCAGACATCCAGAGGCCTCTGTACATGTCCTTTCTAACCTTTATCACAGTACGTAGTTACAGAATTGTTTGATCATTTGTTTAATAGCTATCTCCTCTGCTAGACTGTAAGCCCTAGAAGGCACATCTATTCTTTCACCAGTAACCCCTAGCACAGTACCTGATACATGGTAGGTACACAGTCCGTTTATATTTGTTAACTGAACACAAAATTGGGTATAAATTTGGTCGCTCCATCAGTCAGCAGGGGCTGGGGGCTGGGAAGGCCATCACCCTCATGGGACATGTTGATCCTTGCCCTGTTCTTCTGTTCCTGTAGGCTGCCTGCCGGGCTTCAGTGGATGCAGTCTTGGGCCACTGTCAACTGATGTCAGCCTGAGGCCAACCAGAAACTTTGAGGGTTTTGCATGGACTATGTGGGTGGAAAACCCAGGTGACTATTTGTTATTTTTCTGTGATTCTCTGGTGGGACCAGGGGCAGCCATGGACAGTGAGATTGCCACAATCCACCCAATCCCCACTGAGGAGCTGGACTGAGCACCCGGAACTGCTGCAGACGGGACAACAGTAAAAGCTGCTCTTCACCCCATGGGAGCAGGTATCCTTCTTGGAGACACCAGGGAAGCTGTTGGATGTGCTGGGGGATCAGGAAGTGGAGCCCCCTCCCCTCAGCCCTCAACCTCTCTGTAGGAAACATGGAGGACCGAGTAAGAAACCCTGGAATCTTTCTTCATTTCCTAGAACCCTAACCCTAACCCCTCTCACCCCCACTCCAGCTTTCTGGCCCCTTAGCCATCTTTGTCCCCTACCCTCTGATCAGAGGAGATTCCAGAAAGGTGGAGGGGTCGGCTCAGGAGAAGGAGGGCAGGGCCGAAAGCTGGGAGGGGAGGCACAGAGGACAGGACCTCCTGGCCAGGGACAGTCCCTCACACTGCAGGGACTTCCACTCCTCCCTCACCCTCCCACTCCCTCTGACCACAGCTTTTGAGCTTTAAGCCACACCTTCACTCCCAGTGTCCTTCCAGTGTGAATCCTACCCCTCCCAAATATCTCAGATTCCTAGAGCATCTGCTTCTCTTGTCTTTTCTTAGTGATTTTTTTCACACTGTAGTAGGAACTTTATGAAGGTGTAATAAATGTCATTGAAGACTGCTCACCTCTTATTTCTGCCTGCTTCTTCTGCTGGTGCCTCAGACTGGCTTTTGGTTTTCATACAAAGCTCTCAGACAGGGGAAATCCACCTTGGAAATGGAGGGGGGCTGCCTCAAGGGTCTAATCTGGCTAGGGGACTGGCTCTTTGGTCCTGGGCTGTACAGCCCTCTGCCAGGTGACTGACACTGCACTTGCCGGGACTCAGAGCTCTGGGCTCTGCCTGGGCCTAGGGGAGAGAGTGGTTTGATGCTAACTCATGGAGGAGGGGAGGAGGGGCCCTTCGGGGTTGGAAAAGCCCAGGGGTCCTATCAAAGCAGAGCTGGAAACAGGATGGAAACCCAGGCTACCCATCTGTGTACAGGGAGCAGTGCTATTACCCCAGAAGACCTGGGATGGTCCTGAGGTCAGTGGGTCTCTTCCCTTCCCAAGTCAGGTAGTGACATCTCTGTGAGAGGCTGGACACAGATACAGAGGGCTCAGGAATTTTTTAACCTTGTGGTTTCCATAAGGCGTGATTGTGGAGAAAGAACTCAGGAATTCTAAACATCGCCGTTCAGATTCTATGTTTCTTCCATTAGATTATTTTCAAAGAGAAACACAATAGTTCAAAGGTAATATCATCCCCTTATTCTACGGAAATTCATTCTCACTGGAAAGCAGGACAAGAATGGGGGTATAGCTCAGTGGTAGAGCATTTGACTGCAGATCAAGAGGTCCCCGGTTCAAATCCGGGTGCCCCCTCTCTGTGCAAGACTTTTCGCGTTTTCTTGGTCTTGCAATGCACACATCGAAGTTCACTTACAAACGCGAGGGGAAGGATCCTCCAGCACTGCTGACCCGTTTTGCAGTCGGGCGTGGGTGGAGTCCCCGGCCCTACAAGATCACGTCCTCAGTCTGTTGGTGGATTGTACAAAGGCTCACTCTCGTAACGGTAGGGCGGAGGCGGGAACACCCGCAGGTGGACCTGCCCGGGGACCCCAATTGCTGTTAGGAACAAGAGAAGATGAGTCTCTAAGGGCCGGGCTCGGGCTAGGGAAGGAAGGCCGAGAGGACTCTACGAGAACGCGTAGGATGGAGAAGTGGGCGCCAAGAGAAACGCTAAGGGAACTCTAGCAGGGCAGGAAAGGGGGACCCAGGCCCAAAGGAAGGCCCCTGAAGTGAGGAATCTCTAGGGACTTCCCCTCCCACATTCCCAAACTGCAAGTTTCTTACATCATTAGAATTCATTAGTTCAGAGCTTCAGGAAACAAACCCTGCAGCCAGATGAGTAATCTCTTGAGATTCATTTTCCCTCCATCTCTTGGAAACATTGGACCTCACCTCTGTTCTTGCGCCCAGCACAGCGCCTGCGCCAGAAAGCACTAATAAGTCATCGGCGTGACGCTGCCAGCAGAGGGGGTATAGCTCAGTGGTAGAGCATTTGACTGCAGATCAAGAGGTCCCCGGTTCAAATCCGGGTGCCCCCTCAGTTCCGTTTTAAGGGCACCGGACTCTGATTCTCCAGCAACACTTTTCTTTACAGCTTCTTTTTTCTTCCACAATTTTGTGTTGACATTTCCTTCGCCACCTCTATTTTGGGCAGATGAGGAGCGGCGAGAGTACAAAATACAGGAATTCTAGAGCAGCGGCTCTCAAAATGTGGTACCGAGAACAGCACCACCACCTGGGAACGTGTTAGAAACGCGGATTCTCGTCCCTATCTCTATTTCTGGGTGGCCCCAGAAATCTGTGTTTTAATAAGCCCTCCAGGTGATTCCGATGTACACTAAAGTTCTAGAAGCTTACATTAAAAAAAAATTACAGGTCGTTTGCTTCTAATTATTTCCAAGTTGCTGTTTCAGCCTGAGTTCTTATTAAGAGACCTTTTAAAACAGACCGCGGGGCATCCCGGACGGGGGAATGCACAGAGAAATCCGTGCCGGAGCTGGAATTTCGTCCTGGGACCTCTCACTTTGACCTCTCGGAAGGTAGCGGCAAAGACTTGTGAACCTGCCCGGCTGGAGTAGGAGGTCGCGGGCAGCTCCAGGCCAGGACCGGAAAAGTGAGGAAAGCCGCAGAACAGGCGCGTTGCGGCTCGTCATGTGCCCACTAGAGGGCAGCAAGAAGCTACAGCTGGAAGCAGCAGTCTTTTTGATCCTGAGAGTCGGCAAAATAGCAATTTAAATGAGGCAACAAGAAGAACTTACAGATGGGCCTTGTCTTGTCCCATTGTAATTGAATACAGGGCTTAGGACTGGAGGAGGTCGCTTCTGGGACCCTGGGTCCTGAGGAAGGAGGAACTGGGATTCTGAAAGATTAGAGTCTTTAGGACCCCAGCCCCGCATATGACAGGGCGCCTCCCTCGCCCCTCTATCTCCCTCCATCCAGCGCTCGAGTTTCTTGCTGTTGTACGAAGTAGGTCGGGGAGGGAAGAGGCACCTCCGTGTCCTGACCTGATTCCCTGCCGTCTATTAAATATCCTAAATTGCAGGTATTTTATTCTGTTGTGGTAGGAAAAAGGGAGGGGGGATCTATCCCCAGAGCCTGCTATAAGGTGGTGGCAGTTGGGGTGAGACGTTTCCTTGCTCTGGGACTGGCTTTGAAGATTGACTGGGTCGGGCCCTGAGGAGGCCTGGGGTCCCCGGAGAGGAGGGTGGCCTCGGTTACCTTCTGGGGGTGGGAAGGGGTCCAGGTTATTTCAAAGTAGGGGTGAGCCAGGCCCCCTCCACCTCCATGTCTGCTGGGCTGGGGGGCAAGACAATGGGGACAAGACAACTGTCTGCTGGCAATGGGGGATGGGGGTGGGATAAAGTGGAGAGGAGCCACGGGAGGGCGTGGAATTCAGGCCTCTGCTGCAAGGGGAGATTCTGGGGTGGGGGTGGGCAGCAGAAACCCACACAACTCCGTGGAACAGCCCAGAAAGTCGGGAAGCCTGGTGGAGCTGGGTCGGGGGTGTGGCTGGTAGGAGCTCATGGTCCGAGGAAGAGGTCTGGCCTCTCGAGCCTTTTCTCCACCGCTTTCCCCCGGGGAGTCAGGAGGGGAAGGGAGGCAGGAGCTAAGGTGCGGTGTGGGGGTAGCTGATGCTCTTCGGAGGCTCTTCCAGCCCGAGGGTCCCCCGCCCTGTCCCCGTCCTGCGTCCGCTGCCCCTCCTCCCCCCGCCTTGGGAGCGGCCGCGGGAGCTCTCGGGGAGCGCTCGGGCAGGGCTGGGAGAGCTGGGGAAGACTCGGGACGAGCTCTGACGGCGCCGCGCCCCCCGCCCCGCCCCCTCCCCTCCCCGGTCCCTGCTCCGGGAGGCCGCGCTGCTCGCTCGCCGCCCGCTGGCGCTCCGCCGCTCTCGCCCCGCTCGCCGCTCTCGCCGCTCGCCAGCCCCGCGCTCCGCCGCCCACCCCTCCGTCTGCCAGCCCGGGGGACCGCGCCGCCAGAGCCCGGCCGGGGCAGCTGCGGACCGGGGGCGGGCCCTGGCCCCCACCATGCGGGCCGAGCTCTGGCTCCTCGTGCTGGTGCTCAGGGAGGCTGCCCGGGGGCTGAGCCCCCAGCCCGGAGCAGGTAGGACTGGCCGGAGTTCGCTGGGGTGGATCGGGGCGGGGGTCGGGGGGCAGGTAGGCGGGCGTGGGCATGGGCAGGTACCGGCAGGCTGACGATGTTTGGGGCGCCGGGGGTCGTGTCTGCGGGAGGCCGGGCGCCCTGTGGACTGTGGCAGGTGGACAGGAACCCCACTTTTCTAAACACACAGGGTGTATGAGTGAGGGAGGAAGGGTCAGACACTGATGCCCCGATCTCTCCTTCCCTCCTGGAAGGACACTGGAGGGACCCTAGTAGAGGGGGATCTATAAAGCAGTGGGCTCTGGCCCCAAAGGGGGCAGTGGGCGAGACATAGGGACCCCTGGTCACACCGGATGAGGCTGAATTCTGATGAGATGCGGAGTCTGGGGTGCCTCCTGTCCCAGTTTTGCCTCCTTTTTCTTTTCCCTGCCCCCACTCCCAAGCTGACCCAGGCTGGGGACTGGGTGGGAGCAGCCAGGAGGATGGAGGAGACCCAGCATCTTTCCTCCAACAAGGGCAGTAGGGGCCTAACGGCTTCCTCTCTCCGTTTGGTACTTGGAGAGCGGGGGCCCAGAAAGAAGCAACTTGCTGCTCCCCCACCCCCAGCCTCCAGGGTCCTCCTGTCACTCCTGCTCTGCTCTGCCCTGGTGGTCCTTGGCCTTTAGCTTCTCTGGCTCTGGACTGGGGGGTGGAGGGGTCCTATCTTGCACACTCCTCTTCCGCACAGCAGTTCTCTACAATCATTGCTCTCATGTGGAAGTCCTTTCTGAGATCTACCTTGAGTCCCTCCTGTTATAAAAGGAAAACCATTTTTCAACAAGTAATTTTACGTTCTCCTCTTTCCTCCTCATGTACATAGAACTTCTCTGGGGTTGGGGAGGTGGGTAATTGCAGTCAAGCCTCTTGACAGAGAGAATTGGGAAGATAGTGCTCCATGCCTCACCGGCATACATGTCCCCCAGATGGATGGAGCAGGTGGAGGGTTTGGCGAGCGGGATGCTGTAGTCGGGCTGCTGTGCCTCAGGGGTGTGCTGTCATCAGGCAAAGCGTCAGTGACAGTGTGCTTGACATTAATGATCCCTGAATGTAGCTGAGACAGGCCTGGGTCCCTGTTGAGAAGGAGGGTGTGGGCAGAGAACAGTGGAGGCTGATATGGCAAGAGGCTGCTGGTGAAGAACCACCAGTTTTCAGAGAGACCACGCAGAGAGTGGCCAGAGACTTGGTTTCTAGTCCCAGCATTTCACTTGCTGTGTGACCTTGAGCAAGTTACTTTCTTTCTCTGGGCCTATTTCCTCCCTTATAAAGTGAGGCTGTGGGCAAAATTTTTAACTCTTGGTGGTGGGATTATGAGAAATCTTTCTTCTTTTTTACTGTTTGTCTTTCCTCTTCAGATTTGTTAGGATGTGTATGGGGTAATTGAAAACAATTTTTTAGATCTCAATATAAAAAGGAATGGGTTGGACAGGTCAATTTTTGAGGGCCTTTGCAAACCCAACCTGGTGGGATCTTCTGAACTTAGAATGTGACTGGGTGGATGAGAGACGGCTCTGAACCTGACTGAGTTGGGAGGACCATGGAGAGGGCTGGGGAAGGGGGCACTGGGAGGAAACAAGGGTGTGCTGGGCCATGGGGGCCAGACGCAGGCCTGGCTGAGGGCTGCCTCTTCAGAGGTGGGTTGGAAGAGTAGATACCCTGGGAGGTCAAAAAGAGGGGGCACACAGAGACTTGAATCACATCTCTCAGTAGAGGACACCCTGTCTCCTCGGCTTTGACAGAGATTCAGCCAGGAGAAATGGACTTTCTCTGCAGCAAGAGAGATTGCTTAGACCTAAGGAAGCTCTAAGAAGCCAGCGGGGGCAGCTGTTGCTCCCAGTGCTGTGCTTTTTTTCACAAGGGAAGGCTGGATTTGAGGGGGGCCCTGTGTGGAGGCAGAGGGATGTCTTCTGGGGAGAACAGATGTGGGGGTGGGACATTCTGGGGGAGGGTTGCTCCGATGGGTGGTGGAGCCCTGGTGACGGTGAAAGGGCAGCTGGGAGCTGGACTTGAGGGGTGCTGCCATCCAGCCCCAAGGCTCCAAGTCTTCCGCGCTGCGGTGGGGGTGGGCTCAGGAGGGAGCTGAGATCTCCCCTCCCGCTTGATGAATTGGCTTGTTTAGTGGAGCCTTGAAACTTTGTCTATCATTAAAATGGGAGCAGGAGAAAGATGAGTGACCGAAAGATATAGTCAGGTGGTGGGCGAGACCAGCAGAGGCTGATAGACAGACAGATGGACAGACAGGAAGATACTGGGGTGCACAGGGGGAACATGGGGGTGGTGGCACTCAGGGTCTGATCCAGGGGAAACCGGAAGTACCTACAGCAGACAGAGAAGGAAAAGGCAGCTGGACGTGACTTCCTGGCTGTCAGGAGACCAGGGCCAGCACCGACCCCTGGTGACCCTGGCAACTTCCTCCTTTCTCTGACCCTTGGTTTCCCCATCCATAAAATGAGGTTTGGACCAGATTGCCTCTAGGGCCCCCTGAAGCTATGACTCTGCTTCCGGCCTCCTCCTTGCTCCCCAGGGACCTCCAAGCAGAGCGAGACTGAAATCCAGATTTCTCACAGCGGCTCCACCCCGGCTCTCACTCTGCCTGTGGCCATCCCCCAAAACCCTCAGGCCACTGTGCCCTGGGATCTGCAGGTACTGGGCTTCTCTTCGTCCAGGTCTCCATCAGCTCAAGGGCCGCCTCTCAGAGAGGCTCACCCTGAGGGCTCTGTCCAGAGTAGCCACAATCCCCAGCCCTCTCGTCGTCCTGTTTCCCTCACAGCCCTTCTCACTACCTCACGTTGTCTCATTTGCTGAATTACTCATTTTGTGTGTGTCTTTCCCGACTAGAATCTTCATGGGCGCGGGGGTTGTGTCTGCCTGTTCCCTGTTGTTGCCCCAGCACCCAGCACGGTGCCTGGCACACAGTAGGGTCTCAATAAACATGTACTGAGTGAGTGAATGAATCAGAGGGCGTCACAGACCCCAGTCTGCCCCTTTGAGAGAAACTCAGAGAGGCCAACTCTTCTTTCCTCCTCTCCTCCCCTCTTTTCTTCGGAGCTGCTGGCCATCCCTCCCTGCCCCCTCCTCGTGCCTCCCTCTCTCTCCCCAGATCAGGGTCCTCAGTGGGTTTCTGCCTGCCAGCAGGAGGGGAGAGGGTGCGGTTGGGGGCTTTGTAACTGAGGGGCAGGATTTCAGCTCAGGGTCTGGAGCCTTCCCCGGACCCCTCAGAAAGTTGGTCCTCATGTGAAACCCAGGAAAGGCCGGAGGACTCTGCTGGGTGCTTTGTGCACATTATTTTATTTAAGGCTCAAAATGACTCGCCCGATGTAGGTTTTATCATTTCCATTTTCCAGACGAGGAAACTGAGGCTCAGAGAGATTATGCACTTTGTCCAGAGTCATAGTCAGTAAGCGATAGATTCAAAGTTCAATCTCAAGCTTGTCTGATTCCAAACCCGTGCTTTTATTGCTGTGATACTACAGGGAGGGTTTCTGGTGGGGCTGTGCCACGAGGGAAGAGTCTTTTCAACCCTGTGGGTTGCAGGTACTCAGGACATTTAAGGATGCCTCCCTCCCTCCCTCCCTTCCTCCCTCCCTCCCTCCCTTCCTCCCTCCCTTCCTCCCTTCCTCCCTCCCTCCTTCCCTTCCTCCCTTCCTCCCTCCCTCCTTCCCTTCCTCCCTTCCTCCCTTCCCCTCTTCCTTCCTTCCTTCCTCCTTCCCTTCCTCCCTTCCTCCCTTCCCCTCTTCCTTCCTTCCTTCCTCCTTCCCTTCCTCCCTTCCTCCCTTCCTCCCTTCCCCTCTTCCTTCCTCCCTTCCCCTCTTCCTTCCTTCCTTCCTCCTTCCCTTCCTCCCTTCCTCCCTTCCCCTCTCCCTCCCTCCCTCCCTTCCTCCCTTCCTCCCTCCCTCCTTTCCTCCCTTCCTCCCTTCCTCCCTCCCTCCCTTCCTCCCTTCCTCCCTTCCCCTCTCCCTCCCTTCCTCCCTTCCTCCCTTCCTCCCTTCCCCTCTTCCTTCCTCCCTTCCCCTCTTCCTTCCTCCCTTCCTCCCTCCCTCCTTCCCTTCCTCCCTTCCTCCCTTCCTCCCTTCCCCTCTCCCTCCCTTCCTCCCTTCCTCCCTTCCTCCCTCCCTCCCTTCCTCCCTTCCTCCCTTCCCCTCTCCCTCCCTTCCTCCCTTCCTCCCTTCCTCCCTTCCCCTCTTCCTTCCTCCCTTCCCCTCTTCCTTCCTCCCTTCCTCCCTCCCTCCTTCCCTTCCTCCCTTCCTCCCTTCCTCCCTTCCCCTCTCCCTCCCTTCCTCCCTTCCTCCCTTCCTCCCTCCCTCCCTTCCTCCCTTCCTCCCTTCCCCTCTCCCTCCCTTCCTCCCTTCCTCCCTTCCCCTCTTCCTTCCTTCCTTCCTCCTTCCCTTCCTCCCTTCCTCCCTTCCCCTCTCCCTCCCTCCCTCCCTTCCTCCCTTCCTCCCTCCCTCCCTTCCTCCCTTCCTCCCTTCCCCTCTCCCTCCCTTCCTCCCTTCCTCCCTTCCTCCCTCCCTCCTTCCCTTCCTCCCTTCCTCCCTTCCTCCCTTCCCCTCTCCCTCCCTTCCTCCCTTCCCCTCTTCCTTCCTCCCTTCCCCCCTCCCTTCCCCTCTTCCTCCCTCCCTCCCTTCCCCTCTCCCTCCCTCCCTCCCTCCCTCCCTTCCTCCCTTCCCCTCTTCCTTCCTCCCTTCCTCCCTCCCTTCCTCCCTTCCCCTCTTCCTTCCTTCCTTCCTCCTTCCCTTCCTCCCTTCCTCCCTTCCCCTCTCCCTCCCTCCCTCCCTTCCTCCCTTCCTCCCTCCCTCCCTTCCTCCCTTCCTCCCTTCCCCTCTTCCTTCCTCCCTCCCTCCCTTCCTTCCTTCCATCATCCATGTGTGCTTGATGAGCATCTGCTCTATGTCAGGCACCTAGAGCCTGTGGTGGCACAGGTAGCAGCAATAGGTCAGGATCAGGGCTGGGACGGTGCATGTAGCATTTGGGGTGAGGGGCAGAAATGTGAGAGGAGGCACTGGGAAGAAGTGACATCTCATGAGACTCGAAGGATGAGCAAGAGCTCATCAGGAGAAAGGTTTATTTATGGAGCAGAGTGATCTAGGATGAGAACATTGCATGTGTGAAGCCTCGTGGCCAGAGCGAGTAGGGCTGCGTGCTGCAAAGGGCTTTAGGAAGATGGGAGGCTGGAGAAGCCAGCAGGGATCCCGTCATGCAGGGGCTCAGGTGCTGAGTGGAGGAGCTGGGCTTTCAGCTGCAGGGTCATGGCGAGAGGGGAGCATGGGAGAGATGGAATGAAGTTTGTCCTCTGGACAGGATGCTCTGGCAGACTGGCCCGAGGGCATTAAGGGTGGGGGCTGAAGTTGCCACCAGGAGAGAGGTGACGGTGGCCAGGACTGAGTGGTGGCCATGAGGCTGGATGTGTGATGCGTGGGATGAAGGTGGCTTGGCCCAGGCGCTGGGACTGCGTGACCAGACCTCGTGAAGTCAGCCTGTGGCTTTTTGCCCTGGAGCACGGCAGGGGCACCAGAAGAGGGTTGGGGCACTACCACTGGGCCGTCCCCCTGCATTCCAGGGGCTACAGTCTGCCAGAGAAGCTCCCAGGTTCGGACCCAATGGCACCCGGTGCATTCTGCCCTGGGGCTGCCCCTGCACCTTAGGACACAGCTTGGCATTGCCGGTCACCTCCTGTACTTTCTGTACAGGTCTGAGCAGAGACTGCACTTTTTCTGTAGCTGAGTGCAAATCCTGTCCTGGACTAGTTGTATGACCTGGGGAGATTCCTTAATGTCCTCGTGCCTCAGTTTCCCAATTTGTAAAATAGATCTAAAGCTAGCACCTCTCTCATGGGGTGACTTTGGGGGTTAAATGAGTTAGTGGGTTTAAAGCCCTTGGAATAGTACCAGCACAGAGTAACCATTCTCTAAAAGTCAGCTGTTATTTTTATCATTACTGTCACTATTGTGACATCCCCCTAGACTGTATGCCACTTAGGGCCATGGGTGGTGGAATGGATGAATACATGACTAGCGTATGCTCTGGAAGCTTCTTGCTGGGAAGAGGGAGCTCTCCAGTGCAAGGCAGAAGGCAGAACAGGGGGTGGCTGAGGGTTGGATAGGTGTGTAACCTGTGTGTGAGCCTGCAGGAGGAGGGCCCAGGCCTTCAGGCAAGTGTGTGTGTGCATGTGGGCCCCAACACACACACGTGAGCAACCAGCCGTGTTGGCTCCTTCTGCAAGCGGAAGGGGTGATGTCCCATCCTAGCCAACTGGGAGGGGGCAGGGTGTCAGGGGTTGGGACGGCAAGATTCAGGGTTAGGACAGCGCAAGGCAAGGTCCTTGGGAACCTCCCTCTGCCCTTCGCCCCCGTCTCCTTCCTGGATACTTTGCCTCTGGTCCTGACCCTCAGCATCCCTGTTTATATCATTAACTTTTTTTTTTTTTTTTTTTTGCGTTACGCGGGCCTCTCACTGTTGTGGCCTCTCCCGTTGCGGAGCACAGGCTCCGGACGCGCAGGCTCAGCGGCCATGGCTCACGGGCCCAGCCGCTCCGCGGCACGTGGGATCTTCCCGGACCGGGGCACAAACCCGTGTCCCCTGCATCGGCAGGCGGAATCTCAACCACTGCGCCAACAAGGAAGCCCTCATTAACTTTTTTTGAAGAATTAATTAATTTATTTATTTTTGGCTGCATTGGGTCTTCGTTGCTGCATGCGGGCTTTCTCTAGTTGAGGTGAGCGGGGGCTATTCTTCCCCGTGGTCCATGTGTGGTGTCTTCTCTTGTGGCGGAGCACAAGCTCTAGGCGCACGGGCTTCAGTAGTTGTGGCACGCGGGCTTGGTAGTTGTGGCTCGTGGGCTCTAGAGCACAGGCTCAGTAGATGTGACTCACGGGCTTAGTTGCCTCGCAGCATGTGAGATCTTCCCGGACCAGAGCTCAAACCCGTGTCCCCTGCATTGGCAGGTGGATTCTCAACCACTGCGCCACCAGGGAAGCCCCTCCCTATTTAAAAAACCTCATTTATGTTTCTTCCTTGATGCTCATGGTGGCCTGTGCCATAGGCATGATTGTCATCCCCAGGTTCGTGATGAGGAAACTGAGGCTTAGAGAGGTAAACTGATGGGTCCAAGGTCACACAGACTGTGGTGGCAGCTGTGCCCTCCCTGGCCCCAGCTCTGGCTAGGCCCCTCTCCCTGCCCTCTCCCCAGGCCTCAGGCCCCCACCATCCAGGCTCCCTCCTCTCTTGGTTGCAGGACTGGGATGCCTGCAGATCCCCAGCATCCCTTTCTGGGCCAGCTGAGCTCCATCTACTTGCTGTGCACATGCTCCTTTCCTGTTCTGGTTCCTGCCCAGGCCTGAGGGCTGCTTGCAGGAAGACCCAGGGAGCTGGGCAGACCAGCCCAGCACAAATAGTTCTGCCACCAGGGGCAGCTGTGGGCCCCACCCGAGAGCGGCAAGACAGCCCTGGCTTGGGGTCTGGGCCACAGGCGGGCTGCCTTCCCAGCACTGGGCTCAGGTCCATCTCAGCCAGTGGACGTCTTGGGGAAGGGGTCTGGAGACCACCCTCTCTCCATCTTTTCCAGAGCATCTGGTTGCGATTAGGGGCAGGGGAGTGAGAGGGGGCCGGCAAGGATCCAGCAGGCGCCAGCAGCCAAGAATGACTTAATTGGATAAAATGTCTAATGACAAACCAGAGCCCCACAGCAGGGTCCTGGCCCCAGTCCCAGGCCTGGTCCTGGGCAGGCCTTTTCTCAACCTCTGTTCTTGATGGCTCCCAAGTTACCTCCAGTATAGTGTCCTCAGTTATGCAGTGATTGAGCACCTACCGTTTGCGAGGCACCGAGAATACACATTTACGGAAGGTGGGAGGGTCCTGTGGTAACTCAAGTCTACCAGGGAGACAGGCACAGTTAGACCACTAGCAGATGCTCTAGGAGAGAGGGCTACACCCAGGAGCCCTGGGGAGGGGGTGGGGCAGGTCGAGGTGGAGAAGGGCATCTGACACAGTGCAGGCCTGAAACTGATGGAGATCACAGGGAATGTCACCTCCACCCATCTGGTGGTCTGTGTCCCATATACACGCCCATAGTAGGTGTGGCAATTGGAGAGACCGTATAAGACACATCTTTGGGGGCATAAATCTTTCTGAAGTGGAAAAGCATGGTTTCTGTGTCATTTGGAATAAATTTAATGACCTAGAGGGAACTAGAGAGAGCATCAAGTCGAGGAACGGCTGCTAGATGGCCTGTGTGCAGCCACTCTCCAATCCTGTGCCCGCAGCAGACATTGCTAATTGATCATGAGAACCTTTCCTGCTAAACACAAATGGAACCTCAGAATTCTTCACAATTAGAGTGCTCCTGGCTGTCACTAATCGATTGGAGATGGCTTTTGAGATGAAACCTATTTGCCATCATTGATGGTGTCTAAGCTCCTTGTTTCCTGGGGAAAGTGACTTGCCCAAGGTGTTTGAAGGTAGTGATGAGACTAAACAGTGGTCCCCACTATGGAGACAACTTCAACTGTCACAATGTGGGAGGAGGTGCTACTGGCCTCTAGAGGGTAGAGGCCAGGGATGCTCCTAAAAAATCCTGCAATGCATAGGACGGTCCTCCACAACAAAGAATTATCCAGTCCAAAATGTCAGTAGTACCAAGGATGAGAAGCCCTGAACTAAAAGAACTCTGCTCTCTGGCTTCTAGTCCCTGGAGTCCCCAGGAAGGTGAGATTATGTGCCATTTCTGGTAGAGAAATAGGGAACTGGTTTGGAATGTTCCAGAGCAATTGTTCTCACCCTTGTCTGCCGTGTAAGGTCCAGGTCTTCTCAAAAGCTCCCCGGGGGGTCATTTAAGGATCCTCAGGCACAGGCCACACCGCAGACCAATTATATCAGAATCTCTGGGGTGGAACCCAGACAGCAGGAATTTTTAAAACTCCCCAGATGATTCCAGTGAGGTTGAGAATAATCACCCTTTTGGGGGCAGATGAGGGAAACTTATCTCCATCCCTACCTGCTGTATGACCTTCTTTAACCTCTGTGAGCTGCTGATTCCTGTCTGCAAAATGGAGAGCATCATATCTACGGTGGAGGGCTGGAGTGAGGGCTAAAAGTGTTTCCTGTGCAAAGTGTGTGGCATGGAGCTCAGTGCATGTTGGGTATCTCCTGCCCTGATAGTCAGTGTCCCCAGAGTCAATGACGGCATGGGAATCAGGGCTTCTGCAGAGTAAGCGGGCTGGTCCCCCTCCAGGGCCTTCACTCTGACTGTCAGGACTCAGCTTTCTGTCCCCTTCTCCCAGGTCAGGATGCAGGCCGAGGCTCTGGAGGGGCCGTGCAGGGGACCACCGTGCAGGGCTGGAATCGGAGAGCCCGAGAGATCCCTGGCCAGGTGTCGGAGCCGGACAGGACTCAGCTGAGCCAGGACCTGGGTGGGGGCACGCTGGCCATTGACACACTGCCGGATAACGGGACCAGGGTGGTGGTAAGTGCTGGAGGGACATGGAGGGGGAGGGAATTGGCAGTGGGGGGGCCCCCAGGTGCCCCATGTACACTTGTCAGACACACAAGTGTATCCTTTGGGGTTGGCCCTGGACGTCGGTGTGGAGAGAGGGCTCCCGGGAGAGGGGACGGAAGCGGGGTCAAGCCTGGGTCCTAAGATCTTAGCATCTCAGAGCTTCATAGGCTTGCCTACCTCCTTGTGGACCCAGAGAGGTGAAGTGACTTGCTCAAGGATGCACAGCATGTCCACAGGGTTCCTGACACTGGACTCTTCCACTTCTTAGGGCCTCCACTAGAAGCTGAATGAAGGTGGCATTATTAGTCACATCCGGCTGCCAGCTCTGGCCCCACCCCGACCTCATTTCTGCACCATCTACAGACCATGTGGCTCCAAAGGGTTAATGGTACAGAGGCTCTGGCTTCTCAGCCTCAGGGGAGGGCACTCTGAGTGGAGGAAGCAATTAGGGTGATGCTGCAGGAGAAAACCTCCTCTGCCTGGGGCAGTTCTGGGGGTGGCAATGCAGGGAGGAGCTGGCCCCTTGTAGAGCTGGCCCTGCTTCCCAGCTGGCTACCTGGGAGGCTCCTGGGGGCCTCTGTGTCTGTGGGAGAATCTGTAATCATGTGTGTGTCTGAGGGTTATTGTGTATTATGTACATTTGCCTGTGTGTCTGTCACCATGAGCTGCTGTGTCTGAGATGAGTGTGTGTGTGTGTGTGTGTGTGTGTGAGAACGTGTGAGTGTGAGTGTGCCCATGGCTGTGTGTGGAGGTGCCCATGGCTGCCGGTGAAGAGGGTGGATTCTCAGGATGCAGAAAAACTATGAAAAGAGAAGCAACAAGAGGATGGGCTTCTTGGCATTTCTTTATTTTATGTTTAGTAACTAATTTTTTAAATCCAAGAAGCGCATGCAGTCAAAAAGGCCAAATAGTGCTAAAATCAGAAAACAAAACACATCAGTCCGCCCCTCTCCTCCGGACCTGCCCACCCCTCTCTCAGAAGGTGGCACTTTGGGCACCTTCTCCTGGCGGTCATCTCCATAGTTCTAAGTAATTTGCTTACACTGCTACCTGTCGATAAATCCATTTAGACATTATCTGTTGGTTGCCTGTTGTGTAGATGAAGAGTGCCTTTTATATGCCTATTATATACTCCCCCAAGTGTGGTTTAACGCTCTCAATATAACTGTTAAATCTGTATGCTCTGCTTTTTATCATAATCAGGTAAATATTGTTCACCACTAATCCAGTCAGGGTAATATCATTGTTTACTTTCTTGCATGATTTTTGCGTTTCCTGCCCCCAATCCCCACCTACTTTCTTAGTTTTCTGTACTTACCATGGCTATATATTCTTTTTTTTTCTTAATTAATTAATTAATTTTTGGCTGCATTGGGTGTCTGTTGCTGCGTGCGGGCTTTATCTAGTTGCGGCGAGCAGGGGCTACTCTTCGTTGTGGTGTGTGGGCTTCTCATTGCAGTGGCTTCTCCTGTTGCGAAGCACAGGCTCTAGGCGTGCGAGCTTCAGTAGTTGTGGCTCGTGGGCTCAGTAGTTGTGGCTCGTGGGCTCTAGGGCGCAGGCTCAGTAGTTCTGGAGCACAGGCTTAGCTGCTCCTCGGCAGGTGGGATCTTCCTGGACCAGGGCTTGAACCTGTGTCCCCTGTGTTGGCAGGCGGATTCTTAACCACTGAGCCACCAGGGAAGTCCACTGCTATATATTCTTAAACATCCATTGATCTTAAATATAATTTTTGGTGTGGTCAAACCTGTCAGTTTTTGGTTTTTTTGGTTTTTTTTGGAAACCTCTCAGCCTTCGTCACCCTTCTCCCACCTTGCCGGGTGCTCTCCTGCCTGCCCACAGCCATCCTGGGACCTCCCTCTCCTTCATCCTAGAACTCCCTTATCTCTCCCCTTGCTAGGCACCCTGTTCTCTTGACCCTGTGTCTTTTCTTTCCCGCTTCATTCCCTTGTTTGTTTAGCTTTCTGAGAAAGGTTACAGAAGAGGAGAACTTGCACATCTGAAAATGCCTTTATTGTACCCTCACACTTGATTGATGGTTTGGCTGACTATAGAATTCTATATTAAAAATAATTTTCCTTCACAAGTTGCAGGCATCTTACATGGTCTTCTGGCTTCTGATGTCACCGTTGAGAGGTCTGATGTGCTTATGCCCGATCTTTGTAGATGCCTGCTTTCCCCGCCTCTGGAAGCTTTCAGGGGTGTTCCCTTAACCCCAGCATTCTGAAAGTGCCTGTTTTGGCTCTTTCTCTCTCACTGCGCTGGACACTTGATGGACTATTTCAGCCCAGAGACTTATATTCACCAGTTCTGGAAAGTCTTCTTGTTTTATTGCTTTGATCATCTTTTCTCTACGTACTCTCTTCTTTCTACCAGACCCCTCAATTAGATGTCCATCTCGGGGATTGATCCCCAAACTTTCTTCTCTCTTCTGTTTCTACCCCTTTGCATTTTTTGTTGTCTATTTGTTAGTTTGCTTGTAATTGTTGTTGTTGATCCCCTTTCTGGGAGATTTTCTCAACCTTATTTTCTTAATGTTACCGATTTTTTTCTACTATCATATTTTTCATTTCCAAGAGCTGCTTATTCTTTTCTGATCATTTCTTAAAAAAATAGTTTCCTATTGTTCTTGTGTCATGGATGTAATAGCTTCTCTCTCTAAGGATGTTTTTAGAATTTTAATATTTTTCCTGCATCATTTCTTTTCTTCCTCCCCTCCCTCCCTCCCTTCCTTCCTTCCTTTCTCTCTCTCTCTCTCTCTCTCTCTCTTTCTTTCTTTCTTTCTTTCTTTCCATTTAATGCAGGGACAGTATACACAGGAGGGCCAGGTGTGGGCAGGGTGAAGGAAGAGAAGACGTTAGGAAAAGCTGCAGCAGGGAGCAGCTAAGACCTGTACACGTGAGCCTGAGCTGGCAGGGAGGTTGGGTCCCCAAAGCAGCAAGAGCTGTGATGCCTCTGCAGGAGGGGTGCTGGACAGGGGCTGTACCAGTGGGGGTGGGAGACGGACCAGCACCAGCCTGCAGCCTGGTGTGGAGGGAGCAAGGTAATACATTCTCTGAACTCTCTGCCTTTCTGCATCATTTCTGTGACTTATCTTTCCTTTTGCCTCGTCCTCAGACATGGCTTGGCCCCATTACAGATCCTGTCTTTATTTAAAATGTTGATCTTTTGTTCATCATGGATTTTTCTGCATCAATTTAACTAATCTGATTTTAAAATATATGGCATGGGCTTCCCTGGTGGCTCAGTGGTTGAGAGGCCGCCTGCCGATGCAGGGGACGCGGGTTCGTGCCCCGGTCCGGGAAGATCCCACATGCCGCAGAGCGGCTGGGCCCGTGAGCCATGGCCGCTGAGCCTGCGCGTCCAGAGCCCGTGCTCCGCAACGGGAGAGGCCACAGCGGTGAGGCCCGCGTACCGCAAAAAAAAAAAAGAAAAAAAAAATATATATGGCATGAAAATATTCTCTTGATGACTGAGTTTGTAGGTGCCGCTTTTTAAATGTTTTTATTAAAAAATTTTATTGCAGTATAGTTGATTTACAATGTTGTGTTAGTTTTAGGTGTATAACATAGGGATTCAGTTATACATATACCTATATTCATTCTTTTTCAGATTCGTTTCCTAAGTAGGTCATTACAGGATATTGAGTACTATACAGTAGGTCCTTGTTGGTTATCTTTTTTTTTTTTTTAGAAGAATCCTGTATTTTTATTAGCTTAGGTATATTTAGGTTTCTTTTGGCCCTAATAACTCCAAGTAACATTTACCATGGCTATTTCTTGTTTTGTTTTGTTTTTTTGTGGTACGCGGGCCTCTCACTGCTGTGGCCTCCCCCGCCGTGGAGCATAGGCTCCGGACGCGCAGGCTCAGCGGCCATGGCTCACGGGCCCAGCCGCTCCGTGGCATGTGGGACCTTCCCCAACCCTGGTCCCCGGGTTTCTGTGGGTTTTCGTGGGTTTCCATGAACACAGCTGGCTTTCCCACCTCCGTCCTTGGCAGCCACTCCACACTCCTGACTCATCCCAGCCCACAGGCAGTGAGGAGCCCCAAGTCTTTTCCTCATGAACTGCTGCATCTCTCCCACCTTATTCTAAACAGAAGTGCCAGGATTTCTAATTATCCCAATAGTTTCATCTGGCCTGAGGCCAACTATCAACCAGCCTGCCAAGGAAGGCTTCCGGTTCCTAATCTGACATTCTGAACTCTCTTCCAGCTAAGGGAGAAGCCTGGTCTAGAAGTCTGATCCTCCAATCTTCTGGGCAGGGCTGGGGACACCCCTAGCGCAGTCAGAGTGGCCTCCTGCCAGGGTGACCTTGCTTCTTCACGTGCACTCTTAAGGTGTGGCTACTGAGGAGGCCACAAAGCCCCCAGGGTGGTGGAAGTCTTGTGGTCAAGTCCAGCCACGTGGTGCCTGAGAAAGCCTCAGCTTCCAGTGTTCAATTTGGCAACCGATTTTAAAATTGGTTTGAAATGTTACAGCTCAGAAGTTCCCACACCTAGAGAGCCATCAGGATCACATGGGGGGACTTTTAAAGAAACAGATTCCCAGGCTCCAGTGTTTCTCAACCAATCAGTTCAGGGTGGAGTCCGAGAATTTGAGCTGTTTTTTAAGCTCTGGGGTCATTGAATCCATACTGGCTCTTTTTTTTTTTTTTTTTTTTTGGCAGTACGCAGGCCTCTCACTGTTGTGGCCTCTCCTACTGTGGAGCACAGGCTCCGGACGCGCAGGCTCAGCGGCCATGGCTCACGGGCCCAGCCGCTCCACGGCATGTGGGATCTTCCCAGACCGGGGCACGAACCCATGTCCCCTGCATCGGCAGGCGGACTCTCAACCACTGCGCCACCAGGGAAGCCCTGGGTGTTCCTCTTTTGAAGGAACAAAGGAAGTAGGGATTTCTCCATCTCCAGAGGCCTTGAAAGACAGGGTTGTTGAAGAGAAGAGGTTGTGCCTGGGGTGAGTTGTTGGACTTAGTGGCCTCAAAGGACCAAACTCTACTGACCCCCGGGTTCTCACACACATAAGAGAATGTCAGTGCTTATACATGCCATAGATGCCAGAAGATGTGTGCACACACTGCGACCGGGGGGTCTCGTGCCAGAATCCTCAGAGGGGCCTGTGCTCCATTCCTACCCTGCCTTGAACCCATTAGGCCTTGCACTGAGCAGCACTCAGTGGGGCATGGTGACGATCGCCCACTTCAGCACAGCCAGACCTCCACACCACCTGGGCTGTGCGCTCACCCTACCCTGGATGGTGGGCCCTCTTGGTCCCTGCAGGTGCCCCGGGAAGGGGCCCAGAGACAACTGCTTCTCCCGTGTCTCTGGTCAGCGTCTCTGAGAGCTGGGGTCTCTCTGGCCGAAGGAAACCCGATCTTGGCAGCAGAGGGCTGAGCAAGAGGGAAGTGGAAGGGAGGGGACATTTCAGCAAGTTTGATTTGATCCGTTTCATAAAGTTTTCTTGGCTTTCGACTGTTTATCCATATCACCGTCTAATCTATGCCAGCAGGAACCAGGCTTTAGTTCCCTCTGCTCTGGGGCCGTTATCGAGGGGCTTAGGGCCTGGCAGGTGGGCTGCCATCCCCTTTGCCTCCGCCCCGCCCACCCCGGAGCCCCATCATCTTCCTTCTTTGTTCCTCAGTCCACCCTCCTGGCCCCAGCTTCCCTTCTGGCCCAGCTCCCTCACCTCAGCCCCTCTGCCCAGCCCCCATCCCAGGCCTTCTCTGGCCCCGCCCCCTCTGACCATCTTCCCTTCTCGCCCCTCTGGCCCAACCCCATCTTCCTAGTCCCTTCTGCCCAGCACTTCCTGCCTGGCGACCTCGCCACCATGCTCCTTCCAACTCAGACCCTCTTGCTTTGGAGGCCTTGAGGCATCCAGGCTGCACTCCCAGGATGAGCTGGCAGCTCCGAGGCCCCTGGTCAGAGCCATCTCCTTGGATTTTATTCCCACGCTCACTCTACCACCACATCCCTGTGGAAGTAGGATTCTTGTCCGGACTTAAGCTTTCCAGAGATTTTTCCACCAAGACCAATCCTGAGGCCCTGAGGACACTGGAAATTTTGTGGGCGAGGGAGAGATTGGGGAGAGCCATAGTGCTAAGTCAGAAATCCGGGAAGAACCACAATTTATTCTCCAAGAGGCTGACGGGGGACGTCTTCAAGCCTGGGGATTTCCAAATCCAAATGAAAGGTTTTCTTGGTTCTGTGGTTCATGTCTGGGTCACAGTTTGGGAGGAACCAAGTTTAAGAGCAGTCAGATTTGGAGGTTCCCCCTGTAATAGAACAGGTTCACACCCTAATAGAAAATTCTGACTCCCCTCATCTTACCCCAGTCTTCCTCCTGGCCCAGCTTCCCTGAATTCCTCTCCTCTCTGGCCCAAGCAAAACTTCCCAGCTCATCCAACCACCATGGCAGGCCCAGGAATGCTGAGGGACCACACAGTGGGATAGGGACTGCATCATCCAAGACAGCTGGGCAGCGAGAGGAACAAGTGAGTGCAATACGCTCCTGGTTTCCACACCCTCCCAAAGGAGGCAGTTCCCAAAAGGAGACCTTCAGAAGGGCCTAGGGGAGACGGGACAGACAGACTTGTAGCATCGACACATGAAGAGCCCCAAGCGCTGCTCATGGAAGAACCCAGCCATGGCAGTGCGGGCGCTGAGGGGAAAGGATGAGGTGACGAGTCTGTTAGGGGAAGACTTCCGGGGGTTGGGGGTGAGATGGGTGGAGGGAAAGTCGTGAGCTGAATTTTGAAGCGACAGACGATAAGAGATTTTGTGAGAAGAATGGGTGTCCAGGGAGGTGGGAGGTGGAGTCCAGACATCCAGTCTTCAGCTCTGTGGAAAGAGACCCGCAGTCTTGGCCTTCCATCTGGCACGTACCAGCTGCTGACCTTGGGCTGGACACTTAAACCCTCAGTTAATGAACCTGGTGTTTCAAGCCCCTACTAGCTTCAGATTTCCCAAATAGGGGAGGGTAGGTACTGATCTTTCTGGGTTGAGACTCAAGAGCAAAATGCGAGGCATGTGATGGGCTCTCAGTCCCGGTGGTCTCCCTTGCCCGGCTCGGTAAGAGTGCCACAGCGCCCTCTGCTGGCTGCTCGGGCCCAGGCGGTCTGTCTCCCACGCAGGTCCCTTTGGTTGACCCCTTTTCCTTTTCCTTCCACAGGCTGGTTGGTTGGTTGGTTTTCTTTCTTGTTGAGGTGAGATTCACGTAACAAAAAATTAACCATTTTAAAGTGAAGTGCATTTAATATACCCACAATGTTGTGCAACCATCACCTCTATCTAGGTCCAAACCATTTTCACCGCCTCAAAAGGAAATCTTGGACCTTTTAGGTGGCTGCACCCCATCCCACACCCCCTTCAGTCCCCGGTTATCACCAATCTGTGTTCTATTTCTATGAATGTACCTGTTCTGGATAGTTCATCTATAAATGAAATATCATATATGATCTTTTGTGTCTGGTTTATTTCACCTGGTGTAATGTTTTCGAGGCTCATCCATTTTATGGCTGAATAATATTTTCCATTATATGGATATACCACAGCTTTGTTCGTCTATTCATTTGTTGATAGACATCTGAGTTTCTTCCTTTTGGTTCTTGTGAATAGTGCTACTGTGAACATGTATATGTGTATGTGTTTGAGTACATATTTTCAGCTCTTTGGGGTATACCTAGGAGTGGAATTGCTGAGTCATAGGGTAATTCTATGTTTAACTCTGAGGAACTGCCAAACGGTTTTCCACAGTGACTGAAACATATTACATTCCCACCAGCAATGTGTGAGGGTTCCCATTTTGCCACATCCTAGCCAACACTTGTTATTTTCCTTTTTTTTTTTTTTTTTAATTATAGCATCCTGGTGGATGTGAGCTGGTATCTCACTGTGGTTTTGCTTTGTAGTTTCCCTAATCACTAATGATGTTGAGCATCTTTTCATGTGCTTGTCGGCCATTTGTATATCTTCTTTGGAGAAATGTCTACTTAAGTCCTTTGCCCATTTAAAAAATTGGGCTGTTTGTCTTGGGAAAATTTCTTTCTTTCTTTTTTTTTATAATTTTTTTCCCTTATTCTTTTGCCTGCATCGGGTCTTAGTTGCAGCACACGGGATCTTCCTTCGTTGAGGCATGCGGGATCTTCGTTGCGGCACTTGGGCTTCTCCCTAGTTGTGGTGCGTGGGTTTAGTTGCCCTGTGGCATGTGGGATTTAGTTCCCGACCAGGGATTGAACCCGCATCCCCTGCACTGGAAGGTGGATTCTTTACCACTGGACCACCAGGGAAGTCCCAGGAAATTTTCTTTTGTTTCTTTTTTTTTTTTTTTAATTTTTTGCCCACACCACACTGCTTGCAGGATCTTAGTTCCCCAACCAGGTGTCAAACACGTGCCTCCTTGCAGTGGAAGCATGGAGTCCTAACTACTAGACCGCCAGGGAATTCCCTTGTCTTGGGAAAATTTCTTAACCCCTCTGAGCTCATTTCTTCATTGTCAAATGGCGATGCTATATTGCCTAAGTGTACTTGCAAAGGTGTCATACAGTAATCTACATAAAGGCGCCCAGGGTTGGAAATGATAAACATTAGCTGACTCTGAATTAGGCTCTGGTCAAGGTGACCAACCATCTCGGTTTTCCCAGGATGGTCCTGATTTTGGCACTGAACACCTCAGTCTCAGGTACATCGGGACAGTTGGTCATCTTACTCTGGTCCGAATATGGTAGATAGTGTGTATCTTTGCCATATCATCACTCTAAACCTCAGTTTCCTCATCTGTAAGGTGGGACTGAGAATGCCTCATAGAGTTGTTATAAAAATCGGTTGAGCTAATTGGTTGAAAAGTTAACCAGAAAGGTCTCGGAAAAAAGGGTAGTGCTTTTTCCCCCAGATCTTAGCTGGAAGTACAAAAATGGGATCCCAGCAACAAAAGAGGATTTCCTGGCCTTGAAGCTTCAGGGGCTACCCTTCATATCCTCACGACTCCTCAACGTATGGTGGGAGCTTGTTAGAAATGCAGGTCAGGCCCCTCAGACCTGCAGCATCAGAATCTAATTCCCAGGTGATTTGTATGCACATTAAAGTTTGAGAAGTTCTGCTTTATATCCGAGGCTTTGAAGCAGGGGCAATAATCCGGGATATGGAAAGTGTATCCAAAAATTTATCACAGTAGTATTTAAAAATAAAAAATAGAGCATAAAAACTGGAAACTACCTAAGTGCCCAACAGTAAGGAAAAAGTTAATAAAATTGTGGGTTTTCTTCTGAGTAGATGGCCATGACGCCTTTACAAATGATGGTTAAAAGACCATGTTCAACATCAAAAACTGCTTCAGATATCATGAAACATGACAGCAGTCCACACAACTAACTGGATAGTCAGCAGGATTATAACCACGTGAAATTACATTCATATGAAGAAGACTAGAAGGAAATATGGCAGAACAGGACAAGGTGAGAGACGGGGGAGGCCTGGTTTTGTTTTTCCTTATTTCCTAGTTCTCTGTGGTTGTATGATATATATTGATGCTATCAAAATCTCTGGTTGACTGATATCCTCCAAAAGCCCACATGTAGAATCAGTGTCAGGATAAGATGCTTCTTTCCTTTCCATGAAGCGTGAGGGGTATTAAAAAATGCTTTGTCTAGAAAGCCAGCTCACACCCTCTTTCCAAGCCTGGTCCAAATCCCCACTTCCAGGACCTTCTCAGGTCAGCATCACCCACCCTGACACCTCTTTACCCCAGGCCCTCAGCACCATGCAAATACCCCTTTGTCTAGGCTGGGTCGCTCCCTTCCCGGGTTAGTCCAGGGGACCTGTTTTCTGCACTTCTGTGATGACAAGTGTTCCAGGTGGCTTATTTCAGCCTGAGGCTTAGATACCTCCAGAGGGCAGATGGCGGTCATCATGCGGATGCATGAGGTAAGGGAACTAAAGGAGCCCTCCCTGAGCGCTGGCCTCAGTCGGTGGCCTTATATTTCATCCACCCAACTACCCAGGAGGCAGGTGTTTCTAATACTATCTGGGAACAGAGAGGGGAAGTGCTTGCCCAAGGTTGCACAGCTAGCGAGTGGCAGAGCCAGGACAAGGACCCGGGTCTTTCTGCCCTTGGAGTCCTCAGAAACAAAAGCGAGTGACGCGCTGGTCCAGACAGAGGGTGCTTCTTAACCAGCGCTCGTCAAGCTTTACTGCGCAAAATAATCCCCTGGGAAGCTTGTTCAAATGCGGACTTTGATCCAGCAGGTTTCGGGTTGGGCCCCGGATTCTGCATTTCTACTGAGCTCCCAGGTGATGCTGACACTGCTGGTCTCTGGGCCAGACTTTGAGTAGCAGGGATCTAGGAAACATTCCTATTGCCCTTGTAAAGCCTCCTAGAACGGTGGAGGTGGGGAATAGGATGCCTGTTCCCCCAGTAATCCCCTCAGCATGTCCTGGGTTGGATTCAGCTGCCATCCTAACCAGCATGGCTGGCCAGACCTCTCCAATAGGCCCTGCAGGATGCCCTTGGTTGCTTGCCCCAGCATTTCCACTTGCCAGTTGGCTGGCAGGTGATGGGCTGACGGTGACAGCTTAGCCAGAGTTCCTGTCCAGAAACGTCTTGAGCCCAGCCAAGGTAAATGCTGCCCTGCTGTCAGAAATGAAGTGCCTGGCAGGCTCCGGGCATGAATAATTGAGGCAGAAAAGACATTGTAACAGCAGGTGCTGAAGAGGGGGCTGGGGATGGTTTTGAGGAGGCAGCCGCCACAATCAAGACCTTTCCTGGAAAGGTCCAACAGAATCATCCTAATAGCTCCCACTTTTCAAACACCTACTGCGGACCAGGCACTGGGCTAAGAGCTTTATGTTGCTATGTTTTGTCTAATCCTTTCAAGAGCTCTGCAAGAAAGGTTACTGATGAGGGAACTGATGCTCATAGAGGAGAGGGATGTTTTGCAGCAACTATTATGTAGTGGAGCTACTTTTTGAACTTGAGTCTGCTAACTCCACAGCCCCTGCCCTTGATCCTAAAGCAGTGGTTTTCAAGTTGCACTCCACGGAACCCTAAGGGTTCCCAGAGGTGCTTCATGGGCTGCTGTAGGATGGAGGGTGGTGGGGAAGGAAGTAGCACAGCAGGCTGGGCTCCAGGCCCTTCTCTTTCCTTCCCCCAGAGTGGCCTTACTTTGATGTGATTTATGTATTGCGCCTCCATGGAAGTTTAATTGGAAGAAAGGATTTCATGGTCAAAAATGTTTGAAAGCCACATCATGCTGCCTACCAAAATGAATGTGGTTTATCGACTGGGGTTTCTTGCAGGCATTTCAAGGAAACATAGTTCCCTTTGGCGGACTTGCCAAATGGTCTGGCTCGTGCTAAGCTCCCTGACCCTCTGTAATCTCAGGTCACCCCATCTCAGCTTCTAGCCCCCAGTCCACAGTGCCTGGAGGGCTGCCCGCTGTGTTGTCAGGACTGCCTCACAGACAGCAGGTCAAATGAGGTGACATCTGTGAATTGGGTGAATTCCTCAGGCAAGTTCACTGCCAGGCACGGCCTCTAAATCCTTTTCAAGAGACATATCTATATGGAATATGTGAAGAAGGCTTCGGATTGACTGGGCTTGGGATACAGTTTCAGCTGTTGTAAAACAATGCCCAACTGACAAGGTACTTAGACATGAGGGAGGTTTATTCTTCTCTCACATGTAATAGTGTGAGCATAAGTAGGCAGGGGTTGATGTAGTGTCTCTATGGTGTTAGGGAGCCAGAGAAACAGTGGACAGAGGAAAAGTCACTGCCTTTGAGACTGACCTGGTTTCAGAGAGTTATGTGGGCCTCGGTTTCCCCACTTATAAAATGGGACTAATTTTAGCACTCATCTCCCAGGGTTGTCACGCACAACCGTCGCAGATCTGCAAAGGCCAACTTCCCTTCTCTTTCCTCCCATTTTCCCAAGCACCTCACAGCCCCGCCCCCAACCCCTGAGGGCTTCATTCTTGGCTCGGCCCAGGAGTGACCCCAGCTCCAAGTTGTCCCCTCCTCTCTAAGCTGCAGTTTGGCTTCACCCATCACCATGGAGCCTCCCTAGGCTGGGGCTTGGAATAGACACCGCTCCCGGCTTCACTGTCCTGGGGATAATCAGAGTCACCCCGTGCCAGGAGAGGTGGTCTGTTGGGGCCTGTTGGGGACCTGTGGCCAATTCTGCATGGCGCTGCCCCCTGAGGCAGTCCTTCCCCTGGCAGGCCAGCTGCACCTGGCACTTTTGAGGCCAGAAGCAGAGCCTCAGCCTTGCCCACCTGGCCTGAGCAGGGGACCCATAGGTACGGAGGCCCGTGCTTACCCGGGGATCTGCTGACACATTGGAGAGAGTGTGTGCCTGGGAGTTCGAGGCAGCAACTCTTTTAGTTTCTGACTCTCCTTGAGAGAGAGTCCAAGACTTTTTGTTAGTTAAGAGGTGCCGTTGGAGGGCTCCTTGGGAACTCAAAGAATGAGACAGGTCTGTCCCAGGGTCCCCCAACAGCACACAGCCTGGCTCCGCAGCGGAGCGGCACCGGCTGGGGTGGTGGACCTTTTGTCCTTCATGGACCAAGGGCTCAGAGCAATGGGCTAAACGTCCCCAGTCACCCCACCCTTTGCCTCTTAGATGAGGCAGCAAGAGACGTGTTAACGTCTGTTTGGGCTTCACAACTGCAGAGCGTGGCTTCTGTGCAGGGACTGTCATTTCCAGCGCTTGGAGGTTTGGTGAACGCTCTGACCAGGCGAGTCCCAGGAATCAGGTGATGGAAACAGGACCCCTTTCCAAGCCTCCAAGCAGCAGTTTGAAACATAGGCCTCCTCTCAGGTTCCTAGGTGGGAGCTGTACTAACTCCCACTGTACCTGACAGTACCTGTTCCCCATAAGCTGCTGTCCTGCTTTGTTTGGTAATACCATCCCATCCTGGTCACTAGAATGCATGGTGGTAGCAATAAAACAAAGGATGAGAAGGCTTTCAACAAACTATGTTTTGAATGGTCCTGCTCTGAAACTATGAATGGTCATTCATTTATTATCATTTAAACACCATAGGTAAAAGCTGACCTTACCCGTGGGGAAGTTATGGTCTTACAGGAAAGGCAACTGTGGAGATAACAAATCTAAAAGTCAAGTCAAGGGAATTTCCTGGCAGTCCAGTGGTTAGGTCTCTGCGCTTTCACTGCCGAGGGCCTGGGTTCAATCCCTGGTTGGGGAATTAAGATCCCACAAGCTGCACAGTGCAGCCAAAAAAAAAAAAAAAAAAAGTCAAGTCAGTCATCACAAGTGTACAACACAGTGAGAGGGAGAAGCCTGAGGCACAATGAGAGTGTAATGGGGGCATCAGGAAGGTGCTCCTGAAGAAGTGACCACTGAGCTGAGGTCTGAAGGACAGAGAAGAGTCAGCTTCTGAACTGAATGAGAAAGAGGTTTGGAGATACAGGAAGTACCAAGGTCCTGAGACAGACAAGCGCTTGGTGATTTCAGGAATTGAGAGAAGCCCAACAGGGCTGGAGCATGGAGAGCAAGGGGGAAGGTAGAGGTGATGGGCTGGGGCCAGACTACTATGCATCAGGAAGAATTCATGTTTGCGTATAACAGAGTGCTGAATCCGAGGACTTAACAAGCATCCCTCCAGGGACCTAGGTTCTAACTCTCCACTCCACTAGCCTTAGGATGTGGCTCTTGTCCTTATGCTCACAAGATGGCTGTTGAAGCTGCAGTCATCACATCTGCATTCCAGGCAGGAATAAGGAGAAGGACAAAGGCAAGAGGGACAAGCAGTCAAATTTGCTTGCTACAAAATCAATGTGCTATTAATAAAAAAGCGGGGTAATGAATATTGGGTAAGCAGTGTCTAGAGTTTGCCCCACAGAGCCTTGTAGGTCATGGTGAGGAGCGTGGCCTTCAATCTGAGTACAGCTGGGAAGCCGCAGAATGTTCTAAACATGGCGGTGACGTGGAAGGGGAGACATTCAGTGTCGCCCCACTTGAGGCGGAGCAACACACACCTGTGTATCAGCCTCCTAGAGCTGCCGTAACAAAATATCACAAACTTGGTGGCTTAAAACAATAGAAAGTTATTGTCTCACAGTTTTGGAGGCCAGAAGTCTGAATCAAGGTGTCAGCAAGGCCACGCTCACTCTGAAGGCTAGGGAAGATTCCTTCCTTGACTATTCCTAGTTTCTGGTGGCCCCTGGCAATCCTTGGTGTTTCATGGTTTGTAAACTGCATCACTCCAATCTCTGCCTCTATTGTCACATGGCCTTCTTCCCTGTGTCCCCTCTGTCTCTGTATCTAAATCTCCCTCTCCTTTCTTTTACTAGGCCACCTGTAGTTGGATTTAGGGCCCACCCTAATCCAGTATGACCTCATCTTAATTACACTTGCAAAGACTCTCTTTCCATATGAGGTCACATTCAAGGTAGGGGGGGTTAGGACTTGAACATAGCTTTATGCAGGACACAGTTAAACCTTCTGTGCGTTCAAAAGGACTAGAGTGCCACCTAGACGCTACTTTGCTCTGTTGGTCACTCATGTCCCCCTCCCCGACTGGTCATAGTAAGACAGCCTAGGAATTAGAGAGGCAGGTTTACTTCCAAAATTTTGACTGTGCCAGGCACCGGTCCCTCTTTCTTCTCCTATAAAAGGGCAAAAGGAAGGTTCCGGACTCCCAGAACAGGCCTCGCCTCACCTTGGCAAACACTACTCAGGCATCAAGGATTCAGGGACCTTGAGCCATGGGTACAGAGGTGATCTTGACTGTCCCTATGTGTCAGGGGCTCAGAGTTGGGGGTTGGGGGTGGCGGTGGAGGTAGACATTTAAATGATGGGCTGAATAGCATATAAACTTGGTTTCCTTTCTTCAGGCAAAATTTTAGGCTGACGGATGCCCTTTAATAAACCACTCCTTTGTTGGAGCTAGCGGAGAGAAGAGTTGAGCTGTAGCCATGGCTGTGGCAAGTGGTTGCAGCTGAACCTAAACTGGCTTCAGCGCTGGAGTCCTGCAGACTGTCAGATGCACAGTGTTGGTCAGGGCCCCCTGTTGTTTTTGCTTTGAGGTGGAATAAAAACCGCTCACCATGTGACTCCCAGAAGCAGGCTGGGGGCCTTCAGACTCCTCTTGGGCACCTTTGTTCACATGTCTTTGCATGTGAGTTTGTGTGCAAGGGGCTTTGTTTCTTGGCCGGTGATTTTTTTTTTTTTAATTGAAGTACAGTTGATTTACAATGTTGTGTTAATTTCTGCTGTGCAGCAAAGTGATTCAGTTATACATATATGTACATTCTTTTTTATATTCTTTTCCATTATGGTTTATCTCAGGATATTGAATAGAGTTTCCTGTGCTATACAGCAGGACCTTGTTGTTTATCCATTCTATATATAATAGTTTGTATCTGCTAATCACAAACTCTCAGTGCATCCCTCCCACACCTCCCCTCCCCCTTGGCAACCACAAGTCTGTGCTCTATGTCTGTGCGTCTGTTTCTGTTTTGTAGACAGGTTCATTTGTGTCATATTTTAGATTCCATATATTAGTGATATCATATGGTATTTGTCTTTCTCTTTTTTAAAATATATTTATTTATTTTTGGCTGCGTTGGGTCTTCACTGCTGCACGCTGGTTTTCTCTAGTTGCGACGAGCGGGGACTACTCTTCGTTGCGGTGCGCGGGCTTCTCACTGCGGTGGCTTCCCTTGTTGCAGAGCACAGACTCTAGGTGCACAGGCTTCAGTAGATGTGGCTCGCAGGCTTTGTTGCTCCATGTCATGTGGGATCTTCCCGGACCAGGGCTCGAACCTGTGTCCCCTGCATTGGCAGGCAGATTTTTAACCACAGTGCCACCAGGGAAGCCCTGTCTTTCTCTTTCTGACTTACTTCACTTGGTATGATAATCTTTAGTTGTATCCATGTTGCTGCAAATGGCATTATTTCATGCTTTTTTATGGCTGAGTAGTATTCCATTGTATATATGTACCACATCTTTATCCATTCATCTGTAGATGGACATTTAGGTTGTTTCCATGTCTTGGCTATTGTGAATAGTGCTGCTATGAACATAAGGGTGCGTGTATCTTTTTGAAGTATAGTTTCATCTGGAAATATGCCCAGGAATGGGATTGCTGGATCATTTGGTAATTCTGTTTTTAGTTTTCTAAGGGACCTCCATACTGTTTTCCATAGTGGTGGCAGGTAATTTTTTTGGTTGGTTTTTTTTTTTTTTTGGTCAAGGTGGGGACCCCAGCAGAGATGGATGGAGATAGGAGAGATGGAGACCCAGGGAGAAAAGACGTGGTATCTGGTCTCTTGCGGGGTGGGGGAGAAGCTGAAGGTGAAGGGGCTGCTTTCCCGAGGGAAGCTGTGAGCTCAGGGCATAAGCACGGCTGCCCCGGTGCCCACGGGCAAGCTGGGGGGCAGCAGTTCCTCCTCTGGGCATCTTCTGGGACCCCAGGGTAAATGACTGTGACAGCAATGGGAGGCAGCATCCTTGGCATGGGCACCCCAGAGGTGGTGGCATCAGGGTGACCCCCTCAGGTGGCTTCATGAGTAAAATCAGAAAGCCAGCAAGCATGGGCCCATGTGACTCTCACAAACTGTACCCATGAGTCAGCCCTTGAGGACTCCTGTGGACGGTGGAGGTCCTCACTGGGCAAGTTGGGGGAGAAGATCAATAAGAAGGTGGTGTTTAAGCTGTGCATTGAAGAAGTAGGAATCTGCCAGGGGGAGAAAGCAAGGTCATTCTAGGCAGGAGGACCAGCGTGTGCAAAGGCATGAGTGACCACTGGTGGCCTCAGACTGTCGGGGAGTCAGTCTGGTGAGTAGGTGCACAGGATGCACAGGCGAAGGAGAGAGGGAGAGAGAAGTGAAGCTAGAGAGAAGGTGGGGCTGGTTCACGGTGAGACCTCGTATGTGAGGCTGCCGTTTGGATTTTGTCTCGAGGGCAGTGGGAGCCCCCATGGCTTGTGAGCAGAGGGCTGTGGCCTCGAATGTGTTTTAGATTTGTTTAGATTTGTTTGACGTCCGTGCTAAGGATGGGTGGAGGGGCCGGCAGTCTAGAGACTGGAGGGGAGGAACCAGGCAGTGGCAGTGGGAAATCTACCCCCAACCCCATGTTTCTCCTGCTCATCTTCCCCCAGCCCTGCCCCAATCCCAGGTCCCCAGAGTGTGTCACTTGTCAGAAGAGCAGAGTCTTGTCTCTGGGTGGGTGGAGCGAGCAGGCATCCCTCGGCCCTGCTCGTGCTGGGCCCAGGGCAAGGGCTGGCTGGGCAGCTGGCGGCTTGGCAGGGAGAACATGGTCAGCTCTGCTGTGTCTGCGGCCACTGCTGCCCGACAGCCTGATTAATGACCCGCGACGCCCAGGGCTCCGCACGAGCCAGCGGCTCCATTTCTGTGGCAGCGGCCGAGTGGACCTGCCGGCTCGGCCTCTTCTCCTCCTACGGCTGGTGGCTGGTGCTCCCGGACGGGCTGAAATGCTTTGACATTGCCGCCTCCCTGGGCTCTTCCACGCTTTCTGCTGCCCATGTCCAGCCTCCTTTAAATCCTGTCCCTAAATACTCCTGTACAGGAGAGGCTTTACAGAGTTAACCCCCAGCCCTCTGGGTTCTGGCTTGTTCTTTTATTTTGTCCCCATCAGGCACATAGTAAAGCTGAAAAATATGTCTTTGGGCTTCCCTGGTGGCGCAGTGGTTGAGAGTCCGCCTGCCAATGCAGGGGACACGGGTTCGTGCCCCGGTCCGGGAAGATCCCACATGCCGCGGAGTGGCTGGGCCTGTGAGCCATGGCCGCTGAGCCTGCGCGTCCGGAGCCTGTGCTCCGCAACGGGAGAGGCCACAGCAGTGAGGGGCCCACATACTTCAAAAAAAAAAAAAAAAAAAAAATGTCTTGAAGGCATCGTTGCTGCTTCTCTCCCGTCTCTCACCCCTTTAGTGACTAATATGGGCCCCGTCTTATCTCTCTGCTGGAGGGTCTGTGTCTGTGTCTTCTGTTTGTATAAGTCCCACCTGCTCCATCAGACTAGCAGTGCCCCAAGATCAAGGGTGTGCCTTCATCTTTAGACTGGTGGCTTCTGAATCCAGTTTTTTCTTCTCCCCTAAACTGGGTACTCCCCAGGGAAGGGGGCTATGTCTCCCCCTCAGTCTGGGAGCTCCCTGAAGACAAGGGCTCTGTTTGGGGCTGCCTTGCCTGATGCTCCCTCACCTCCCAAGTTGATCTGTGCCTTGGGTGTGCTCTGCGGGGGACTCAGGGGCTGTAGGAAAAGCCTCCTGGCCTGTCTTGGGGATGGCAGGGTGGAGCACGGCTACAGCAGGTATGGATTTAGCTGGAGCCAGAGCTGTTGGGGGCATGGCTAGGGAGCAGGTACTGAGCTCTCCGGGGCCAAAGGGCTCCCAGGCCTAAACCAGCTCTGGGCCACGGTCTGGCCCCCTGGGAGGGCCATGAATTCTTGTATCCAGACTCTGTGGTTCTTGGCATCCTGATTCCTCATGCCTCCTGTGGGCTCTGTCTTGGATAACGACAGGAGGACAACCACAGCTACTATGTGTCCCGTCTCTATGGTCCCAGCGAGCCCCGCAGCCGGGAGTTGTGGGTGGACGTGGCCAAGGCCAACCAGAGCCAAGTGAAAGTTCACCGAATCCTCTCCAACACCCACCGGCAGGCTTCGGTGAGTGCCCCAGTCCCCGGCAGCGCTGCCCTGGGCTGGGAGGCTGGGGGCCAGCCCACCACACCTGGTCAGTGGGCTTGGCTTGTGGCCTGAGGTCTGTGGTCTGGGAAGTGCCTTCCAGGGGACCCTGGGGGGCTTTGCCAGAGTTGGAGTGCCCTCCTGTGGTACTGCCCTGGACACGCCTGTGCCCCCCCACCCCCCAATCCCATCCAGATAAGCATGGGGCAGTGTGGATGCCCAGCCCTCTGGCCTGCAGGTTGGCCCATGCTGACTCTCTCCCATCCCCTGCAGAGAGTGGTCTTGTCCTTTGATTTCCCTTTCTACGGGCATCCTCTGCGGCAGATCACCATAGCAACCGGAGGTAAGGCCTTGTCTGTGGGACTGGGAGAGGGTGTGGAGATTTCAGCCAGAACTTGGGGCCTATCTGGGAAGGTTCCCTGGAGACAGGGTTTTTACAGATGGATTGGGGAGGGTCCCACATGTGGCTCTCTTGGGACCCCACTCTCAGGAGAGAGGTCATCAGTGTTTCAGCCCAGCTTCCTCACATCAACTGACTTGCTTGTGTGTGTGTGTATGTCTGTGTGTGTGTGTTTTTCTCTCCCTCTGGGTCTGTGCAGGCCACTGTGGGCAGTCCCTTGGCCCCTGTGCTTCTGGGTCTGTAAATGAGAGGGAGGAGACTTCACTGAGAGCCTGCTTCTTGGGACCAGGCTTCCAGTTGATATGAGGAGCCTGTCTTTGATTCCTGTGCACTGTCCAAGGGACAGAGAGAGGTGGGAGGGGCAGAGAGAACCTTCTGGTCTGGGGCCCTTTAGCTCCATACATGCCAGACCCATGCCCACTACGTGAGGCTGGTGGACAGAGGTCCAAGACTCACTTCCAGCCCCGTCTACACTGCTCTTTCCTGCACGAGGAAGCAACCCCTCTGGGCCATCTCTGATGGTTTGTCTACACTTCTTCCCACCCCAGGCTTCATCTTCATGGGTGATGTGATCCATCGGATGCTCACGGCTACTCAGTATGTGGCTCCTCTGATGGCCAACTTCAACCCTGGCCGCTCCGACAACTCCACAGTTGCTTACTTTGACAATGGTGAGATCAGAGCTCAGAGTTTAAGTCACCCAGCTCCAGGGCTCCCTTGGCCCAGCCCCTTTAGAGGAGCCCAAGTCCCAGAGAGGGCAAGGGACTTGCCCACACTCACACAGCAAGACAGCCACCCTACCTTTCTGTGTTCATTTTCCTCACCTGTAAGATGCGGACAAAAATGCCTGCTACCTGATGAGATAATGAAATGAAAGAGCTTGGGTCTTAGTAGAGGTGAAATAAATATCAGAGACCTTTACTGTTTCTTATTCTCACCAGGTTGTCCCTTGAATGCCTACCTTCCACCCCGGGAGAACAGATGTTTCCCCTATTTCTCCTCCTTTTCATCTCAAGGGGTCAGGATAGGCAAGAAGGAAGGGGCGTGCTTGGGGTTGGAGATGGTCAATCATGTACCTGGTTGGGGGTGGGGAAGCTGCAGAAGGGTTTTCTGGTTCCTCTTCAGCTTGGAAGTCAGGCTGTTTGTGGGCTGCCCAGCTCCTGCCTCCTGCCCCGTCATCCCTAAGGAAGCCCAGCTGTGGCCCATCCACGTTGGCCACCGTTGCCGCAGGGCCCTGCACCCCTCGCTGCCTCCCTGTCCAGCCAGGTCTCTGCTCTCCTCACCAGGGACAGTCTTTGTTGTTCAGTGGGACCACGTCTACCTCCAGGACCGGGAGGACAGGGGCAGCTTCACCTTCCAGGCAGCTCTGCACCAAGATGGCCGCATTGTGTTCAGCTACAAAGAGGTGAGTGGGCCCAGCTGCAGAGACGGCCTTGCTTTCATTCGGCAATTATCTGTCGAGATCCTCCAATGTGCCAGACATAGGGTGGGGTGCCGGGGATACAGCAGTTAATAAGATGGCTGACGGCCCTACCTGTGTGGAGCTGAGAGTCTGGCTGGAGGGATAGATGTTAATTGAGGGGACAAGTATAGAATTGCCACTGTGACAAGTGCTCCTAAATGGAGATGCCAGGAAAGCCTTTCACGGGGCTCTTTACCTGGACAGGGGTCAGGGAAGGCTCTCCCGAGGAAAAGAATTGAAATCTGCAGAATGCGTAGGAGCTAAGGAAGCAAAGAAATGAAGTGTGCTCCAGGAGCCAGAAAACACATGCAAAGGCTCTGTGGCAGGACAGAGCATGGCCGGTACAAAGCTCTGCAAGAAGGCAGCCTGGCCGGAGGGGAGAGAGTGAGGGCAAGGAGCGGGGTGCAGGGGGACAACCGGATTTGCCTTTGAAAAGGACTCTCTGGTTCCAGAGTGGAGAGTCGAGGGCTGGGGCTGAGAGGGGATGCTGGGAGATGATGTGGGAGAGAGGTGATGCCAGCTTGGGGTAGGGAGGGGGCGATGGAGAGACCTGGATGGATTTGAGAGCCAGTGAGCAAGCTAATTAACAGGGCTGGAGATGTATTAGACGGAGAGGAGGAGGGAAATGAAGTGGGGTGCGAACTGAGGGTGACTCCCAGGTCTCCGGCCTGCATGGAGGTACCATTCACAAAGAGGGAGAAAAGAAAAAGGAAATGTGTTTGGAGATAGTGTGGGGAAGACTTGGAATTTGGATGGGGCCCCACTGGGTGTGAGATGTCTGCGTCCTCCAAGAGGCAAGGCCCAGCAGGCAGATGATGGGTCTGGAGCTCGGAGGGGAAGTCTAGGCTGGCCCAAGAGCGTTTGTGGGGTAGACAGAGCCTCTTCTTCCTGCTGCAGATCCCTATGCCCGTCCTGGAAATCAGCTCGTCCCAGCACCCCGTCAAAGCAGGCCTGTCAGATGCCTTCATGATTCTCAATCCATCCCCGGACGTACCAGGTGAGTCCCCAGGGATCCACAGAGATCCCTGGATGGGGCTGGACTCAGCTCAGATTGAGCCAGGCAGGCAGGGGCAGTGGCAGTGGCAGGGAGTGGAAGGGTGGTGGAGAGTTGAGTGGGAACTGAGGGGAGAAAAGGAGCAGGATGAGTTCCGGCTTTTCTTCCTTCAAGCAGAGGAACCGGTTTTTCCAATAAAATCTCCAGGGAGAGGCACTGCTCTGGCAGCAGAGGGGGAAGTGAGCCAGGGCCCTTCCACTCAGCACACCCTCTATTTAGAAAATCTCCAAAGACACCAAATTCGGGTTTATGAGTCCTCCCAGAACACAACCATAATTGCTTCCCCACCCCCAGATGATAGAAGGAGCCTCCCAGGGGGTTTCAGGAGACAGGAAAATTAGGTTTCTCTCCTGTCCCTGATCCCATCTTCCAATTCCCCTTCCGGAGGCAACCAGGGCTACCAGGGTATTTCTAGGGCTACAAGCCTTCAGGTAAGTATACGTGCGTATATTTAACACCAGTGATGTCATATGATGTCCTCTGTTCTGCTCCTGAACAAAGTATATCTGGCCCCACATTCTGTATCAGCACACGTCTCATTCTTCCTAATGGCTGTGTGATGGCCCGTTGTATGGATGTACCTTAATTGAACCAGTCCCCTGTGCATAGACTTGTCAGTTGTTTCAATCTTTCACTACAACAAATAATACTGCAGGGACTATTCTTGCAAATAGGTGCTTTTATGCCCTTGTGTGAGTATTTCCATAAGATTAATTCCCACCACTTCACTTGCCCCTCCACTGTCCCCGCCCTGAACTCCCAGTGCTCTAGCGAGTGGCTCAGACCCTGCTCCGTTGCTGCAGTCAGCATCTGCTCTGATTGGTCAACGCCTGTACCGAGTTGGTTACTAAACAGTTTCAGTATTACCCTGATTGTATTAGTTAGCTACCACTGCATAACAAATTATGCCAAAACTTAGAGGCTTAAAACAACAAACTCATTATCTCAGGGTTTCTGTGGATCAGGAAGCAAAGCATGACTTAACTGGGTCCTTTGGTTCAGAGTCTTTCACGGGCTGTTCTCAAGGTGTTTCCCAGGGTTACCTCAGTGACTGCTGGGGGGAGATCCATTTTTAAGAGCTTTCATGTGGTTGTGGCAAGATTCAGTGTCCCCCCTCAGTTCCTGCCACGTGGACCTCCACATAGGACAGCTCACAACGTGGCAGCTGGCTTCCATCAGAGCAGGCAAGGAAAACAGCGGAAGAGTGTGAGCAAGATGGAAGCCAGAGTCTTTTTGTAACCTCATCTTAGAAGTGTGGTCCTATCGCTTTTGCCACATTCTGCTGGTTGGAAGCAAGTCACTAGGTCCAGCCCACACCCAGGATAGGATTATACAGGGTGTGAACACCAGGAGGCAGGGATCATTGGGGGCCATTTTATTTTATTTATTTATTTATTTATTTATTTTATTTTTAAAAATGATTTATTTATTTATTTTTGGCTGTGTTGGGTCTTTGTTGCTGCACGCGAGCTTTCTCTAGCTGTGGTGAGCCGGGGCTACTCTTTGTTGTGGTGCGTGGGCTTCTCATCGTGGTGGCTTCTCTTCTTGTGGAGCACGGGCTCTAGGCGCCTGGGCTTCAGTAGTTGTGGCTCACGGGCTCTAGAGTGCAGGCTCAGTAGTTGTGGTGCACAGGCTTAGTTGCTCTGTGGCATGTGGGATCTTCCCGGACCAGGGCTCGAACCCGTGTCTCCTGCATTGGCAGGCGGATTCTTAACCACTGCGCCACCAGGGAAGCCCTGGGGGCCATTTTAGAGGCTGCTTACCACACGATTACAATCCCATCCCTAGACACCGAGCTTTACAGTATCTTATTGGATCATCCTCGCAACATTGTAAATGAAGTCTGTACATTTGTTTCTTTCTAAATGAGGACACAGAGGCTAAGAGAGGTGGCATGACTTGCTTTCACACAGCTATGAAAGGTAGAACTGAAACCCAAATCTTCTGTTTTTTAAAGCCTGGGGTCCACTATTGAGACTTTGTAAATCTGACCCACTCCCATTCCACCCAGAGGGGTGACTCCTTTCCTCCTCAGTTCCCCAAACACCCACACACACCCAGGCTCTGCACACACCCAGGCTGCTTTGCAGGAAGGGCCATTCTTGGTGTCCATGCCACCCCCCTCCCCATGCATTACTGCATCATCGGGGCGGGGTCTGTGCCTCCCTCACAGCTCACAGGGCTCTCTCTGTGCCCAGTGGGAGAGTCTCAGGAAATCTGTGTTGGATCCAGCTGTTGAATGAGGGTGGATTAGAGGAAGTCAGATCCCCCAGGAGTGTGTACATCTGAGGCTCCTCTGTGATTCTGGAATGAAAGGCTGTTTTAGAGCAAGCCAGGGAGATGTGAGGAGGTGGGGTAACGAGGGGCGGGGGAGGAAGCAGAGCCCACCTGAAATAACAGGAGGGCAGCTGCGCCTGTCCCGTGAGACCAGAAGGAGACGCAAGGGCTCTGTTGTGGGAGCCGCTGGATTCGGTGACTCCAGCTGCTGTTCTCGGAGGTGCTGGATCCACCCGCCAAGCGAAACCCACGCCTGACTGCCAAACTCTGCCCAGCGGCTCCCGGCCTCCAGTCTCCCTGCCCTCTGTCCCCCAGTCCTTCTTGTCACTGCCAGACAGATCTGGTCACGTCATCCTCTGGCTCCTTGTTGCCCAAAGCATCAATTCAAAAAGTCCTTTGATTCTGGGCACAGCCCACTTTTTTTTTTTTTTTCTTTCAGTTTTATTGAGATGTAATTGACATACAGCACTGTGTTACTTTCAGGTGTCCAGCATAATAATCTGACTTACATACGTCACGAAATGATTACAATAAGCTTGGTGAACATCCACCACCTCATACAGATGCAAAATTAAAGACAAAGAAAAAAATAGATCTTTTCCTTCGTGATGAAAACTCTTAGGATTTACTCTCTTAACAACTTCCGTATGTAACAGACAACAGTGTCCATTATATTTCTCATGTATGTTATGGTCACAGCCCACCTTTATAGCTCATCTCCAGACCCTCCTGTCACCCACCACTCTGTCCGGGCAGCACTGGTCTGCATGCCCTGGGTTCCCCAAACATGCCAAGGGCTATCTGCATCTTTCTTTTTTCTTTTCTTTTCTTTTTTTTTTTTTTTTTTTCCGGTACGGACCCAGCTGCTCTGCGGCATGTGGGATCCTCCCGGACCGGGACACGAACCCATGTCCCTGGCACTGGCAGGCGGACTCTCAACCACTGCACCACCAGGGAAGCCCTATCTGCATCTTTCTGATGCAGTTCCTCGTATGAAATGCCCCCCGCCTGAAGTCCTTTTACCACTTGGCAAATCCTCCTCATTCACTGGTCCAGCTCAGATGTTGCCTCCTCCATGCAGCAGAATTCACGGCTTCCTCCTCCATCCCCCTGGCACTTTGTTAAAAGTGTCATGACACTGTCCGGCTCATCCATCTTCTCCCCAACTGGCTGTGAGCTCCTTGGGGGCTGGCCGTGGCCCCAGCACTTAGCCCAGTGCCTGCAGCAGGGCAGGTGCTCAAAAAATGAGTAGCAGCTCGAGAGTGAGTGCTGACGGGAATGGGTGGAGCAGAGACCCCTGCCCTGTGGTGACACTAAGTGAGAACAGGACCTGACATCTGAGTTTGGGGGGTGAGGGCTTTGATAATCGCATCTCTTTTTGTCAGATATTTTTTAGCTTGGGGGTGCAGGCAGGGACTTTAGAAGGAACATAGAGGTACGGGTGGAGCATATCACGTGCATGCATTTTTCTGGGGCAGTATCCATGGCCTTCACTGGGTTTTAAAATGGGCTACAACCTCTGCTTTTCGGAGTGACGGCTTTTATGTGGCTGAGAGATCAGATTCCTCTGGGTCTGATATGCAACCCAGCAAGCAGGGAATTCGTTTGAATTTGGTTGAGCTGCAAATAACGATAAATCCCAAAAAACCATGATAGAAGTTCAGGTAGAGGCCTCTGGTCTGCAGACCCTATCACCGGGATATTCACCTCGAATATTCCCGTTGTCCCAACCCACCTGTCCTACAGAATGAGTGATGTCACCGCCCTTGTACCCAAGCTCGGTTCCTCCCTGCCTGGGGCCCTGTGAGGAGCGGCGTTTACTCCCCACTATTCAAGAATCCCCCGGTCCCTGAACCCTGTCTGCGGGACCCTCTCCTCCCCCCAGGCTCCAAACACTTTCCTCCCACCCCTGTCTGAGGGTGGAGGGAATTCTGCACAGTCTCATTCCTGGGGTTGAGGGAAGAAAATGCTGAAAACAACCAGAGTTTCTCTTACCATTACTTCCTTGCAGAAACTGCTCTGCAGGCTTTGACGCAGAGAAAAGATTCAGATTAGCAGCGTCGGTTTGCAGAAGCATGCGAAACACAGAGGGTGGCTGATGCACTCTTTATTTGACTGGAGGGGCCCCCAGAAGTCAATATAATTTCCTCTCTTCATTTGTTTAAGAAACCCTTTCTTTCATGGACAGTATAAAAGCAACTTTAGGGTAGCCAGCGTCAAAACTGACAGAGATTCTGAGTTAATGGAATTGTATTAATTCATTAATGAATTGTAGCCCGCCCCTTGGCTGACCCCAGAATGGCCTTGGACGGCCTGAACACTTGGGCCTTCTCCTTTACCAGAACTTTCCTTCCCTTTCAAAAGCAGGCTTGAGAAATGTGGCAGAGGCCTGTGCTGTACCTTGGTGCTGGGCAGCTGGGTGGGGCAGGGGGAGGCCCCAGAACTGGCTGCAGAGGAATGAGAAGGAGAAGCCACGTGGGGGTGGGGGGTGTCATCACCAGGCCTGGCCCAGCTTGTCTTCTCCCTGCTCCTGATAAGGGATCCTTTACACTGCTCTTCACTGCAGCTTTTTATCCACCTTGGGGCCCTCCCCCTCCCCCCCCCCACCCCGTTTTTCACTTTTCTTTTTTTTTTTCTTTTCTGTTTTTCCCGCTACCGTTTCTCACCTCCTCTCCTCCCTCTGCCCTTTTCTACGTTGCATCTGTGCTGAGGAGGTCTCTCCTCCCTCCCCTCCTGGGCTGAAAGCTCCTTGGGGTACAGGACCCTCATTGTGTTTATCTCTGGGGTCCCCTGATGGGGCTCAATTCATGATTATTAAAAGAATAACCACATGAGCAAAGGAAGATGTGAATGAGCAAATGAAAACTGTTTCCTGAGCCACCATCTTAGATTTTTTCATATCGTAACCACTGTTTTGGAGGGGAGTTTGTGGCTGGACCTGTCAGTCTGATTTCTTCTGACCAAACCAACCCTCTCCCTGCTGGTTTCTGGTGTGGAAACAGAACAGGACATGCCAACCTCGCTTTTGAGCCATGAACATCTCTTGATTGCATGACAGGGCTTTCCATGTCTGGACCTTAGTGTTTCTGAATCTTTGATGAATAGAAGCAGAGATAAAACAGAAACGTCTCAAACTGCCAGAAATGTGGCGCTGGGGCGGCCACCGTCTTGGTTCCGGCAGGGATGTGATGGTCAGGCAGATGGACATCATCGTCCTTGGGCAAGCCCCAGATGTTGGCGAGATAATCCAAAAGCAAATAACACAGGCGGGGATATTAAGGGATCTGTTTATCAAGAAATAAAAGTATTGCCAAACCAGACACTTAAAAAAGTACAAGTTGGCAGTTGAAGTGAGCAACTATTTTTCTTTAATAAATTTATTTATCTATTTATTTATTTTTGGCTGCCTTGGGTCTTCGTTGCTGCATGCGGGCTTTCTCTTTAGCGGTAGCGAGCAGGGGCTACTCTCCGTTGCGGTGCGCAGGCTTCTCACTGTGGTGGCTTCTCTTGCAGAGCACAGGCTCTAGGCGTGCAGGCTTCAGTAGTTGTGGCACGTGGGCTCAGTAGTTGTGGCACACAGGCTCTAGAGCACAGGCTCAGTAGTTGTGGCGCACGGGCTTAGTTGCTCTGTGGCAGGTGGGATCTTCCCGGCCCAGGGCTTGAACCCATGTCCCCTGCATTGGCAGGCAGATTCTTAACCACTACACCACCAGGGAAGCCCATGAGCAACTATTTTTAATCAGAGTTATGTTTCTGCCCGCCCACCCTCCTCCCACTTCCTACCACACACATCTCCCCCACCCTTGCTGGTAGGGCTGTGTTGCTTTTTGGAGGATATCTGATCATCACTGGCTGTACCCTCACTTGAGGCACGTCCCCCCACCTCTGATCCCCAGTAGGCTGGTGGGGAGACCCACTCCTAGATTCTGGTGTGGGGTTTGCTGGGAGCCCCGCCTTTCCCAGCTGCTGTTCGTGTGTCTCTATCCGTGAATTCGACTCCCTTGACAAGCCCGTGTCTCTATCATGCCCCAACCCTGACCCCCTTTGTCCTCCTATTTCACCTGCCTTCTGACCGAGGGCAGGCTCTCCCCTGTATCCTTGCAGGTGGAGAAATCCTGAAAGCCAATTCTCCTCCTCCTTTGAGCTCTAACTTCGGGAGGGTCTGGCTTTTTGTGGCCCGTGGGCGGCTGCCCTTTTGAGAAAGGCCGTAATCTGTGGTGGGCTGAGGAGGAAGGGTATTCTTCCTTTGTGCTGCGGGCTGAAGTTATACTAAGTTGCTGGGGTTTTCCTGACTATTTGTAAGCCATTCATTCATTCATTCACAGTCATCTCCTGAGACCCTGTTCTGTGCAGGGCCTGGTGCAAGGGGCTGGGGGACAGAGACATAGAACTTGTAGGCTCAGCTCCTGGGGGGCTCATAGCCTTGGGGGAGGTGGCCAGCAAAGTAAATGTTTGTGAAACAGGTGACACTGGACAGTGCACAGGAGGCTGTGGAGCTCAGAGGAGGGGCCACTAACTGCACCCAAGGGTGGGGGATGTCTTCAAGGGGGGCCTGTCATTTGAACTCAGCCTGGAAAGACGAGGCAGATTAAGAAAGAAACGTTTACGCAGAGTCTAGACCCCATGGCCTCAGGCACCTCGGAAGACCTGAAGTTTCACCTTTATTTTTTATCCTATTCCATTTCAGTGTTAAAAGGGGTAATTCTTTAGGAGAGATGGCTTCTGGGGGTAGTGGGTGGGATGGAGCTGTGAAAGGCTGCCTGGAACTTCCCCATCCTCCACCTAATGTCTCACATCCTGCAGGCTCACCCAAAGCCCAGTCCACCTTCGCAGAGCAGTTGGTGTCACACAGGGAGGGCCCTGCAGCACATATGGGCCTTTGGTGAATTGAAAATTGGTGCCTCTTCTGGGCAGCTGAATTATGGAAAAGTGCCCTTCCTCACCCCAATCTCCTTCAGACCCACCCCTGCTTGGCAAAGGGCCTTTCTTGTATTAGAAAAAAATCTGTGTGTGTGTGTGTGCGCGCGTGCACACCCGTGAGTGGGTAGTGCTCACATTTCAAGGTGGACTGCAGAGGTGGACTGCAGATTCCTGTTTAGTTCCGGGGTAGCACTGTGGCCACCAGCGCCGGAGCAGTTTCCTTTTCATTACACAGAATGTTTCAAGGATATTTTGTGGTCGCGGATGCTTCAGGGGCTGAGGTGTCTCCAGGCTCTGCAGCAGGACAGTGGGGTGTGGTGCGAAGAGAGCACGTTTTGGGTCAGACCACCTGGGGTTCAATCCTGGGTTAAGTAGGAGGGAACGGTTCCAAAATTGAGGATAAATAAATGACAGAAACGTAGCTGAGGTGTTCTTTTGAGCAGTGGATGCTCCCCTAGATTCTTCATTCAGGATGGGCCACCCAGCAGTTGCACAGGACACCCTCCTTTTCATGGATGCCCCCACTGAGTTTTGCTACCACCTCGGGAAACTTTTCTCCAAATCACCTTCAGCTGAGTGAGAAACTTAGCCCACCTACTCTGGGCTTCTAGTGACAAAAACCCAACTGAAACTAGCTTAAGTGAAAAGGAGTGCACTGGGGATACTAAAGTAGCCCAGAGAACCAAAGGAAGAGCCAACAACTGGGAAGATAGGACCAGGGCAGGTCCGGGGACTCCAGAGCCTGGAATGCTGCCAGTTTCTCTCCACGAGGTGGCTTCATCCTCTGGCTTTCCCCTTGAGACTGGAACCATGGCCATTCATGGACGCCGAGCTTGCATCTTCTTAGCAGTATTACTGGAGAGCAAAGGGCCTTCTAGTTATAGTTTAAAAGTCCCAGGGAAGGTCTCTGATTGGTCTGACTTCATCAGATGCCCAGCCCTGGACCAATCACTGTGTGGCCAGGGAGGCAGGGTCATGAAAGAAGATGCAGCACAGACCACATGTAGGAAGGGGCTGGGGGCAGTTCCTTCTGTTTCCAGAAGGAAGAAGGGGTGCTGGGCAGACCGAATACTAAGTGGCCTTTTCCCCTCATGGGAAAACTCATTCACGCAGCTCAGCGGCTGACGGCCTGCCTTTGGGAGCTGAAGGAAACCAACCCCAAGTCACGGTTCTTAGGTGGGCATGGGGGTTTGGTGGGAAATATCAGAGCATCTCAGACTGCCATTTTAGGAGAAGTCATTTCATCTACAATTCCAGCTTTTTCCTCCCAAGGGTGTTGGGGCAGGTGTTAATGTCTTTCCACTTCACAGACAAAAAACCGAGGCCCTAAGGTTACCCTGCTTGTCAGGAGCAGAACTCGACTCAGAACTCAGGGCTCTTGACTCTGAGGTCCTGTAGGAAGTTTCTTCAGGGACCGAGTCAGGACATAAGCCTGGCTCCAGGCCCTGAAACTTGCTCTCCCCTCCATCAAGGAAGGGAGACGTTCTCCAAGGTCAGCCTGTCCATCTGCAGACATTTGCAGAGTGCTCACTGTGGGTCACGTTCGGGACCAGGTGATCATAGTCGAATGGTCCCCACCCTCGAAATCAACCCTAATGACCACACAACGTAAGTGCAGTGAGAGGAGGGCACAGGGCAGAGGGGGTGATAAGAGGCAGCTGGTCTAGAGTGGCCGCTCAGAGGAAGTGGCCCTGAGCTGGATCTGGAAGGGTGAGCTGGAGAAGAAGAGAAAGGGTGGAAGAGCATTATGGATCAAGGGAACAGCAGCTGTGAAGACACAGAGGCATGGGAAAGCATGGACCCCCTGTGTCCTGACCCCGGGAACAGCCGGGCCTCCGCGTTATTAACCTGCTTATAACACAAAGCTCTCCCCTCAAGGCCAACTCCTGTTCTCCTGTCTCCCCACAGTTTCAACACCATTATCCCAGGATGATGGGTTTACTTCCTGCCCTCAGTGGCTGCATACTAACTCCCGGTTCCACTCACTACAACCTCTTACCCACCTGTCAGGCTGCAGGTCCAGGCCCTGAAGCCCTCTGGCCTTGAGCTGCTCCTGACGACAGGCTCTGCCTATGTTTCAGAATCTCGGCGCAGGACCATCTTCGAATACCACCGTGTGGAGCTGGACCCCAGCAAGGTCACCAGCACATCTGCTGTGGAGTTCACCCCATTACCAAGTAATTAGGGGTTGTTCCCTACTGATGAGGGGGTGGGGAGGCATTCCACCATCCTGGAAAGATCTTTGGAGTCAGACTGTGTTCCATCCCAGGCCCACCACTGTCCCCTGTCTGGGTACCACCACCTAACTTCTCTGGGTCTCCATTTCTCATTGGTAACATGGGCCTAACACCACCTCTCTCCCAGGGCTACAGTAAGAGTTAGAACTACAGTAGGTAGAGTTGAGGATGTAAATGAAAGCTCAGACATTAACTGGCACATCCCAGGCCCAGGGCGTGGCTTGTGCTTGATACATGACAGCTATTGTTATTAACACATAATTGAAACCCAGGAAGGAGGTACCTCTGAGAACTTAGACTGAGCTCCCAGAAAAGATAATCCAGGAACTGAATGGGTGCATAAGTTTATCATTGTATTTTCCTTAGAGGAGGCATGATGCTTCCATCCACAGGCAGGAGGCAGTAGAGGAATTTAGCCAGTAGCCCTCCAAGATCCAGGGGGCCTGGTCCTGTCCCTCTTCTGTACCCCACTCACCTGCCATTGAAGGCATGCCATGGCTGGGGCCCCAGCTGCTGCTGTGGACCCCGCAGGATCGGGGTTGGGTGTCTTCAGGATGTGGTCAGGGCAGCTGGGGAGAGTGAGGGAAGGACAGCACTCTCTCGTTCTAGTTTTAAAGAAAGTTTTCATCTCTTCTCCTGTTTCGTGGTACCTCCCAGCTTCCCTCTGAAGCCACGGCCTTCTCCCTGCCTTCTGGGGCACTTCTTGCCTCTCTTTCCCCCTCTTCCACTTCCCTGGAGGTTCTGGGAGCAGGGGGTGAAGCAAGAAGAGGAGGAGGAAGGGTCTTCTCGAAGGCTAGGCCATGTCCCAGCAGGTGTTCTCCCCTGGAAAAGAGGACGGTCCCTGACACCTAGTCACAGGACAAGGACACCTGCGGTTCCAGCCCCGCCCCCACCCTAGTGACCCTCCCCCTAGGCAGGGCTTCCTCAAGGACTGGTGAGAACAAACTCAGGAATGAATAAACTGCATTTGGGAACAAGGACATCCAAGGGCAGGGCTAACTGCTGGGGCGGAAGAAGTGAAACATCCTGGGAACGCGTTTCTGGGACACTGTCTGTACATTTAAGCCACTTCCCACCCCTCCAGTGAATTTTCTGAGCATTTAATAGCACACAGGACATCTGAAATGCAGATGAGAAATAAAGGTCAGTGGGTTTTATGAATATCCCACGAGGCTCCCAGGGTTTTTTCTCAGTTTGACTGGAGCCATTTAAGGGGTCTCCAGAGTCCTTGGGAATGATCATGGGCTCCCATGTAGGGGGAGGGACAGTGCTACCAAGGCTGTGATTTGAACCCCTGGGAGGCCGGTTTGCTTTGTCCTCAGAAAACTCTGCACCCCACAGCCCCAGGCTTTCTCCCTTACCTTGGGGTAGGGGAGGACTTTTAGCCAAAATTCTTCCAGAGGTGTGGCTGGACTGTTTTCAAGCCATAGCACTCCATGGCTGGTCCCCCTTCTAGAAGAGACTCATGAAAAGGTGGCCTGGGGTGAAGGTGGGAGCTGGGGAGAGGGATTCCCACAGCGGGACCTCGAGACTAGGAGCTCAGGCTCTCGGCTCAGACAGACCTTGGTTCAAACCCAGACCTGCCACTCTTAGCTCTGTGACTCTCTCCAAGCCTCAGTTTCCTCCTCTGTAAAATGGGGATAACAAAAGCAACTATTCATCGATTCCATAAACTTTTGTTAACTGCCTACCACATGCTGGGTGCTGTTCTAGACCCTCTGGATGCACCAGAGAACAAAACAGCCAGAGCTTTCTTGTTCTTGGGCCAAGTCGGTCCCTGCTTATTTTCTGCCGATGGCTTTTCCTCCACCCTTCCAAAGCCTGCAGAGCCCTGGTAGACAAAAGGACACAGTGCCACCCACAGCTCGTCCCTCCCACAAGGTGACTGAAGGTGACCACGCTGTGCCCACAGCAGCTTTTCTCCCACTCACCAAGGGCTGGTTACCACCTGCCACCTTGTTGGGGGTCCACAGAATGCAAACTGATTCCCTCATTAATGGACTGTGGCCCAGACCCATGAAAACTCACAGAGAGAAGAAATGTATGTGATGTCTAGTGAATGAGTGGTCATTTTCTGTAATTAGTGGTCACTTCTGGCTGCTACCAACATGTTCTGTTCAGCTGCTCATCAGATGAGCCCTTATGTTGCACACAGTTATTCCGGGTCAGTGCCTGTCTGTCCTTAGAATAAAATGCATGGGCTTTGTGGCAGCTGCTTGCCACTCTGAGGTCATTCTGGTTCACTTAAGTGGGCAGCATTTAAGCAAGTGAACAACTCTTAAAATCCAGCCCCCATACCTCCTGCTCCCCGGGCCCTCTCTGCTGGGGGTCCACGCACCCTCCAGCAGCTGCTCCCATGAACTTGCCCGCTCTCCACCCTTGCGCTGCCCGGCTAGGCCCCAGCTGCTCCTCCTCCCCATTCCTACCACCTTCCAGCTCTCCACTCCGCTGAGCCGGCTAGCCTTCTGACTGCTGCTGGGAGCATCCCTGGGATGTCTTCCTCCCGGGCCTCTGCACACAGAGGCCCCTCTGCTTGGACTTGTCTCCCAGGAGAGCTGCCAGGCTGGCTTCCTCGCTCTCTCAGTCTCCTCAGAGGCCTTCCCCAACCTCCCAGAGTAAAACACATCCCCCACCGTCATTCCACCTCCCTGTTCTGATCCGCTTTTCTCCCAGCCCTTCTCACCACTGGCAACCCTAGGGTGGATCTATTTGTCTGTGTATTTGTTGGCTGTCTCCTCCACTGGACTGCAGGCTCCATGTGGGCAGTGCTTCTGTCTTTTCCTGTTCACGCTGCATCTCCAGCATTGGGACAGTGCCAGGCCTGGGGTAGACACTCAATAAATATATGTTGAAAGAATAAATGAGTGAATGAGCACCTGATAGGTATATTGAGGGGAATGATGGACCAGAGTCGATAACAAATAGCGTTCACTGGCTCACCGTGTGGCCAGCACTGTTATGAACCCTCTCTCACAGCTGGCCTCCCACACAGACAGCATCCTGATCCCTCTTTTTTTATTTTATTTTTTTTTTTATTTTTTGCTTTATCACAAATTTAATCAGTTATATGTATACATATGTTCCCATATCCCCTCCCTTTTGCGTCTCCCTCCCACCCTCCCTATCCCACCCCTCCAGGCGGTCACAAAGCACCGAGCTGATCTCCCTGTGCTATGCGGCTGCTTCCCACTAGCTATCTACCTTACGTTTGGTAGTGTATATATGTCCATGCCGCTCTTTCACTTTGTCACAGCTTACCCTTCCCCCTCCCCATATCCTCAAGTCCATTCTCTAGTAGGTCTGTGTCTTTATTCCTGTCTTACCCCTATGTTCTTCATGACCTTTTTTTTTTTTAAATTCCATATATATGTGTCAGCATACAGTATTTGTCTTTCTCTTTCTGACTTACTTCACTCTGTATGACAGACTCTAGGTCCATCCACCTCATTACAAATAGTTCAATTTCATTTCTTTTTATGGCTGAGTAATATTCCATTGTATGTATGTGCCACATCTTCTTTACCCATTCATCCGATGATGGACACTTAGGTTGTTTCCATCTCCGGGCTATTGTAAATAGGGCTGCTATGAACATTTTGGTACATGTCTCTTTTTGAATTATGGTTTTCTCAGGGTATATGCCCAGTAGTGGGATTGCAGGGTCATATGGTAGTTCTATTTGTAGTTTTTTAAGGAACCTCCATACCGTTCTCCATAGTGGCTGTACCAATTCACATTCCCACCAGCAGTGCAAGAGTGTTCCCTTTTTTCCACACCCTCTCCAGCATTTATTGTTTCTAGATTTTTTGATGATGGCCATTCTGACTGGTGTGAGATGATATCTCATTGTAGTTTTGATTTGCATTTCTCTAATTAGTAAAGATGTTGAGCATCCTTTCATGTGTTTGTTGGCAGTCTGTATATCTTCTGTGGAGAAATGTCTATTTAGGTCTTCTGCCCATTTTTGGATTGGGTTGTTTGTTTTTTTGTTATTGAGCTGCATGAGCTGCTTATAAATTTTGGAGATTAATCCTTTGTCAGTTGCTTCATTTGCAAATATTTTCTCCCATTCTGAGGGTTGTCTTTTGGTCTTGTTTATGGTTTCCTTTGCTGTGCAAAAGCTTTTAAGTTTCATTAGGTCCCATGTGTTTATTTTTGTCTTTATTTCCATTTCTCTAGGAGGTGGGTCAAAAAGGATCTTGCTGTGATTTATGTCATAGAGTGTTCTGCCTATGTTGTCCTCTAAGAGTTTGATAGTGTCTGGCCTTACATTTAGGTCTTTAATCCATTTTGAGCTTATTTTTGTGTATGGTGTTAGGGAGTGATCGAATCTCATACTTTTACATGTCCCTGTCCAGTTTTCCCAACACCACTTATTGAAGAGACTGTCCTTTCTCCACTGTACATTCCTGCCTCCTTTATCAAAGATAAGGTGACCATATGTCCGTGGGTTTATCTCTGGGCTTTCTATCCTGTTCCATTGATCTATCTTTCTGTTTCTGTGCCAGTACCATACTGTCTTGATTACTGCAGCTTTGTAGTATAGTCTGAAGTCAGGGAGCCTGATTCCTCCAGCTCCATTTTTCGTTCTCAAGATTGCTTTGGCTATTCGGGGTCTTTTGTGTTTCCATACAAATTGTGAAATTTTTTGTTCTAGTTCTGTGAAAAATGCCAGTGGTATTTTGATAGGGATTGCATTGAATCTGTAGATTGCTTTGGGTAGTAGAGTCATTTTCACAATGTTGATTCTTCCAATCCAAGAACATGGTACATCTCTCCATCTATTTGTATCATCTTTAATTTCTTTCATCAGTGTCTTATAATTTTCTGCATACAGGTCTTTTGTCTCCTTAGGTAGGTTTATTCCTAGATATTTTATTCTTTTTGTTGCAATGGTAAATGGGAGTGTTTCCTTGATTTCACTTTCAGATTTTTCATCATTAGTATATAGGAATGCCAGAGATTTCTGTGCATTAATTTTGTATCCTGCAACTTTACCAAATTCATTGATTAGCTCTAGTAGTTTTCTGGTAGCATCTTTAGGATTCTCTATGTATAGTATCATGTCATCTGCAAACAGTGACAGCTTTACTTCTTCTTTTCCAATTTGGATTCCTTTTATTTGCTTTTCTTCTCTGATTGCTGTGGCTAAAACTTCCAAAACTATGTTGAATAAGAGTGGTGAGAGTGGGCAACCTTGTCTTGTTCCTGATCTTAGTGGAAATGGTTTCAGTTTTTCACCATTGAGGACGATGCTGGCTGTGGGTTTGTCATATATGGCCTTTATTATGTTGAGGAAAGTTCCCTCTATGCCTACTTTCTGCAGGGTTTTTATCATGAATGGGTGTTGAATTTTGTCGAAAGCTTTCTCTGCATCTATTGAGATGATCATATGGTTTTTCTCCTTCAATTTGTTAATATGGTGTATCACGTTGATTGATTTGCGTATATTGAAGAATCCTTGCATTCCTGGGATAAACCCCACTTGATCATGGTGTATGATCCTTTTAATGTGCTGTTGGATTCTGTTTGCTAGTATTTTGTTGAGGATTTTTGCATCTATGTTCATCAGTGATATTGGCCTGTAGTTTTCTTTCTTTGTGACATCCTTGTCTGGTTTTGGTCTGATCCCTCTTTTTTTTTGCGGTACGCGGGCCTCTCACTGTTGTGGCCTCTCCTGTTGGGGAACACAGGCTCTGGATGTGCAGGCTCAGCGGCCATGGCTCACGGGCCCTGCCGCTCCGCGGCATGTGGGATCTTCCCGGACCGGGGCGCGAACCCATGTCCCCTGCATCATCAGGCGGACTCTCAACCACTGCGCCACCAGGGAAGCCCCTGATCCCTCTTTTACAAGTGAGGTACCAAGCCACCAAGAGGTCAGGTAACCCTCCAGGGAAGCCCTCTTTTACAAGTGAGGTACCAAGCCACCAAGAGGTCAGGTAACCCTCCAGGGAAGATTTAAGCTTGGATGAGCAGAGGTCAGCATACCCCCTGGGAGTAGCTCACTTCCAAGAGGAGAGGGAGAGGAAAGGAATGGAATTCCATATGCTTGGCCTGGTTTACTCTCAAAAACTCAGCCCCCAGACTTCCCTGGGAGGAGCTGGAGAGGCCAGGAGCGGGCCTCTGACGGCAATCTAGCCACACAAACAGTCCCTAGGAGCAGGGAGTGCTAGCTGGTCAAACCAGGACATCTTAAATCCTTTCCAGTGATTGTAGACAACGCAACTGTAAACACTAAATTTGCCGAGAGACTCGATCTTAATTGTTCCCAGCACTGGAAGAAATGATACTGATGTGAAGTGATGGTGGCGTTAGCAAATGCTACAGTGGCGATCATACAGCGATATAAATGGATCAAATCCATATGTTGTACTCCTTAAACTTACATGACGTTATATATCAAATATATGTCGATTTAAAAAAATCCTTTGCAACCCTGTAATTGTAGGCAATAGGCCAGAAGTATAACTCTCCAGACTAGGTGCAATTCCTCTGTACGTGCTTATGGCGCCCTGTAATTTTCCTTCATAAACCTCATCACAATGATAATTACGTAGTTATTTTTGTTTGATGATCTGCTTAGGGTCTGTCTTTCCATATGACTGTAAGGCCCAAGAAAGTACCAGGCCTTACTGCTGAATCGCCAGCACCAGCTCAGGGCTTGACCCTGAGGAAGGAAGGAAGGAAGGGGGGGAGGGAGGGAGGGAGGGAGGGGGGAAGGGAGGGAAGAAAGAAGGGAGGGAGGGAGGGGGGAAGGGAGGGAGGGAGGGAGGGAGGGGGGAAGGGAAGAAAGAAGGGCGGGAGGGAGGGAGGGTAGAGAGGGAGAATTAGAGAATCAAGGCTGGACTCAAGTGAGGGTGGCATTAAAAACTTCTAGGGTCCCTGCTGGTCAGAGCCTCCAGAGTTCTGCAAGGACCCAGCATTCAGGAAAGTTGCACCTTTTGGAGGCCTGTGGAGGGACTGGTACTGAGGGGCCGCTGCCTTCTCTCTTGCAGCCTGCCTGCAGCATCGCAGCTGCGACACCTGCATGTCCTCAGACCTGATCTTCAACTGCAGCTGGTGCCATGTCCTCCAGAGGTTTGTACCAGGCTCACCCTCTTATTCCCACAGGCAGACTGTGCAGGGGGGCAGATGGTGGCACGGCCCCACTCCCTGCCTCGGGCCTCATTACCAACATGAGGGTATCTCTGGCCAGCGCTACTGTGACACTTAGGACAAGAATATCATGAAAGTGAGTGTCTCCCTGAGGCTTGTGACCCATCAAGGTGACTATGTGTCACCCTGTGGTGACACTAGACTTCTGGAAGACCATTCAGAGATTCCAGCTACTGCAGCTCCCTCCTCACACCTGGGAGGGGTGGTTCATCCTCTGGCAGGCCTTCTCAAAGAGTGGTCCACAGCTGTGAGCATCCCAGAATCACCTAGGGCTTGCACTAAACATGCAGATTCCCGGGGCCCACCCCTGGCCCCCTGCATCAGGTCTCTGGGAGAGAAGCCCAAGAGCCTGCATTTTAACACGGTACCTCGTCTGCAAACAAGCGTGAGATCCGCCGGCTCAGGGACAGGATGAGCCTAAGACCCATTGCCATTGGAGGAGAACTCCATGACCCCAAATCAGCACATCAAGATCTTTCTCAGGCTGCAGAAGGGTTTCCTGAAAACCACGGGTGTGGAAATTGCAGGCGTCTGTGGAAAGCTGGAGCAAGTGACAAAGCTGTGTTTGCTTGGTTTTGGAAGCAGGGAAAATTCTGGCTGAGATTCAGGTTCAGGCATAAAGTTCTTAAATCCGAGTCATCTTCCTCTCCTTGTTCTGAAATCATTCCCCCACGGATTAGACTCAGAATCTGAGCCCTGTTCTCCTGTCCAAGATAAATAAATGGCAGGGGGGAAAAAAAAAGAATTTCTTTGGGGACTAGGCTTCCCATGAGAGTGGGAAAACCTATGAACTACAAGAGCCTTTAAGGCAATCTTGAAAAATTGCAAATTATAGAGGCTCTGAGTTCTCTGCAGCTGTCCTGAATCTGTCAGTGTTTCCTTTGCTCCTTTCCAGTATCCTGGTGCAGAAATAGAAGCCATTGCCTTTATAGGCCGCCTGCCTAGCACACAAGACACAGCTCTGGGCGGGGAAGAGAGAGGGGTTCTCATCAGGCCTCCCAGGTGTTCTTCCCAACAGCTGTGCTCTTATTCACTCTCTTGGGGCCTCAGTTTGTTTTCCCTGTAAAATGGGCTGGGGTTATGTGATTCGGGGAGATGTGGGTGAGGAACATGCCTGTTACTTTAACTCCTCAAATACCAGATAGTATTTTTGCCAAGTGTTCAGGGACCTTCACATGAAAGGCACAGAGCCTCAGAGAGAGTACACAGGGCACACCCCAGGTTGGTTCTTCCTGGTGTGGAGCTTTGCGGTGTGGTCCATCTTGTGCACTTTCAAGTTTGAGAGTCACTGTCTGAGCATAGGGAGATAATCCAGATGACTGCAGAGGAGCCCTGGAATGCTGGGGCTGGCTGCCACCGCATGACTCAGTCAGTGTCCACCAACAGCTGAGCCATGAGAACTGCAAAATGGGTCAGATGAAAGCAAAACCCTGGCTTGATACACCCCCCACTTAATGCATATGCCCAAACCCTGAAAACTATGACAGTTTAATGAGGGTTGGTCAGGGGGAGGGCAGGGCCTTGGGTGTGGACACTGCCTTTGCTGGGTTATGTCAACTACGGGACAAAGAAGCTCCATCAGGGATCCTGTCCCCAGATGTCCGTGGGCCTGGGCTCACCGAGCATGGGCCCCTTCTTGACAGATCTCTGGAGCCTCAGCTTCAACTAAGAGCTGACTCCAGGTTCCTAAAAAGCCAGGGGTCAGAGCTGGTGCAGGGGGCCGGCCACCATGGTCTCTGCCACCAACAGCTGCTTGAAACCACCACATGGGTTCTCGGCTTCCCCTCCACCTACTCTGCCCTCTGCAGCCTCCCAGAGCTTCCCCTCCCCGTGCTGGGGCCAGATCTGATTTAGATTATTTCACTTTTCATGCAGGTATTTTCCTTTTATTCCTATTGCCCCCCAGTGACCCACTCTGAAGTCTATGGGTGACTTTGACTCCAGGATTTGGCTCTGGAAATGAGGGTCATACATAACCTTTGTCTTACAGTGTTATCATGAGGGTCCCATGAGATAGTGCCGGAGCAGCATGTGACTGGGGCAGCACCTGGCATTCAGGAGGCACTCAAACAATGGCCATTTCTCACGCCCTTCTCCTTTGCATCTGGGTTGGTTGGCCCCGAGCTTGGAAAGGGGGTGCTCTTAGACATTTATCAAAGGCTCAGTCCTTGAAAGAACCAGTTAGTTTGGCCTAAAAGAAACTTTAGTCCCCAGCCCCCAACAATGCCTAATCTTCCATCCCTCAAGGGAGGGGGCACGGAGGACCTGACAGAGGGGGTGTGGATGGCTCAGCTCAGCTGCCCCTGCTGCAGGAGGAGCAGCTCAGAGACATCTTCAGAAGGAGAGACAGACAGCGCCTGGAAGCCTCAGCCTCACCAGGTCTCGGATAGATGGGCAGGCAGTTGCTGGTGCAGAGTTAACCAGCCACGAATCCTTTCGCAGCACTGGTGGCTTGGGATATTATCTTCCCATGCGGAGGTTCCTGAGCTTACGTAGGGCTGGGTGGATTCTCCTGGCACCAAAGAGTGAAGAACGGAACTTTGAGCGTGATGCCATGGAGAACATTCTCTGGTTCATCCTTGCACCACACCCCTTCCCTAGGGAAGCACTGACATCTTCCAGCCCAGCTGAGCCCTCATTGTCCTCCGGGAGCCCTTGCCAACCAGTGTTGAATCTCTCCCAGTCTCTGGCAGGACCCTGGCTTCTGCCTTTCAGTGATCACACAGGGGGTGTTGGCCAGATTGGCTGATGTCCACCCTCAGCCCCGCCCCTCCTTGACAAGTTTAGGCTCCTCCACAAAGAAAGGGGGCTTGGTGAAGGAGTAAGACTTTCCCCAGATGAGAACATGTGTGTGAATTCCCTGGATTCTCAGCAATTTCATGGCCGCCCAGAGTCAGGAGGGCCTTAAAGGTCATTACAGGTCAAGCAATCTGTCAGTTCCCTACACACACCACATCTGGGCAGATGTGGCCTTGGTCCTGGGGAGCTTGGTCAGGAGGAGGGAGAAGATGCCACACATAGCTTCCCCTCCTTTGGGGAAAGGAGTGGAGGGGGCGGGAGGGTCTGACTCTCGCTCCCACGGCACCTGCCCAGTGGTCTTGGGGAGGTTCGCCCCCTCCTTGCTATCATCGAGAGCTGTTACTGCATAGGGGGAGGTGAAGGGGAGGGCTTCTCTGTCAATCCCATCACGCCTCTGGCCTTCTGGTTTCCCCTGCAGATGCTCCAGTGGCTTTGACCGCTACCGCCAGGAGTGGCTGTCCTATGGCTGTGCCCAGGAGGTGAGAGGCTTAAGTGAGCCAGTTGTGGGGAAGAGCAGGGCTGCTAGCTCGGGTAGCTCTTCTCAAGGCATCTCGGGCTCTTGATGAAATTCTCCCCTCCACCTGGGGCTTGTCTCCCTGTCTGCTCTGAGCCAATTAGACCCACGTGGGAGGTTTCCGAGGGCTCGATAGGTCCCTGAGACAAGCACTTCTGGGGACTTGGCCTGGAGCTGGCAGCTCTCCAGGGGCTCTTTTGGTCCTTACAGAGGGTACGTTGGGCGTGGCCTTGGCCACAGCGGGATCCTCCGGGAGGCTGTGCACCTGGTGGTGTTCAAAAAGCGACTCCCGGCTCCAGTCCTCCGGCATTTGAGGAAGGCAGTGGTTCTGGGAACGAGGAGGGTTGTTCCTGGCACCTCCCATTTAGAATCCCATGCAGGTTCCTTCTCACTGCTGGAATTTTCCATGAATGCTCAACACTTTGACTCTGGGTGGGGAGCATCCAATTCTCACACCTTATACTGACACAGACGCTTTCATCCATGCATCCTTCCCCCCTCCCTTCCTCTCTCCATTGCAGTACAAGCACAGCGCATGCGCCCAGCACTTCCCCGCATGCTGCCCTGCACTTGCTCTGATTTAATCCTAACACGGTCCCCGGGAGCTGGGGGCCAGTGCCCCCACTGACCGGAGCGGGAAACTGAGGCTCAGAGAGGTTTAGTGATTTGGCCTGCAGCTCACAGCTGGTAAGATGGTGAAGGTGCCAGGCCCAGCATTTAAATGCGAACCCCCAGAATTACTGCTATGTGCTCACCACCATCTGCTTTATCAGTAAGGCTGGGTGAGCTGTTTCTGGCCTTTAAAAAAAAAAAAAAAAAAAAAAAACTTTGTCCATCCAGAAGCCTACTTCTGACGTTGACTGTTGGTGAACGTACAGATTCCCTTTATTTAAGATTGGCATCTCAGCTCCTTCTTTCAGGAAGGATTCGAAGCAGCTGACAGATAAATTGCCCTGTAAGATAAGACGCTTTCAGGATAAAGTGGAAAGCTTAAATGTATTCAGAGCCCAGCTTTGGTTAGATTACCATGCTTGGGCCACGCACCGGAATCTTAAATCTTCTGGCCGCTGAGGGATGCAAGCGCCCCACCATCCTCCTGTGTGCAGCACGGCCGCCGGCGAGGCCTCTGTCCAGGGCAGCACAGGATCTCTCTTGCAGGCAGAGGGCAGGACGTGTGAGGACTTCCAGGACGAGGACTCCTTCTCGTCCTCCCCCGACAGCTCCTTCAGCCCCTTTGACGGAGACCTCACCACCACCTCCTCTTCCGTCTTCGTCGACAGCCTCACCACGGAAGGTAAGAGCTGGGAGGAGCCACCGCCCTGGAGCATCACTGTCCCTGGGGATTATCTCAGGGAACAGGGTTGCTCCATCCTTTCACACCTGAGGCTCCAAGAGTGGGGGCACTTGCTGGTGAGAGGCAGAAGCCAGGTTTAGAGCGAGTGGACTCCACGCCCATATCAGGGCTGTGGGACGGAATTCACTGTGGCGAGGGGAAAAATTACTGTCCCAGCACACCGCCAGGTATTTTATATAATATCACGGTTCATCTTAATAGCGATCCTTAGAGAACCTGTGACGTCTTAGCATCCCTGTAGCAGGTATGAACTCAGTCCACACACTCAGACGTCAGGGAAAGATTGCCTGATTTTTCTGACTTCCCTTCCGGCTCCCACCCCTCGCCAAGCTGGGCTGGTGGGGAGTTCCACCCCTGCTGTCCTGGGACTTGGCTACCCAGTCCTGTGACATCCAGCGGGCAGAGGGTAGGGTGGGGCAGCTCTGACCATCTTGGGTTGCTACTGATCCATCTCTGCTTCTTCAGGCCTGGGTGTCCCTGGGGCCTTCTCTGCCATCCCCATGTTACCGCTGGAAGGGTGACTGCTGGGTTCTTGTCCTCTCAAGGGAAAGAATTCAATTGAGAGACATAGAGTAGTTTTAAGCAGCAAGAGTTTTATTAAGCAAAGCAAAAGTACACCCTCAAGAAGGGAAGACAGTGAGCTGTCTAGGCACCAGAAGCAGCCCTGCAGGGAGGGTAGGGCTGGGTTTTTCAAAATCGTGGAAAGTCCCTCCCTGTGTGCTGCATCATTGGATTGACAAGTTGATTGACAGCTTTAGGTTATATGACTTTGCTCCTTGTATGCAGGCACTTACCCATAAGCACCCAATCAGAAATGGGGGTGAGGGTGGGGAACCACAATGCTAATTTATTATAAATACCGCATAATGAACGCCAGGTTAGTCTGAGTCACCTCTTAGGTCTGGGTGCACCTGTGCCAACTGGTGCTGATGGTTTGGAAAACCCTGTTGGGTTTTCAATATCTTGCTTGGTCCTGATAAGGCTGGAAACTTAGCGGTCCTTAACCACAAAAAGGGAGGATCTCTGGGCATGTTCTGGTCACCAGTGTCCAGGTGGGGAGGGAAAGATGACCCCATCTAGGATGGGGCGGGACCCACTCACGTCTGACTAGCTACCTAACACCGTCTTTAGTTCCACGGTCCGTTTCTTCCCATTTCTTTGAGTCCAGTTCTCAGAATTGTGGCAGCTTATGTCATGGCTACAGTCTGGTCATCATGTAGTTAACTTCTTCCACCTGATGGGGATTTCAGTATCTATAAGACAGCTCAAATGATACGGCTCAGAATATTATCTATAGCCCTTGAAGAGGAACTAAAGGTCCTTGACTATGCTTAATGCCTAGACTATTATTATGCAGTCTTATTGGACTACTTCCCCTTGTTTCTGCATCTTCTCACATCTCTGATTAAACTTATTCTTTGGCTAAAGTTTTTCCACAGACAAAAGGTAGGCTGAGGACATGGGGGGCAAGGACCGTAGGGTCCTGCTCCGTTTCACCCAGGCCTGGGGTCTTATTGAAGCTGCTAGAGGTCCAGCCACCCTGTGGGGAACCCCGTGCAGGCTCCTCGGATTCTTTGGCTATCTCTGAGAAATTCCTCCCTCATCCTTTTTCAATACGTGGCATCTAGGTTTTAGCCACTTGCCCTAAGTCTAAGACTGAAAGACTTATGGGCTCTTACCACTTCCCCTGAGCGAGATTACCTGTTTGAAAGGGGCAAATGGAAAGCAGGAAAGGAGAAAAAAGTTAATATTTTTAAACATTATTCATCCACAATCCCATTTTATCGACAAGGAAATGGGCTCATAAGGAGCAAAGTAGTTTGCTCAGTGGTGGAATGTTCTTTTCGTGGTGCCCCCCTGACTTTTTAAATGCAGCCTAGAGGACTGGAGAGCAGGAACCCATGGATCTGGCTGGAGGGACGTGAACAGTTGATAGAAAGAGAAAATATTTAAGGGCACTGACCATGTGCCACATAGGGTGGTAACATTGTGCACCCACTAATATTCACTTAGTCTTCCTAACAATCCTGTACATTGATGTAGTTTGATCCTCATTTTACAGAGGAGACACTATGGCTCAGAGAGGTTGATAGCTTGCCCAAGGTCACACAGCCAGGAAGAGGTGGAGTCAGGTCTCATCTAGCTCCAAAAGCAGCAGTCTTGCCCCTCGACCCCACTGCCTTTCTCAGTGCTGAAAAAAAATAGAAAAGCATCTTCATGGATTCAATGGGTGGAAAAATAGGGAAGGGTGAACAAGTGGGCAGATTCAGACAGGTCCCAGCACTCTGAACTTGCCCAGGAATAACAAGTAACTGGTTAAAGCTCAGGTATTGAGAGCAGAGACTGTGCTAGTGCTGCGAGGGATTCAATAAATCAAATGAAAAATGACACAGGAGGAGATCTTGCCTTCAGGGAGTTAATAACTGAGTCCAGGGGTGACCTTCCAGTTAAAGGAAACTCTACTTAAAAAGAAGAACCCCTGGCCAGTCACGCCTGAGTTAACCCTATGTGCTACTGAGGGCACGGTCTGAGCCCAGAGCTGGGCTGGGGGCTGCACACCCCGTCCTCCAGGTCAGAACCCAGCCTTTCCCTCAGAGGTTTATGTCTTCATGGGGCATAGTGCCTGAGGCCAGAAGGGTGTCTGTGTGGGCATGGAGAGCCCAGCGCATGGCATCTGGGGGCTGGATTCAAATCACTTGGAAGTATTCTCCATTTCTCCCGGGTTATTGCCCTGATGAGCTGTCCCTACATAGAGGCAGCGTGTTCTGTTTATCAGTTTTATCATGTGTGTGTCTTCTATCAGCCCAGGAATGTGTCATTTCTGTTTGCTGTGTAATAGTCCCCAAAAGAAAAACATATGTCCTTCCAGTCCTGGAGGGGGTGGTAGAGATTGTTAGGTTACCTCTACAAGAAAAGAACTGGGGGGACTTCCCTGGTGGTCCAGTGGTTAGGACTCCATGCTTCCACTGCAGGGGGCACAACTTTGATCCCTATCAGGGAACTAAGATCCTGCAAGCCATGTGGTGCAGCCAAAAAAAAAAAGAAAGAAAGAAAAGAAAAATTGATAAAGACTTCCCCCCACCCCAAACTCTCAAGGTGTCCGGAGGGACAGGTTTGGGTCACTCCCTGCCTGTGCAATTATAACCCACACAGGGAGACTTACTGGAGGCAGAGTATATCTCGGGGTCCAGGAAGACGTTGTGAATGAAGGGGATACAGCACTTCAGCCAGGGGGACCCACCCGGTCAGAGCAGAGCTGGAGAGCAGAGAAGTTAGTGAGAGCAGCTGCTGGAGGGTGTGTGGAGCTCTTCTGTCACCAGCCAGCCAGAGGAACGGAGAGGACCCGGGGAGCAGGAGGTATGGGGGCTGGATTCTAAGAGTTGTTCACTTGCTTAAATGCTGCCCACTTAAGTGAACCAGAATGACCTCAGAATGGCAAGCAGCTGCCACAAAGCCCATGCATTTTATTCTAAGGACAGACAGGCACTGACCCGGAATAACTGTGTGCAACATAAGGGCTCACCTGATGAGCAGCTGAACAGAACATGTTGGTAGCAGCCAGAAGTGACCACTAACTACAGAAAATGCCCACTCATTCACTAGACATTACACGCATTTCTTCTCTCTGTGAGTTTTCATGGGTCTGGGCCACAGTCCATTAATGAGGGAATCAGTTTGCATTCTGTGGACCCCCAACAAGGTGGCAGGTGGTAACCAGCCCTCGGTGAGTGGGAGAAAAGTTGCTGTGAGCACAGGGTCGTCACCTTCAGTCACCTTGTGGGAGGGACTGGTAGGTGTCCTTTTGTCTGTCAAGGGTAGATGTGGACTGGGCTACAATGGATTTCCAATGGTCTAGATTCAAAACAAGTTGATTCCAATCAAGTTAATTTGTCCAAAGATGTTTAGGGTTACTTTGGTTAGTGTTGAGTAACCAATTCATCATTTCAACTTGTAGTAACAAAATAGATTCAGAGGCATACATAAATACCTAGTGTATTGAAATTCCTGAAGAAAACGTATCTTTCTATTATATGCCTACAACTGTCTATTTGTTTTGTTTTACTTTGAATTTTTAGGGGTGCTTTTTATCATTTTATTTTATTATTATTATTTTTTAAATTTATTTCTTCATTTTTGGCTGCGTTGGGTCTTCGCTGCTGTGTGCAGGCTTTGTCTAGTTGCAGTGAGCAGGGGCTACTCTTCGTTGCGGTGCGTGGGTTTCTCATTGTGGTGGCTTCTCTTGTTGCAGAGCATGGGCCCTAGGCGCGCCGTCTTCAGTAGTTGTGGCACGCGGGCTCATGGGGTCTAGAGCGCAGGCTCAGTAGTTGTGGCTCACAAGGTTAGTTGCTCCGCGGCATGTGGGATCTTCCCAGACCAGGGCTCGAACCCGTGTCCCCTGAATTGGCAGGCGGATTCTTAACCACTGAGCCACCAGGGAAGTCCCGAGGAGTGCTTTTTAAATTTAACTTTTTTATAAATTATGTAACAGTTAAATGATAATTACCATGGTTCCAAAGTCAAATCTACAAAGGTAGCTCTGTTCAAAGAAGTTTAGTTTCTAGTTTTCTCCCCTCCGCCCTATTACCTCTTTCCTCTATGAGGGATCATTTAAAATTTTTCTTATGGTTTATTCTTTCAATATCTAATGTGATTTTTTGATATTTGAAGATTTATTGGCAATGTATAGCAGAGCAGGATGCCCCGTCCAGGCGCTGGAAGTGTAAATAGCTGGGTATTGAGAGGCTCACAGTCTATGGAATCAATGGGACCCAAGATGCCACAGAAACAGATACCAAATGCAATGGGACACAGGGGAGGACACACCCATCTGTCCTCCGGGAAGTGATGGGCCTGCACCAGGACTAGGGTGAGGCAAGTGAGGCACTCAGGGCAGGTATCAAGTTTAAGGAGGCACCAAAAAAAAAAAAAAAAAAGCAATAATTAAGATAATAATCTTTTCTTGCAATATTTGTAAACATCAAAATTAATGCCAAAAATTCCATAATAAACAAAATTTCAAAAAATTCTAAAAAGACAGGATCAGACCCTGTGTCATGTGTATCACCCTAGCCCCAGCCCTGCAGGGGGCATTTCAGGGGTGGGACTTTTTTTTTTTTTTTTTTTTTTTTTGTGGTACGTGGGCCTCTCACTGTTGTGGCCTCTCCCATCGCGGAGCACAGTCTCCGGACGCACAGGCTCAGCGGCCATGGCTCATGGGCCCAGCCGCTCCGCGGCATGTGGGATCCTCCCTGACCGGGGCACGAACCCGTGTCCCCTGCATCGGCAGGCAGACTCTCAACCACTGCGCCACCAGGGAAGCCCCAGGGGTGGGACTTTTGAAAGAGAAGGGGAGGAACATGCAGCAGCTCAGAGACCTGAGAGGGCTCCAAGGTCAGCAGAGCCTTGGGTAGCTTGTCACAAACACTGACACGCTGTTGAGTTGTGGCCAGTGGTAGGAGAAAAGAAGATTGGGACACACTGAGAAGGGCCTTGAACATCTGTGAACAAAGGGGAGCCAGTGAAAGCCTTTAAAATGAGGAGGATGGTGGAGGTGCTAGAGGGGAAGGAGGAACGAAGTGCAGGTTGCAGGCCCTACATTGTGGAAGGTTCCGCTGGTTTAGCGTTTTGATGCCTGAAGCAGTCATCTCCAGTCATCTAGAGCATTCTCCTGACATGGAATTCTTGCTGTCCTTTCCCCATAGGAATTTGTGGGGAGGAGCCACAGGAAGGGCCAACCTTTGGAACTTATTTAGGAGGCTGCAAGATACACTCCTTGAGGTGTAGAGGGAGTGTGTTGTACCCTGGGAAGTCTCCAAGCAGATTCGATCTTGTGACACACACACGTCTCCTCAAATCCTTCCTCAGCTTCCCGCTGCCCCTTAGGAGACTGCCCCGTAGGCCCTCAACTTGGCTTTCCAGACAGCTGATCCCCCCACCCCCCGCTTCACCCTCCTCTCACCACCCTTCACTCACATCCTCGCTACCCTCCAGCTGCACTGAACTGCTTTCTTTGTCTCAAGTGGCCAAGCTCTTGCTGACTCCAGCCTTTGCCCCCACTCTCTCCTCTGTCTGGGACGCTTTCTCCCAGCCCCATAGCTCATCCCTCCTTCTTGACCCCCTTTGTCTGGGTGAGGCCCCCAGTCGGAGTCAACTCCCAGTAAACACTCAGTAAATAGTTGTTGAATGTGTGAACACTACGAAAAGTTGGCTTGTCTGTGGCCTTCTCCCTTTACACGGCTGCGTGACTTTGAGCAAGTCACCTCCCCTCTCTGTGCTTCAGTTTCCCAGCCTTCAAAATGAAGGGTTGGACTGGAACCTCCCTAAAGTCTCATCCAGACCTAGTGACAGAGGCCATCATGATTCCACTAATCTTGTGCCTTCTCTCCTTTCCCTTTGAAGATGACACCACGTTGAACCCCTATGCAGAAGGAGAGGGTGAGTGCAGAACTGCCTGCACCTCTCCATCACACCACTGCCTCTTGGACCCACCCTGGAAGAGGGTGCAGCCGTCTCCTGGCCTTTTTGCTTTTACTCTGAGTGGGGGAGGGGGAAACAACAGCAGCCTGCGCTTCCCAGACTTCCTGCTGGGTGGGAAGGCAGGGGGCTTCTGGGAACAGACCCCCTAGACTGAAGGAGCAAATCTACATCTAGACATTTCTCATCTCAGCCAGGAGCCTCCTGTGGTTCTTCTCCTGGCCTCTGTGGCCCTTGAGTATCCTCTTCCCTGATAGGAGTGAGAGGAGGAAGTGAGGGCTAAGCTAGGGCAGGCATGGCTGTGTGGGCCTGTGGCCCTGGCTTCTGTCCCCAGGGGCCTCCCAGCCAATGAGGGGTGGAGAGCAGCTCCTCTCACTCAAGTGGCATTTGATTCCCAACCTGGCTTGGCAGAGAGTACATAAACATTGCCCACCGCAATTTTTACAGGGCGCCAGAAGGTGGGGTCCCCTTTCCCCAGGACTGCCTGGGGGATAACCTCCTCTCTGGGGACATGGGTGACCCCGCCTCCCCTGCCCTTTGCCCAGAGCCAGCTCAAGCCCTTGCTGCAACTACCACAAAGGGGAGATGGAAGAGCCTTCCAGCCCCAGGGGCTGGGAGACTGTTACCTGGGCTCCAGCAGGAGAGGAGGGGCTGTTAACGCAGCACATCTTGATGGGGTCTCCCACGGGAGATGGAGCCATTGCTGCTCTGTGGGCTGTGGGTGTGAGTGTACACGTGTGTCTGTTGGGCTGGGGGGAAGCAGGGGGCCCTGGGCCGCGTTCCCCTTGCTCTGCACCATGTGCTCATCATCCCAAGCTCTTCCCCTCAGATCATAGGGTCACTGAAGGCTGAGGTCTGATGGCCAGCTCAGGAGAGGCCAGCTTGGGGCGTGTCATCGCAGCTCCCCCAGCTCTTGGCAGATAGAGGCATGAACCACGCACAGGAGTGCCCCAGGATAGTTTCTCTCCTGGTTTTTTTTTTCTGCTGACAGAGAAAAGGGGATGGGGAACATAATGATTTTGGATGCACACAACATCTTATTAAAAATCTCTACCCCCTGTTGACTCCCACTCCACCCACCAGCGATGTAAAGTGGGTTCAATATTTGTGTTGCTTACATGCTCATCTGTCTTCTCTATGTCGTTATCTCCACATCCTTTTAGGGTAGGGAGAAGGAGCAAAAGCCCACCCCAGGTAATATCAGGGAACTAGGTTTCTTGGTGGCTGGCACTCACTGTGTCCTTGGACAAATCACTTCATCTCTCTGTATTTCCATTCCTTCAGCCGTACGAGAAAAGGGTTGGACTGCATGAGCTTCCAGCTCGATAGTCTATGGAAAATACCCAGTCTTCTCCTGGGGAATGTATTTCAAATGCTTGGAATGTCCACAAAGAGTGTCTACTGGTTTATTAGCCCTCAGAGTGTCTAGTTCATTTCTTTTATTGAGTTCCTCTGATGGGTCTGCCAATTTTTCTAAGAGTTGAAAACACAGAGATGAATAAGACACTGTCCTTGCCCTACAGGAGGTCACAATCTGGTCATGGACAGTGACAGGTAAAAATGTGGTCATTTTGCTATCATAATAGCTAACACTTTTTAAAGTTGTGCAAGATACCAGCCGTGATCCTCAGCAGTTGACAAGAATTATCTCATTTTCACCCTCTCAGTAACCCTACCAGGTACTTAACATTATTACCCTTGTGCTACAGAAACAATAACCGAGACACAGAGAAGTTAAATAATTTGCCCAAGGTCACACAGCTCGTAAGTAGCAGAGCCTGGATTTGAATCCAGGCAGCCAGACTCCAGATCCCAACTCTTAACCATCACATGCCCTTTGTGAATTCCTTAAAAGAACTTATATGGGATGCATACTGGAGAGAAATTTTATGATCCTTAGTAGACATTTGGGCAACTTTTAAGTGATTTTGGAAAACCACCTGAACCGTGCTAAGAACAAAGTTAATGTCATACTCATAATGGTTCCACCGACTCCACCTTTTCATGTATTTGATAAGTAGACCTGAAGGTTCAGTCGGCTTTCATCTCTGGGACTTTGTCAGAACCCAGGACCCCATGACCCCACCTTCCTTGCTCCCCTGACCTAATGGTCTCTCCACAGGCCTTCAGAACAACCTGTCCCCCAAGACAAAGGGCCCCCCCTTGCACCTGGGCACCATCGTGGGCATCGTGCTGGCCATCCTCCTCTTGGCGGCCATCATCCTGGCTGGGATCTACATCAGTGGCCACCCCACCTCCAACGCTGCGCTCTTCTTCATCGAGGTCAGTGCGGGATTGGGCCGCCTCTCTGGCGTCTGCATCAGTGTTTCCCCAGCCTTTCAGTACCTGCCTCTCCCCATCTCATCCCTCACCCGCCACGTGCCAGCCTCCTGTTTCCACCTGAGGGGCTTCATTGACTCCATCCAGGCACATCTTGCACTGCCGGGCGCCCTCTGAGTCCCGAGCCCCCCAGGGCTTGACCCCTCAGGACACCTCCGGGCCTCTTGCCCTGTTGAACAGCCTCTGCTTTTGCGCTCCCATTTGTGAAATCAGAACAGTCCCCAGAAGAAAGAAAGAGGCCAAAAATGCCTCACATGACCCTTGAGTGCTGTGCAACCATCCCTAATGATTTATGGTCTCTCACACCCAAATTCCAGGCCTGGTGCTTATTCAAAGCCATAATGGAACTGAGGTCTCTGCCCCTTGGCCTGCTGTGTGCGATTTTCGATTAGATTTGACAGGCCATAGTAATCATAAGAGTTGCTCTGTCTGGGAGCCTTTGTTGAGGAGGCTGCAGTTTGCAACATCTCAGGATTCAGAAGAGCCAGCCTGAGGTGCAGCATGGGAAGTAAGGCCTGGGCCCCTTCACTCTGGGCCACAGAGCTCAGCCGGCATCTGACCAGCTCTCTGAATCCTACAGTGATGGGGCCTCTGGGACTGCAATCCTCCACATGGGTCACAAGCCCCCGACCTCATCACCCAGAGGCCTAGGTGGTTCCCTCCTCTCTGTTTAGATGCCCCCTGTTTCTTATGAATTCTAACCAGTCATTCTTAGGTTAAGATTAAGACCTCCTGAGGCTAAGACCAACCTTGTTTCAGCTGGGGAACCTGCAGATCCCCAGCCACAGGGATGCTGACCAGAGGTCTGATGCAGGCCTGGGAATCTGCATTTCCTTCAGCTCCCCAGCTCTGATGCAGGACCTGTACTATCTGGAGGGTTATCTTAGCATTTCCAGAGCCTCCCAGATCATTCCATCTCTCACCCACTCGCTCACTTTCCACAGTCTCAGGACTCCACTCAGTGTGCTGCTGAGCTTTTCACCTTGTGTCCTGCAGGCCACGCGGCGAGGAATAAAATGACCTCTTCCTTCCCAACTCCTGGGGCTCCCAGCAGGTTTCCCAGGGGGGCGAAGGATCACAGCCGGGAGCCTTCTGGGGGAGAGGGCCCTAAACTTCACCCTCCGCCAGCACCTTTGAGAAGTGCTCAGAGCCGCCCCCGGGGGAAGGGGGAGGGGGAGGGTCCCGGGGGAGGGATCGTGCCCGCTGACTCTGCGCCTGTGTCCCCGCAGCGGAGACCTCGCCGCTGGCCGGCCATGAAGTTCCGCAGCCACCTTAACCATTCCACCTACACAGAAGTTGAGCCCTCAGGCCACGAGAAGGAGGGCTTCGTGGAGGCCGAGCAGTGCTGAGAGCGCCAGGTCTCCCTTGGAAGGGTAGGAAGGAAGACCCGGGGACCTCAGCAAACATGAGTCAAAGCAAAGCAGAGAAGTGACTTTCCTTGGCCTCCTCTGAACACACCCTGGCTGGGAAGCTGAGCCCATGGTCTGTGGTGCCAGAGCTATAGTTTGGCCATCACACCCCAACTATTGAAGCAGGAGGCAGAAAAGCAACCACATTGAATTTTTAAGGAACAGTAACCTAATTTCAGCCTGTTTTGATGCCAGGGGTCTCCCCTTCTGAGTCTCTCAGTGGTCTACTCTGTAGCTGCCTCAGAGGTCCCCTCCCACCTGGAGACGGCCAGATGCCTTGCTCCGGTCACCTGACGCCCCTGCATATGACACAAGAAAACCCAGTTCTAGACTGAGGCCGCTGTATTCCAGGGTCCATAGACTCCAGAGCTGGTCCTCAAGGCTATGGATGCAGCATATTTTGCCCCAGCTTCTGTGCTCTGGAAGTCTGAAGAAGGAGTTCTCTCCATCTGTTAAAACACAGGTATGGCTGCTCCCAGCCCGTTTGGCAAGCCACTGACTGGCATGCTGGCATCAGAAGAAAGCCAAATGAGAGAAGAAAGAACTTGTGGGAAGATTGTATTTTTAGGCTTCACTACCCCAGCTTGACCTTTCTGCTGAGAACCAGTACTTCTGCAACAAACGTGTGTTGCCCGTGTTGCAGGCTTTATCCAACTGCGGCCCAGCCCGGGCCTGGCGAGCCGTGCTGTGCATGGCCACGTCTACCCTGCGGGCTCTTCATTCCAATGGCACGTTTGATGTCCACTGTATTCACTGGCCTGGTCTTCCGTCAGTGCCAGTAAGTACCTCCAAAGGCAGGGCCTGCCTGATTAATATTTTTCCTCCTCTGAGCTGGAATTTTATAGCCATTAAAGAGAAACAAGGTGGAGAGAGGACTTCTTGAAACATACCCAGCAGGGAACTTCAGTTGGATTCTGTTGAAAAGCAAAGCCTCCAGAGGGATTGGGATAGAGGAAGCTGGTGTGGGAAAGAGAGACTTTATACGTAAGACCTTGACCTGGAAAGTTGCTTGCATCTCCCCAGCTCTGCCGGGCAGAGAGTTCTTGGGGCAGAGAGTTTAGGCTCCCAAACGTAACCTGGTTTTAAGGGAGTTCTGTCCCAGGGATGAGTTGGGGTTGCTTCTGAAGAGCATTTCAAGTGAAAACCTATAGTTCACCCTCATTCAAAGTAAAAAACATCATCAGCAAATAAACATTAAATCACAGTCTCCACTTAGTCACATCCTTTTATGCATGTCACTGGGATGCTGCCAAAGAAAGAAGTTAGTTTAAATACAAGGCCTCCTGAGGTGGGGGTACGGAGTCTGCAAATAACCCGGCACATCCAAACACTGCGCTGAAGGTTTTCCAGATGTTTCATGGTTTATCATTGGTGAGGATGGTAACAATCAGAGTGGGAAACATTCTTCATAAACCAGGCAAGGAATAGCTATGGTTTTGAGAAATCGTATCAGAATTTGAGAAAGTAAAAAGATAATGCAGCAAAGAGAATAGGGTTCTTTTCAAGCCCCTGAAGGACAGAAAGGTCTGAAACAGAGCTCTCTTAATGGGAAAATTGCATCCAGGCACTGAAATACTCTGGGCTCCCAGCGCTGCTGGCTGGCAGGAGGGTGATTTTTGCCCTTGCCTGACCAGCAGAGCATCTATGACCTTTGTGTGTCTAAAATGACCAGTGGGGCAGTCCCCATTGTGGCCAAATGCAGTGCACAGCTCCATGGATCCCACTCCCAAACTCCAGCACACTTCTTCCTAATGCGAGCTCTTCTGATTGTTCCGCTTCCTGGAGGGGAAGAACACGAGTGAAGAAACGGGAGGTGATGTCCTGAGGTCTCTGCCAGTAGCACTGCAGGTAGAGGAGAGAAAGCATGAGTAGCTCGGGCCAGTCACAGCAAGCCTAGCTGGCGCCTGGGATGACAGCGGTGAGGGCAGTGGAGCTGTTTGGCAGCAGGTAGCCGGGTTTGTTAATAGCAAAAAAGAACTAAAGATGTGTCCCTAAGAGAGGTCCCTGGACATTAAGAGTCCCTCAAGCCAAAACAAAGTGCTCCCAGGAAACAGCCAGCAACTCGCAGAGTTAACACTGGTTCCCAGATATCCTTAGGATCTCTCACAAGATCAAGCATCTCTTAGACCCAGGAGTTTTACTCCTAGGTTTAGAGCGGGTTCTTTGGGTAACTATAGAGAGAGACTCACCTGCACAGTGAGTGACCAGAAGGAGACAGGGGTTTCATGGTCAACCAGCGAAGTGGTACTTCTGTGCTGTGCTGTGCACAGTCCACCACAAAGAGCTTGCAAACTTCCGGTCCCCTCCACCCCCCAGGCAGATACAATTACCAAGGAGAGCAGGTGGTCAGCAGGTCCTTGCTTCCCTACCTGGTGCCTTTGAGCGTCCTCACAGGGATCCCACTGGAGGAGGTGGATGGGTCCATGAAAGCTCATCACTGTGACAGGAAGCTTCAACCCCTTGAAACAGCTGTCTGTGTTGTACCCAGAAATCAGAAGCTCCCAGGGAGGCTCTGTTTTACACCAGAACTCTTAAGAGAGCCAACAGGAAAATGAGAAGAAGAAGAAGAAGCAGGCAGAGGCCAAGTGTGAGAGGAGACCCCTGGATCAGGCTGTGAGCACAACTTAGTTCCCCTTTAATCAGCTGCCCCTAGATTTGTGGATGTGTCCAGTCAGGTCCCTGGGGTTTCTGATTCTAGAACATGTGTGCATATAAGCCCAGCCACCAACCCCAGTACCCAGAAATGCCCCAGGAAGAGCAGATGGGGTTTTCAAGCTTGACTCACTGGCCGTCTCCCTTCCACCATAATTAGGTATCACTAGCCACTCACCCCAGCTGGCCCCTGACTCTGGAAACTGCCTCTTCAGGTCTTCAGGTCTCAGCCTGGAGCCTGAGGTTGAAAATGTCCTTTTGTCACTGTTAGAGGTTCTCAATGGGCCTATGGAAACAATCTTTAAAATGTGTGTGTTTTGCCAGGGCTTGCCTGTGTCATGTATTCTTGTATGTATATATTTAGGTATCTATCTATATTTATAGATAGATTATTGCTTAAAACATTGGATGAGGCTTGTAGCTGTGCTCAGCCTGTAGCTTGTTGTGTTATATTAAGACAGTGGCAAAAGCTGCCAGCCAACCACACTATGTGAAAAGAAAAGTGTTCACCACCAGAGCTGATCACTTATTTCATTGTGGGCAGAGCTAAGACTCTCTTCTCTGGGTACAGGAACAGATAAGAGATTTGCATGAAGCACTGATCAGGGGCCACAGCCAGACTCCCTACACCAGGTGGAGTCACAAATAAAATCAGCCTCTCTGTCTCACCATCTCCACCCTACCCCGCCCCCAACGAAAAGCCACCTGAACTTACAGCACAATTCAAAGGATCTGGGATCTGAGGGCACACTAGCTGTTCTAAATGCAATGTATTCACATATTTAGCGTGAAAATTCCTTGCACGGATTTCAGTGTTAATAAAAGGCAACGTTCATTTACGACTTCTGCAAAATTAAATGCAAAGGATTTTGAGTGACATTCTACAAATCCTCGCACAGACTTTAGTCCTGATGACTGCCAGTTTCTCTAAGGACCTGAGCTAAGGAGCCCAAGAACAGCCTCCAGCAATCGCCCACCAGGGGTGCTCTTCCCAAACTCCAGTCCCACCTCAGGAGAAACAGCCTGGAAACAGACTCCAGCTATTTATCCGTGGTTTGTAAGTCCCCGGAAGTAAACCTCATGGGTTTCTAATCTACTATCTAGAGATACAGAATAAATGTGCTAAGCTGACACTGCCACATTTCTGGAGGCTTTGCATTTGAACCACTTTAGTAGCCTTGTTGTTTTTATTACTTTGCATATTTTGCTCACAAAACATGGTTAAGCAAACCAAAACAAAAAGAGGAAAAATTTGAACTTCTTACAGCCAAAATCAGCTATGCCAAATTTCAGGCTCCTAAAAAGCCAATTTATAAATAAACATGTTGTGTTTGCCAAATAAAGCGGAATGTGTTGGAGAAGGCCATGTGGATTGGTGAGAAAGCCCCCCAGCTGCTCCACAGCGCGTCAGGAGGCGGAGCTGCAGCCCCAGCCCTGCCCCTGAGTAGCTGTGTGTTGTCGGCCAAGTCACCCAACTTCTCTGGGCCTCTGCGAAATCAGGAGGTGGAAGGACTAATTGATCTAAGGAGGGGATGTTTTCCTCTCCTTAGCAAATACGCTCATCTGTTTCTGTTTTGTTTTGTTTTTTTCCAGTTCACAAGCAGCTCAGATGGAAGCATCCCTTTCGCTTCCATTATCTTGGTGAAGTGATCAACTTTGTTTGCCCGGGACTTCCCTGGCTCTAACACTGAGAGCCCTGTGTCCCAGGAAACCCCCTAGTCGAGAGCCCACTGGGACAATTGGTTAGTCTATCCTTGGAGTCTATCCCGACCCCATTGGCTGAAGAGATGTTAACAAGCTCAAGTACTTGTAGAGCATCAGAGTCTTGGACTTACCAATTCAAAGTGTGGGCCACACAGGAATCCCCTGGGGGTCATCTGGAAATGCAGAACTCAGCCCCACCCACCCCAGACCTACTGAGTCAGAATCTGCATTTGAGCAACTCCCCAGGTGACTGAGGTGAAATGCATGAACGTTTGAGAAGCATTTCTAGGCAACAATTTTACTGACATGATCACAGCCTGTGTGGGGGGGACATTATTCCCCCATTTCTCAGATGAGGAAACTGAGGCTCAGACAGGTGGTTTACTTATTTATTTATGCATTTGATCAATACTCATTAAGCACATACTGTGTGCCAGACATCATTAAGTGACTTGCCCAAGGTCACACGGCTAGTGAGTAGCTGAGACAGTCCCCAAACCCAGGACTTTGGATTCCCATCCGGGGTTGTTCCCCGGGTACTGCGGGGTGATGCCAGAACCACGTGGCCACAGTGTAACAGGGAAGTTGATTGTAGATTAAACAGAGCCCTTCCAGGCCTGTAGAGAGTCTCAAGAAGATGCAGAAGAACGACGTCAGATACATAGTCTAGGGACTTTCTTGGCGGTCAAGTGGTTAAGACTTGGCGCTTCCAAAGCAGTGGACACGGGTTTGATCCCTGGTTGGGGAACTAAGATCCTGCGTGCCATGCGGCACAGTATGTACTTTTGGGTCCTGAAACTGTGAGCTTATCATCTATTTATTTACACAGCCCAAGAGCTTAAAAATATCCTCATTTTTACTGCTTCCTTCTCACCCGGATCCCCCACTCCAGTGACCCTCCGACGTGAAGGTTTGGAAACACTCTCCGTGAGGCTTTACAGAACACCAAGGCACACCTCGGTGCTTATTTTCTTGAATGGACAGCAATTGATTACTTCATTGTTCCCGTGGGGCTGGAGAGAAGGGAGATGGGGAGGGGAGGGAGAATCCTTACTTGAACTGCTAACACCAAAGAGAAATTCTTCGGGGGACAATTTTTCTGATGTTCATAAAACATTTTTACATTTGGTCCCTAGAGATAGCTCAATCATACCCCCAGTTTTCCACGAAGCTAAAAGCATGGAAAAAGAAACATCTAAATATAAGCCCATAAAATCTCATCATACACTCCCAGGCTTGGGTGAGAACCTTCCCTTCCAGCTTCAGTGTTTCCTCTTCAAATTTTTCTTTTCAGAAACTGACTGTCACCACCAGGGGTTCAGATGGAGTAGCCAAAATGTATGTCTCATCGTGTCCAGCTGAGAAAGCCTGAAAAGCCTCAGAGAATAACAGATCCCATCTATCCTCCACTGATCCGCCTTACATTCCCCTCCGTTTAGACCCCGTTTTGAATACACAGTTTTGCTGCTCTCAGCAAACTTGGACGCAGTGGGTCCGGTGCCTAATGGTGGTCGTTTTGCCTTTACTCCCCTCCCCCAAGGAAAAGTAAGTAATTCCCAGAGCCCCCCTCAAGGTCAAAAGGGCAGCCTGCTCCAGGGCCCACAGTCTCCAGTGGCCAGTGCTGCAGACACCCCTCTCTGTTCCTTGGTTTTGTTGGGTTGCACCCCACAGGCCTACAAGGCCTGTGCTTGCCCAGATTCAAGACCAAAGAAAGAGCCCAGGGCCTCCCTGGTGGCGCAGTGGTTGAGAGTCCGCCTGCCGATGCAGGGGATACGGGTTCGTGCCCCGGTCTGGGAGGATCCCATATGCCGCGGAGCGGCTGGGCCCGTGAGCCATGGCTGCTGAGCCTGCGCATCCGGAGCCTGTGCTCCGCAACGGGAGAGGCCACAACAGTGAGAGGCCCGCATACCACAAAAAAAAAAAAAAAAAAAAAAGAAAGAGCCCAGAGTCAGCAACAGAGACATCAATGGTTTAATGGATGGGGGAGCTTACACGTCTGAAGCAGGGTCCTGGAGCGACACCCCGCCATGTGCAGCAGACGGGCAGCCCATGGTGGCAGTCTTTGCTCCCAGGGGGAAGGAGTTGCCAGTTACAGGGAAATTGACATCAGGTGGGCTCATTAGTCACCAGGGAAACCCGTAGAAGGGCACGCCCCTCACTACCCCTTTAACTAGAACAATCACTAGCTGGGGCCTGGGCCAAGTACCTAGGAAGGTCAGGCATGTGTGTAAGATATAGGCGAAGCATAGGCACTGGTCGGGCTGGGGATGTACAGAGAGCAAGAGAACAGCCATCTTAAGTGGCCCAACCATACAGGGCCCTTCTCCCTCAAGGCCTCTGTGCTCACAACTCTGGGCATTAGCAATGCTTACTTACAAGGCCCTGATCTGCTTATTTTTGTCCTCTGACATGATGATGATGGGGGGGTGGGTGGCAGCTCACATTTGCTAAGCACTGACTGTGTTCCAGGCACTGTTTTATGAGAGTTATTTGTATTATCACCTATGGGGCAGATGCTACTGTTATCTCTACAGAGAGGCCACTGAGGCTCAGAGCGAGAGGGAATTTGCTCAAGGTCACCAGCAAGGTCACTCAGGCAAGGTAACAAGAACTCGGCAAAGGTAACTAGAAGTCAGATGGACTTTGGCCCTCAGCTTTGGTTCCTGAGGCCGAAGCGTGCCCACTCTCCTACCCTCAACACCTTGACCCGTCTTCTGTCAAAGGCACTATGGACCCTGTCCTCCGTGGAAGAATCACTTCCCAGCCAGGAAGTGAAATTGGGTGGGAAGAGGCATCACTGACCTAGTTTCAAGTAGAAGTTTTAAACCTCTGAGGCCCCACAGATGGGGTGACCTCCAGTTCACTAGGCTTTAGCCCTGTGGGAATGAACCTTCTTGGGGGTGCTCCTCCCATCCTTTGGACCACACATCTTAAGAGACTCTTACCGGATGTTTTCTCATCTGTAAGAGCCCAGTTTATGAGAATGGCTCTCTTGGGACTTCCCTGGTGGTCAGTGGGTAAGACTCCGCACTGCCAATGCAGAGGGCCCGAGTTTGATCCCTGGTCAGAAAGCTAGATCCTGCATACATGCTGCAACTAAGAGTCCACATGCTGCAACTAAGAAGCCCACATGTCACAACTGAAAAAAAAAAAAAGATCCCTCATGCCGCAATGAAGATCCAGCGTGCCGCAACTAAGACCCGGCACAGCCAAAATAAATTAATTAATTAATTAATTAAAAAAAAAAAAAAAGAATCGGCCTCTTGTCCAGTCCCCCAATCCCTTAGTTTTACAGATAGAAAACTGAAGCCCCAGGAAAGCCAAGAACCACACCCAAGACCACACAGGAAGTGAGAGAGCCGCCCATGCTGTTTCTCCAGCATGTGTGGTGGGTAAGTGCACGGGCTCTGATGCCACCAGGGCTGAGTTGAATCCTGGTGATGCCACATACCACCTCTGTGACCTTACAAAGTGACTCAATGTCCCTATGCACTTTCCACTTCAGTTAAATGGAAGTGATGAAAGGAATAGCACCTGCCTCCTCAAGCTTCATGAGGATTAAGTATTCCAGTGTTTAGCCAAGCATAGCACTAAGTGCTCCAGAAGTCTTGGCTTCTTTTTTACTTGTCAGTTACTGAATGCAACACCACCTATTACCCAGGGCAGTGAATGGCTTTTCTGGTGCTTCCTGCTGTCTTTATGTTTGAGCATCACATCTACCAGAAGGAGACACTCTGCTGAGTGACCTGCTTAGAAAGCATCCCTCTCAGAATGCCTCCCGCTTTCCCCAGGTTGGGGACAGACACCGACAGACATCCCTGCAACGGGGTGGCTCTCGGTACTCTGAAGGAAACAGAAAGGCACTGAAACTCTTCATTCTTAACTTTCTTTTTCTTTCCTTTTTTTTTAACATCTTTATTGGAGTATAATTGCTTTACAATGTGTTAGTTTCTGTTGTATAACAAAGTGAATCAGCTATACGTATACATATATCCCCATATCCCCTCCCTCTTGCATCTCCCTCCCACCCTCCCTATCCCACCCCTCTAGGTGGTCACAAAGCACTGAGCTGATCTCCCTGTGCTATGCAGCTGCTTCCCACTAGCTATTTTACGTTTGGTAGTGTATATATGTCAGTGCTACTCTCTCACTATGTCCCAGCTCACCCTTCCCCCTCCCAGTGTCCTCAAGTCCATTCTCTACATCTGCGTCTTTATTCCTGTCCTGCCCCTAGGTTCTTCAGAACCTTTTTTTTTTTTTTTAGATTCCATATATATGTGTTAGCAAATGGTATTTGTTTTTCTCTTTCTGACTTACTTCATTCTGCTTGACAGGCTCTAGGTCCATCCACCTCACTACAAATAACTCAATTTCATTTCTTTTTATGGCTGAGTAACATTCCATTGTATATATGTGCCACATCTTCTTTATCCATTCATCTGTCAATGGACACTTAGGTTGCTTCCATGTCCTGGCTATTGTAAATAGTGCTGCTATGAACATTGTGGTATATGTTGCTTTTTGAATTATGGTTTTCTCAGGGTATATGCCCAGGAGTAGTATTTCTGGTCATATGGTAGTTCTATTTTTAGTTTCTTAAGGAACCTCCATACTGTTCTCCATAGTGGCTGTATCAATTTACATTCCCACCAACAGTGCAAGAGGGTTCCCTTTTCTACACACCCTCTCCAGCAATTATTGTTTGTAGATTTTTTGATGACGGACATTCTGACCAGTGTGAGGTGATACCTCATTGTGGTTTTGACTTGCATTTCTCTAATGATTAGTGATGTTGAGCATCCTTTCATGTGTTTGTTGGCAATCTGTATATCTTCTTTGGAGAAATGTCTATTTAGGTCTTCTGCCCATTTTTGGAGTGGGTTGTTTGTTTTTTTGATATTGAGCTGCATGAGCTGCTTGTATATTTTGGAGATTAATCCTTTGTCCGTTGCTTCATTTGCAAATATTTTCTCCCATTCTGAAGGCTGCCTTTTCGTCTTGTTTATGTTTCCTTTGCTGTGCAAAAGCTTTTAAGTTTCATTAGGCCCTATTTGTTTATTTTTGTTTTTAATTTCCATTTCTCTAGGAGGTGGGTCAAAAAGGATCTTGCTGTGATTTATGTCATAAAGTGTTCTGCCTATGTTTTCCTCTAAGAGTTTTATAGTGTCTTGCCCTACACTTAGGTCTTTAATCCATTTTGAGTTTATTTTTGTGTATGGTTTTAGGAAGTGTTCTAATTTCATTCTTTTACATGTAGCTGTCCAGTTTTCCCAGCACCACTTATTGAAGAGGTTGTCTTTCTCCATTGTATATTCTTGCCTCCTTTATCAAAGATAAGGTGACCGTATGTGCGTGGGTTTATCTCTGGCTTTCTATCCTATTCCATTGAGCTATATTTCTGTTTTTGTGCCAGTACCATACTGTCTTGATTACTGTAGCTTCGTAGTATAGTCTGAAGTCAGGGAGCCTGATTCCTCCAGCTCCATTTTTCTTTCTCAAGATTGCTTTGGCTATTCAGGGTCTTTTGTGTTTCCATACAAATTTTGAAATTTTTTTGTTCTAGTTCTGTGAAAAATGCCATTGGTAGTTTGATAGGGATTGCATTGCATTCTTAGCTTTCTATAATTATCTTCAAAACACTAGCTCAGGCTTCCCTGGTGGCGCAGTGGTTGAGAATCTGCCTGCCAATGCAGGGGACACAGGTTCGTGCCCCGGTCCGGGAAGATCCCACATGCCGCAGAGCGGCTGGGCCCGTGAGCCATGGCCGCTGAGCCTGCACATCCGGAGCCTGTGCTCCGCAACGGGAGAGGCCACAACAGTGAGAGGCCCATGTACCGCAAAAAAAAAAAAAAAAAAAAAAAAAAAAAGGTGAAAAGCCTTTCACATTATTTCAAAGCCTTGTCACATGAGGCCAAGACAAGCCCAGATGTGGCTCTCCTGCAGGCTTGTGCATGCGGATGGGCTAACAGGCCTGAGGAAGGGCGGGATGAATGCCCATGCCAGGCTGAAGAGGGAGCCTTTAATCTCTAGGCCCACGGAACAAACAGAAAACCCAAATTTCTCATTTCTCCTCTTGCTTGCTTCCTCTCCTTCACGAGGGGAGACTGTTGAAGTCCCCGGCAACCCCAGAAGCAGGACAATGGGTCATTGGACACGGAAGCATTTCCCACTAACACAGGCCCCAGGGCTGGGTCTGCCAGTTTCTGGTTATTTGGGGGGAAAAGGCACAAATTAACTCTCAGACCTCAGCACCCAAATATATGACTCATAGGCAGCCTGCTGCATAAAGAAAGGACACAAAATGAGGAAAGGCAAAGTGTCAGAGACGTTTCTGGAACAAACTCCTTCCTGCCCAGGTCTTCCTAATCTAGATTTTCAATTTCTGGGGAAAATCGCTTTCTGCATGGAAACCCCCTAGCAGAGTAGGAGGCATGGAAGGGTTCATGGCCCTGGGCGGGTCAGAATCAAGTACCAAAGGGCTACAAAGGAATATCCCCTTTTCTGTGTTTATGAAGATTTACTGAAAAGTCCCTTTGAGGAAGTCATTCTGCCTCTCAGAGAAAAGCAGAAAAGCTCCCATGGGCCTTCTATAAGTTTTCTCCTAGTTCTTCTACTTGGAGGTGATGGTTGAAGATATATCCACCACAGTAATTTCTGTTAGTTCCATGAGTTCCTTCTTTTCAGGCTGTAGATTTGACAACCAGCAATTACAAGAACTTAAATGAGTACAGCTCTCACAGCACTTGTATTTCCCTATGCTCTAATAAAACAAAGTTCCTCACCAATTTGACATACAAGGGGCTCCCTCTCCCGCCTCCACTCTCACTCGTAATGAAAGGATTACTCCTTTAGGGCTTTACAGCTTTCAAAACACTTTCACTTGTTCAAGTCTTATGCCACGAGGGGGGTCGGGACCTCCTGATGCTATTCCTTCCCCCAGCCCAATGCCAAACAAGATGCCGAGTTCAGTACTAGAATAACCATACTTTATATTGATAGATCTTCCTAGTTTTCAAAACACTTTCTCAATACGGTATCTCATCTGAGCATACTAGTTCTCCTTTGAGATTAACAGGGTGGAAACCTACATCTCCTACTAAGGATAAAGGAAACTGAACCTCAGAGCACTGCATAATTTTCCCAGGCCCCACTGCCTCTGACCAGGAGATCACATCAGAACTTCAACTCCACCCACCACTAATAATATACCAGTGACAGCTAAAGTTTATGGAGCATCTTTCGTAGTCCAAGCAGTACTAAGCATCTCATAGGCATTTCAGCCAGAAAGTGGAAAGGAAGGCAGTGACTTTAACTCACTGCTGGATTCCCAAGGACGTCAATCAAAATGCACTTTTTAGGCATCAACCTGGGCCCAGCAAAGCAGGAGCTTTAGAAATACAGAATATAGGGAATTCCCTGGAGGTCCAGTTGTTAGGACTCAGTGCTCTCACTGCCAGGGGCCGGGGTTCAATACCTAGTCAGGGAGCTAAGATCCCAAAAGCTGTGTGGTGCAGCCAAAAAAAAAAAAAAAAAACAGAACATAGGAGATAGTCGCCTTTATGGTACTCATAGTAGAGTCAGTGAGACAAGATAAGATCCTTCGAGACAGAAAACAATACAATCTAATCCATATTTATGGCCTAAATTGGTAAGCTGACTAAACTCTCAAAGTTACAGTAGCTCAAAGGAGAACTAAGATGGAAGATTTAGAGCTGCACTATTCAGTCTGGTAGCCACTAGCTACATGCTACTATTGAGCACTTAAAATGTAGCTGGTCCAAACTGAGATGTTATAAATTCAATCTGCACTCTGGATTTTAAAAATTTAGTACCAAAAAATTATTGTAAATATATTGCATTAATAATTTTTAGGATTACACATTAACATTATAATGTTTTGTGTATGTTTGGTTAAATAAATTAGTAAAATTAATTTCACTTTTTTAATGTGACTACTAGAAAATTTTAAATTACATATGAGACATGCATTATACTTTTAAATTCAAGTATAGTTGATTTACAACATTCTGTTAGTTTCTGGTGTACTGCAAAGTGATTCAGTTATACATTATATATACATATTCTTTTCCATTATAGGTTATTACAAGATATTGAATATAATGCTGTACAGTAGAGCCCTGTTTATCTATTTTATATATAGTAGTTTGTATCTGCTAATCCCAAACTCCAAATTTATCCCTCCCATAAGTTTGTTTTCTAGTCTGTGAGTCTGTTTCTGTTCTGTAACATTGTGTCATATTTTAGATTCCATATATGAGATATCATATGATATTTGTCTTTCTCTCTGACTTACTTCACTTAGTATGATCATCTCTAGGTCTATCCATGTTGCTGCAAACAGCATTATTTTATTCTTTTTATGGCTGAGTAGTATTCCATTGTGTGTGTATATATATATACACACACACACACACAATGGAATATATACATATATACCACATCTTCTTTATGCATTCATCTAAATGTTGATGGACACTTAGGTTCCGTGTCTAGGCTATTGTAAACAGTGCTGCTATAAACATTAAGGTGCCTGTATCTTTTTAAAAATTAATTTATTTATCTTTTATTTATTTATTTTTGGCTGCGTTGGGTCTTCGTTGCTGTGCGTGGGCTTTCTCTAGTTGCAGCGAGCAGGGGCTACTCTTCATTGTGGTGCATGTGCTTCTCATTGAGGTAGCTTCTCTTGTTGCAAAGCACGGGTTCTAGGCACTTGGGCTTCAGTAGTTGTGGCATGTGGGCTCAGTAGTTGTGGCTCACAGGCTCTAGTGCAGGCTCAATAGTTGTGGCGCATGGACTTAGTTGCTCCGCAGCATGTGGGATCTTCCCCGACTAGGGATTGAACCCGTGTCCCCTACATTGGCAGGTGGATTCTTAACCACTGCGCCACCACGGAAGTCCTGCCTGTATCTTTTTGAATTAGAGTTTTCTCTGGATATATGCCCAGGTCCCATTTGTTTATTTTTGCTTTTATTTCTATTGCCTTGGGAGACTGACCTAAGAAAACATTGCTACAATTTATGTCAGAGTGTTTTGCCTATGTTCTCTTCCAGGAGTTTTATGGTGTTCTGTCTATATTTAAGTCTTTAAGCCATTTTGAGTTTATTTTTGTGTATGGTGTGAGGGAGTGTTTTAACTTCATTGGTTTACATGAGGCTGTCCAGATTTCCCAACACCACTTGCCAAAGAGACTGTCTTTTCTCCATTGTATTGAATATATTCTTGCCTCCTTTGTTGGAAGTTAATTGACTGTAGGTGTGTGGGTTTACTTCCAAGCTCTCTCTTCTGATCCATATGTCTGTTTTTGTGCCAATACCACACTGATTTGATTACTGTAGCTTTGTAGTATTGTCTGAAGTCTGGGAGTGTTATGCCTCCAGCTTTGATTTTTTTTCCTCAGGATTGCTTTGGCAATTCTAGGTCTTTTTTGGTTCCATATACATTTTAGGATTATTTGTTCTAGTTCTGTTGAAAATGTCATGGGTAATTTGATAGGGATCATATTAAATCTGTAGATTGCTTTGGGTAGTATGGCTATTTTAATGATATTAATTCTTCTAATCCGAGAGCATGGTATATCTTTCCATTTCTTTAAATCATCTTCAATTTCCTTTATCAATGTTTTATAGTTCTCAGCATATAAGTCTTTCACCTCCTTGGTCAGGCTTATTCCTAAGTATTTTATTCTTTTTGATGTGATTTTAAAAAGCATTGTTTTTATACTTTCCGTTTCTGATATTTCATTGTTAGTGTAAAGAAATGCAACAGATTTCTGTATGCTAATCTTGTATTCTGCTACCTTACTGAATTCATTTATCAGTTCTACTAGTTTTTGTGTGGAGCTTCACATTATATTCTATGGGACAGTACTGGTTTCAAATAAGGATTAGTCATCATGTTTTAGATGCCTAACTAAATGCTAAGCACTTTACGTGCATTCCTTATTTAATCTTTTCATCATCTCCACAATTTCATTGTTATTCTATTGAATATTTTACAGATGAGGAAGCCATGGCTTAAAGGAGTTAAGTATATAACTATGAAAAAGGGTAAGTTAAATCTAAATGTGGGACTTCCCTGCTGGTCCAGTGGCTAAAACTCTGCGCTCCCAATGCAGGGGGCCCAACTTCGATCCCTGGTCAAGAAATTAGATCCCGCATGTCGCAACTGCTGCAACTAAAGATCCCACATGCCACAACGAAGATCCTGCATGCCACAACTAAGACCCAGTGCAGCCAAATTTAAAAATTAAATAAATAAATATTAAAAATAACAAAACAGGGCTTCCCTGGTGGCGTAGTGGTTGAGAGTCCGCCTACCGATGCAGGGGACACGGGTTCCTGCCCCGGTCTGTGAAGATCCCACATGCCGCGGAGCGGCTGGGCCCATGAGCCATGGCCTCTGACGCGTCCGGAGCCTGTGCTCCACAACGGGAGAGGCCACAACGATGAGACGCCCGCGTACCGCAAAATAAATAAATAAATAAATAAATAAATAAAAACAACAAAACAAAACAAAAAAACGAAATATATTTCAATGGAAAGTGTCCACAATAAATTGTTTTTTTAAACAGTGATCAACCATTATCAGAAAAATAAAATATGCTTATATCATTTATTTTATTTTATTATTTTTTTTTCTTTTTTTTTTTTTTTGTGGTACGTGGGCCTCTCACTGTTGTGGCCTCTCCTGTTGCGGAGCACAGGCTCTGGACGCGCAGGCTCAGCGGCCATGGCTCATTTATTTTAAATAAGACATTAAGTGACTTGCCCATGGCCATCTAATTGCAGGGCCAGGACTTGAATCCTGGGCCTGGGATGACTCCAAGTTCATGCTCTTATCCCCATGAGAACCCATAGAGGTAAAAAGGCTTTGGAGGGCATAGTAGCTAAACTCCCACCCATGACAGGTCTTCTCTCTGTAATATTCCTGGAAAGCAGCTAACTAGCACCTGCTTGAATACCTATAGTAATGGGGAGTTCATTACCTTGCTAGGCAGCATGCCCCATTGTTGGCTACATGGTTATTAAGATTTTCCTCCATTAAACGAGGAGGAATCTGTTCATCCTAAGTTCTGTCCTTGAGTTTGGGATCCTCTTAGTGGAGGTGGCCTCCTTGAGCTAGGCTGAAAGGATGGGCTGGTTTGCACTGGTCTCTAAGGAGAGACCTCAGGAAAGGGTCCAGCAGGTTACCCACTGCTTCACAGGGAAGGGAGCCCAAATCTGGCTACACCCCTCCTCGCACCTCCGAGGCCCAGCACTTCCTGCAGACTGATCCAGGTAAAACTTGCCTGCTTGGTGTGCACCGCCTCCCTGCTGTGGGACCACAGATGCAGCGAACACCTGAATTTCCATTCATGGTAAAGCTTCCATCCGCTGAAAGGATAATCATCTGCCTGCTGCTCTGACAGGTTCTCATTGGGTGAGGGCTGAATGCTGGGTCTTTAGAAAAGACACAAGAAACGGCAAGCTCCTGGCCTGGCTTTGGCAGCTTCCCTCAGCTACTCTAAAGGGAAGAAAAGAAATTGCTGGGGTAGAGGTTGGGGGTGGGAGTAGGCATAGAGAGGGAAGAAGAAGAAGAATTTGGGATGCTAATGAATTTTTGTGATCTCATTTTTCTTCTTCCAGCACAGGTCCCTCTGCAAAAATTGATGGGGCTGCTTTGCCATCCAGAGCCTGAAAATGTGCCCAGGTAGACAGAACCCCAAGTCCCAGGACAGCCTGTGAAATGTTGGCTGCCTACAAACATATAAAAGGGCAGGATAGGGCTTCCCTGGTGGCGCAGTGGTTGAGAGTCCGCCTGCCGATGCAGGGGACACGGGTTCGTGCCCCGATCTGGGAAGATCCCACATGCCGCGGAGCGGCTGGGCCCGTGAGCCATGGCCGCTGAGCCTGCGCATCTGGAGCCTGTGCTCCTCAACGGGAGAGGCCACAACAGTGAGAGGCCCGCATACCACAAAAAAAAAAAAAAAAAAAAATCTGCCTGCCAATTCAGGATACACCGGTTCAAGCCCTTGGGAAGATCTCACATGCCACGGAGCAACTAAGCCTGCGAGCCACAACTACTGAGCCCGCGTGCCACAACTACTGAAGCCCGCACACCTAGAGCCCGTGCTCCGCAACAAGAGAAGCTACCACAATGCGAAGCCTGGGTACCGCAACGAAGAGTAGCCCTAGCTTGCCGCAACTAGAGAAAGCCTGTGTGCAGCAACGAAGACCCAACGCAGCCAAAAATAAATAAAATAAATAAATTTATATTTTAAAAAGGGAGAGGGCTTCCCTGGTGGCGCAGTGGTTGAGAATCTGCCTGCCAATGCAGGGGACACGGGTTCAAGCCCCGGTCTGGGAAAATCCCACATGCCGCGGAGCAACTAGTCCCGTGAGCCACAATTACTGAGCCTGCGCGTCTGGAAGCTGTGCTCCGCAACAAGAGAGGCCGCGATAGTGAGAGGCCCGCGCACCGCGATGAGGAGTAGCCCCCACTTGACGCAACTAGAGAAAGCCCTCGCACAGAAACGAAGAGCCAACACAGCCATAAATAAATAAATAAATAATTTTAAAATAAATAAATAAAAATTAAAAAGGGAGAATTTAGCAAGCAAGTGTATTAGAAACAAAATCAATAAATGAAAATCAAGCGCATTTCTATACACCAGCTACTAATAGATTAAAAATATGAAGTATCCAGGAATAAATCTAGCAAAAAGTGCACCAGATCTCTATGGGGAAAAATTATAAAGCTTTATTAAGAGATATTAAAGAATACCAAAATAAACAGAGGGCTTTGCTATGTTCATAGACTGTAAGATTTGCATTAATAAAAATGTCAGATGTCCTCAAATAGATCTATAGATTCAATGCAGTCCCATTCCACAGATGAATTTAAACCTTTTTTTAAGAGGAAGGAAATTCTAACATATGTTACAACATGGATGAAGCTCAAAGACTTTATGTTAAATTAAATAAGCCAGACACAAAAGGACAAATATTGTATGATTCCACTTATATAAGGCGCTAGAGTAGTAAAGTTCTCAGAGGAAGTGGAATCATGGCTTCCAGGATCTGGTGGGGAGGAGGGAATGAAGAGTTAGTATTAATGAGTACAGAATTTCAGTTGGAAGATAAAAAAGTTCTGGAGATGGATGGTGGTGATGTTGCACAACATTAACGCACTTGATGCCACCTTACCGTACACATAAAGATAGTTAAAATGGTAAATATCATGTGTATTTTACCACAACAAAAAATGGTTAATCCAAAATTCCAGATAATATTCGTCTCTGGGAGGAAGAGAGGAGATGCAATTGGAGAGAAGCAGGCATGGGTCTTGACAGTGTTCTATCTTGGCCTGGTAATAGATTCACAGGTATTCATTGCTGTTGTTTAAACTAAACATATATATTTTCACACCTGATTTTGTATGCATGCCATATTTCTCTTAAAATTTTAAGTACATATATACATATAAATATAAGGAAAATAAATGTATGTGGTAAACCTGTAATGAAAAGCAAGGGAATTTATAAACACAAATTCAAGATAATGGTTCCCTCTGAGGGAGAGGGAAGGAAAAGGATCTGGGAGGGGACCCTAGGGGACTTCAGAGGTCATGATGATGTTTTGTTTTGTTTCCTAAAACTGAGTGGTGAGGTATACACAGGAGTCTGTTGCATCACGATTCTTTTATCCTCACACATATTTTTCAAATATTCTTTTAAATGTATTCAGTGTTTAATAAATGTATTTTTTACAGAGATCCCTAACAATATATATTTTAGAGTTTTGGCTTTATTTGTAAGTTTGGCACAGTGTCAAACACTGAGGCCATCTACTTAATTAGATTTGTCTAGGCTACTTCTTTCCTAATACCTTTGTGGTTCCGTGGTCTAAAGAAGTACTTGTGATGTGATGAACAGACAACTTTAGTATATAATAAACCATAACTCTCCTTTATGCAAGTGGTTAAAAGGAGAACGTGCCCTCCTTTGGGGTATATTAAAGTTTTGCTGAGCTCCTCCAGTTCCTTGCAGGGTAGAAATTGGGCCACTATGTCCCTTGGCTGCATTCATCCCATTAGCTTTCTCTGCCTTTTCCCCCAACATCAACAAAGGAATAATACATAAAATACAACCACCTAAAAGATCCTGTCATTTTTGACAAAGGAAACATTTTTGCAGGATAAAGTACCAAGCATCTCTACTATTATATTAGAAAGTGAGTAAGGCTAATTATGGGGGCCCAGAGGGCTGTTTGGCAGAGCCCTCGTGGCCACAAAAACCCCCAAATTTAGATCTTTGACCTCATCTCGAAATGAGATTACAATAATCACAAAGGCACACAAAAAAGATTTTTAAAAGACATTTGTTATGTAGTTTGAAGTGCATGTCCCAATACCAGACCATGATTCCTGTAGTGTCCTGTGAGTTGATATTTATTATAAGTCCCACCATTATCTTCTGACTAGCAGTTATATTACAATATATTTCTTGGTTTGGCACTCTAACTTATTAAATGTAAATATGTTAAAATTTACCACTAATTGTATAACACTGCTTTGGTGTTTCTTCATTTTGTAATAAGTCAAGAGCCTTTAAAAATTAGGGCTGCCAGGTTTAGCAAAGAAAAATACAGGATACCCAGTTTAATTTTAATTTCAGATAAACAACAAGTAATTTTTAGTATGAGTATGTCCCATGCAAAAACGGACACTTTTTTAGTGTATGTACGTCCCAGATTTTGCATGGGACATACACATACTAAAAAATTACTTGTCATTTACCTGAAATTAAAATTTAACTGGGTGTCCTGTATTTTACCTGGCAGCCCCGTTAATGGAAGTACCCAGCTTCTGCACCTCTGAGCGCCCCGGAGTGGGTAGAAAAAGGAGGTAATATTTATTGAGTGTCTGATATGTTATGAGCCAAACACATTGCAAGTGTGATCTCATTTAAACCTTGCAACAACCCTATGGGATACTTATTATCACTCCATTTAAAAGTGAACAGTATAGCACAGGGAACTATACTCAATATTTTGTAATAACCTAGAAGGGAAAAGAATCTGAAAAAAAGTAGATATATATGTAGGTATAACTGAATCACTTTGCTGTACACCTGCAACTAATACAGCATTGTAAATCAACTATACTTCAATTAAAAATGTGTTTAAATATATAAAATAATTTTTAAAGGAAATTTTTAAAAAGTGAACACAAAGCTTGAATAATTTATTCAAGGTGAGACAACAGAAATGAGATGGATGAAGAATCAAATTCAGGCTTGCTTCCCAAATCTGTACTTTTTCCCTGTCAGTGCACCTCGCATCAGAAAGCTTTCAGATGGCCCCTCTTTTTTTTTTCTAAGGTTTAATAAAAAAGGGAAATACTCCAAAAACTTTTCTATCATACTTTAATATTTCACGTGAAATATTATATTTTTTCATATCTAAATTTGTTTGCTTTGAGTATAATGTAATTATAAGTGAAATTTGCATAGCCTGACGTGTTTCGAGGAATTTATGTTAGCGAAGAGTTTTGCCTTAGGAAGGTCAGGTAATCTTTTGTAGCTCAGTTTCTTCATCTATAAACTGAAGGTGTTCTGTGACAACTAAAGCTCTTTCTAATTCCCCACCTTGAGGATTTCCACTCCTCATTTAAGAAAACATTAAATTTTACACAGCTCTCTGCTGTCACCTGCTGGAAAAATTACAGAACCTATTTCTACTTGAAATGCACTCTATTCAGTAGCCAGTGAGCTCTCTAGATCCTGTGGCTTGTTTACTTAGTACTTTCAGTCATTAATGAGAATTATAGATTTCTGAGTTTCCCCAATTTCAGTGTTTTCAATTTCTAAAACTTTCCAAATGAATCAAGCCATCTGAGTTGACCATCCGGAAATTAATTTTTTAGCAGTTTTTTTCCCCCACAGGGGAGTATTTTCCATACTTGTCCCGTGTTTTGTAACGACTGTCCTCCCAAAACTACGGACACAAAATTTGCTTTAATAATCGCTGTTAGTGTCACATTCATGAGATCTGATAAGAAGTACTTAATAGAACAGAAAAAAAATTTTTTTCTTAAAGTATCTTTTAAAGATTTCTGGAACATTTAATTTTTGTCTTCTAAAAGACAAGGGTACAAATGCTCACCTACTTTCACACCCTCACACACAACCTGGAATGCATGTACATTTTTTTTTTTTAACCTGACTGCTTTATATCTGGAAAGTCTAGTTTTTTAACTGGAAGAGTGTTCCTGAATTAAAGACTAAGTGCTGGCCTTAACTTTTTAATTTTTTTAGAGCAGTTTTAGGTTCACAGCAAAATTGAATGGAAGGTACAGAGATTTTCCATCTACCTCCTGCCGCCACCCCCCCATCCAACCCCCAGCATCAACATCCCCCCACCAGAATGTTGCACTTGTTAAACTTGATAGACACAGTATTGTCACCCAAAGTCCAAAGTACATTAGGTTTCACTTTTGGTGTTGTACATTCTAAGGGTTTTGACAACATATAATGACATGTATCCAGTATTACGGTATCATACAGAATAGTTTCCCTGCCCTAAAAATCCTCTGTGCTCTGCCTGTCCATTCCTCCCTCCTCTCTAGCCCCTGGCAACCATTGCTCTTTTTACTGTCCCCATAGTTTTGCCTTTTCCACATGTCATATAGTTGGAATTATACAGTATGTAGCCTTTTCAGATTGGCTTCTTTCACTTAGCAATATGCGTTTAAGGTTCCTCCATGTCTTTTTGTAGCTTGATAGCTCATTTCTTTTTAGCACTGAATATTCCATTGTCTGGATATACCACAGTTTATTTATCTATCACCTACTGAAGGACTTGGTTGCTTCCAAGTTTTGGCAGTTATGAATAAAGCTGCTATAAACATCCATGTGCAGGTTTTTGTGTGGACATAAGTTTTCAACTCCTTTGGGTAAATACCAAGAAGCATGATTGCTGGATCATATGGTAAGAATATGTTCAGTTTTGTAAGAAATTGCCAAACTGTCTCCCAAAGTGGCTGTACCATTTTGTGTTCCCACCAGCAATAAATGACAGTTCCTATTACTCCACATCCTCACCAGCATTTGGTGTTGTCAGTGTTTTGGAATTTGGCCATTCTGATAGGTGTGTAAAGGGATCTGAATGTTGCTTAAATTTGAAGTTCCTTGAAGACATATGATGCATGGCATCTTTCATATGTTTATTTTCCATTTGTGTATCTTCTTGGGTATCTGTTCAGCTCATTGTTTAATTGGGTTGTTCATTTTCTTACAATTTTAAGAGTTTTTCGTATATTTGGGGTAACAATCCTTTATCAGACATGTCTTTTGCAAATATCTGCTCCCAGTTTGTGACTTATTGGCCTTAATTTTTAAAACAAAACCATTTTCCAGAATTCTCAACACAATGCTAAAAGTACAGCCCAAATAATTCAATTACAAAATATAAAATATGGGATTAAATTTATTGCCAGTTGGACATGAAAAGATGCTCAACATTGCTAATTATCAGAGAAACACAAATCAAAATCACAGTGAGATATCACTTCACACAGGCCAGAATGGCCATCATCAGAAAGTCTACAAATCATAAATGCTGGAGAGGGTGTGGAGAAAAGGGAATCCTCCTACACTGTTGGTGGGAATGTAAATTGGTGCGGCCACTATGGAGAACAGTATGGAGGTTCCTCAAAAAACCTAAAAATAGAGCTACCATATGATCCAGCGATCCTTCTCCTGGGCATATATCTGGAAAAGATGAAAACTCTAATTCAGGTAATTCCCTGCCTGTCTGGTGGTTAGGACTCCACGCTTCCACTGCAGGGGACACGGGTTTGAGATCCCTGGTCCGAGAATTAAAACAACAACAGCAAAAAAAAAACCTCTAATTCAAGAAGATACATGCACCCCAATGTTCATAGTAGCACTATTTACAATAGCCAAGACATGAAAGCAACCTAAGTGTCCATCAACAGATAAATGGATAAGAAGATGTGCTTCACATATACAATGGAATATTAGCCATAAAAAGAATGAAATAATGCCATTTGCAGCAACATGGATGGACCTAGAGATTATCATACGAAGTGAAGTCAGACAGAGAAAGACAAATATTATATATCATTTATATGTGGAGTCTAAAAAATAATACAAATGAATTTATTTACAAAACAGAAACAGATTCACAGACATAGAGAATAAACTTATGGTTACCTAAGGGGAAAGCTGGGGGAGGGATAAATTAGGAGTATGGGATTAACAGATACACACCACTATATATAAAATAGATAAGCAACAAGGATTTACTGTATAGCACAGCGAGCTATATTCAGTATCTTTTAATAACATATAATGGAAAATAATCTGAAAAAATATATATAATTGTATCACTTAGTAGCACACCTGAAACTAACACAATATTGTAAATCAACTATACTTCAATTTTTTAAAAATTTATTGCCAGTTGGGGTTGAGTTGGCTTCTGAGAGTGGGAGCCAATAACTAGTCCCTTCATATCTGAATCCACACTATCTCAGGGTTTTTTTGTATAGCTGCCTGGAGCTTGATGCAGTCTAAGGGGTAATAAAATCAGAATCCTGGGGAATTCCCTGGTGGTCCAGTGGTTAGGACTCTGTGTTCTCACTGCCCAGACTAACATCCCACAAGCCATGAGGCCAAAAAAAAATTCAGAATCCTACACCTTTCTAAAAACTAATCTTGAGGGAGGGCTCCTTTTGAAAGGAGATCAGAAAAAGATGTTGAGAAAAGGGCATAGTGCCCACTAACTGCTGTGCTATTTGGTCCTCGGCCTCCTAATTTCCCAGACAGAGCTATCAACTGGCTTAAATATTTGAGTACATTTATTTATTGCTATATTTCAGTTTATGACAATATTCGTTTAAAAATATCCAAAACACCTTTTCAACCCTTCTCCATCTCTTCCATTTGTGCTACAGTAATATACAACAGTGTACATTTTAAATATTTTTTCTAATAATGCAAATAATATGGACTCAATACAGAGAGCTTGGAAAACCCCCAAATGCACACACAAAAAAAGAACTTACTTAGATCTCCCTTAATATTGCCATGCAAAAATAACTACTGCTGACATATTACTAGTGTCATTCCTCCTGTTACCTGAAAACTGGGTTCGCCTCTTAGTGGGTGTTGAGCCAAAAGACACACCCAAGCCAAAGATAGGGAGAAAGAGGGATTTATTACTTGCAGCAAGTAAGGAGAACACTAGGGATCTTTCCCAAAGCAGTATCTCCCCAAACAGCAAAATTGGGTAAGAGTTTAAGCTAAGGGTACATGCATATTCATGAAGGGGTCTGAGCAGAGAAGTCAGCATAGAATTGGGACAAAGGTCAACAGAGTTCAAGCTTTAGTTGATTAAAGCCAAGAAGGTCAGAAGATGTCAACATTATTATCCCTTAAGATTCCAGTTGATCTGATGAGCGCTTGATGGGGGTTTGAATTCTGCAAAACAGCTCAAGAAAGTGCTTCAGGCCAATCTTTACCTTTGAAACAGAACCTGGAGTATTTACAACTGATTTTTTATCTTTAATGTTGCTACTTCACTTGCCTGATAACAGTCTGTTCTTTTGTTCCCTTAAGATCATTATTACCGAGACCTGTTCAAGGGCAAGCACTGTGACCAGACTTAGATCGCAAAATGACTTAAGCCTCAAATGGCTTCTCGTGACAAAAGGCTGTATCTGGTTCTCTTTCTCTGGGGACCCCCCTACCCTATCAGCTTACACTTCCAGTATTTTATATACTTATATATACATTTTTTTCATTTTAAAATAGTATAATACTACACACATTACTTTAAAATATACTTTTTCTCTCTCTCTTTTTTTTTCCCCTTCTTTTTATATAGTAGACTTTTTAACATAGCACTTTTCCAGGCAAAATTTGACATGACCTAAACGTAATCACTAAAACTGGCTTCATGCCGGGAAGGACACTGGAGCTGAAAATCTTGGGAAAGACACAACTTGTTGGGCCTTGGTGTCCTTGTCTGAAAAGTGAAGAATTTCTTGCTATTCTCCTGCCAAAGTCTTTTATTGGATGAAATCTTGTCACCATGTTACATCCTAAGGACTCTATGTAACAGTCCCTGGTTCCACATACCCTTAGTTTATACACCTTTTTATTCTCGTTTGTATATTTTTCTTTGACTGCCCTATACAAATCACTTAAACCTGCCTTATTATTTTTGCTGGCAATTTTTGTGAGTCAGCTGACTAGTCTTTAAACATGAAGAGTCAAAAAATAAAATACCCATCTTTTCCATAAAAAAAAAAAATGAGGACAAAAGAGAAGATAAAAAGTCCTCAATCTGTGGGCTTTACTCTTAGTATTTAAAGAAATAAATGCACAAAAGTAAAGGACAAATAACTGTTTCAATTCAATTCAACCAATTATGATTTAGTCAGAAGAAAAGGTAACAGACTTAGGGACCAAAATAAAGCAACATCAAGAGAAGATGAGAAATATATCAGAAGGCTGGAATAGGATTTGGAAATGCCAAGGAAATCAAATTAGAAAAGAAATTACTTTGTCTAAAGAAGGGAATTTAGAAGTAGCTTTAGTTATTTTCAATTATATAAAAGATATAAGCCAACTGTGTGTTTTCTCTATCAAGAACCAACAGGAAATTGATTTAGCCTCTTAGATTAATTAGATTAATTTGGACATTAAAAAACTGTTCACTAAGGGTTAGGAAATCAGAAAGTAAAATGTGGAAAATGTGCTTAATTTTTGTACAGGGACTGCTGTTGTACTCTGATATCTGCTCTTCCCTTCCTATATAGTAATAGAATCCCCTATCTTTAAGCTGGGCACAGGGCCCTCCAAAATATTTCTCAGTTAGGACTGACTATGTTACTAAATTCTGGCCAAATCCATGTCAAGGGAAGAGTTTTTGAAGTGTCAGGGAGAAGTCCTTTCTTCCCGCTTTCCTCCTTCTTGCTGACTGGAATGTGAATATGATAGCTTGAACTCAAGCAGCCATCTTGGGCCATGAGGTGGGAGCCACAGGTTGAGGATGTGGAGCAACAAGATAGAAGGAGTCTGGGTTCCAGATGATTGTGGAGCTGCCACACCAGCCCTGATTACTTATCTCAAAACGTTGTTTATATAAGAAAAATAAACTTCTATCTTGTTTAAGCTACTGTAGTTTGGAGTTTTCTATCACTTGAAGCTTATCCTAATTTTAAATGCTATCTTCTTAAAACCAGAATTTGAGAAAGTTTATCCTCAGATGAATATACAAAGTGCTCCTTGCAGCACTGTTTAATATTTAAAAATTGGAAACAAACTAGTGATGCTGAACCAATTAAACAAATGTGCGATCTATCTTTATAGTGAAATACCATGTAACTAGTAAAAGGGATGATACAGATCTATATTTATTGGCCAGGAAAGATTCCAACAGGAAGGAGATGTACTGTAGTGATATCAGTGTTTATCTCCAAGTAGAAAGGTTAGGTTGATTTTTGGGGGGTGGGGGGGAAATATGTATATTTTTACATTTTTCTGCAATAAACATTGATTTCTTATAGGAATTTTAAATTAATATTTTTAAGGAAAAGAAACCTGTATATTGTGTTAATCAAAGAAATTTGTGGAATTTCCTTACCTAAAATTTTTGTGTAATGTTACAGGTAACCAGCTGTTTTTGAATAATTTAGATCAGCTCTCCTCCTACTCTGGAATTCAAGGATGAAGATATAATTTGATCAGTCAGCAGCAGTCAAAGGTAAAGGGAATGATTTTTTAGGCTTTCATAACATAAAATAATAGTTAAATGCTCATTTTATTAAGTAAAAATAATTGCAACAGATTTTCCCTCCCACAAATGGTACATTTGAGAGTCAATTTACATATGGATCCTTGCAAAATTCTGAGAAACAACTAAAACAGCACTAGCACCACCTAGGTTTGGGTTGGTTTACATGTGTATATGGGGATGTAGAAGGGCAGTGAGAGAAAGACCAAGTCAACTAACTCATCCCTAAATTGAGTTCCACTGTTACTGCCTTCAGAGAGCTCACAATCTAACAGGATAACTAAGAGTTGTACATAATTAACCATGATTCAAGGCCAAATGAAGTGACCATAGAGAAGTACCAGCAAAGAATGAAGAAGGTTCAAAAGGGGAAAAACATGTCTCACTTTAGGGATTTTAAAGGGTTGAAAGGAGGAGGTGGCCTTCGAAATGGCCTAAGTCAGTATATCTCAAACTTGACTGGGATTTTGTTAAAATGCAGTTTCTGATTCAGTAGGTCTGGAGCTGCATTTGAGTTTCTGCATTTCTAACAAGCTCTCGGGTCACTTGGTTCATCCAGGGACCTCTCTTCCAGGAGCAAGGGCCTAAAGGCTCTCTTAGGAAGTCAAAAGGTAGAGTTGGAAGAGACCTTTCCGAGCAGAGAAATCAGTATGAACAACAATACCAAGGTGACAGCGAGGGGTTCAGTTTGGGGGAAATAAGGCTGGAGACATAATATTTGGCCACATGGAAGCAGTCCTTGAAGGCCAGGTTGGGAAACTTTCATTTAATTAAAGGCAATAAGGAGCCACTGAAGGCTTTTGTGCAAGGGAATTATATAAGCAGTAATGACAATTCTCATATAGAGCCCTATAAATAAAACAAGCTTAATAAATCAACAAATATTTGAACTTAGTAAATTCAGAGACCATCAGCAAATATGTCTTCCATTTTCACCCACTGTTTATGAATACAAAATTAAGTATGGGGCCTTGGAAGGGACCTATGCAAGTAGGAGGCTCTGAAGCTTAATTTTCCAAAGCCCCATGGTAGATCCATCTCTGTGTCTGTTGTTCTCTCATCTGTGAAGGATACAAAAGAGATATACGGCATCTCAAGAAGTTTACAGCGTGGTTTAGGAGAGAAAGCATACTTATTGAAGAAACAAGCTTTATGCAAGGTGTCAATCTTAAAGTGGGTCCTGGAGGAAGATTTAGAAAGAAAGGAAGTTGTTTTTTTTTGTTTTTTTGGGTTTTTTTTTTTGCGGTACGCGGGCCTCTCACTGTTGTGGCCTCTCCCGTTGTGGAGCACAGGCTCCGGACGCGCAGGCTCAGCGGCCATGGCTCATGGGCCCAGCCGCTCCGCGCCATGTGGGATCCTCCCGGACCGGGGCACGAACCCGTGTCCCCTGCATCGGCAGGCGGACTCTCAACCACTGCGCCACCAGGGAAGCCCCGGGAAGTCATTTTTGATGGAAGGTCCAGCACAAAGAGTGGGGGTGAATCTGCTGAAGAAGAGACACCTCCTCCCATCGCTCTCCCCCTTCCTCCCCAGCCTCGCTGAAATAGCAGATTTGATTCCGGCTACATGTTACTCCAGGATGGGTGCTTGTGACCATGAGCCACTAGAAGACAGAATCCGTACTTACACTGCAATTAACACGGGGCCTGGCAGAAAATGAGCATGGATCATAAATAATGAATGAACCAATAGAGGAGGAATAGATTATAGAGGACATTGAAGGAATGGCAGAGGGATTTGAGTTTGATGTGGCTGACAAGGCAAAGTCACCATAGGTTCCTGAGATGGGGAATGACAAGGTGGACACACAGTACTTCTACCTAAACTAGATTGCTAATCCAGCGGACACCTGGTTGAAATTAGCAGCACTGGGCCCAGCTGACCACTCTCGTTCTTGAAGCACTCCCTTTCAAGCCTTCTCTGTGACTACATTCTCTCCTGGTTTTCTCCAGTTTACTCCACTAGATACTCCTTTTCAATCTCCTTGGAGAACGTGTCTTCCTTTTCCCAATCTCTGAAGGTCACTATTCTTCTATTGCAGATAACTCTTAAATTTATATATCCAGCCCAGATTTTTTTCCTCCAACCTCCACATGTAATTCAACTGCCTCCTTGACATCTCCCTTGGATGTCTCATAGACATATCAAATTTACCATCTGCAAGATTAAACTTTTAATTTTCGGCTAGAAAAACTCCTCCCCACTGGCATATCACAGTAAATGGGATTACCACCCACTCACTGATAAAAGTTAGAAGCCTGGGAATCATCCCTATCTCCTTCCCCTCCCTCCCATATCCAATACATCAGCAAATTCAGTTACTTTTATCCCCAAATATATCTCAAACCTGTCTCTCCAAGGCCACCACTCCAGCCCTGCACAACATCCTAACATATCTTACCTCTTCTACTCTCACCCACCTCATTCATTCTCCACATAAAAGCCAGAGCAATCTTTAAGTGATGTAAATCAGATTGTATCACTGCTTAAAACTCCTCCATGACTTTCCATGACACTTTGAATAAAATCCAAACTTCTCATCACTCCGTACCTTGGTATCCACTAGGCACTCATAGCCCACAGCATAGGGGCTGAGACCTTGTCGCAGACCTAATAAAAAAATGCTTGAGTCAGGGGAGAAAAAAAGGAACTGGCTCCAAAAAAACTTTGTAAGTCAAAATTAATGAATATTTGTGACTGCATGATATATGTCAATTAATCCTAAATTTCATCTCAACCTTTATGAAGTTATTTATATATTTTATTTTACTGAGGGATGTGGGTACATACTAATTTCTTGGATATAATGTGGAGTGGGTCCCCAAAAGCAGGAGTATAGAGAGTCTTCAGGGGGTCGAAAATGGCCCTCATTTAAGGTGCTGCACATCCCCATCTATGCTGCCTTCTCCACGGTCTCCATGAGGCCACTCCTAATTGCTCACTAAACTCAACCAGCCAGCCTTGCAAATGCCTAAAACATACCAAGATCTTTCCTGCTGTTCCATTTTCTCCCAGCCCATCTCCTGACTGGCTCCTTCTCCTCCATTAGTTCTCAAATTAAATGTAACCTCCTGAAAGGGACTTTTCTGACCAGTCCATCTAACATAGGTGCACACTCCCTACCCCCAACCTTCTCATTTTCTGTTGCCTTATTTCCTCCATAACACTGCTCTCCATCTGCAGTTTATTTTGCCTGTTTATTCTATATTTCCCATTAGATTAATGAGCTCCATCAAGGCAGGAAACTTATATATCTTGTTCTCTGTTGTATCTTTAGGGCCTACTCCAGTGACTGACCCAGAGCAGGTTTCAACAAATAGCTACTGAATGAATAAATGATTGAGAACTTAATCTTTAAGGGAGGAGGACCATGAAAGGAAGATTTGTCTTGGACCCCATCTTGAGATGCCGGAGGCACTCACCCTCCTTTGATTCTAGGCACCCAGATAGGTTTAAAAAGGAACGTTTGGAGGTTTTTCCCAACAGAAGTTTTCATGAAAGCTCTTGTAACCTACCCTCTTCTGGGTCGGGGGGGTCGGGGTGGGGGAGGAATTAAAAACCGGCGCAAAACTAGGTTAAAGGGAAAGGAAGTGGTTTGGAGCAGATGTGTGCGGCGCCAGGTTGGGGCTCTTCGTTTTGCACCCTCCCCTCCCCGTCTCTAACGGCTCCACCCCTTCCTCTCAGCCTGAAGCAAAGGGTGGCTTTGGACTAAGCTCAGGCTCCAAAGCCCTCATCCTCGTTAATTATTCATGGTGTAGGAGGGCACTGTGGCTGCCGTTCTTTTAAATATTTATGAGGGGCGGGGCCTCCCTGCCGCTGTGGCTCCTGGGAGGGTTCTAAAATATTCCTGAGGAAGGAGGGCACTATGGGAGCCGAGGTTCTTGCTATTCATGAGGGGGCGGGGCCTCCTTCCCGCTGGGGCTTCTGGGAGGATTCTAAAATATTCTCGAGGCCAAGGGGGCGCCTGGGAGGCTGGAGCTGACAGGAGCCGGAACTTCCCTCTTCCCGGCGGCAAAACCTTGAGGAAATTTTCTTTTTTAAACATTAAGAAATTTGAGGATGGTAGGGCACAACGATTAAGTCCCGTTTTCCTGTTATCCTTTAGCTGGAAAACTGTCAAAATCTGTGGTTAAAAGAGATTTTTTCCCCCAATGCTTTCTGGAGATAGTTTCATCTTTTCATAGGCTGAAGAGGGTCAGAAATGCACCACAGTGTGGTTTGACTCTTATATTGACCAGTTTCTCTTTTATGGCCTCCCTAGTTTACCTCTTTGGAGATGTTTTGGGCTACTTCCCGAGCAGATGGGGGAGGGTCTCTTCAAAGGATATTCTTAGGTTATAACAAAGTAGAAATCCTAGTGAATTGCTGTTGGACGGTTTTCTCTGAAAAGGGGGGGGGGGGGAGTTCATCCAAGAGGGCCCTCAAAGCATTTCACAAGTGGGCAAGAATGAGTGGGGTGGAGTAGGGTATTGAAACATCTTTTAAGCAGAGGTCTTCTTAGAAGCCCATATGATTTAAATTTATTTATTTATGGCTGTGTTGGGTCTTCGTTTCTGTGCGAGGGCTTTCTCCAGTTGTGGCAAGCGGGGGCCACTCTTCATCGCGGTACGGGGACCTCTCACTGTTGTGGCCTCTCCCGTTGCGGAGCACAGGCTCCCGACGCGCAGGCTCAGCGGCCATGACTCATGGGCCCAGCCGCTCCGCGGCATGTGGGGTCTTCCCGGACCGGGGCACAAACCCGTGTCTCCTGCATCGGCAGGCGGACTCTCAACCACTGCGCCACCAGGGAAGCCCTACAGTATGGTTTTAAAGGAGGGTCACAGTATGCTTTTCACTAAGTACTAAGTTTCTTGGCCACATTTTCAAATATATAGCTGATTTTAAATTGACATAAGTTGACATGTAACTTTTTAGATGAATAAGTAACAATGTGATTTTTAGAAATATTATGACAAAAGGAGAAAATGCATTTTGGTCAGATATATTTGTAACTCTTTGATGAGGTGTCTTAGTTGTTCCTTCAGAAACAAGGAGCCTTAGATTGGAGTTGTACTTATGCATATGTACCTATACATGTATATATACAAAGGACAGTGTTTTCCGAATTGTCGGAGGAGTGACACAAAGTCACTGTGTGTGATGAATAACATTTTTTAAAAGAATTATTGTTTCGTATAAGTAAATTATCAGTAATTTTAACAAAGTTCCTTCTAGGAAATATTCATTTTGAAATAAGTCGTGTAGGCCCTTCCTAAGACTTATTTAGTATCTACTATTAACCAAAAGTGGAATTGAAGGAGCAATTATTCATTTTATCTAGTCTTATTAGTTTTACAAAACTTTGATTTCATTGCACATAATTGGTAATCATAATGAAATCATCTTAATCTGTTAGAGCTAGTAAATTTTAAAAGCTATAAACTAAAATCTCTATTTTTTAATCTCTTTTGTCTTTATTGTTTTAACACAACATGTCAGTACTCAGTTTTAAACAAATAGAGAAACATTACTACAAATTTTTAATATTACATTAATACTTTGATTTTTTTAAGAATGTAAAGATTGTAAAAGCAACACACTAATTGACAAATATTGAATATTGAATTTGTTATTTTTTGTGTTAAATCTTTTACTTTTTAAAAATATCACATTTCTGGGCTTCCCTGGTGGTGCAGTGGTTGAGAGGCCGCCTGCCGATGCAGGGGACACGGGTTCGTGCCCCGGTCCAGGAGGATCCCACGTGCTGCGGAGCGGCTGGGCCCATGAGCCATGGCCGCTGAGCCTGCGCGTCCGGAGCCTGTGCTCCGCAAGGGGAAGGCCACAGCGCTGACAGGCCCGCGTACCACAAAAAAAAAAAAAAAAAAATCACATTTCTATTTTTTTTTAATTTTTGGCTGCATTGGATCTTCGTTGCTGCGTGCGGGCTTTCTCTAGTTGCGGCGAGCAGGGGCTACTCTTTGTTGCGGTGCTCAGGCTTCTCATTGGAGTGGCTTCTCTTGTTGCGGAGCAAGGGCTCTAGGCGTGTGGGCTTCAGTAGTTGTAGCACGCAGGCTCAGTAGTTGTGGCACACGGGCTTAGTTGCTCCGCGGCATGTGGGATCTTCCCGGACCGGGCTCAAAACCATGTCCCCTGCATTGGCGGGCGAATTCTTAACCACTGTGCCACCAGGGAAGCCCCTTTAAAAATGTCACATAAAAATGTCACATTTCTTTTCTTAGAATATATCTCATCCAAATACACATCTCATTTTCTGCTAAAGCTCTATCTAAAATATTTGGCTGAGAGGGAAAAGATTTTTAAGTATTTCATATCATGCTGAGATGAATAAATAGACTCTACTGGCTGGAACTCCATAAACTGGACATCACATTAAAAGTTTTGTAAATACAAAGAGACAGCTGTTGCCCATCAATGTATGACCCTCTCCATTTAAAAAAACAACAGCTCTTCATCGTTATGATTTCCTTTCTTCGTTGTCTCTTTTACTTTGTTTTTCTAATCAGGATAAATTCATGAGATAAGAAAAAAGATGGCATCTAGAGTAAATACCAGTTTCACTTTGATTCCCAACCAGAAATACAGACGTAGTAATCATCGATCCAGCCGTTTTTCCAACATCCTTGACCCAGATTCTCAACCCTTATCAACGCTTGGAAATTTTAAAGCCTTGCCATTGGAAATATTCCAAATAATCTTAAGATGTTTGTCAGGTGAGGTTTGGGGACTATGAGTAGGCTACATGGACAATTGAATGTTTTATTTTCCCCAAGAACTAGTTTGTCATCTTAGGCCCTGCTAGAATGTTAATGGTGTTTACATTGTTTATTTTTAAAATTTCATCAGTGTTAGTTAAGTGGTACTCAAAGAAAATTTGATACTCAAATGCTTTAAAACATGCTTCTAATTATAATGACATGGTAATTTGACCGTTACATCCCCCAATGTTTCTAATTCATTGAGAACTAGATTTAAAACAATTTTAACATTTTCCTTTTCCCCAACTTTTATTATTTATTTATTTATTATTTTTTATTATTTAGTATTAATAATAATAATAATATTGTTATTAATCTATTATAAATTAATAGATTGTGCTAATAGTGATGTTCTTGTATTTAAGCCATTCATATATATGTGTGTGTGTGTGTGTGTGTGTATATATATATATATATATATATATATATGTTTCTTTTGATAGTGAAGGATATCAGCGTGCTAAGCATGGTGTCCAAAGCAGTCAGCCAGCACATTATTAATTATATCTCAACCTCATCAGGAAGCAAAAGACTTTTACTACAGGACTTTCATAACCTTGAGCTGCCTGACAGGAGACAAGACTCCACTATATTGGAACACTACAGATCTCTAGGTAATTTATGTAATGTAATGAGAATTGTAACAAGTAAAGAACTATACTTAATTAAGGGGATTTTTTTTTTTTTTTTTTTTTGTGGTACGCGGGCCTCTCACTGTTGTGGCCTCTGCCGCTGCGGAGCACAGGCTGTGGACGCACAGGCTCAGTGGCCATGGCTCACGGGCTCAGGCGCTCCGTGGCATGCGGGATCTTCCCGGACCGGGGCGTGAACCCATGTCCCCTGCATCGGCAGGCGGACTCCCAACCACTGCGCCACCAGGGAAGCCCAAGGGGATTTTATTATACAATTCTGTAAGGCCTGTGCGAAATGGAATACTTCCTATTTCTATGATGCTTTTACTCTTCAGTGTGAGGACTTTCCCTTAATAACAGTCCCTTACACTTATATTTAAAGATGAGAGAATGCACTTTAATGTAAAGTGTCAGTCCTTGTGATTTCATGTGGATACAATGTCACCTGTGCTTATTGTCTAGGTGGCTTGCCAGTTTAGGAAATTGATGTATTTTCTATGCTTTACTTCCTGTGAATCTAATGAGTTTTATCTCTGTACTGCTTTTCCCTTTCAACTATAATCTAGTTCTTAAAATAGAAATTTAAGCATATTATTGTGGAAAATCGCTTATTCTTTTAACAGAAACAGTGGTTTTCTTTTTTTTTTTAAAGCACTGTGCACACTTACTAATAAATCATTATGCTATTATTGAATTAACCTTATCAAAAGAAATTCTGGACAATTTCTTCCCTTGATTTGTAATCATTTATGTCTTTTACCCCATTCATTGATTTCATTCTCCCTAAGAGTGCCTAAATAAAATTCTAATTTTGACTTGAGTAATGACACCAGTTTAATTATTAAGCTACTTATAATTAACGAAAACATGGCAATAAAATTAAATATCAGAGTGATGTTGAGATGTAAATAAAGGCCTAAGAGTAAGTTACCTTTTAGTAGCCCAAGGATGCCTAGCTTTAAGATAATAAAATAAGACTATATAGATGTGTAAATACATCAAAGTGTATTTGACAAGTATACTTAGTAAGGCTAAATGAAAGGTCTGTAATCTGGTTACAATGTTATTGGTTTCAGTATTTATGATTAGGCTTTGTGAAGCCTGTAACAGAATAGGCAATTACTTTTTGCTACTTGTCATTGTGAATATCTTTTTTCCAATATCATCGGATGCGGAGGAAGGCTACTTGGGAAAAACTTATTCTTTAGTTTTAATTTGAAAGAATTTTTTCTCCCTGACCAGGTTCAATTGCATAAACAAACAAAATAGCATTAAGACAATTATGTGGATAATTCAGTGAAAAATACAAATATGTGTTGATCTTAAAAGCTAGCTTTTAAAAATGGTTTTACTCATGTGATGATTTCAACCTTCCATTTAAATTTGATGCAGACACTAGCTTATGACTAATTCTTTAGACAAATGTTTGAGGTACTTACCATTTCCTCCTGTTGCCATTCCTATCTGATCTGTTCTTGTTTTCTGACATTAAAATAACATTTTCAGAATTCTCCATTCTAAGGATTATAAATTTTAATTTGCTTCTTCATACAAAACAGAGCAGATGGCCAGTGTGGAAAGAACATTACATCTGACTCTATTTTAGTGGGAAGAAATTAAAGAAGTTAGTCTCTAAAGGGTATAGCAGAGCACCTGTGTTAAAAGAATAACTAAGTTAGCCAGTATTGGTTTTTATGGTAAATTGAAACCCTTAAAAATAGGCGTTCTACATTAGAAAAAGCAACCAACATACAATTATAGCTTACAATTCCCCAGCTACGATATGCCATGGGACTGGATGCCAAAACATGAAAGGAAGAGAACTCAGCCTGAAAACTAAACACTGAAAATGTCTTTTTTTTTTTTTTTTTTTTTTTTTTTGTGGTACGCGGGCCTCTCACTGTTGTGGCCTCTCCCGTTGCGGAGCACAGGCTCCAGACGCGCAGGCTCAGCAGCCATGGCTCACGGGCCCAGCCACTCCGCGGCATATGGGATCCTCCCAGACCGGGGCACGAACCCGTATCCCCTGCATCAGCAGGCGGACTCTCAACCACTGCGCCACCAGGGAGGCCCTGAAAATGTCTTTTTATGTACAAAAATAAGGAGGGCTTATGTTTAAAACTCAATTCTGGTCATGTGTTGCCCAAACATAGCAACTTCTAAAAATAGATTCAATTCCCATAGATTCTACAGAATTATATATAAAGTAGTTATTATATTATGTAAAAAAGTAAATGCAGAGAAGATGAAAACTGAAGAAAGTCGTGATATTCAGATCTATATTTTCCTACCATGTATCTTATTTTAGTTTGAGGACATTTGGCCTTATAGGAATGTTAACAATGTATTGCCATTTTAGGAAAACTGAGCACTTAAAGTTAGAGGAAACAAATCACAACCATACACTTCCTGTCACTGTAGTTCAAGTACCATATCTCACTGGGAAATTGAAGGGTTTTTTTTTTCTTTTTTAAATATCTAAACACAAAATTCTATACATTCTTAACATGCAAGCCCCATAAAAGGATATCTCTGAAGGAAGAGATAAATATTTCATCCAAACTGGATACTTTCTGTGAGAGAAAAACCGACTTCTAATCTCTGAAATTTTAAATACTTACGACTTCAAGTTTTTGTATTTGGAGAAAGGAGTCCAAAATCTCTTTTCTCATTCTTTCCATTAGCAACTCTTAAAACATTTTCCATGGTGGACATGAGCTTAATTTTAAGAGGAATTGGAATATGTTTTCTATGGAATAAAGACAGTAGAGTTTCCCTGTTGTGTTTTGTGTTTGGTTATTGTATCTTTTAAAATCTAAATACTTTCTCATATCTGTACTATAGCACCAATTTCACAATTTTTTGTAAGATTTTATGCCATAGCCTCTTAGGTGGACACCAGGGTTACTTGGTAAACACCATATATAAGTGTTTTGCACCCTTCCTCCCAAACTTCCTCTTAAAAACTCTATCAGCTCACAGTCCATTATTGTATACTTGACTTTCAGGAAACATGCTGTGAGTGATAGATATTCTTAAGTTAGTTACATTGTTGTCATTTTTTCATGTGTCTCTTTACTTTCTCAGGTCTACTGTTTAAAAGATGTACATTGCTGCTACCCACAAAGGAAAGACTGAAGTACATTCACAAGATACTCAAAGAAGTAAGATCATCCTTCTGAATTAGCTCACAGTCTTGATTTCCAGTAAAGATATTTTATTATTAATGTCATACTCATTTTAAATCTATCTTTAATTAGTGGAATTTCATGAATTGGTACTAAAAAGTTGGTTGATGATAATCTAATACTTTACCAAGTGCTCAGAGATTATAAAACACCAAAATGTAGTATAGGAGTATTTTACTTATTATAAAATAATTTTTACATTTAACTAAGTACATCATTCAAGTTTATTAGGTTTATCGGAGTAATAAAAGTATTTTTACCTCGTGGGAATTCTGAGGTTGTTTTAAAGTGGTGATTTAGATATTTTATTAAAATGAAAATTATTTCCAAATGTTAACATTTTACTATTTAAATATATGTATTAAAACTATTTTTAATATATAAAATGACAAACCTTTTATGATAATTTATGACTTGGAAATGTGTATCAATATGTTTGGGCATAACCTCTGTTAGACATTGAGTTTTACTATATAAACCCTAATATCTAATACTGCTGATTCCGTTTTACACTCAATAGTATGCAAACTGTTTCTGATCCACTGGCTTTTTTCACGTCAGGGTTTGCATTGAGTTCAGCTGTATGTTATTGCAGCAGCTTCCAAGATGATCTTTCTGCCATTCACTTCACTTCCCCAGACATTCTAAGTGCTGAATCACTTACATCAAATTAATTTTCTTGCTTTTAAAAATATTTCCGTGGCTACTCAATTTCATCAAGATAAGGTCCAAAGTCCACAGGTGGTATTTAGGGTTCCCCCTGACAGTGCAGCCTTACTTTCTACTACTTTGAGCCTAATTAAGCTGCTCATATCTTTCTGTCCAACTGAATATTTAAAATTTTTACCTCTATACCATTTTGCCCTTATTGTTTCCCTCACCAATACTATCTATTGATTATATTTGAATCCTACTTAAAGACATTGCTTGTTTCACATCCTTCATAAGCTTTTTAATCATTCTCAAAATTATCCTTTCCCTGCTTTCATTGTATCTGATATGTTTATTTGGTCATTTTAGTATTTATACATACTTTATCCTGAAATATAAAATTAATTTCATGTATGTATATTTTATTGTTCTAAATAAATTGTGAGCTCCTTGAGAAAGACTTTGTTTTATATTTCATAATCCCCACCTATATAACATGAGACTAATCAGTTATTTAGTGTTTTAGTTATTTTCAGTTTAGACTGAAAACAATCCTTGCGTATATCCATTAAATTTGAATGTCAAATCATTGCACAGTTCCACTGAAAAGGAGGAATTAACAGTTGATCTCTTTACAGGTTTCCTGTTTTAAATTTAACGGCTGTGTAGCTCCATTGCAATGTTTAGGATTACAATGTTACGGCATGCTTTTACAGGTACATTTTTTTTTTTTTAGTGAAAGAAGAAAAGGAATTCTTTTTGAACTGTTATCAAGTAGAGCATGTAATCTGTCTTTCTATAGGATAATAAAAGTAATAATGATCTAAAAAGAAAACAAAATAACATTGTAAATGTTTGAGAATGTGTTAATCTAATAATATGTTTGCCACCTCAGATTTTCTTCTTGGATTTCTCACTGGTAAGAAATGTTTAACACTTATTTGCTCTATACCAATGTCCTTGAAGTCCAGCCAATTGTAATGACTAGAAATATTGTGGGGTAGAGGGTGTATGTGTGCAATGAGTTTTAAGTCTTGGGCTAGTTATTTAAGATGTGATCTTAGAAATGAACTGTAAAAAAAAATAGTAACATAGGAAATGATAGGGATAACTAACCTTTTTGTGGTAATTATTTTGCTATATATATATAATTACTATGTTATATGCCTTTAACTTATACAATGTTATACATCAATTATATCTCAGTAAACCTGGGAGGGGGGAAGAAATCAACTACATGATTTTAAGAACATTTTTTACTATTTTATTATAAACAAAGAAGATAATAACATTATTATTAATGCTGTTCAGTATATTATTAATATATTGCACTGTTCTAAGCAGTTTACATGTATTAACTTACTTAAATATTACAGCAACCTTATGAGGTTTACAACAATCTTACAACAGTCTTCCTTATAACCCATCCTGCCAGCCAGCCACCATCTGCATGTACAGATTCCAGGGGCATAGGCCCTCCTTCTAGCCCTCTTCCAAGATAGATAGATTTCTGCTTTTTCTTTTTCCCTTTGGAACAGGTAACATGAGCACATGTATTCATATAAAATTCAAAAGGTACAAAATGGTATAAAGTGAATTGTAAGTCTCCTCCCAGGCCTGTTCCTTGTTCACAGAGTTCCCTTCAACAGAAGTAACCACTGTTAGCAGTTTCTATTATGCCCTTCCAAAGAGAATAAGATTCATTTTTAAACTACTGAAATATAGTTCAACTATTTCAAGAAAAATTGATATGATTAAACAACTTTTTCAAAATCTACATATAGTTGAATACCATTTGAATTTTTCATATATGTTTAACTGTACATTCTGACCTCCTCAAAGATAATTATTATATTTGGTCCTAATAAAATAAATGTCATAAGTAAATGCTCATAATTGTCACATTAAAATGAGGTCATTATCATTTGTAAGCAGTATCATAAATGATAGCTAGAGGAGATCAAAAGGGTTCTACTGTAGTCTAAAACTAAGCCACAGTATGGTTGTGAGTCAGATGTCTAAAGTTGTATCTATACCGTCAGAGTTCAGGATTCAGTACCATTTAGTTCCCTGAAAAGATACTCCCTATGCAACCAAAAAGAAACTGGATTTTGGAGCATTTCTAGGTTTTGTTTATATAAAATTTCCTACGAATTTGAACAGTTCCATAGTGAATAAAAATTGCATATTGCCTCGATTTTATGCTACAGCAGTTATGGTCATAAGGCAATAGTGGCTTACGTTTTGATTTGATGGTTTGAACATCTGAAATGCTTCCTTTATCATCCTCAGACCTTAACAGCAGGATGGGATAAACTTGAGTGCCATCGTGTTTATAACTTCTTATGTGAGCTGACTAATCTCTCCCGCAAGATGCATACAGTTGTCTGCAGCAAACCAGGTAAAGAACTAAAATTCAGAGATAACCTTATACAGAGATTAAAATAGAAAAAAAAAAGTATAGTTCTAAAGTGTATTTCAAAATAAATTGTGGCGTTCGTTTGTAGTAAAAAGACAAAGAGGGCTTCCCTGGTGGCGTAGTGGTTGAGAGTCCGCCTGCCGATGCAGGGGACATGGGTTCGTGCCCCGGTCTGGGAAGATCCCACATGCCGCAGAGCAGCTAGACCCAAAAAGACAAAGAGATGTAAGTAAATGTTAATCACTGAATCAGACAGTGAGGCAGAAGTGGCCTGTGATTAGAGAAAGAGAAGCGCTCAGAGGGCTTCAACCACATTAATGATATTTTATTCCCTAAGCTGGTGGAGGATACAAAGGTGTTCATTATAGTATTCTTTAAACTTCTATATATACCTGAAATAGTTCATACTTCAAAAATTATAAGAGGGACTTTCCTGGCAGTCCAGTGGTTAGGACTCCATGCTTCCACTGTGGGGAGCATGGGTTTGATCCCTGGTCGGGGAACTAAGATCCTGCATGCCGCACGGTGCAGCCAAAAAAAAAAATTATAAGAACCCTACAATTTAGCAATTTCACTCTGAGAAACTCCCACAGTATGCACAAGGAGACGTATAAGAATGAGCATTGCAGCATGTAACCAGGGAAAGCTGCAAACGACGTAATGCCTGTTGTCAGGAGAATGGATAAATGAATTATGGCATATTTATACAATTAAAACCATTAGTAGTGGGCTTCCCTGGTGGTGCAGTGGTTGAGAATCTGCCTGCCAATAGAGGGGACATGGGTTCGAGCCCTGGTCCTGGAAGATCCTACACGCCATGGAGTAACTAAGCCCATGTGCCACAACTACTGAGCCTGCGCTCTAGAGCCTGCGAGCCACAACTACTGAGCCCACATGCCACAACTACTGAAGCCCGCACACCTACAGCCCATGCTCTGCAACAAGAGAAGCCACCGCAATGAGAAACCGGCGCACCACAACGAAGAGTAGCCCCCACTCGCTGCAACTAGAGAGAAGCCCATGCACAGCAACGAAGACCCAATGCAGCCAAAAATAAAAGTAAAAAAATAAATTTATTTAAAAAAAAACAGTAGTTAAAATGAATTAACTAGAGCCATGTGTCTTACTATGGATAAATCTCAATATATAATTTGAGAAAAAAAGGTTACCAAACATACTTTTAATATGATACCATTTATATACATATTAAAAACATGCAAAACAATTCTATATATTCTTTATGGTTATATACATATGTAAAAAAGTATAAAAACATAGTTAGGAGGTATGATAGTTAATTTTCGGTGTCAACTTGGGTAGGCCACAGTACCCAGATATTTGGTCAAACATTATTCTAGATGTTTCTTTGAAGTTATTTTTTAGATGAGATTAACATTTGACTCAGTAGATTTTGAGTAAAGTAGATTACCCTCCATAATGTGAGTGGGCCTCATCCAATCACTTGAAGGCCTTAACAGAAAAAGACTCCCCTCCCCAAACAAGAAAGAATTCTACCAACAGACTGCCTTTGGACTTGAACTAGAACTCTTCTCTCGTCTGCAGCCTGCCACCCTACCCTGCAGATTATGGACTTGCCAACCTTCCAGAATCCTCATGAGCAAATTCCTCAAAATAAATCCTTCTCTGTGTATATACACACATCCTGTTAGTTTTGTTTTTCTAGAGAAAGCGGACTAATACAGGAGGGATAAAACCCAATTCAAGATGGTGATTACCTCTGGGGAGGAAGGGGATTGGGACTGCACTGATACATAACTATATCAGAATGTTTTATTTATTTTTTAAAATCTGAAGCAAATATAGCAAAAAAATAAAGATTTGACAAAGCTAGCTGATCAGTACACAGTGTTTGTTATAGTACCTCTGCTTTTCTGTCAGCTTGAAATATTTCATTATGAAACAAATCATGGCAGATTTTTTTTAAAGGCAGACATAGAAGCCCAATGAAACAATAACAAAATTAATTTATCATGTCCCTCTCTTGATCAAAACGTTTTATTAGCTTCCTTATATCTTCAAAATAAAGCCCAAACTGTTTATATTGGCCTTCATATTCTAATCCTAACTCACTTTTTCGAAATTATTGCCCACTACCTCTCCATCGATTTGACATAGGCATATTGCTCTACTCACTGTATCTCAGACACCTCTTCCACATTTCTACCTCATACCTTTTATTCATTCTCTCTTTTTCCTGAAATACCATCTCTCCTTTTCACCCTTTAAGACCCAATTTACCTGACCTCCTCTGTAAAGCCTTTCCTGATCTTCCCAGACCTGCAATAATCTCTCTCCTCTAAACTTCTGTGTTACTTGACTTAACACATCAGGAGATACTTACATATGGCCTTAGTGCATTGGCAGACTTTCCATTTACACTTGTCTTATCTACAAGTAAGTAGAACATAAATGGTATAAAAATATAAAATGTAAAATGGTGCCACCACCAGGGAAAACAGTTTGGACATTCCTCAAAAAGCTAAAGGTGGAGTTATCATATGACTCAGCAATTGCACTTCTAGGTACATAACTAAGGAAATTGAGAGCAGGAACAAGGACAAATACTTGTACACCAGGGTTCACTGAAGCATTATTTTCAATAGCCAAAAACTGGAAACAACCCAAGTGTTCATCAGTAGATGAATGAATAGACAAAATGTGGCATATACATACAATGGAATATTATTCAGTCATAAAAAGGGGTGAAGTTTTGATACAGGCCACACATGGGTGAACACTGAAAACATATGCAACTAGAGAAAGCCCATGCACGGCAATGAAGACCCAACGCAGCCAAAAATAAAATAAAATTAATTAATTAATTAAAAAAAAGAAAATATATGCTAAGTGAAATAAGTCAGACACAAAAGGACAAATATTGTATGATTCCACTTATGTGAGGTACCTAGAACAGGCAAATTCATAAAAACAGAAAGTAGATTAGAGGTTACCAGGATCTGGGAAGATGGGGAATGCAGAGTTATTGCTTAATGGTTACAGAGTTTCTGTTTGAGATGAGGAAAAATTTTAGTGTAAGACAGGGGTGATGGTTGAACAACATTGTGACTGTAATTGATGCCATTGAATTGTATAGTTTAAAAATGGTTAAAATAGCAAATTTTATATTATATATGTTTTACCACAATTTAGGAAAATAATGTAATATATCAAAAACTGTTGAATTATATACATTAAAGGGTAAGGTATACAGTATGTAAATTATATATATTTCAATAAAGCTGTTTTTAAAAAACCGTGAGATACCACTTCATACCCACTAGGATGGCTAGAAAAAAAAGTCAGATAACAGACGTTGGTGAGAATGTAGGGAATTTGGAGCCCTCATACATTGCTGGTGGGAATGCAAAATGTGCAGTCACTTTGGAAACAATCTGGTAGTTATTCAATAATTAAATATAGAGTTACCATAAGACCCAACAATCCCATTCCTAGGTTTATCCTCAAGAGAAACGAAAACATATGTCTATATAGAAACCTGTACATGAATGTTAATAACAACATTGTTCATAATAGCCAAAAGGTGAGACAGCCCAAATATCCATCGATGGGTGAATCGATAAAAATGTGGTATATCTATACAATGGAATATTATTTGGCCATAAAAAGGAATGAAGTATTGATACTTGCCATAACATGGATATACCTTGAAAACATAATAAGGGGACTTCCCTGGTGGTCCAGTGGTTAAGAATCCACTTTCCAATGCAGGGAACGTGGGTTCCATCCCTGGTCAGGGAAGATCCCACATGCCATGGGGCAACTAAGCCCACATGCCACATCTACTGAACCCACGCACTCTGGAACCCACGTGCCGCAACTAGAGAAGCTCATGCACTGCAATGAAAAGATCCCACATGCCGCAACTAAGACTCAACACAGCCAAATAAATAAATAAATAAATAGAAAATAAGTATTAAAAAAAAATGCTAAGGAAAGAAGTCAGTCACAAAAAACCACCTACTACGTGACTTCATTCATATGAAGAATAGGTAAATCTATAGAGACAGAAAGTAGTGCTTAGTGCTGGGTGTGGTAAAAGGCAGAAGGATAGGAGAGTGATAGCTAAAAGAGCAGGGTTTCTTTTTGAGGTAATCAAGATGTCCTAAAATTTACTTGGTAATGGGCGCATATATCTTTGAATATACTAAAACAAAACGTTGAATTGTACACTTCAAATTGGTAAATTTTATGGGATGTAAATTGTATCCCAATAAGGTTGTTTTAAAAAAAGTAGTTCCTTGATAATCTCAAATGTTTACAGAGTAAAATGAAGTAACACTCTCAGTACAAAGCATTTAATGATGTATGTCTTGACCTATCCAATATGCATATCAATCTTTCTAGGAAGAATTGTTTACAATTCTTTTGTCTTCATAGGAAATGCCGGAAAACTGGAGTTAGGGATCAGACTGTTCTGTAGGAACGTTCTTCTTGATCATGGGACCCATCAAATTGATCCTGCATTTTGGTTGACGTGTATATTAAAACCATGGCCAATAGTGAATCAGGCAAGATTACTGTATATCATCTTTGGACCAGTAGCTCCTCAAGATGGTGAGCATCCATTTCTTAGGAATGTATGTTACAAAATTGGTTCATTACTTTCACTTTAGGAAACATCTTTTTGTACCTGCTTAGTTTCATCATTCCTAATAACTAAATCATGTTTCATGATTTCATAAATGTATATACTACATTAACTTGTACGTAACTTAAGCATCAAGACAGAAATTGTTCTGCTGCAGGCCATTTCCAAATATATTCTCATCATCTCTGATTTACCCAAAATAACTGCGTTTTGGGCTTCCCTGGTGGCACAGTGGTTGAGAGTCTGCCTGCCGATGCAGGGGACACGGGTTCGTGCCCCGGTCCGGGAAGATCCCACATGCCGCGGAGCGGCTAGGCCCGTGAGCCATGGCCGCTGAGCCTGCGTGTCCGGAGCCTGTGCTCCACAACGGGAGAGGCCACAACAGTGAGAGGCCCGCGTACTGCAAAAAAAATAAAATAAAATAACTGCATTTCATTTTTATTATATATATTGGCCATGCTGCACAGCTTGTGGGTTTTTAGTTCCCTGACCAAGGATCAAACCCAGGCCCACGGCAGTGAAAGCCCAGAGTCCTAACCATTGGACCACCAAGGAATTCCCTGCATTTCATTTCTAAACATTATTATTATTTTAAAAATATATCTATTTATTTATTTTTGTCTGTGTTGGGTCTTCATTGCTGCACACAAGCTTTCTTTAGTTGCGGTGAGCAGGGGCTACTCTTCCTTGCGGTGTGCAGGCTTCTCATTGCGGTGGCTTCTCTTGTTGTGGAGCACGGGCTCTAGGCACACAGGCTTCAGTAGTTGTGGCACATGGGCTCAGTAGTTGTGGCTCGCGGGCTCCAGAGCTCAGGCTCCATAGTTGTGGCGCATGGGCTTAGTTGCTCTGAGGCATGGGGGATCTTCCTGGGCCAGGGCTCAAACCCACGTCTCCTGCATTGGCAGGTGGATTCCCAACCACTGTGCCACCAGGGAAGCCCTTTAAACATTATCTTAACTCAAGATTATATTTGCTGCTGTAGGGGACTAATAATGTAAGGGAAGCAATGTGGTAGTCAGAATTGATGTTTTACTTAATTTGGGGTGCATCATATTATTTTTTGCAATTTTTTGGCCTTTCTAATTAAGTTTTGCTTGGATGAATGTTAAAATTAGAATGTATTTAGTTCACACTGCCTTATGTCAGGAGTTAACTAGTTTAAAGTGTGTTGAGTAGCAGCAGGAAGCCAATCTGGGATCAAATTTTGTTTGTGTGTGTAATTCACAAAAAGAATTGGTCATAGGTAAGTAATAAAAAATTGACTGGATTACTCTGTTTTGATATAAATGTCTGGAAAATTCTCAAATACAGCATGCCCTCTTTTTGGAAGTCTATCACTAGGTTTTATTTCATTTTAGTAAGATTACATCAATTGTTTATTTTAATTTCTGTTATGGGGTAGCATTATCTTTGAACCAGAAACAGTGTTTTGCTTGGTGAAACTACCTTTTCTTTTCCTCATTTAGCTAGTGTTGCTGTGCTTCATCACATCAGTCAGAGACATTAAAATTTATACTGTTATCAGAATTGACCTTTCATTATGAAAGTTAAAATGAAAGTAGCGTATATAAGTAATGGATTCCATTATGCAATCCAATTTCCTTTTTAAACAATCTGTGTAGTCTTTATCACAAAGCCAACTATTCTGTCATAGCCTAGCTTTTGTTTCAATTATCATTCAGGACAGGTGGTTTGGCAGAAAATGATAGAAGGACCTGCAGATGAACCCAGTCTGAAAGGTTTGGCTGATGCCATTAAATTACTATACGATACAGGCACCGAAGAATGGACAGCAGATGATGTTATCAGTCTTGTAGATGAACTATCAGGTAAAAAGAATTATTTACCACATACAGTAATAGAAATTTGTTATTGGAATACAGTTATAAAATTGTAAGGACAACTCTATAGGTAACAAAAGAATTGCCTATTGGAAATCACTAAATGCTTTAAAATATTTAAAGTTTGTCTTTATGTTTGAAGAGAATGCATATAATCAACTTACTTTCCTTCCATTTTCCTTGCCAGTTTTATAAATATGTATTTATTGCTATTATTTGAAAGCTTTATAATTTAATTAGCTTAATTATTCCCATTTTGAAGTTCTCAGAAACACCTCCGAATGTTGGGTAAGATGAAGGCCCTTTCCTGTTGGTACTGGCGAGATGAAACAATGTTTCCCATTCCTGCATAATCCTTTAGATTCTAAAGTTTACAAGATTTCTTTCTTTAGCAGGATTACACCACCTTGTCTGTTGACCTATGTGTAGGAGAAATGCTTTGACTGTATTACTAGTATATTTATGAGAGTCGCTGTGACTTGGCAATAAATAATCCCTGTCCCCGGTTGAATGCTGTAATCGGAAAACTAAAGCATTTTTTCTGAGATTCTCCCTCGGCACTGACTGTATTTCCAATAAAGTAATATAATATTGCATGTATTTAATGATGTTTACTATAGCTATTGTGTAATTTCTCATTAAATAACTGTCCTTTCTTTAATAAAAGTGTTTCCCAGTGAGTGGCTTCTAGAGAATAATGCACGTCTCCTAATCCTAAGTGGGAGCAGCGTCTGTTTCACTTTCATGGCTAGTAAAGCTGTCAGTGGACGGGCCATTCAACTGGCAAGGCTGATAGTCTTTTTGGCTTTGGTGAGTATAAAATAAGTTTTTTCTAGCAAATTGTTTAACATTATAGTTGACCTACTAGGGAGCTACCCTGAAGGAACTGAAATATGTACGAAACATTTTGAAAGAATAAGTATTTAAGTATATATTTTTATATATACTTTATATATATTTTAAATTTTAAAATTTATATAATAAACTATCATATCTGGGATCATTCCTTGTGTTAACCTCTCCCCACTTCATATCTGGATTGTCATTATACAGCTCTGCCAAGTTATGTTCTTTTTTTTCCCTTAAATTCCACTTAAAAATAAAGCAACCCTTATGATTTGCTCCAGGATAAGCCCTGGGCAGCAGGGAGAGAATGTGTAAGTGAGTGGTGGTAGAAGTGAAACAAGATTAGTAATTGTTGAAGCTAGGGAATGGATACTAGGGGTTCATAATACTACTCTCTTTACTTTTATATAGTTAAAATGTTTTTCAAAATAACAACATTTAAAAATATATTTAATATTCATTCACTTAACACAAATTGAGTGCTTACTGTGGGCCATACCTGTGAGAGATTTTAGGACTGTGGAAATTAATAGAACAAATCCCTGACCAAAAGCTGCTTACAGTCTTCTAAGCAATATCAAATTATATATAAATAAATTCAGTGTGATAAGTGCAAAAATATGTAAAAAAAGATACAAAGGTATCAGAGAGGCGCCAATAGTGGGTGGGCATAGAGTACAGTGAGGGCTTCCCCAATTGCAGTAGATATAAGTTTTTTAAATGAATAGGAAGCGTTCACCAGACAGAGGGGTTCGATTATTCAGGCACGTACCTGCATGTGTTGCATAGATATCTCATTTATTTGGCTTCCATCACAGATGCCAGCCCAACCAGTGCTTCAAAAGCAATGGAATAATCTTCAGTTGGCTGTTGTGAGGAATAATTGAATGTAATCCATTTTCTACAAAATGGAGACAGGATCTTCAGCAACTCAACTGCTTAAAACATGAATGAAATCTCTGTGGCTCTTTTAAAATGTGAAGAAAGCTACTAAATTAATTGTATTCTAAATGTAAATGTTTATTTTAATAAGCAGAGGCCCTCAAAAAAAAAAAAAGGAAAGAGAGAATTGGAACTGCATGACTATATCAGGGAACTATAAGCAGTTCAGTATTATTTCTGAAGGGAAAAATGTGCAGAAGAGGAGGAGATGGTAGGTTTAGATAGGAAGGGAGAGGCTATAGGTAAGGCAGGGCCTGGTAGACCATTCTGCGGAGCTTGAACCACAGGAGCCACACTGCTGACAAGTTTTAGGAAGCAGGGAGACATTGTCAGTTTTACGTTTTTGGAAGGTGACTTTGGCCACACTGTAGTAAAAGGAATGGAGAGGAAACCGCTAGGGGTGGAGAAACCTTCTCCGGAAAGCCTTCTCTGTTTAACATCTCACCTCTGGTCATTAATTTTCTCTAAATGGCCTCAGATTTGTCTTCTCTTTATCTTCATTTACCAGTGGTGTTCTAAGGCCACTGTACGTGTCGGGTAAGTCATCTCCCAAAATAGATTGCAAGCTCTTTGAAATCCAGGACTATGCCACTTATTTCTTTCGTAGTGCCTTGTACAGTGCTTTACACATAATAAGTAGTCAATATATCTTTCTTGTCAGGTTAACATTATTTAGTTACAGTACTATATAGTTTATTTCCATGCTCTATGTTATTTGGCTATGTGAGTTAAATTGACCATTTAAGGTATTAGTAAATAAACCTTTTTCCTTTCAGTCAGTTTTACCTATAAACATGTAATTTTCACTTTATCTATCTTTTAAATAATAGAGAAATATTCCCTACTACTCTCAAGATGGAAAGTTGGTGTCACCATAGGGTTCTCTTGCCTGTTGAAATTGTCTGTCTGTCACCCTCATTGGACTCCTTGAAAATAGAGGCCATGTCTTTATAGCTTACCATTGTATCCCCAGCTCTTAGCATGTGCTCAATAAACACTTATTGAATGAATGAGCAGGAGCCTTATTTTTCATGTTTAATAATTGTTTTCAATATTATTTCTTACATTAATAAATAAATATTCTATGATAATCTTTTTTTCTATGATAATCTTGAACCAGGCTTTTTTTACTTCACACTTTTCCCCACTAAATTTATACCATTTGAAAGCAAAGAAGTATTAGATATAAGAGCATTTCCCATTTATAGACTCAACATGATGTTATATGTATTAAATTCTGTAAAATTATAAATGGTCATTGTTAATACCATTTTCAAATTCTACAGCTTTCTTCAAATAAAGATTTACCATAATGCTTTGTATGTCTAAATCAGGTATGTGAGAAAGAACTATACTGCATGGATTGGGCAGTTAAAATAATGCAAAAAGTCTGTAAAGTCTTTAGCACTACAGTGGAAAGAAGTAACTTCCTGCGGAGTGTGGCAGATGCATTTGCATATGTGATAATGGAAATGCTACAATCAGTTATGTCTGGTGAGTATGCATGTAGATGGTGCACAGTTGTGAGTAAAGTGCATTCTAGTCTCCCCTTAAGACATAGATAATTCTGTATAGACTTTTATATCTAAGCTAAAAATAGAAAAATCAGACATTTTTTTCCATGAGATATATTTAGTTCCTGGTTTCGTCACTTTTTAAATCTGGTATTAGTTTTAATGGAAAACATAAAGTTTAAGAGTCTGCTCTGAAAGGAACTAATTTCAATTCTGCACAGCAAAAAATTTTAACTCGCTTACTTAACCAACTATCATAATCATCATAATATTCTTTATTTGTATAGTTTACACATACAAATTTTTATAGTTTTGTTAGGTGCCCAACATGATAATTAACCCTATTTTACAGATGAGAAAAGTAAGGCTTAGAGAAATTACCTGACTTGCCCAAGGTCATGAAGTTAGAAGCAATAAAGCATGGACCAGCATCTTTTTCTTCTGATTTCTAATTCAGAGCTCTAAATATAATTCCATGATTTCAATGGTTAATGTCTGACTTAGGGAAAATCACTAACTAGTCTTCTGTTACATATTATTAGGGAAATTGGAACATCTTATGTTTCAAATAAATCATATATTTAGAAACTTAACTGTCATTTTCTTTTCCCTACTGCCTATTCCTGTGTATGGCATATAGAAGACCATGATGAAGATGACAGAAGCTTTCTGAATTTTTTCCATCTTGTGCATGCTCAGGCTAACTTCCATAAGGAGGTCCTGTATTTGACCATGAATACTCTCTCTACCTAAATACTCAGAAAGCCTTGCATTTAGAGAATAACTCAGTAAACTAACTGTTAGAAGAGTGCTAATTTTCCACACTCAGAGAATAGCACCCATGGGACTTTTTATCACCTAAGTAACCTAAGAATTCAAAAGCTGCATAAAAATTTAGAAGCAACTGCTTATACCATTATTAATATAAAACTTTCAGGCAAACCCAGGAATGTATTAAGATTTCTCTAGAAAACAACCTGTGCTGCTCTAGATTTTGGTAAACCTAACACCAAGCTAAAATGGAACATTAGTGTTCAAGAATCTGGGGCCAGCCAACCTGTATGTGTGGGTCTTCAAAGCAAGAGAAAATTCTGATGCATAGTTAGAACAGACCCAAATTCACTAAATGGTGTGTATCTGTTCACTTTGCTTAGGTTGTGTAAACATAGCTTAGAATGTTTTGTGAAGATTTGCAGTATGATATTTTGGAATGTGCAGATATAAATCACGTTTTTTTTTTACCACCTTCTTGGCATATGATTACAAAGAACATTTTATTTGCTTCATGTCTTGCAGATCAAAAACCAAAGGAAGTATGTGTGTGTGTATGTATATATCCATACGTGTACATATATATGTATGTATATACACATACATGCACACACACATATATTTCCTTCTCTAAGACAATCTAAAAAGTCTATAAATAGAGGAAGGCATATATTGTCTTAATAAAATCAAATCATCTTTTATTCTTTCCTGGGGATTAGAGTAAAATGCTGCAAGTAAGGAGAAATATAAAATGAAAGAAAGTAGCTATTCTGCTCCTAAAGCTTTCCTCCCTATCTTAAAAAATAGGACTTGAAGGAAACTGAAAGCATGGATGGTTCGAGCATCCCATGAGAGAATGGGGTTTACCTTCACTCAAGTAAATGGATTCCAAGAAGCTCCAGGACTATTTCAGTTTGACTAGCTTCTGCCACTGCCACTCTTACTATTAAAATAGAAAAAATAGTGCCTAACAAGCTGAAATAATGCTGGAGCCCTCCTGGATCTCCTATTTTCTTCTCCTTGGGTTTGATCACTTTACTTCTGCTGAAGACACACCCCTTCCCACTGGACTTCTCAGAGGCTGACTTTTTCTTTTCCTAAGCCCTTGACTTAACTCACCTCTGTAGTTGAGGAAGGGAAGAAAAACTAGAAGATATGGAAATTACCCACAGGAGTGGGGTACAAATTGTGGGAAGTTCTCAAGTTTGGCAAGAGGGGCTCAAGTTTGGCAAGTGGGGTACAAGTTGTGGGAAATTCTCAAGTTTGGCAAAAAGATGATTTTTACTTCCACTAATAACAATCTAATGACACACCTTAATAGGACTGAGAAAGAGTGAAAATTGTGGAGAAGATATGAATTGTGATAACAAGGTTTTACTATATTTTAGTAGCAAAAGGACTTTCCTCTATTTTTGGAGGGTCAGAAATTAACTGTCTTTCTTTGATGGATTATCCAACTGTAATTCCATCAGTGGCAGGAATTTTTTCTCCAGAGTTTAGTATTTACATATTTATGTACAAAATTCTTGCTTTTATCCTGGTTTCATTTTCTTCTTTTCAATCTAAGGATTCACCCACAACTAAATTATAAAGATTAAAAGTTGGCAGATACCAGAATACAAAAATAACACTTTAATTAGCTTTTTCTTTTCCCTCTTTCACCCTTTTTTCCATATGTGCTTTGGAAAGCCTAATCCATTTCTTTGTCAAAACACTGGTGACTCCAAATTGAGAATATTATATTATATGGGGGAAAATAGAAAAATAAAGGAAAGAAGTAAAATTTTTCATATAAATAGTGAATATTTTACTAAATAAATGTTAGTTTCATTCCCTTAGAGAAAGAAATTTGGCATTGTGAAACCTCCTTGAACCTTGAACTATCCAAGTCTCCACACCAGTTATTTTCAGCAGGTTTACAAAAGCAGCATGGTTTAATTTAAAACATTGCTTATCTGGATTGTGAGTCATATCCCACACTTCAATTGACATGACTGCTGCTGTAAATTTTTTTAAAACTCACCTTATTTCATTATTCTTAATAATTGTGAGATTATTATCTCACCCTCCCCAGAAATTTGGAACATAAGAAAATCTGATTCATTCTTTGGGTACAGTAGATAAATGATATCATCTTGCTACCACTAAAAAAATAAACTGACAAATTCTTCATTCAATTTTTAATAGATAAAATAACCTTTGAGACCAAATTAGAAGTTTCCTCAATTTGGCAGTTTTTTGCCGAATACATTTGTCATCAGGAACAAAGTGTGAATCAATTTTTAAGGTGGGAAATTAACTTGCAAAAGTATATATTATCATTAGTATTGATGTTTAAGTGATGGTAGAGGCAGTCATATGGCCACAAAAAAGGGAGCATTTGCAAAATAAATAGGCTAAAAACACTGGGAGACTGTCCACTTCTAATTCATTCTAGAACAGTCATAAAATAACGATGTAAACTACCAACAGGTCAGATAATTTATCTCACCTGTACGTCTTTCTAAACTAGGTGATTAACCTGGGCTTCTAGCTTTTTTCCCCTTTTGATAGTGATATCCTCAGTCTCTCTTGACCTTGATTTGTAGGATGATGTTTACTTCCACAAGGAGCAAGCTCAACAACACATCATTATATTTATTTTTACTATTGTTTCTAAATACACACACCACACCACAATAGCACTAATAACAATCTAATGACGCTCCTTAGGAACTGAAGTTTATATATTGTGATAAATACTCTATACCTTATGAAACGATAGAATGTGTATCGTTAATACTTTTTTTAGATAATTCCTTCTCATGCCCTGCTGACCCCTCAACTATATCATCTTCATGATGCAGGCAGTACATTACTGTACTTGGGAAGCCATTCAAGCATTCAGGAAGCTCAAGCAGTTGTTTATCAGGCCCGCTCCCCATAGCATGAACGATAGGCACCTTATTTCACCTTTATCCATCCCTTCACGGCTTAGTTGGTGCTTCCAGTTCTTCTGTTAATAACAAAGATTTTATTGCCAGGATAATTATTCACCTTTGGAGATTAGAGCAAGCATGAGGAATCCATCAAAAAAAGTGCAACTGGAAGAACCACCTTATATCAGTAAAAAGCGAACATGAGCCTCTTTGTGTGATGATTCCTCAAGAGTTAACCCCTTTAAGTGAATAGTACTCAATTATGTGATTACAGATTTTCATGTCAATAAATATTGTGAAGGGTAAAAACACAATGCTACCACAAAAACCTCTTTGGTTATTGGACATCTTACTAGCAATGTGACTTCTTTACCAATTCCACTAGCAGGTAGCTCTGAAACCTGTAAGAAATCAGGCGATGGAAATATGCTCCTTGGCTTGTTGAGACATCACTAAGGTAGGAAAGATGACCTGAGAGACAGCTGTATTGGACATTCTTCTCCAGGTTAAAAAAAAAAAAGTGCCGAAGGACTAAGAACACATTTTTTTTTCATCAAGAAAGCAAATACAACTCCAGAAAATTCCTCAAGTAACTAGACTTACAAACAAAAACTTAGTTTAGCCCTTGAAAGGCTTTTAAATTTAAAAAAATTAATAATTGTACATATTCTAAGATCACTGCTTTCTTTTTTTTTTTTTTTTTTAAGATCACTGCTTTCTTAAAGGTGCACAAAACTGAAAAGTATTCATTGTTATTTTTAAAGAATTGTATTTTTGGTGAACTGTCTTTGATACCTAAATATTTAAAATATTTGCTAATTTTATTTAATTTGTTTATTCATATTAATAAAATAAAATTAAAATTGGAAACATTGCTAACTTGTTCAGAGTTTGTCATGATGCAAATCATTGAGCATGTAATTCCTTTAAATTTTTTTGTATTTTTAAAAATTAAATGTTTAAAATTGAAGTAGAGTTGATGTACAATATTATATAAATTACAGGTGTACAATACAGTGATTCACAATTTTTAAAGGTTATACTCCATTTATAGTTATTATAAAATATTTGCTATGTAATTCCTTTAAATTATTTCTTGTGGAAGAACTTGTTTTTATTTAAGCTGTTAATTATAGCCCTACCATGATCAAAAAACTAAATGTCTTAATACAAAATAGTGTTTCAATTAGCTATATATTTATGAATATTTTTATGCTTAATATTTTAGTGTATAAATAATTTCATTTACTAGCAACAACTCTTAAATTGAACAATAAATCTATAAGCAGAACAGTATTCTATGCTATTCTGTTATTTAATTCAGAGACCAAACTCCCAAGTAATTAATATTCCGATTGCTGCTAATATACTACAATTGTCATAGTTTAACACCAGTTTCAAAAAACAAAATATGTAATTAAGTATTGTGGATTACCTACAATTTCCCATGACTATAAGATCTTACAGTGTATTTCTATGAACAGAGTTCTTAAATATTTCTAAAAAATGTCTGCCTTAGCAGATTTTTTTTTAGTTTATAATGGAAGTTGTGTCAGTGATTTTTTCTGTTTCCCCCTTTATATATGACTTTGCTTTTATTTTTACTTAAAATAGATGGAAGCAAAACTAACTTAGAAGAGGCCATTCTAGGCTTAGTAAGCATTTGGTCTGTGATAAAGCCAAAGCATGTAATTTACAAAGACAATTTTCCCACTTCAACTATGTTTAAGTCCTTTATTAAGGGACATTCCCATTATTTTTATTTTTTATTTTTTTCCCCATTATTTTTTAATAATTTAAAGTTAAAATGATACTGTTAAGGGATTTTGAAGTTTGAACAATGCTAATTTTAAACCTTTTAAAAGAAAAGAAATTTTCCAAAATTTAATAAATCACATCATGCCAAGTTTCAAACTCAAAGTTTGGATTTGATTCCATATAAAGTACCCAAACAATGAGTTTTAGGTGGCTCCAACTTAGTAACATTTATCTTCCCATTATTTAACTGTTTCCCAAAATATATTCTCTTTCTCCTAACATAAAATACATCATTTTTCCACCCAAACCCCTTATTTTTTTAAATCAAGGAAGCAGGTATTAATATAATGATTCTTAGCATTATGCCACATTAATTTTTTTCTAAGTAATCTGCAATTATTTAGAGATGTTTTTACTACATTGATGTGGGCTAAGTACAATCCTCATTTTTATAGGACATGATTGCCCTATGACACAGATTTATAAAATTTACACAAAATTTTATAATATTGATACAAAAGTAATTTTTTTCAGTGTTTTATTATATTTTAGGATGGCAATACACAAATAGTTTAAATGTGAAATTTAGAACATTTTATCGAAATGAACACAGTAAAACTCTGTTATAAACTGGCATATTGGGACTTCCCTTGTGGTCCAGTGGCTAAGACCCCATGCTCCCAGTGCAGGGGGTCTGGGTTCCCTGGTCGGGGAGCTAGATCCCACGTACCACAACTAAAGATCCTACATGCCGCAACTAAAAGATCCCATATGCAGCAACTAAAAGATTCCGCATGCCGCAACTAAAAAAAAAAAAAAGAGATCCTGCATGCCGCAACTAAGACCCAATGCAGCCAAATAAATAAATATTTTAAAAAATAAAAAATAAACTGGCATATTATAGCATGCATATAGGCACAAAGTCATAAAGTTTCTTCCAAAATGTAACTTTATTTTTTAAAACCATAATATTTCACAAGTAATTGAAAATAAGGGTATCTTTCTGTCTTTATATTGTGCCCAATACCAGTGGTATATATCACTGGTGTATAACTGAAATTGGCTGATTGTTTTCACTGAATTGATTAGTTGTTTCAACTTTGTATGGATACAGACTGAAGAGCCTTGACCTCATAAAAGACTTCAGAGGGAGCTCGGTTAGAGACTATACCACAAAGATCTACACCACCATAATTAACTGTGTAACTTGGATTCCCTCCAAAATACTGACACTTGCCCTAATTACCTAGGTAAGGACATAGAGCTGCTCTCTTGACTTGAAGTACAAAATTTTAGTTTGAAACACAAGTTATACCAAAGAGTTAAGAGGAATGTTTTAGTGGGAAATGTTATGTCTCAGACTCCACAGAAAACAGAAGATCATCCCTGAATGTATTAATGTTCAGAGCCATGCTTCTTGCATTAGTGTATCTGTCAGATTATACCCCTTTTTGTTATGTACCACCATGTAGTATTGTACTTGTTAATATTCCCTAAGCAGCTTAGACAAGTGATCACTGATATATGTTTGGGGTAAATAAATATTTTCCTTTTCTCCTCACAATGTGGCAGTTGGTACCCAAAAAGAGTTTGAAGTTGAGTTTTCATTATACAGTGTCATACAGAAAAGCAGACTACTGGTAAACTGTTAAAGAGTTTGTTCCTGGGAATTCTGTTTTCAAAGATGTAGTTTTCATCCTAGAATTATAGAATTTTGAAATGGAAAGAGACATTAACAATTTTCTAGTCCAACCATTACATTTGCCGGAATAAACTGAAGCCCTGAATGTTAAATCACTTATTCAAGGCCACATAATTTGTTGCCTAGACAAGCTCCTAGAACAGTGTTTTTTCTTGGCCAGTATTTTAAAATGAAAGTTTTCCATCTAATTTTGACATATACTGCCGCAATTTTCTTTCTTTTTAAAACATGGAAATTGAACACAATGTTATAAATAAAAGCTATTAAGTTAATCTTTCTCCTTGTTTATTTTTAAGCTAGAAATAAAAATCAAATGTAGAACGATCAAGACAGACTTTTCAAAGGAATAGATACCACAGATTTGGGGCCCAAGTCTACTCTGGACCCTCAAATATATGGTTTCTTCAACCCTACTTGGACAGAGAAATATGTTGAAAGTTTTTTGTTTTGTTTTCCTTTTAAGAAAAGGAATATTTGACCATATAAAAAACATTTATTTGAGGGTAAGAGAGAGGTTTTTCCCAAATAACAAGATAAGTGTAGCCATCTTGTTTCAATAATTTATAATTCAGCTATTCAGAAAGAATGAGGACTATATAACTGTTTCTTTCTTTAAATGAGAAGCTGGAGCACAATGGGTATGGAGTGGGGAAGATATGATAAATCTTAAAAACTCAAATGACAACTTCCTTGTAGAGAGTGAGACATGGGAAATCACAAAACCCCAGATTGTGCAATCTCTAAAGACAGTGATAAAGTGACTACTTCATAGATGAAGATAGACAACATGCTCTTGGACCTACAAGGGAACCCCCTCGTGTGAGAAAGGAAAGAACATACTTTAGCATAATATGCAGTTGCATTTAGACCTAAGGAAAGGCTATCAAATAAATTTTTGAGCAGTTCTCCATAGTAACTTTAATGAGTCTACATTTCAGCTCTCTGTGTTCTCAACACCTCTGTCTACAGCTCAAACGCATGCAGCAGCTGCCAGCCATGCCCATGAATTCCTGATGTCCCAGCCGAGTGCCTCTGCCTCTGAGCTCAAAAAGCCCCTTGCCTGACAGGGGTTAACCATATCCGGAAGGCTCTGGAAGAGGTCTGCTGGGCAGCAGGACTGCTGTTGATGAGAGGCTTCTTGTTGGACTGGAGTCCAGGAGCTGTGGGAAACCCAGAAACAGCAAGGCTCAGATGGGAATAGCAGCAAAGGTATCAGCTTCTGATACTGGTCATGGACTAAGACAAGAATTAGGAGTTTTTCTCGCCAAACCCCACAGTTGGGAAAGAATTGACATCTCCCGCAAAACCCCACTCCCAAGTAAATTTGATTTGCTATATCATCCTCAAGTTAGAATGAGTCACTAGTTAATTAATTAATGCAATTATGCAAGCATAATTGTAAGCCACCCTGCTGACATATAAAGATGTTTTTTACCTTTAATTACCAGGAGAAAATGGACAAATTGGAGTTTGAGCACCTAACTTGAAGAAAAAACTAGGAAATATAGTCTCTCCCACCATGCACACCACTCCCAACACATTCTACTTAAAAATCCTTCACATTGTGGGCTTTACTTTTCATTTTTAAAATTGTTACTTTAAATTAGGTCTCAAAGAAAGAAGTTGGCATTTCTTATTCTTTTCACAGTGGTCTGGGAAATGCTACATCAGTGCACCTGAGAAAAAAAATAGGAAAACAAGATCTCTTGTAATTTTGTTTTTGAATCAATACCCGAAATAATGACCAGAAGCAAAAATCCACCGGTGCGTCAGCAAGCAGGATGCTCGGCCAGTCAGCTTCATCCTTCCCCCCTGAGCTGCAGGCTCCACGCCGCCGCTGCGGGCCCCTAGAGCAGATAGATAACGTAGGACAGAATGACCAGACCTATGATGGCAAAGAACATCAGGATGAAAATATCCAGCATTGCGGAGTCCTTGGCCGAGGAGGCCTCTGGGTCCCGGGGAAATGTGAGCTGTGAGCACCGAGGTTGCAGTCAGTGGAGAGAAATGGCTCCCTCTTCCCTCCACTGCTCAGCCCTCCCTTCCCCTCCCCCTCCCAGGGCCTGAGACCAAGGGATGCTGCATCTCCATCAGCAGCTTTCTCTCCCCCTCACCCCACAGCCAACCAATCACAAAGCCCGGGAGCGGGTAACCAAGGAACTGCTCGATTTCGACCAGGCAGAAGCGAAGAGGCTCAATTTCTCCCCAGGAACCCAATCCTACCCCTTTGTATCTAAATGGAGTCTGAATGTTATGGAAGTAGGAAGAGATCTGATCTGTACCCAGGTGCCCAAGGAATGAATCCTCCTGAATGCCTTTCTTCTCCTTTTCCCCTCCCATCATCCTTGGCAAATAAGCTCAGAAAATAATGGCTGGGAGCTGGGTGGGTCCCTGGCACATTGTAAAGTCACGTTATGGAGGGACATGGATGAAGCTCTCACGTGAGTCTCAGATGACATGTCTGGGGACGGAGCTAACACTTATGGGATTCCTATACTGTGTCAGATACTGCACACGTGGTGTAATTTCAACCTCCCTACAAGTCTTTTATAGATGAGGCTCAGAGATGGTCAGGAACTTGCCTAATGTTTCACTGGAAAGGGCAGAGACCAACATTCAAAACTAGGCCTGTCCACTCCGGAGTCCACGTTCTTCTCTCGCTCCAGACTGGCCCACCCTGTTAGTCTGAAATGCCCCCTCAGCCCCACCTGCACTGCTCAGTTTGCGATGCGTGTTGCTCAGATCCCCCCGATTACAGTGTGAGCCCCGAGGTCTCTCCTCCATTGATTCCTTATGTCTTCGTGGTCATTTCCCACATCCTTGTCCCTCTTATATCCTCCTCAGAACTCGTTGCAGTGTTATACCCAGAGAGGGCACTAAAGAACCCTCGGTTAGGCCCATCCCTCTGCAGTAGGTGTCTAGAAATGCAACTCAAGTGACTTCTTTTTAATTGAAGTATAGCTGATTCACTATGTTGTGTTAATTTCTGCTGTACAGCAAAGTGACTCAGTTATATACATATATATTCTTTTTTTTTTTTTTGCTGTACACGGGCCTCTCACTGCTGTGGCCTCTCCCGTCGTGGAGCACAGGCTCCGGACGCGCAGGCTCAGCAGCCATGGCTCACGGGCCCAGCCGCTCCGTGGCATGTGGGATCTTCCCAGACTGGGGCACGAACCCGCGTCCCCTGCATCGGCAGGCGGACTCTCAACCACTGTGCCACCAGGGAAGCCCACATATATATTCTTTTTCCTATTCTTCAAGTGGCTTCTTCTGAGGGGAAAGGAGAATTGGTGTTTTATAGTTTAAGCTGGTGGCAGGTAGTCAGTTATGTCTTATGTAATTTTTATGCCTTTTGTCTTACTTCCTACTAAATTAAAAAAAAAAAACAACTCCCTGTGTCACTTCTGAGGCCTAGTGTCCTTGGCTCCACCCCAGCTAGTTCTTTTGAAGGACCCAGGATGAGGGCATTAGCAACCCCTTCATCATGCTAAGCCTCAGGAACTTAGGCCATTTCTAGAAGGGGGTCCAGAAACTCCCCGCGTGGGTTCCAGCGGGCAGGGAACAGAGCTGTTAGGGAGTGGAGACTTGGCGCTGGTTCCCTCCCAAGCAGACTGTCCCTGAAATCACTCCGGAGGTGACTGAAGCCTCCTGGGGAGAAGAGGCTCCACAGACAACAGGGTGCAGGGCAACGGAGGCAAGATTCGCCAACTCATTCCCCGTCATTGGGGCAACATTAGGCAGCCTGCGCCTTCGGGAGGGGAGCAGGTGTCAGTACTGACTTTAATTATCCTACCCAGTGCTGCCTCACCATTCCCCACACCGCTGCAGCCTGGCAGCCGCCTCATCCCCTAATTACAAAGGCTTACTCTGGGGAAAGGCCTTTCCTCTCCAGCCTGCTGCTATCCGGAAGGCAGGGAAAGCCTTAATTCTGCGCCCGAGTGGGCAATGCTCCCCTCCACAAAGCCCGACGGGTGGGCCCGCGCTGGGGCTGAAGGATCTGGATTCATTCCTTCTGTACCCCTGTCCCTTTCCCAACCCTGCAGAAGAGGGGAAGCTGGCTGCCGTGCCAGGTCAGAGGTCAGACCCAGGGCACCTGGAGCAAAGAACGGAGCATGGGAGATACTGCCGGGAGTGGGGCAAAGGGCATGTGGCAAGGTCATGGCGGGAGGCTGGGAGCATCACACTGGGCTCCTAACACCTCCAGCCCTGCCACCAGCTGTGTGACTCCCACCAAACATTTCTGCATTTCTGGGCTTCAGTGAACCCCATCTGTAAGATGGACATCACAGTAGTTACTTCTCTCACAGAGCTGGTAATAATGTCAAAGGGAAAAAAATGTGTGTTTAAGATCCATTCATCAGACATCCTGAGTGCTGCTTCGGGTTGCCAGAGCACCTTGTGGATGGCTTCACCCATGTCATCCCACTACAGACTGACCCAGGCCATCTGTCATTTCATTCCTTAAACAAACACGTGCTGAGTTCCTCCTTTGTGTCAGGCAGAGCCAAAACTGCCCCCACCCCCAAGCTGAGCTCATTCATTAATTCAGCAAACATTTGCTGAGCAGCTATGTGCCCAGCCCTGGGCAGGCAGCGGGGTTGGAAAGATGAATTAGCCCCATTACCTGCCCTGACAGCGCACTGGCTAGTGGGAAGACAGGTGCACAACAAAGGAAGTAAGACAGTTAACACGAGACTATGGGAGCTCAAAGAAGCTTCTGGGAGTGTCACCAAGCTGGGCAGAGGGATGTAGCCAGGAGCCAGCCGGTGAGGCGTTCTCCACGAGGAGGAAATAGGTGCCCAGGTCCCTGTCAGAGGAGACACACCACTGCTCCCTTCCTCCCAGGGTGACAGCTTCCAGGCTGGTCGTTCTCCCCCTGAAGGGCAACAGAGCTCCCAGGAGGGTGATGGGCCAATGCCCCCCAAGCAGACGGGACACACACACACAGCAGCACCTCAGAGCCAGAGAGACAACCAAGTCTGCAGGTAAAAATTATACTTTTATTTGAGTCACCAGGAGAAAGAGTCACTTGTGGTCCAAGTCAAATGTTCAAAATCATAACAGCCCAGAAAGATTTGATCCCAAGCACAAGCCCACGAGGGAGGGGACCAAAACAGACCAAGGAAAGACAACCACCCCATATAAAAAGATGAACGGACGTCTACACACACACACACACACACACACACACACACACACACACGGATGAAATGTTTGGACAGAGACAAATTTCACATGGTCATTTCTGTTTCTTTTTAAATACAGGTCTGTGGGGTGGTATTTTTTTTTTCCAGCTATTAAAAAAAAAAAAAAAAAAAAAGGCCCAGAAGTGCATATGTGAGGGGGAAAAGGCAGAAATTAAGCAATAAAGTAATTTTCCCTGGAGGGACATGAGGAAGAAAACAGGAAGCAATACTGAGAGAATTCACTTTTCTCACCATTGGGCTTCTTGCATTTTTATTATTGGTCCACTAAAGTTATATTCACATTCTAGCTTTGCTTTCCTGGGATTAGATCAGCTAAAAAACCTGTGAAATGTAAGAAAAGACCAGGACTTGGCCCAGCCCCCAGGTTCTGTGCTCTTCTAGCGATGGATGGTTCTGGAAAGGAATAAGGACTCCCAGCAGCCCCTGGGTCCCTCAGCACCAGTGTGACAGTCCCTCCTCTCTCTGGGGGTGTGTAAGAAATGGTCCCTTATTTTTAGGATGGGAGGACCAGAGGGCTGGCAGCAAGATTCCAGCGGCTGGCTTGCCTTGTTTCGGAAGGAAATTTAAGCCGAGTGAAAAGAGGCTACTTCTTGCTCCCCCAGGCCCTCCTCCCACCCTCTCACCACCCTGCCAACCACAGGTTCTCCAACAGGATGTGTCTCTGACCTTTGGTCCCAGAATCCACATTGTGCTTTGAGATCAAGAGGAAACAAAATGGACCAGCGCCTGCCTCAAGGCTCCCAAAATTGTTCCCTCTCTGCCTCCCTCATCCCCCAAATTGCCCAATATAAGACACTCCACCTGCCTTCACCTTGTCTCTGGCCAAGGGGGGAAACGGATTGGTCAGGCAGGGGCTCAAGCCTCTGATTCGGGGTAAATATTCCCAAGTCAACTGACAAGCAGTGAGGACTTGATGCTAAATATACCTGCAGGGCACAAGGATGCAAAGATGTCAACCTGTGGGGCCTGAGGCAGCGGACTCGGGGTGAAGATGGCAGCGGGAGACCCAGAAGGGTGACAAGAAAGCCCAGAGATGAATAAAGCCAGGCAAGGGTCGTCACAGCCACCAACGAGCAAGGGAAGGGACTTGGAGATAGCACCACCTTTCCCTTCCTCATCCTGGGTCTGTGCTTCCAGTTTTGTGGACCTGGGACCCTCTCCCTCTGCTTCAAGGAGGCTTTAAGTGGGGAGCTAGCCTGGGCAGGGTGGCGGGGGAGACAGTGCGGGTGGCACAAGGTCCCCTGGCGGCCCAGAACACAGAGATGGGGGAGAGAATATGCCTGGAGCCACAAAGCCTTCCCCCACCCCTCCCCCACCAAGCGCGCGCGCACACACACACACACACACACACACACACTCCTTACTTCTGCCTGGCACATTGGAAAGGGGGTGGGTGGGCTTCCTCCATTCGGGGACAGAAGGAGGATTTTTCACTCCAAAGAAAACATAAGGAGTTTCTCTCCCCCGGCGTCCTCCCCTCTCACTGTGGGTTTTGAGGAAAATATCGGGGAGGACAGCTCTGCACACACAGCCCGCACCCCGCCCGCTTCTCTCACGCTCACACTCACCCTCGCCTGTCACGGATACCTGCAGACACTCGCTCCTTCCCCCGCAACAAAGTCCTGGAGATACAGAGGGTCCTGTGGTTTCGCACAGTCCACCTGGGGTCGGGCAGGAAGTGGGGACGGGGGAGGCCATGGAAGGCCTGGAGACACCTTGCCAGGAGGCGCGGCGAGGAGCGGCCTAACTAGATCTCGCGAGAGGCTGGGCTGCACGGGCGCGAGGCCCGAGGCCTCGATGACCCACCCTTCACAAGGAGGCAAGCCAGGGACGCTGGAGACCGGGGTGGGAGTGTGGGAAAAGGGCTGCAGAGAGAACACCCCGTTCCCCTGCTTCCTGCAGCTGTCCCTAAAGTAAGAAAGGCGAGAACCGGACCCAAGCCGAGCTTCCTGGAGAGCTGCTCGCCCACACCAGGCTCGGGCGGGCAGCAGAGCAAAATCACAGTGTGAAAAGGAACCGTGTCGGGAGGGATGAATGAATCCCAAAGCAGGAACTTCACCCTCCTCTGTTGCCTTTGAGCTGGGAAGAGGGGGGTGAGGGAGCCCCTTGGAGGGCTGGCAGCCCCCATCTTGGAGAAGCAGAGGCAAAGCCCATCTCACTGGTCCCTGCACAACGGCAGCACCCCCGTCCCCATCCCAGGGGCAAGGGCGGTGGGTCCCACTCCCGGGAGTGTGTGAAGCGACTCCCGGCCGCCCTGGGAGTCCTGGGGGTCTGGGGCTCACCCCAGCCTGGAATGTTCGGGTGTGTGAGGAGGTGGGCAGGAGGGGCTGAGGGGGCAGAAAAGAGAGAAGGCAGAGGCCTGGGAGCTGACGGGTCGCCCCCCGCAGACCAGCGCCACGGGCCTCGGCTTCCCCCAGAGCGGTCCACACCTGTTCCATCCAGAGAGAAAATCAAGAAGTTGATCAAGGGGAAAACCTGCCAGAGGAAGGAGCCGCGAAAGTGGCAGAACAAGGCTTCGGTTGGCAAAAGAAGCTGGAAGAGGGGGAGGATAAACAAGCTGCTGCAGATTTTTAAAAACAGAGACACCAAAGGGTGGACAGGTCACGCCCAGGACGGATGCGATGCTGTGGAATGCACTGAAGACGGATGGGGCGGGCGGCGCCCGGCGGGCTCAGATGGCCTCCACGTAGTTGGCCGGCAGCATCCCCGTGTCGCCGGTGCGCTCCACGGTCCCGTACATCCAGCCGTCGTCGATCTGCTGCACGTTGACGATGGTGTCCCCGTCCTGGAAGGAGACCTCGTCCTCGTCGGCGGCACTGTAGTCGTACACGGCGCGGTACCGCTTCTGCAGGGGTCGGGGCGCTGTTAGTCAGGGGTGCCTAACTCTCTGGGACCCCAGAGCAGAGTGGACCAGGAGCTGGGAGGCACGGAAGGGCTGGGCTCTGCCATGAATGTTCTCACCTCGGTGTCTCATTTTCTGAGAGCAGCCACCTTTTTAATAATGCATCTGGCGTCTACTAAGGGCCAGGCACAAACAGGGACGGAGGTTACAATAGTTCTCCCCTGTCTCTCGGAACAGGAACGCAGTAATGTCCGATGGACACCATGCCGGGTAGAGGTTAAAAATATGACATGTCCTGTGTTCTATGATCTGCATTTTTTTTTCTTTTGGCCGCCCCGTGTGGCATGCGGGATCTTAGTTCCCCGACTAGAGATCGAACCCGTGCCCCCTGCAGTGGAAGCTCGGAATCTTAACCACTGGACTGCCGGGGAAGTCCCTATCTGTGTTATTATAAGCACCAGTCTTTCTTCTTTTTTTGAAGCTGTTGATGAATCTGGTTCCCAAATTCAGGACAAAGACCAATTCCTGTGAGAAAACCTCCAGGTGACACAAGACATATCTGTCAGGTCCCACCTTCCAACCTCAGCCAAAGTCTTGTGCTTAAGCCCCAGCTCTAGGAAATGTCCAGTAAAAACACATGAACTCTAGCTGTGATCTTGGAAGTAGGCAAGATTCTAACGTCCTCTGACCCTCACTGCCCTTGACATCGACTTGTCTCCGGGGGTCAGCTCAGGCTTTAGGGTGCCCCAGGCCAGGCTCTGGGATCAGTGTGGGTCCGGGGCTGGACGAGCCGATTAGAAACCTCCGGGATCTGCCCCCACTGCCCCGCCCCACCACACCACCAGGACCCCTGCTCAGACCTTCCGTTTCCAGCCTCTGGTCTGCCTCCTCCAACTGTTCATCCATTGTGATCTTGGGGGAACTTTCCAAAATGCAAACCTGAGGATGTTACTCCCTGGCTTTAAATCTTCAGAGGCCCCCATCCTCTTCAGCATGAAATTTCAAACTTTTTTTTCCCCTCGCAGCAGAAACCAGCTTCATCAGCCCCGAAGGCTATGGAATAAGAGGTCACAGCCCTCAAGAAATGACTGAAGTGACCTCGGTCTCTTATCACCAACTCTGCCTTTAATCTCTTGGGCCAAGTCACCACATCTAAGCCTGCATCCTGCAATAGCCGCCTAACTCATCTCCCTGCTTCCGCCCTCAATCTTCTATTGCTGCTTCTCAATGCAGCTGCTAGAGCCATCTTTTAAAAACACAAGTCAAACCCTTTACTCTGCACAGCTCACCAGTCACAAAGGCCTTCCTAATGGCCTACAAGTCCCTGAGTGGCCAGACGTCATTCCCTGCTCTCTTCCCCTCTCTGGTCACCTTGGCCTTCCTGCTGATCCTTGAACTTTCCTAGAACATTCCTGCCTCAGGACCTTTGCAATTGCTGTTCTCCTCCACCACTCATTCCTTTACTTTACTGAGAACTTTGCTGTTCTCTCCCCTCCTCATTCGGCTGTCTTTTTCTTCACAGCTTATCTCTGACCTTTTGTTACATACCTACTTACCTATTGGCTTTCGTGTTTGTCTCCCGACTGGAATGTAAGCTTCAAGAGGGCAGGAAGGTGGACTTTTATTCAGAGCCAAATCCCTTCAGTCCAGAACAGGCTTAGTGAGTACTGGAAGGACTGGCTGGTCTATCTGGAACCTTATCCTTCACACGACCTCTCCGGCCCACCTGACACCCCAGATAGCACTGACAATCATTCCCTGGTTTGTGTGGCCAGAGCCTGAGGCCCGATCAGGCCACTTATCTCAAGCTACTTTATTTCTCGGAGTATTGTCCCTCCTGCTTCTACATGAGCTACTTTGAATTCCAAGGCATCCGGCACAGAGGAGCTAAGCTTGGCTGCACCGTCACTGCGATAAGTAACAGGGCTTACAGACCGACCTTCAAGTCTGAGAGCCGGTGAGCCTGATCCCACCCCACCTCCCACTTTGCTCATTAATTTATTCGCTAAATTGATGACTGCCCGCTTTGTGCCTGGCTCAGAGTAGGTGAACCAAAGAGACACTGCCCTGCCCACAGGGAGCGTCAAGTCCAGTGGGGGTCACGGTCAGAAGATGACAAACCCAGAGAACTGTTTTAAGGTGGAAAAAGTGCTCTGAAGGAAACCAGTCGGGCGGAAGGACAGACACGTCAGGGGAGACCCACTCGACACAGGGTGGTTTGGGAGGGTGCCTCAGAGGCAGGGGCAAGCTGAGATCTGAAGGACCTGGCAGGCCGTCGTCATGGAGACTGGGGAGCAGGGTGCAGTCTGGGGGGCCCCAAGCAGAAAGGTGCTTTGTGTGCTCCCAGGTAGCTGGAGTAACGAAACGTGGGCCGGGAGCTGGGTGGACGAGACTCGCCCAATGTACAGCTATGGCTGGAACACAGGGTCCCAATCTGCCCCCTACACCACACTTCCTTTCTGCTCGAGAGGCTGAGACCCCTATTATCTGCAGATGGCAAGGGAGCTGGGGTCAAAGGTCAGGGGAGGCCAGGCCTCCTGGGTGGGTTTTCTAAGGAAAGTCCAAGAATTACATCCAGGAAGTCTCCCCTAGGCCCACTCACCTCCCACACCTCCTCTCCCCGCAGCCAGGGCTACTCACCCCGCCCCCGCCTGGGGCACTGCGCTGTATGGAGACCGGGGCTGCAGGCTCCTTGTAGCCACCGTAGGACTGGGCTGCCTGCTGCTGCTGGGGCTGCTGGTAAACTGGAAGCCGGCAGGAGACGGGCTCAGAAACTGTCTTGCCAAAGCCAGCCCGCTCCCTTCTTCCACGAAGCCCATGCCATGTATTTCCACTGCCCATCACCTCACTCAACCGCCACGCTGCTCAAAGGCTTCTGTCTCTGTGTGCACATTTGCTGGTGCCGAGAATTCTGCAGCGGGGGCTGCGTCTCCCCCCATGGCGCTGGGATCCCAGAACGAGCCCTGACCCTGGTGCTTGTGCCCTCGGTAGGGATGGGACCTGGGGGGGTGTGTGTACACGAGGCTTCCCTCTCACCTCCTCCCCACCCTGTAGCCGGCCTGGTCTCAGGTCGTCTGCACGCACAGGCCTCACGCTCACCTGGGGCGCTGGTTGGGATGTGGTGAGGCTGCTGCTCCTGGGGCCGCCGATAGCCAGTGTCCTGGGGATCTCGGCGCTCCGGCTCCAGGCCCTCACCCCCGCTGGGGCCCATGCGGCTCTTCTCAAACTCTTCGTGGTATTTTATCTGCGGGGGCAGAAAGTGCTGGGTGAAGGACCCACAGCAAACCAGCCAAAGCTCCCCTTCTGCTGCCACTCAAGGTCCTGGGACGGGAGAGACTCCTGGAGGTCTCCAGGCAAAGAGAGCTGGGTTCTTGTTGGGGGTGTACCAGCTATGGGCCCGTGAACAAGCACTTAACCTTGCTACACCTCCATTTCCACTTTACAGGGGTTGCTGAAGGATGCAATGAGATAATGGAGGTAAAAGGGCCACGTAAACTAAAGCACCAGACAAATGTAAGTGGTCATTTTTCTGTGCCTGTGGCAGGGGCTAGGGCTACCCTGCTTTCACACTGGTCCACAGCAGCAAAAGCAGCAACTCCTGTTTATGGAGCACCTACTAGGTGCCAGGCACTGTGCTAGGTGTTCTGCATCACACGCTCGTTTTACCTTGACAGCACCTACAAGGGGGTACAGTATAGTCGCCATTTAACAGACAAGAAGGAAACGAAGGCACCGACAAGTAGCATGAGTTACCCATGCTCCCGGAGACTCCAGAGACTGTGTTAACCAGCAGGCGACTCTGCCTCCTGTGGGCATGACCTCGCAGAGTTCTGCTGAGGACCCTAGCCTGCAGGGCAGAGAAATGCCAGGCCCTCCCTTGAGGGTGGGTTGGTATCTAGAAGATGAGTTCCTTCTCTCCTCAGGTTCCAAAAATGGGCAAAAAGAGGCCTAGAGAAGCCACACACCCCAGGGTCCTCAGCAAGGGCTGGCTGAACACACCGGGACCCAGAGCTGCGTTCTTAAGATCTGGTCTTCAGACTGTCTGCTCCCAACCCACCTGAGCTGCTTGTTAGAATGCAGGTTCCAGGACCTTCCATAGAATCTACAAAATCAGGGCTGGGGTTTTGGAACATGAACTTTTTTTTTTCTTTCTTTCTTTCTCTCTCTCTCTCCTTCTTTCTTTCTTTCTTTTTTTTTTTTTTGTGGGGGGGACTATGCACTTTTAAAAGATTCCCCCAGGTGAGTCTGAAGCAGGCTCAAGTTTGAGAACCAGTGATCTAGAGCAGAGGTTGGCAAACTCTGGTCCACGGGCCTGCAGCCTGTTTGCTCACGGCCTGCGAGCTAAGAACGGTTTCTACATTTTGTAATGTTTGGAGGATGGGGATGGGGGAGCGGGGGGAGAATTAAGAGGAATAAGATTGGTAACATGTGAAATTTCTATGACATTCAAATTTCAGTGTCCAGAAATAAAGTTTTACTGGAACACGGTCTCACCATTCATTTCCCCATTACCTATGGTTGCTTTCGTTGCAGAGCTGAGTAGCTTCGACAGAGGCCCTTCGGCCCATAATGCCTAAACTATTTACTATCCGGCCCTTTACAGGAAAAGTCTGCTGATCCCCGCTTGCCCAAGTATGTTGACTGCATATTCCTGTTGGTAAAATCTGTTTTAGCACAATCCTCCCAAATTGGATCTGTTTTATCAATTACACACAAGCATCACTTTACAAATATGGAATGTCTCCTGTAAAACTTGCACCAAAAATATGAATAAAACAAAGGATGAGATGAAAAAGAACCACCTCCAGGAGTTCTAGGGTTTTCTCCCTGTACTCCCAGTGGCATGTAGCCCACACCCCACCTTGAGGACCCCTAGTGGGGTCTATTCACTTTTCAGAGAGGATACTGGTGGGGAGGAGGCAACCAAGCAGAGGTGGAAGGCCCCTGGTGTGTGTGTTCCGGGATCACTGGGCGGGGCCGGGGCTCGGGGAGGAAGTGGGACAGAGAGTGACACAGTAGCTCCCCCTCGTCCCCCAGAGGACACCTGGAAAGCAGGACACAGAAAACTGGTCCTGGGGCTTCCCTGGTGGCGCAGTGGTTGAGAGTCCGCCTGCCAATGCAGAGGACACGGGTTCGTGCCCCGGCCCAGGAGGATCCCACGTGCCGCGGAGCGGCTGGGCCCGTGAGCCATGGCCGCTGGGCCTGCGCATCCGGAGCCTGTGCTCCGCAACGGGAGAGGCCACAGCACGGAGAGGCCCGCGTACCGCAAAAAAAAAAAAAAAAAAACAACTGGTCCTGTCCTGAGCAGACCCAGGCCTGAATTCTCTCCAGGCCTTGGACCAGAAGCCGGTTCTCACTTCCTGTTCACCAGGATCCTGCCCCGGGGCTTCTCCCAGTGAAAAAGGGGGTGGGGTGAGGGGACAGGGAACGGATGGGGGCAAAGCCTGCCCTGTTTCCCGGAGCGGAAGCAACGAGCGATCCTGTGCCCCGGAAGCCCCTGCCAAGGCCTGATCCAGCTGTCCCAGCCCGGGACCTCCCATGGGCCAGCCCCTCCCACTTTCTTTGCTGCCTTCTCGCATCCGCTTTGCAAGGAGGGCAGAGTTAACACTGGGCCAGGCAGGCTTGACACAGGAGTAGCTGGGCTAAAGGTCTGCAGGGGTGGTCGGCTGGGACCACCCACATCGTCCCGCTGCTCTTCCAGCTGTTCACTGGCGGTGACGCACTGCAGCCCAGGCTGGGAGAACAGGTGGGGCAGCAGCACAGCCCAGGACGCCCCGTCTGGAGGCCGGGAGGACCGGCCCCCTCGTCCCCCTGCCCCGTCCCTCCAGGCCCGAGTAGGGACCCACACCCAAGTGGTGAAATGAACTGAGCCCATTCCTGAAGGGGAGGCCGCTGGCCCTGGTCAGACTGAAAACCCATCGAATCCCTGAACTCCCACAAGGAAGAGCACCCAGGCGTGAAGTTCAAAGACACGGGGCCAGTGCCCTGCTCTCAGATTCCAAAGACAAGGGCAAAAGGTGACTGTCCCTGAGCCCCACTCCCTTGGTGACCCCGTCCTCTGGTGAGCAGTTGGGGGTGGGGACAAGGAGAGGCCTCTAGGCTCCCAAGGCAACTGGCCTTCTGACTTTTGTCCTGGGGGGTGGGAAAGGTCAGCTTCCCTTGTTTACTGTCTGTTAATGAAAAGAGGCCTGACTCTGGGAGCCGATGACTAGGGGAGGGAAAGTGCACATGTGGAGGCCGACAGAGGCCTGCACCGGGCCCTGAGGGAGCCAGGAGGTGGGCTGAGGGGCAGGTGTGTCCCTGGTGCCAGGGCCCAGCTACCCCGGCTGATAGCCCACTTCTCTGGGTACGGCTCTGTCTGTGTTAGTGAAGGGGTGACTCTCTGAGGAAGAAGGCATGGCTGGGTCCCAGGCCTGGCGCCATCCCCTTTTGTGTCCTACACACTTAGTCCTTCATCGAGAGCTGCAGTGTCCCTCCCACGCCTCATCCCTGGGGTCATGAGCCCTTCACTTGCTCACGTGAGCTTGGAAGAGTCCCGTCCCCTCTGGGCCTCAGTTTCCTCATCTTAAAAAGAGGTTACGGGGCTTCCCTCGTGGCGCAGTGGTTGAGAGTCCGCCTGCCGATGCAGGGGACACGGGTTCGTGCCCTGGTCCGGGAAGATCCCACATGCCGCGGAGCGGCTGGGCCCGTGAACCATGGCCGCTGAGCCTGCGCGTCCGGAGCCTGTGCTCCGCAACGGGAGAGGCCACAACAGTGAGAGGCCTGCGTACCGCAAAAAAAAAAAAGAGGTTACGGCACCACCTGCTCCCACGTGGTCTTGAGGCTCCCAGCTACCTCTAGGAACCTAGCCAAACTCTAGAGCTGAAAGCAAGTATGGACATGTGTGCATTTCCACAAGTGGCTGATGGGATCCATCTTGCTCCTTAAAAAGCCACCCCACATGCGTAAATATATATAAAATTAGGGCCAGCTGATCCAGGTGGACAGGGTAGTGGCAGCCTCCCCACCATCGATGCAGGAACCACCTGTTTATCGTAATAGTAGTAACCTTGACCTTTGCTGAGCTCTTCACATTGAGTTCTCTGCACATAATCTCCCTTGGCCCTGACAATAATCACCCTAAAAAAATAAGTCGGAGAGGTACACTTTAATTCCTAGTTTACAGAAGTAAATGAGGCTCAGAAGTTAAATGACTTTCATTACTCAGTCAGGGCTGAGGCTGGTGACACAAGGACAAAGCCACAGCTGCACAGGCCCTTTCCTGGGTCAGGGTGACCACATGCCCAAGTCTGCCCCTAGTCCCAGTTCATATCTTCTGGAATAGATATGAATAGCACTGCCTTTCACTCTCAAAAGGGATGATAATCACAAGGTCACCCTAACTTTGAGAGAAGGGGTGCCTGGCACTTGAGTCAGGAGTTGCAGCGCAGAGGGGAAATGGACTGCAAAAAGCGAGGCTGCAGCTCCCTTCTGCCCAGCCCCACCCGATAAAATTTCAATCCTCTCAACTTCCTCTCCCTCCCCTGCCCAACAAGCGAGGAAACTGTTATTACTTTGCTGATCAACCTAGTGGTCTGAGAAACAAGGAGGCACCTTAAAGGGTGTTAGCACATTCAAAAGGGAAATGAACATTTTTCAGAGGCCAAGGCCCTGTCTGATCCCTCCCTGTTCCAAGCTCAGCAAAGTTCGAATCGTCTAAATGCCCTGAAAAGGTGTCACCATAAGCTCAGAAATGTCAGCAGAGCCCTGGTCTAAAAACTGTCCTGGGATCCCATGGAAGGATGCCAGGCTGTAACTGTGCCCATGAGATCCAAGTGCACATGGGTGGAGGGACCCAGGCCTAAGGACCCTCCCCACTCATCCAAGGGCCCTGCCAGCCAGGACTCCAGGATGACTAGTTGAGGGTCCATTCCAAACCTAAGAAAAATGCATTTTTTCTGCTAGCTGATGTTCCGTTTTCTGAGCCCCTGCTCTCCTGATTGTGGTGGAAAACAAAGGTCTAACTCCACACTTGCTTCCACATGATTCTACAGCATGACCAAAAAGGGAATATCAGGCTTCGAATGGAATAGTCAGCTCACCAGCCAGGGCCTGTTTTTTTCTAACAGTGCTTCCGTTTGTTGCAGTCCTCTGTGGTGCCCTTATATGTATAACTCATTTCCTTTTCTCAGCCAGCCCAAGAACAATGTATCACTGTCATCCCCATTTTACAGATGGGGAAACCAACGCTCAGGAGGTAGGTAAGGGGTGGGTGAGTCCTAACATCAGCTCCTAGTTCTCAACCACCATGTTATGCTGTGCTCCCTGTGAGAGACTAACACGATTTTGTTTTTAAAACAACTGTAAATCTGTGCTCGATTTCATTAGTAATCAGAGAAATGCAAGTTAAAACCATGAGATACCACTACACACAATCAAAGTGGCTAAAATGAACAAGTCTAAGGATGTAGAGCCATGGAAACTCTCATCACTGCTGGCGAGAGGGTAAATCAATACCACTGCTCGAAAAGTAGTTCAGTGCTATCTGGTAAGGCTGAAGGAACATACGCTCTGAGATCTGGCAATTCCACTCCACATTAACACTAGGAAATATGTGTGAAGCTGTCCACAGCCATAGAAGCAATCCAAATGACCATCAACACCTGAATCAATATAAGCATTTTAAATGGAATGCTATACAACAACAAAAAAGAACAAACTACAGCTGCATGCAAACATGTACATGATTCTTTAAACCCAATGTTGCCCAAAGGAGGCAAGACACAGAAGAATAGATGTGTTCAAAATTGGGAAAAACAAAACTATAGTATTCAGAAATGCATAGTTGGGGGGAGGGGTAAATTAAGAGTTTGAGATACATATACACACACTAAATATAAAAGAGATAATCAACAAGGACCTACTGTATAGCACAGGGAACTATACTCAATATCTTGTAATAAACTATAAGGGAAAAGAATCTGGGGGAAAAATATGTATATATAAAACTGAATCACTTCTCTATACACCTGAAACTAACACAGAATTGTAAACCAAGTACACTTCAATTTAAAAACAAGAAAAAAAATTACATACTAAAAAAAGAAAGCATAGCTACATTTTAAAACTGTAAAGAAAAGAACAGCAGACGTTTTCAAAAATTAAACTACAGGGTTGTCCAACAAGCCCACCTCCGGGCCATTTGACTCTGGAGCTAGAATTTTCTTTGACTTTACTCTTTACTACTGATTAGGCCTGGACTATAAGGAATGAGGCTTATTTAAGGAATATAAGCTACTAATTATTTCTGACTGAAAGAAATTCAAAGGATTTCTGCCTGTAGCAAGGCTATCTCCAAAGCTTATGGTTTGGGTTTTTAAAATAAATTAATGTATTTATTTGTTTGTTTTGGCTGTGTTGGGTCTTCGTTGCTGCTCACGGACTTTCTCTAGTTGCGGAGCAGGGGGCTACTCTTCGTTGCAGTGCGCAGGCTTCTCATTGTGGCTTCTTTTGTTGCGAAGCACGGGCTCTAGGCGCCCGGGCTTCAGTAGTTGTGGCACGTGGGCTCAGTAGTTGTGGCTTGCGGGCTTAGTTGCTCCGCAGCATGTGGGATCTTCCCGGGCCAGGGCTCGAACCCGTGTCCCTTGCATTGGCAGGCAGATTCTTAACCACTGCACCACCAGGGAAGCCCAAATCTTATGGTTTTATAGTCCTGGAGGACATTAACTAGTTCTGCAGCTAATGGCAGAACACTAACTAGTTCTGTATCTAATTATATCCAGTGCTTTCTTTCACAGACTAGGTATCACCTCTGCCTGTCAGATGCTCCAGCTGGTTCCTCATAATTAAGGTAATTATATGATAGGTACTCACTGCACGAGAGTTACGTTTTTTGTTGTTGTTTTTTAACACTTTGAAAACTCTATTTTGACAGGGCTGCTGTCACGCTCTGCTTCTTGACTTGCATGGTGAGTACACACACAGGTGTTTATGTGTTACACTTCACAGAAAAAGGAAAAGTTAAAAGACCCAAAACTGTACACAGAAAATCAGTATATAAGTAGATATGTAGATAAATAAAAGCTTCTCTGCTTGAAGGCTGTGGCTCCCATATAGGGACCTCAGCAATTAAAGACTTCCGTCCATTAGAGCCATCACAGCTGGTGACCAAAGGCCAGGATAAATTTCAGCTCACAGCCTGCAGTCCTGGCCTCTCACCCCTTGAGGTGCCTTTAATGAAGACACAATTACTAAACAAGGTCCTATTGTACAGCATAGAGAACCATATCCAATACCCTATGATAAACCATAATGGAAAAGAATATTAAAAAAAAGTATATATATGTATAACTGAATCACTTTGCTGTTCAGCAGTAATTAACACAACATTGTAAATCAACTATACTTCAATTAAAAAAAAAAAGACACAGGGCTTCCCTGGTGGCGCAGTGGTTGAGAGTCCACCTGTCGATGCAGGGGACACGGGTTCGTGCCCCAGTCCGGGAGGATCCCACATGCCGCGGAGCGGCTGGGCCCGTGAGCCATGGCTGCTGGGCCTGCGCGTCGGGAGCCTGTGCTCCGCAACAGGAGAGGCCACAGCAGTGAGAGGCCCGCGTACCGCAAAAAAAAAAAAAAAAAAAAGGACACAAATACTCACCACAGATATCTAACTAGCACCTTGCTCCCTAAGTTTTCCAGACATTCTCAGTACTAGACAGTGGCCTAACTTTTCAGCCAAACTTTAGTCCATGTCCCTTCTTTAGCCACAGTGTGGAAAGCAGACAAGTCTGCCTTTAAATTAATAGCAATTGACAATATTTATCACATGCTAAGTGCTTGACATTTTCCTCGCAAATGAGGAGTCATCTGACGTTAACCTGGGAAGTGAGTGACAAGCTACATACAGGAACGCTATTTTGGATATAAAACAAAAGGTGTGGCTCTAAACACCATCTTTCCCAAAACTCTTCTGCAGGAGGGACAAGTTAACAACATGGTTTAAAGTTCCCCGGGGGGTTCTGGGATGTGGCCAGGCCTTGGCACCTCTGGTGAAGCTTTTTCAAGCTCTTGGTGACGATTCTCAAACTTCAGGTAACCCAGGGAATGTGTTACAAATGCTGGTTCCTAAAAAAGAAATTTTATTTTCTATCTCTTTAATTTTGTATCTGTATGAGATGATGGCTGTCCCCTAAACTTACTGTGACAATCATTTCATCATGTAAGGCAAATCATTATGTTGGAAAGCTTAAAGGTATACAGTGCAGTATGCCAATTATAGCTCAATAAAAATAAAAAGGAACAACAAAAATAATTTTAAAAATAAAATGCTGGTTCCTAAAAAAAGAGAGAGAGAAAATGTTGGTTCCTGGGTCCTGCTCCCAGGTGGCCTGGGGAGGAGGCCTGTGAGCCTGCATTTTCAATCAACCTTTGCAAGTGATTCTCGTCCAGCTGTTTGGAGGCCCACAGTTGACAGACTAACTGTACTTGCTAAAACCTAGAGTCTTCCAGCATTGTGGTCACACGTCACAGGTTCCAGCTAAAGCTGCAAAAGCAGAACCAGGTCAGGCTCAAGTCACTTCCCCCACCTCAGAGCAGAGGACAATCAGCTAATTGCAGCCCTGTGGTTAAAGATAAGATGTTATCGCCTCAGGTGTGAGTGTCTTGGCCAGAGTGAGCTCTGTTACCGGGGCTCCTCAGACATTAACACCTCCAATAACTAGTTGGGGGGGGGAGGGGAAGGGGGGGTGCGTGCAGGTGCAATAGGCTGCGTGTGAAGTATTCTGGAAGCCTTTCTGAAAGGGAGGCAGGGATGACTGGGCTTGTCTCTTCTTCTAAAACCCCCAGGCTGGAAGCAATGAGTGAATGTGCTGGGGGTCGGGTTGTAGGTCGGGAACAGGTATCCAAGATAAGACCACAATGAAAAGCCACAGAGGCTGAAGACTCAAGATTCCAGCTTTGTGAGCCAACTGGGTCTTCCTTCCGTTACCCGTGGCTTCCCCTCCCTCCCGTTTTCCATGTGGAGAGCTGAGACCCACACCTTCTTTCCTCCGGCTTTACCCTTTGGAGGTCCGGGCACCAACTGGCAGGAAAGCTCTAGGGTGTGAGGTCAGGCCCTGGCTTATAAAGCAGCAACTGAGACAGGCCTTTTTTTTTCCGGCGGGGGTGGTGGGCAGAGCAGCAGCGGAGCAGGTAGGGATTACAGCCCTCGGAGGCGTCCTAGCCCACGGGAAGCACTCCATTTCCTCAAGCCATGAATTTCAAGCTGCTGGTCAACAACCTAGTTGCGAAACCCATTTAGTTAAGTCGGCAACCAGCGTCTTTCACACACTAAAATAGAACAGAAAATATCCGAATGCCCTTTAAGCGGTAAAGCGCTCTTTGCTGGAAGTTTTGATTCTGTTTCCCTTAAATAAATCAGCAGGCCTGTTCGGTGGGTCACGATGTGAAATGTATTTCATACTGCAGGTTGCTGTCAAAGCTTAAAAGTCATGGTCTTGGGCATGGCAGGTTCTGATGGCTTGGGCCCTGGCTTCTGACATCCACCTGAGCCACTGCCGGAGTCCACCCTAAGCACAGTCCAGCCAACTTCTAGAAGGAGTGACCGACCAAGGAGGCCGGGTGGAGGGCTGAGGGCTGGACGCCGGGCGGACCAGCTAACACCCAGGCCCTGTGCCCAGTGACGCGGGCAACTTGCCAACCCCATCCTGTTCCAGACATGAAGACAACCGCTTGCCCGGTCCTTTGTAGGACGCTGTGCGACACGGGTCTGTGGCCCACGTCCTGTGCTTGTGGCTCACAGTGGTGCCCCCCTGACCTCACGTTGCCCAAAGCCCCTTAGGCAGCCTTCCCACAGCCCAGAGCCACACAGGCTGCTGGTCCGTGGCTCCACCAAGCAGGGAACTGAGGCCTGTCCCCTGGCCACAGGTGCCATGGGGCGCAACGACCCACTGCCCACTCTCCACACCCAGCCCTGCCATGGCCAGACACTGGTCACCGCCCTGGGCCCAGGAGTGCCAGGCCAGGGGGTGCAGGGCCAGCGGGCAAAACCGGCTGGGGTTTTTACACAGGAAGGAAGAGCAAGCCGAGGTGGGGGAGGAGGGGCGGAAATGACTGCAGTGTCAGCACCCAGAGGCAGACACGGGCGAGGCCCGCCTCTCCCCACCCCGCCACCCAGTTTTGACCTTTGTGCTCAGACAAAACAGCCAGTCTGGACCCTGGCACTCACCACAGCCAGGGGTGGGGGGGATTTTCAGAGAGAGTAAGGGGTACGGGGGTGATTTAGCATAAAGGCCCTCCCCGTACACCCCCCCAAAAGTCCAGTCCTTTTAAGGCGGAAATACACTGTGGGCAGAGGGTATCAAAGGGGGAATCTGGGGGTGCACAGAGGAAAGGCATCTGGGAACTCCAAAGCCTTCCCTTCCCTCTGCTCAAGCGGCCGCCAGCCAGGCCCAGGAGAGCAGGGGCAGCAGAGAATTGGCCTCATGCCTGTCTGCCAGGCGGGCGGGCATCAGTATGGTACCCCAGCGAGCAGGGGAGCTTACGTTACTGATCTGGTCCTGGGTCTTCTTGATCCTCTGGAGCTCGGGCGTGTCTGCCACCACACTGAAGCCTTTACCCTTGTTCTTCTCAAACTCCTCCTTGTAACGCACCTGGAGGACCAAAGGGTGGAGGGGGATTGGAGTAGAGGCACGGGAAGCAGAGAGGGCCCCAGCCTGCAGCCACCCCTAAGGCAGCAACCAGCCAGGAGAGAGACCCTGACCAGAAACCCCCCTGCAGGGACATCCACCTCCACGTCCCAACTCAAAGCACAAGGCTTGGCCAAAAAGTATTAGACCAATGATAATAAACCATTAATATGGATTCAGCGTATCCTGAGTGCCAAGCGCTTTACATGAACGATCTCATTTAAGTCTTGCTGTATACTATCATTAGCTCCATTTTACAGACAAGGAAACTGAGCCGCAGAGAGACAAAGTGCCACGCCCAAGGTCACGCAGCTTAGCAGCACATGTCCAGAGCCACCAGGATGAAACCCTCATCTGCCTGACTCCTGACCCTTCACCACTGGCCCGTCCTGCCTGAAAGCTAGAGGAAGAAGTTCTTTCCAGAGCTCCAAAGACTGGCCCAGCCTTCATCCTAGCCAGGATGTGGCTCTACCCGCCAAAAGCCCGAGGGAGTTTCTAAGTGACCAGCTGAGTGAGGGCTGTACCAAGGGACAAAGTTGGTGCCCAGAAAGGGGGGAGGTAAGACAGCCGCTCGGAAAACTCAGTCAATGAGCCTTTGACAAACCCCGGCGGCTGCCAGGCTGGCTTCTGAGGTCAATGCCACAGGAGGGGATGAAACTGGCGGGGGACAGACAGCACTTCAGAACGGGTTTCCAAGTTCCGAGGAAGTCCCCTACCACACCGCCACTGCCCCCCTCTTTTCTGAGAATTCCATGGAAACCTGAGTACCAGAGGGACAGGAGTCAGACGTCAGAAAGGACTTCCCAAGCACTAAAAGAATTGAAATATGAAAACTATCCTGTCCTTCCCTGGGGGTTTTGAGGAACAAAATGGAGGCTGGAAATGTCCCTGGGGCAGAGAACTGTTCCTTGGCTTTCTGAGTCTTCACTGTCCACCTCGGCAGCCAGCTGTTCCAAACCCCACCAGCTGCCTGGATTCCCTCCATAGGGGCTGTACTGCCCTAGAGGCAGGTCAGCCCAGGACATGAGGCCCAGGACCTTGGGAATCTCCAGGCAGCTCCCAGGCGTGGAGTCATCTGGCCACAGGGCCAAGCTGCACCATGACCGAACTGACAGTACATACCTGTCAGTTCCTCTGCACAACCCCCAGGGGCTGGGGTCCCTGTTTGTCTCCCGAGCCCCAGCTTACCCATCCATGGGGTTCTTGGGCCTAAAAGGTTCCAGAACCTCTTTTGTTCTGATCCAGACTAAAAACAAAGGCCTGGATGTGCTAGTTCCCATCAGACTGGAAGTTAACACAGTGGGTACAGGTACCAACCCACCCCAAGGGCCCAGAATTGCCCAGCATCAGCTCCTCCAGTAAGGCCTGGGCCAGCACAGCAACTCTTAGTGTTGGGGGTAGGGGGGTGGAAAGAACCCTCTGGGAAGGGGGCATCAGGAAAGGTAAGAAACTTAGAGTCAGAAATGTGTAGCTCCATACACTAATATGTATAAAATGGATGACTAATAAGAACCTGCTGTATAAAAAAATAAATAAAATAAAATTCAAAATTCCAAAAAAAATGTGTAGCTCCAGATGCAGATCCAAGGCCTCTGGCCTTGATTTCCTCACCTATAAGAGGACTGTCATAGGCATCAGTTAAAATATGGGGAGGGGGCTTCCTATCACCAAGCGTAGGCCAAGAGCCAGAGGGAGCTGGTATGAACATAGGCTGTCTCCCACCTGCTGCGTGATCTTGGGCAATTGACTTAACCTCTCGGGCCTCAGTTTCCACATCTGTAGAATGCGGATCATGATGGACCCATTCCAATTAATGGTGCGGATTACAGACAGTGGCTCTAAAGCAGCAAACACACTGTGGAGCACACAGCAGGGCTCAATGCGTACAGATAAGGGTAGGTGTGAAAGTGCTTTGTCAACCTTAAAGTGCTGAACAAATGCCAGTCCCCCACTCCTCCTCTACTTCCTGGCCTCCAGAGCGTCAGGCCCCTAATCCAGGGGAATAATTGTCATGGCAACGCTACAATGACATCAGCTGGTTCCCAGGCTCGGGAACTGCCTCTCCCTCCCTGCTGGGGAGGGTAATTCATTTCACTCCTGGCACAGGCCGCCCAGAGAGGGCAGGGCTGGGCGGAGTGGGGGCAAGAAAGGATGGAGGACCGGGCTCAGCACTACTTTGCTCTATGTTCCTGGGCTAGTCAGTCCCCCTCTCTGGGTCCCCTGAGAGGGGCTAGCCAGCTGATCTCTAAAAGCCCTCCCAGCTCTGGAGTTTGTGACCATATTTATTAAGCACCTGCAGGCCCTGACTATGGAGAATCAAGGTGGGGAAGATTCTCCAGGAGGCTGTTTGGAGCTGGAGTGTGTGGCAGAGGTAAAAGGTGGGGAACCAAGACCGTGGGGAGGCCCCTGCCTAGAGCCTCGCTCAGCACCCAAGCAGGAGTGTTTGCCCTCATCTGGGATGGCTCACCAGGACATGACAGGAGGCTCTAGGAGGGAAGTTACCTGCCCAAGGTCACTCAACCTGCTTTGTTGGTACAGGATACAACTCAGCACTGCAGCTAGATAATTGCAGCCTGGATGCTGCCTGGGCCTCCCATCCTGGAAACTCCCAAGGCAGGGCTGGGAATGATGCCTGAGGCCCCTCAGGCCTGAACAAACACGGCCCCAAGAAACTCTACTTCTTAATATGTAAATTTATTAATTATTCTCTCAGGATCTATCTTGTTCATCACTATTGTAGCAAACAGTAGGTATAAACATGTGTTTGTTGGGTAAATGATGAATGAATTGAATGCAGACATAAAATCTCCAAACAGGCAGCATAATTTGAAAAATAAAGCAGAAACTAACACACCATTGTAAAGCAATTATACTCCAATAAAGATGTTAAAAAAAAAAGAACTGCCCTGCTGACCCAACATAAGAGAAAAGATCACAACTTTAAAAAATTTTATTGAAAAAAATATACCAACAATTTCTACTTACTATGTACCTACCATGAGCTGGACCCACATACCGTGTAACTCACCCCCTTCTAACAAAAAAGAAATCGTTTTAAAATTAGACACACACAGGAACTTCCCTGGTGGTGCAGTGGTTGAGAATCCACCTGCCAGCTCAGGGGACACAGGTTCAATCCCTGGTCTGGGAAGATCCCACATGCCGCAGAGAAACTAAGCCCGTGCGTCACAACTACTGAGTCGCGAGCCACAACTACTGAGCCCGCAAGCCACAACTACTGAAGCCCGCGTGCACTAGGGCCCATGCTCCTCAACAAGAGAAGCCGCCACAGTGAGAAGCCTGTGCACTGCAATGAAGAGTAGCCCCTGCCCGCCACAACTAGAGAAGGCCCGCGTGCAGCAACGAAGACCCAAAGCAGCCAGAAAAGATAATAAATAAATAAATAAAATACACAACATAAAAAAAGAGGGATTGTGACGAGTTCATAACATAAATGGGGAAAAAAATGTTCCCAGCAAAAAATCAAAAATAAATAAATAAAAATAAAGTTAGACACACACAGATGGGGGAGGAGAGCCAATGAAAAAGGTCAGTTCTGGAAGCAATCATCAGAAGGTCTAGTATTCCTCAGCTTTATCACACCCAAGTTCCATCTCCTCTCATTTCCAGGAGAATAGTAACAGCGAACATTTATTGAGTGCTGACTGTATGCCAGGAACTGTTTTAAATGCCCAGTATATACTAACCTCCTCACAATGACCTTTGTAGAGAGGTAATCCACACTTTACAGATGAAGGCACTAAGGCTCAGAGAGGTTAAATAACTTGCCCAAGGGCACACAGCTAGTGACGGCAGATCCAGCATTTGACCCTCAGCCAGCTCCAGTAAGAGTGACACAGGTATGCTGCCTGCCTTGCTGGTCACAAGATTCAAGATAAGAGAGTGGGAACCCTGCCAAGAGCAGGGCAGAGCCTGAGGCTCTGCTACACTCTCCTGTGCCCTGTGGCATGTGCCCTGTGGCATAGCCCACGCGCGGCACCATGGATGATGAGGGAAAAATGAAAGAGACCTTTTTCTTGCACTTCTGCCTGGGCTCAGGGGCCCACACCGCCCCAGCTCAGCCCCACCCCAAAGCTGCTGCCTCTCAGCGCAGGGCTGGCGATGGGAGAGCTGCCAGGCCCAGCCACCAGTGCCCTGCCTCAGCCAGGCCTGGGCAGGACCACCCAGAAGGTCATTTCTGGTCAGCTCTGTGGCTGCTGCCCCCACAGGGGAGGCTCCAGGTGTCCCAGACACCCAACGTACCACTTTGGGAACCAATCTAGAGACAGGAAAACGACGTTGAAAGAGCATGGGCAACTTCCCAGAGACTGAGAAGAGACACACCAACGCAGGCCCAGGAAGGGGCCTGGAAAGAGACCAGCTGACACCCCGGTGGGGCGGGGCAGACGAGGTAGAAGAGGCTCCCACTTCCCCTCCCGTCAGCCGCAGGCCACGCCAGCCGGCCCGGCCCTTCCTCCACGGTGGCCAAAGGAACCAGAGCCCATCACCGCCCCCGCCAGGCCCGCTCAGCCCTTCAAGCCTCGGCGCATTGGGCCCAGCCCCCAACCTCTAGGTAACCGGGTTTGCTGTCCCTATTTTTACCCGGCAGGAAAAACAACAACAACTCTGAGAGGCAAGGGGCCAGACTCAGACCACACAGCCGGGGGGAGGTAGGAGACAGAACCAGGCTTGCAAAGAGGGCAGGACCGGGGTCTCCACCCTCTGCCTATCCCAGCCCCAGCCCCCAGGAGCCCAACTGCAGATTGGAGCAGTGGCCTCAATGCAAAGCCCTAATCACACCACGCACAGCAGCTCCTCAGCTCCCTCCCTCCCCCACAGCCTGGCTCAGCCTCTCAGAGCGTGTCTGTGGGACCAAAAGCCCTCATCAGAACCACTAGGGCCGCCAAAATGCAGATTCCTGGATCCGCCCAGAACTGCCAAACAGAAGCCCCTTGGGCGGGGCCTGGGACTGCATTCCAAAAGGCCTCCCTGTCCCCACTGGTGACTGGAGCACCCTGGGCGTTAGCGCACAGGTGCCACAGCAGGCTGCAGAGGGGCTTGACTTCTGCGTCCGTCACGGGGCTCTGGCAAGGGGCATGGCCTCTCTCACCTGTGTCCCCATCTGCACCACAGGGACAAGATTTCCTTGTCATCAGGTGGTTGTGAGGATTAAATGAAGTCCTATGAAGGACGCAGTGAGAACCTATGAAGAGTGACTGCCTTTCTCATGATTTCCCCAGCCGGCCCCAGAGCCAGGAGCCCAGGACCCAGGAGGCAAGCAGTGGGGCCAGGCCCCGGGGGGACAGGGGGGACAGGTGGGTTAGAAGAGCCTTCAGACCCTGGGCAGGGGTTGCTTCCTCCTACAGACCCCGCCCCTCAGGGATCAAGTTCCAGGGGCAAAAAGAGCTGCAGCCCAGCTTTTGTGGGACCAACAAAGGCTGAGGGAATTAACAGGGTTTGAATTTCTCCTTCTGAGAGTAGGTGTCTGTGTGTGTGTGTGTGTGTGTGTGTGTGTCCCTTGCTTCTGCCTGAGTGTGTACACACACTCCCACACTCCTCTCAATCTGTGGGGTGACGGCAGGTCTGCCTGCCCCACGTAGCCCCTTCCACCTCTGGCCCCAGTAGGCTCCAGAGAGGATGGGGAGTCCAGGGCGGTGGTCAGGGCCTGGCTAGGGTCTTCCCTGTGCAGATCAGGCCCAGGCCCCAGCGCTGTCTCAAGCCTACTTCCTGCCAGCTGGGCTACTCAGCCCTCCTCAGTTGGCAAGGCTCTGGTATCCACACTGGCTCCCCCAGTGACTGTGGCTTTCACACCATAGCGGGGGCAGGGTCTGGGCTGGCAGATGTGAGCTGCTGCTGACAACAGCTTCCCCTACTTGCTCCCCATCACTGTAGGACACACAGGAGGCCTGAACCTCTTCCATAAAGTGAGACCTATCCTGCCAACTGCACAGGGCTGTTGTGAGGATTGAACATTAATACGCCCAGAGCACTGAGCACTCCATACATTAACTATTAATACATTTACTACCTCTATTGCTACATATATTATCTTAGCAAGTCCCTTACTGTCTCTGAGCCTCAGTTTCCTCATCTGTACAATGGGAAAATAGCATCTTCCTCGCAGGATTGCTCGGAAGATTCAACGAGAGAATGCATGTAGATGGCCCAGGGCTGATTCTCCTTCATGTGACCAGAGAAGTCACATCAAGATCTGACAGCAGGAGCCCCACTCTGGAGGGATCAGGAGAGATCTCCCTCTAAGGCCCTGGTGGATCCTGCAAGACATTTTCCTGGCCCTGGGTACCCTGCCTACTTGGTTACGTTCCCCAAGGGGTCTCTGATGAAGCCCCGCTTTGTCCCACTCCACCCCACAGTCCAGGCCAGGCTTGTCCCAGAAGCCCTCCCAGACCCCCAGGCAGGGTTAGTCGTTCTGGCCTAAAGGTTCTGGACCTTTGCTTATTCCTCAGTGTCCCCTGAAGATCGAGTTCTCCCTGGCGCAGGAAGCCCATCTCCTCCCCCTACTGTGGTGACACACAGGGCTCCCCACCCAGCAGGCGCTCAGGAAAATCAGGCCCAAGGAGACACAGGCAGGACAGGCCCCCTTTGCAGCCTGCCCTCTGAGGGTGGGTGTGAGTGGAGAGGTGGGGGAGGAGGTGGGCCCTAGGGGTCCCCCACAAAATTCCTGAAGCAGAAAAAATCCGACGCCCACACCCCTCCCACCCACTTTCGGTAGGAAGTGGGGTACGCTCTCGCCCACTTCTCTGATCAAGTCAGGAAATGTGAAGTAACTGGGGGTGGGGTGGGGGCAGGGAGATTGGTAACTGCTAGGATTTCAGCGCCTTGGCCTTGCTGAGTAACCACAGAAGGAAGGAGCCCTTGCTAAATCAAGGGGTTGCCCCGCCCCCAAGGGCCAGGCCCCGCCCCCTCACCTGACTCTGGAGCTCACTCTGTTGCTTGAGGCGGAGGTTTTCCGGGGTGTCGGCCACCATGGTGAAGGACTGCTTGGGGTAGTGTCTGCAGGACAGAAAAAAAAAAGAGGGGGTCATTCTGGGGGAAGGGGCGGGAACCTCTGGGCTTCCATTCTCTTATCCTTGGGCGGCCCCTGCCCTTGTCCCAGCATCAGAACCACAATGCCCATTGCCCATGGCCGACGGGAAGCAAGCGTTTCTCGGACTCAGCCTGGGCTGAACTGGGAAGACACATCAGGCCCGAGTGGCTGGCTGGCCACCAAGAACTCCAAAGGGAGGACATGGGGACGCTCTCTAAGGGTTTCAGATCACCCAAGTAATCCACGTCTATTGCACAGGAAGGTCAAGGGGGCCAGGCACCCAGGAGGGCCTAGCCAGGCAGGGAAGAAGATGCTCATGGGGTCAGGACAAAGCATTCAGCTGAGACCAGAAGTGGAGACCAATGTAGCAGAGGAAGGGCAGGAGGGATCCAGAGACAGCAGTAAAGGGGAAAGGGATCCACATATCCAGGGGGGCTTCCAGGCAAAGGCAGTGAGACAGAAAAAGCTCACACATCCAGAGTGGTGTTTCAAACAGCTAACAAGGTCCAACATAATCGGAGGGTAGATGAGAGATCAGCTTGAAGCCGAGAAGAGGTCACCACGGGTGACAGATAAGAACACTGTAACAACAGTTGATGTTTCCCTGGGCTAAGGGTGTACACGCCTTAGTTCATCAACTTCTTAAAATCACCCTATTATCCCTCTTTGACAGATTGGAGAACAGCGGCTTGGAAAGGTTAAACAATGTGGCTAAGGCACACGGCCAGTAACTGGAGGCATCCGGATTTGTACCCAAAAGGTCTCCCAGGACCCAACACCCTGAACCAAACCCTCTAATCTCCAGACACAGGGCAGACCACAGTCCTGTCCCCCAGAAAGAGGGCTGACTTGGAGGTAGCAGGAACCAGTTCAGCCCTCAGAGCCAAGCCTGCGGGGACCGCCAGGACCATCCGGTCCAACCCCCTCCTTTCTCCCAGAGGAGGAACTTGTGTGCTGGCGCCAAGCACTTAGCTGAATTCACAATTATTGATCCCATCGGTTTACTGTCTTCTCTCTCCACTGGGTCTCTGTGAGGTGAGGGGATTCTTGGTCTTCTCTTCATTGGTTTATTCCAAGCTCCCCAAATAGTACCTGGTGTTCAATAAATATTTGTTGAGTAAACGAATGTCCTATCTATCAGGTGTTAAAGCTGAGCCAGGACTAGAACTCGGGTCTCCTCCATTCCCCTGGGTCATCACAAAGTCCCCCAGCAAACCAGCTAGAGGAGAGGCAGCCCTGAGTCACTGTGGTCTGTGTGTAGATGCTGGTATTTGTGAAAGGGCTGGGGGTCTACATAGGCCCCAGTGATTTCAGGGACTGGCAGCTGGCTTCTCTGAGCAGGAGCCAAAGGCTGGCCATTCTCAGCTCTGGCCACACCCCACCACAACTATGACCACTAGCCGATGCCAGACTCACAGGCTGTCCCCAGGTAAGAGATGGATCGCCATCTTCCAGCCAGCCAGGTTGGCTGATGTACCCTGGAACTGGACACCAGCAGCCCTCCACCTCTGTGTGTTTCACCAAGCCTGGCATGTTCTCCAGCTGCCCGGCCCATCCTGAGCGAGAGCTATTGGTAATCACACACAAACTTCCCCGTGTCAAGGGCAGGACTCGGGGGCTGGAGAACTCAACTAAATGGTGGGGGGGGGCGGTGTGTGGCTAGAAGGAGCACAGTGCTGGGTGCTGGCCCTGCCACTGTCTCACAGGGTGACTGGCAAATCGTTTTTCCCTCTGAGCTAACTTCATCATCTTGGACCTAGAAGCACAAAAGGTGATTCTAGCTGTGTCCCAACTCGTAGCCTGCACTGCCCCGCCTGAGTCCTGCCTCCCAGATCAGCCCAGGCCCATGGCTCCCTGAGCAGAGGGAAGAGCAAGGCAAGAGACTAAAAAGCAAATACAGGTGCCTGCAGCCGGCAACAGAAATGTCCCATAGATGAATGCGGGGCTAAGGCTGTGGGTCCAGTCCCAGGCTTGGCCCAGCTCCGCAAAGCCAGGGCCACCTACAGCTGAGGTGCGCCATTCAAAATCCCTGAGCAGTTCCGGGAAAAGGGAGGATCAACTGGCAGTCTGTTTCTGGAGACTAGAAAGAGAACAGCAGAAGGGATCTAAGTAAGATCTCTAGCAGAACTGGCGGGCCCTGAGGTCCCAGGAGGGAGGGCTTTGGAGGTGACCCTCCCACCAAATCAGAGCCATTATGAAGGTGTCAAGGGGTGGGCAGTGTGGTGAGGAGAGTGTCTGTAAGTAGGGGCTCATGAGCACAGGAGGGAGGTTAGGTCCTGAAGCAGGGGGATGGAGAAGACCTTCAGGGCAGCTCTGACCCAGAGCCTGAAGGGTCAGTTCTGAGATGGTGGCTCTGGTTAGCACTTGGTGGGGAAGGGTGTCTGGCAGGCTCGGAAAACACATATGCACAGGAGCCGGTCTGCAAACCCGTGGTTTCCCATTTGCCTGAATGTACAGGGTTAAAACGGAATGCCAGGTCCCGTGGCCCAAGGTCAGCCAGACGCAACCCCACTGGGCAATTCCGAGGCTCCTGTGCACTCTGCGTTATTCCTCACACACAATGAATATCTAGACAAGCCTTCTGCGGCAATGCACTTCTCCTAGACGCTAGCAGGTCCACGTTCACATACCTCCCACACGCCACCAGAAGGGTCTCAGGAGACCCCCCCCAACATGCAGTGGGTGCCACTGGATGGGGCTGGCGGGTCTTTCATCCTCTCTTTGGAGCCATCATGACCCCCAGATCTCAGCCCCCCACAGCCAGAACACTAATTCCATCAGAAGGGAAGGGGGGGGACCAGCCTAGATGTCGTCGACTCAGCTTAATCTGGTGGGGGGAGGAGGGGGATTTTAAGCCTGCATCAGAGCAAGATAGATTAAAGAGGGGCTCTGAAGCCTCCAGTCTCTTACCTTTGCCTCCTGAACCCCAACCCCAGGCCAAAAAAGGCAGGCAGCCATGAGCATGGGCTATATTCCTCCTGCTGGGTCAACCCTGTCCCCTACCCACAGCCCACAGCCCTGGCGAGACAACTCTGCCTTTCCCAACTCTGCCTTTCCCGTCCCCTGCTCACTGCGCTTCGGGTTCCCATGGCAACCTCATCCTCGGCTCAAGGCAGGAGAGCGGTGGGAGCAGGCAGACAGAGAGAGTCTATGGGGGTGGGGGAAGAGACACAGACAGCCAGGGTCCTCAACTGCAGAGGAACCCACGAAGGCAAAACTAGGAGGCTGTGTCTGCAGGATCCTTGTAGACAATTTAGGTGAGGAAGACAGGTGCCACGGATTTGTTTTTAGAAGGGAGGATATGCCAGACGCCAGTGCTGTGCCCCTCCCCCATCCACATGACTGCCTTCCAAGAGTGCTACAATCGATTTGACGTCCTTCCAGAAACAACTGCTGGGAATTCTACCTTTTCCCTCCCTCTCTATCCTCAGGTTGAAGTGCCCCCCCAACCCGTTACCCTCAAATCTCAGTTGAGATGAATGGATATATGCATATCCCAATGCAGGCGCAAAGGCAGAAGAGGGGTGTCCCCCCCACCAGCTAGTGACCCCACTGGAACCCCAGCCCCACCAACAGACTGGACCATGGTGAGGGAATGAGGGACCAGGGTGGGGAGAACTGGGTGTCCCAACCCTGGCCTGGAGCCGGGTCCAGAGCACAGCTGTTCTTTGTCCCTTCTGTGGGCCAGCCTGCACCCGGCCCCTTGTTAATCATTCCAAGAGGTGGGCCCTCTGCCGACGCCCCTCCCCACCCTCGATGGCAGTATCAGCTGCTCTGGGAAAGAGAGAGGCATGGAGAGAGCCCACTAGGACAGGAAGCCTGGGGGGCAGGACAATCAGGCAGCTGCTGGCAGCAGCCCAGGCCTCTAGGAAAACTGAGAGTCACATGAAGTGACTTCTGGATACACTGTATCCTGTGCACATTCTCTCCTGAAACCTGCCACAAGGCTTTGGGCTAAAAAAGGCAGGCGTTATCACTGTGCCCATTTTACAGATAAAGAAACTGAGGCTCAGTGTCAAGGACGGAGATCTGGCCCAATGCACTCTCCCCTATACCACACCTGCCCAGCCAGCTAAGCGCAGGCTGACATCCCTCCCCCCCAGGTGAACGCCTGCCCACTCCCAGCTCTTCGGAAAGATATGCTTGGTTGGGTCGGTAGAGAACTTCCTCTTCTAAACCCAACCAGTTTCCAAGCTTGGCTATTATGAGAGAACCCTCTGGGGTCTCTCAGCCACCCCCAGTCAGAAGCCACCTACTCCTTAAGACACTTCTAAAGCAGGTGTCTCAAGAGTCCAGACATGACCTGTGGGAATGCAGAAGGGGGGCTTGCCCCAGAGGACCTCTGAGTCACCTTCCCCCTTGGAGGGACGATGAGGACAGGGAGGATGCTGAGAAGCTGCAGGGCTCCTGCTATGGGCTTACTGGGGACAGAGATCACTTGTAGGAAGCCCCACTCCCAGTCCCGCCATCAGCTGTGTTCCAGAGGCAGAACAAGAACAGACCAGATATCCTGGAAGCCCAGCTCCCCCTTTCTACAGGCAACCTCGCCTCTTCCAGCCTTGGATCCCTTCAAAAACCACAGCTTTTTGTTCAAGGAGGAACAAAAATACATCAACAAAAGCAACAAGGAGCCTTTGGTTTCACCAAAAGGGGGAGGAAAAAAACCCACAGCCCCTACATCCTGCCTCTGGAAGGAGCTGCTGATTCCCCTGCTGGGAACACTGCCCACGGGCAGGCGGGCAGGGAGGGCTCCCTTCTTACCCAGTTTCTCACCAGTTCCCCAGGCCAAAGGGGCTGAAACGGTGGGGACAGGAAGCAACAAGGAGGCATTGTTTGACCAGAGGGAAAAAAATGAGCGGCCAAAAAGATCAAGGCTAGACATGAAGAAGAACTTACCAGCCCTCAGTGGTCGTAGACAAAATGAAAAATGGCAATACACAAAGAGAAACGATTCTGCCAAGTCAGGAAAGGCATGGAAACACTGCACCTCAGTTTCCTCATCTATAAAATGGGCTGTTAGGAAGCAAAGTGATCCCTGAGGTTCCTTGAGGCCCTGACATCTGAGTATAAGGATTTGGGGGTGAGAGAGAGGTAGGGGCTGCCTAGAGGCCACACTGCTCACTGTGGATACCCCTTTGGACTCCCCGCTCCCACACACAGCACACACACCCATACCACTCCCTCTCCTGGTGCTACCCCCAGCTCCCCAAGACATCTGATCCCATTTTTCCCAGTCAGAGGCAGAGAACTCTGGGGAGGTGGGAAAGCCCCAGTCCCTATTCCTGGATTTGCCCACTGCTGCCCCATCCCCTAAGAGCAGCTGGGATTCAAGACAGTTTGCTAGAACCCAGAGATACTTCAAGCCCCACCAGCACAGGCCCCACCCCACTCTCTGAGGCCTGGAGAGGGAGTAGAACCACAGTCCCTTGTTCCCCAGAACCAGGGACACCTCCACCCTCCTCAGCCCCTCAGCCCACAGCTCAAGGCAACTGAAGGACAGACCTCTACCACTGCAGTCAGTGAGGAGGGGAAAGGTACAACTGAGCATCCCCCGCTTTCTTCCCCAGCCCATGTCCACCCCCTACGTGACACCCCAAAAGCTGGTTCCCCTGGCCTGCAACTCTGCCTCAGGTCTGCAGCCTCTACAGACTCATGGCCCCCAAGGAGAAAGGAACAGGCACGTGTCCCCCTGACCCACCCCCCACCCCCCTGTCCTCTGGGCTCAACTATTTGCATGGAGACCAAGGACCAGGTTTGTACGTGGACCCATCTGCCCCACTTTCAGAAAGAATGGTTTACAAAACAGATCATCGAGGGCATAAATATTCCTATAACAACTGGAATAGGCTCACCCCACCTACCCAGCAGCTTCAAGAGAGAATTCGATTGACAGTGGGCTCTCCCCCCGCTGGCTATGATGCAAACGCAGGCATGCTCCCCTCTACCTTGTCATGGCAAGGCTGAGTGCCTATGGCTTGGGAAGTGGGAACACAAACACAGCCGACACCCTGGCGTTTCTCCCTGGCCCCACAGCTGGCGGCAGCGTGTGTGTCTGGATATGCACAGGCACGTGTGTAAATGCACGTCCTTGGGGGTCCACTACCACCCAGAAGGCCGGCTGTGGGCTCTGGCCTATGTTCTCTCCCCGGCCTCACCCCAGATAAGTCTGGTGCAAAGAGAGAAATAGAAGAGGCCTTTTGGCTGCTCTCAGTCTCTTTCCAGAACTTAAATCTCAATCTTGAGAAGCCACTGGAGAGAGACAGACAGCTTTCTTCTTTCTCTTGCCCACCCTTCCCGCAAGACTCTGGCTCAGGGACTAACCAGAGATGGGCAGAACGTAGAGGCCCCCCTGCACACCAAACTTGCACACTCCCTCCCTGGGTGGGCTCAACTCCCTGGCAAAGGGCCGGGGGCCGGGGGCCGGGAGCGATCACCTGTCCCTCTGGGTCCTGAGCGGGACATGCTGAAAAGCCAGGCCTGAGCTTCACAAAGCAAGGCCAAACTGGCCTTATCCTGGAAACTCCAGGATTCAGGAACTGGAATGTCACTGAGGGATGGAGCCAAAGGCAGGAAGAAAACAGGAAGGGATGAGAGTGAACACTCTACACCCGTGCCTGGCACATCACAGGTGCACAAAACTTTTTAGTCTAGGCTCCAGCATCCCTGGGTAGGAATTTTTAACCACGGGAAAACTGAGGCCCAGATAGGTCCGGAGGGCGCCCTGAGCAAGCCGGGCCTGCCTCTGGGTTATCCCAGAATCCCCACGTCTGGCTCGCTGGCAAGGACCTGCAGCTCAGCAGACTCCAGCTGAGGGAGTGTGGCTGCCTTGGCACAGGTGCTACCACAGCGTGAGTGAAACACAGCTGGGCCACAAATCCCCCAAGTGTTTGGCCCCTCATCCAGGGTCCTTCCCAGGTAACATCCCAGCTGGGCCAAAGGTCAGCTAGGCGTGGAAGAATAAGGACTGTAAAGGCTCAGGGAACGGAGAGGGGTCAACCTGCTTCTCTAGCTGGAGGCCAGGAGAGAGACGGGGGAGTCTCACCCTCGGCAGGTTGGAAGCAGCATCCCAGGAGGGGTGTTTCATCTTCTGCCTTCCCTGGAGCCCCCCCAACCCCTGCAGGAGCTACCCACCCCTACTTGCTGCAGCCTCCCTAGAAGAGGGTGAGAAAAGTAAGCTGGGACTTTGGCACTAGACTGAGAACAGGCAGAGAAAACAAGGACAAGCCTCCGATTTCTTTCTTCCAACTCCCAGCGCTTGCTGCATTCTAGGCTACCGGAGTCTTAGGAAGAGACATGAAGAAGCCTTAGTCCCTGCCATCCACTGGGCTCCGGGCTCAGCCAGACTTCTGCCTGGAGGGGCCGAGGCGCAGGAGCTGCCCCCAAAGGAGCCTAGGTGCCCAGAATCTAGCCTGAAGTGGGCCAGCAATCAAGGGGTTAACTGCCCCAGCCTCTGGCTTTGCTGAACCCCACCCTACTCCCCAACAGAGGGAGGAAGTTGCAGAGAATCAGGGCTTGTGTGAGCCTTTAAGAATTTGAAGAATGTCCCATTTCCCTTGGGGGGGGGTGGGAGGGGTCGGTAGGGGCAGCTGAAGGAGGAGCCAGGACCCTCCCTCTGCCCCAGGCCGTCTTCCCAGGGCCCCAGTCCCTCCCAGAAGGGAGGTGATGATTCATGGTGCTTCTTGGGCTGGAGATTTTATCAGAAAATCTGTTTTCCCAGCACCTGGCACAGGTTGGCATGGAGCAGCCGGCAGGGCAGGCAGTAAGCACCTGATGAATGCTCCAGCCCCAAGGAGATGAGGCTGTGGTATGTGCAGGGGCGGGGAGGGCAGTAAGGGGGAAGACAGCCTTTCACAGGGGTTTAAGGCCCCAACCCCTCTTAGACAGGTCCCTAAGTTCCCCTCCCAGGTGAACTTCAGCTGCAGAAAGCCTCCTGACTGAGAATTTAAAAGAAAAAGAAAAAAAGGACTCAAGTCAGATCCGGAATTTGTTTGAACATTGATCTTGCCGCCTACTTGCAGGGACTTGACCTTCTGAAGCCCCACCTAGTAGCGTGGCTGTGAGGTCCTACATGAGCCCTGACCTGAATGCAATCAACCTGAAACTGCATGGGATGGGATGGGGGTATCCCCCTGCAATGGGGGACCCCACCTCTACCCACCTCCCCACAGTAGACCAGAGCAAACTCCACTGGAAAAGACATGAAGGTCTCCACCTCCCACCAGGTAGGGAATAGATCTGCCTGGGGCCAGGCGGCTCCCTTCATGCTGCCCCCACTTCTCAAGAAATGACTACGGGGAAGAGCTGTAGCCAGGAACCCCCAGGCCTAGTGCCTAGACCGGCTGGTAGGGGGCAGGGGAGAGGAAACAGTCAGGTGCTGTCATGGGGAAAGAAATGTGGAAGGCGAAGTGGAGAACACAACTGGGCAGAAACAGGACTTTCGCTTGAAAGACCACGCTGGATCCCTCTCTCACAGCAGAGTGCGGTGGAAAGCTTGCTCTACGGGGTCTGAACTGGCCTGTCACTAGTCATTCACCTTGGGAAAGCCCCTTCCCTTCCTCAAGCTTCAGTTTCCTTCGCTGTAAAATGGGCATATTAACCTCAGGGTGGCTGAGGGAGGGGAAGAGAGTCAAAGCCCTGACTTCATCCAGCTGCGGTGAGGACTCCACATGGTTAAAACATATGGAGCAGAGTGTGGAAATGCTGGGCCACGTCAAGGAAGCACTAGGAGAGAAGCAAATGCCCGCCCAGCCCCTGCCCAAGGCAGGACTCACGCGTTGCAGTAGGGCTTCTTCTCATAGCCCTTGTAGTTCTTCATGTTGAGTGTCATCTTGCAGGTCTCGCAGTGGAAGCATGCTTTATGCCAGAACTGGGGACAGAGGAGAGGGAGGACACCCGTCAGACACCAGGATTCAGGAAGGGGGCTCAGGCCCCAGGAAGGAGCGCTCCATCCGGGGACTGGAACACAGCCACACCCCAGGTGAGCCGGGCCATCTGAGGTCACAGGCTCTGGCAGCTGATGACACCACCCTCCCCTGTCCCATCGGAGCTATCCGGAGGGGGAGAAGGGCTGACACAAGGTTGAGTGGGGAAGAAGCCAGTTATGATAGCAGCGAGCAGCCCCCACAAGGTCTGCGCCACTTCCCCCAGACCACTCCCTCTGACCGAGCAGGAGAAGCCTCATTGCTTATGCAAAGCTGCGCCAGGGTTGCTAAGAAGCCGGTGCCGAACGTGAGGGGCAGCTCCTCAGCCTTGACAGAGGAGGAGGGCCCAGCCCCCACGCACCCAGTCCCTCCCAGCTCCCACACCAGGGCCTCCAGACACACCTGGGCCTCCAGACACACCTGGACCTGGGCAATGCGCCAGCCCCAATGCCTCCCCGCTTCCTGAGCGACCCCTGCCCAGACTGGGGGTGGGTGCCCCAGGCTCTAGCCACCACACCCACACCCTTCCCCCATCCCTCAGCTGGTCTTCCTCTGAGGCACCGCCCTCCTCTGCTTGGAGGTGGACACCCCCCCCCCCCCCCGCGCAAGAGTGGACATCAAAGCCCCACCCTGACTAGCTGTGTGACCTTGGTCAGGACCTACGCCTCTGAGCCATTTCTGCGTCTGCAGAATGGAAATCATAATACCCATCTCTCTTGGGATTGTTGAGGTTTAAATGAGAAATCACCTACAAAGCCCTCAGCGTAGCACCTGGCACCCCTACATACTCGAGTGTCAGGTGCTGGGCGCGGCGGAGATGACCCTCAGCCGAGGGGGCTGGGCGGGAGGTGGGTGTGTCTTGGGGTGCAGGTGGGGCTCTGCCCTGCCCAACCACAGCTACAATGCGTGTGAGTGAGAATGCGTGGCAGGGAAGACTCCAGTGAAGCCCAGGGACCCAGAACAGAACAAGGATCCATCCAGGGTGGCTGAGGGAGGGGAAGAGAGTCAAAGACCATGAGGGCAGGGGAACTGATGCAACAGAGGTGACCCCATCCTGAGAAACGCTGATGCTCACGCGAACCCAAGCAAATGAGAGGAATCTGCACCTGGCAGCCCAGGATGAGGCCCCCGGATCAGCACACACCAGGAGTCCAGCTTCCCGGACCCCAGAATCCGGGCTGCTGGGGTGACCCAGCTGGCCCATCCCTGCCCCATTTCCCAGCAGCCAAGGGAGACACTCCTGACCCCTCAAAGAAAGAGGCCAGAAGCCAGGGAAGGGCACAGGGAGACTTTCGACGTGCCCAGCACACGCCCGGTTCTTGGCCACGTGTCAGGAAATTCCCCCAAGGAGGTGCTTTTCAAAATGTGTTTCCCAACCAAGGGGTGCTTCTAGGACACTTCGGAGAAGGGGACAGAAAAAAGGAAGCTGAGACGTTGGCATACCACCTCCCTCACCCTGGCCCACTTCAACCAGAGACGACGGGGTAATCTGGGGGGTCATCACCTTCTAACAGGGTACTTTCCCCATCAAGGAGACCCAAAGGACTCTCCAGTCGTGGGACAGCAAACCAAGTGACAGGAGAACTGCTCTTTGGGAAGAGGGTCAGCGGGAAATCCGGAAGCAAGGGGTGGCTGGTGTAAGCTGGGCCTCCACCCCCACCGGGGCCTATCCCCGAGTCCAGCCCACACTCCTCCCGGTGCAAACCCCCAGCACAGACAACCCACCGGAAAGCTAGACTGGAGTAGTCCCTGCCCCCACCAGCCCGCGAAGTGAAAGCCTCTCTCCCTCCCCCAGTGCCTGGGAGGCGCTGGCAGAGTGCCCCAGCCCTGTCACCACCCAGTCTGCTGGCCTCTGCCTGCTTAGCTGCACATGTCCCTGCCTGGGCCCCTACCCCCGCAGGGGCCTGCCAGGAAAAACATTCTCTGGAATCCAGACCATGACCCACTTTCACACACACGTAGGCAGGAATCCGCACTGTCCTAGGCCTGGGGACCTCCGAAGCTGCCCCCTGATTGACTTGGGGGAGAGAAGGAGAGAGACACAGACACTTCCACCCTAGCAGACAGCCAGGTCCTCACCTTCCCACCCCCCGGAGCCAAGTCCCTTGGGAAGGGGGCAGAGTATACTGGCCAGACTGGGGTACAAGGCCAACAGCCAATCCGGGGGTTCCACAAGACGCGCGCGTGGCTGCGCACACGCGCGCACACACACACACACACCCCCCCCGCCAGCTGCCACCGGGAGGAAGGGGACCGGTGCCCATTTCCATCAGTAGCTCCTCCCCACCTCACCCCCACCCACCCTGCTCTCAGCTACACATGTTAGAGGCTGAGGCAGTGGTCATCTGTTCCTTACAGGGGGTCCAGGAACAGAAAAATGAAAACAAGAGTGGACTGAGTACCTTCAGGGTAACTACGGAACTCAGTCTCTGCATCTGTAAAGAGGAGCTAAACCTCCCGGTCCCAAAGAGGTGCTGGGAGGAGATGACATAAGCTCCAAGCCTGGCGCCACTAGCTGCTTCTCATCACTTCCCTCCCCTCTCTCGAGGAGGGCTCCAAGCTTCAAGAAAATCCAGCAGCTCCTGCCACTGCGTCCTTTTGGGGTAGGAAAGCGAGGGAAGCAGGGGCAGACAATGACAAGTCATTCAACAGCCCCTTTGGGCCAAGCCTGGGCGGGGAACCCTGAGGGGACCCCAAATGGAAAAACCCCATCCCTGTCTCAGTTGGGTCTAGTGAACCACACAGGGAAATAAGTCAGTACAACCCCACAATGAGCCTCTGTCTGCCTCTTTCCCCTGACCCACGAGCTCTGTCTCAGAGCAAGAGTCCCCTCTTTCTTTTCAATTTCTTTTTTTTTCATCTTTTTTGTATTTTTTGGCCACACCATGCGGCATGTGGGAATCTTAGTTCCCTGACCAGGGATCGAACCCACGCCCCCTGCCTCGGAAGCACAGAGGTTTAATCACTGGACCACCAGGGAAGTTCAAGAGTCCCCTCTTTCTTAGAGGCTACAGGTAAGAAGATTTCAGAGAAGCATTCCCGGGACTCAGGGAGCAAAGTTACCTCTAGGCATGCAACTTGAATCCTCCCTGCTGCCCCGGAAGTCCACTGTTTCCCTATTCACCAAAAACCAGACCTCTGGTGCCTGTTAGAAGCCTCTCAGCCCACTTCCTAGGCTCCAGCATCGCCCTCAACTCTCCCTTGCCTGCAGCTCCAAAGCTGCAGCCAACTCCACAGAAAGGCAAACAGAGGCTGATGGAACAGAAGCCAGATCCCCCACACTTGGGTGAGGCCTGGGCCAGCCCTATCTCTCTGGAATCACCATGGGGGGGGGGGGGAAGCGGCTGCTCACAGCTCTGGGTGAGGAGGAGGCGTGAACTTCGGGTCGCCGTGCCTGCAGCCTGGTATCTTGCCCTCTGCACCCGGGCTGCCTATGACTCAGGGTTGGCGTATGAGACCTCTCCTTCCCTTCCTGTCACCCAGGGTTACAGTTTCTCACTCCTCCAAGGGCAGCCCTAGCCCCACCCTGGCCAGGCCCAGAGCATTCCTCAGGCCAGGGTCGGGAAGGGGAGGGACCACTATTAATGAGATAGTGTAAATAAAAGTACTTTTTGCAAACACAACAGGCAGAAGAGCTTTAGATTTGAATTCCAGCTCTGGCGGAAAGGGGAGTGAGCCGCATGACCTGTCTGAGCCTCTGATTATGGGGTTCTTAATTTACAGGAGCGATCACATCTGCTTTGTGAGGCTCCTGCGAAGACTGAGCCTGGCACATTCCAATGAGTCGTAGCTATTATGAATGGATGGTCACGGGATGATCGCGGGGTGCTCTCAGCTAGGAAACGAGGCACCAGGGCTGCAAGGCCTTTTCTCCTTTCTTGTGTCCAGCCCAGCCTCCTTCTACCTTGCTGCCCCCTGTCGGGGCTGAGAGGAGGGTGGTTCAGACAGCCAGAGGCAGAGAACTCTCCCAATGGGGGAGTCCGGGGAACTAGGAGCTCACCAATCCTCCACCCTTCCCAAATGCCTCCACCTGTGTTCAGGAGCCCCGCGAAAGCAAGCCAGGGCAGAGGGACATGGCAAGACTCTTGACAATGCAGGTCCCCAGATACGACTGCTTCCTCACAGGGTCTGGGACAAGACTCCACCTCCCTCAAAATGTAGAGGACGTTGTGAGACACAGCCCCTCTCCCTCCCCAAAAGCCCTGCAGCAGCCCCTGAGAGTGCCTGGCACAAAGTAGATGCTCAATAAATATTTGTTGAATGAATGAGTGATGTCACCCTGTCTCTCCCCCAACTCTGATCCCATAAGTCCTCCGGGGAAGCAACTCTCGACCTCAAACACCAGCAGTACATATTTATTCAGCACCCAGAGCACACTGGGTATGGCAGGTTGAGGGCAGGGTGGCCATCAGAGGTGGCACAGCCTTTAACCCAGCTAAACCTTTGGGAGATAAGGCTCAGGGAGGAGAAAAGGCTAACACTAAGGACGTAGCTTGTGTTCTGGGTCCTGTCGTGTCGTAGGGAAATTGCAGTGAAACAGACAAGTCTAATTTGACTCTCTCCTGTTGTAAACGGGAAGCCTTGGGAAGTTGGTTAGCAACTGTATCTATGGGACCGAAGGTTCCCCCTCAGGTCTCAGTCCTCCAGGCACCAGGTCCCCATTCCAAGTGCCTGCCCTTACTACCTGAAGGGGGTTGGGAGGAATAGGTCTGATACCTGGATATTCCAGGCCTCCTGCTCAGTGCAGGGGTGAGGTCTCCCCAGGGCCACCTCCTGTAAGGAGAGTTCTAAAAAGAGAGAGGAATCACAACTCTCACTTCCCAGGGCAACCTCCACCCGAATGTCCTCTTTCTGCGAGGGCAAGAGAACAGCTGGGGAGGGCACCTTGAAGGAACCCTGCACCACTCCCCTCTGACTCCAAAGGTGTGGGGCTGGAGAGAGTACCCCAGCAAGGTAGGGAGGGCACAGCCTATACCACATCCCCTTCTGGGCACTTTAGTGCACTTCCCCACCTTCAAAGAAAAGACATTACCATACCCATTTGATAGATGGTGAATACTGAGGCCTAGAGCCATTCGTAGAGCTGGCAGGAGCAGACCTGGAACTAGGACCAAGTCTCCCAACTCCCAGGCTAGCAATCCCTCCATCATATATTGCTTCTGCCTTACGTGGGTGGAAAGTGGCCACAGCCTCTTCCCAGTTCATGACCGTGCAGAAGAAGGAGGGCACAGGGAACTCAAGATGCAGAGACCAAAATCCCTATCACCGGGGAAGGGCAAAAACCCCAGTGCGCAAGGACAGAGAGCTCTCAGGTCCTGCCTCCGAGCTCAAATCCTGACTTCCGGCATGGTCATTGGGAAGGTCAGTACCCACATCCCTTGCACCCATAACATGGCCTTCCTCTCCACCTGCCCAGCCAGGCCCAGGACAGTGAAACAGCAGCAGCCCCATATGCCCCTTTCCTCCAAGAGCAATTTCAAATGTATCTCAGAACCTTAGAGCCCCACCTCCTCACCCTGACTCAGAGACCAAAGGTCACTGAGGAAGCACCAGCCCCAAGGTGGAGGGGAAAGACAAAAGCATCCAACGAACTACCCTTTCCCAGACAAAACCTGGCTCCAGGTGGGCTCTGCGCCCCTCTTCCATCCCATGCCCCCCAGCCCCTGCCAGTCCAGTAGGGAAGGAGGGAATCTTTGGACTTGGAGCCAGCTTTAGGAGGTGGATGACACGCATGATGAGGAGAGGGACAAAATCACATAGGCTTCTCCTCCAGACTGGGGAGGGGATGCAGAGAGGAGGTGGATTTTGCCTTAGGATCTTCGGGAGATTAAAAGAGGCCAGGATCCTACCCCAAACTGCCGGAAATACCCAGTTCTACTCTCCGCCCCCCTCCAAAAGTATAATGGCAACCAGATGAACGAGTCCAGCATGATTGGGGGGGTGGGAGGAAGACGCGTAAGGGCCCCCAGGGGACAGTGAATTTCCAGAAGGCCACCTTCCCTTCCCCCTAACACCCTCCCCCTTTTCTTGGCTTCCCCTGAACTCAGCCAACCCCACCCTCCACTGGGGAAACCTGCTTTGAAAAGTTAGCTCTTTGTTCTACAAGCTGGACTCAGCCTCTGAGCACAATTTCAGGAGATTTCTGTGAAGCGACCCCCACCCACCCTACTCCAGCACGCGACCCCGCCCCGGTCCGGCTGGGCGGACCAGCACTGGGAGTTGGCGTCCAATTTGAGGTGGGGGCTGGGAAGGTACGGAGGACGTCTGCTAGTCCATTAACCGCTGACCCACCAAGAGGACTGCAGGTCGTGCAAAAAAGGGGTCTCGCAGTGGGGCTTGGGGCCTTATCCGAAGGCCAGTTCACCAGATGCAACACTCGCCGGCTGATAGCCCCCGCCCTCCAGTCTCCAGGCCAGGAAGCCCGGCCATTCGCCGCCGGAGCGGACGGTTTCACTGGGGCCCCCAACCTCTGCCCCGCCCCCCCGCCGCCCCCTCCCCCAGCGCCCAGCGCTTCCGCCTACTTGGCGCTAGGCGAGGCGGGGAGAGGGAGCGGCCGTCTCCTCTCACTCTCCCGGCCCTAGGGGGCGGGACTGCACCCCTAACCTTCCCTCACTCCCCCCACCCCCACTCCGGGGCCTGGCTTCCCTACTCCACTCGCGTCCTCCCAACCCCTGGGCACAGAGCCCACTCTTCTCCAGTAGTGGCTGCCCGCCACGCGTGGACTCCTTGCCTTGCCCCGGATCTCCTGGTTTCCAGACTGGGGTCTGTCCCCACACCCCACGACACCGCCCTCCCTCCCTCCTCCCAGGATCGCGGGGATGAGGCGGCAGAGACCCAGCACTGCTCGGGGATTGCAAAGACGCGGCTCCGGGTCCCGCGTCTCACCTTATCCAGACAGTTCACCTTCTCCGTAGGGTACACGATCTTGCCGCACCGGGCGCAGTTGGGATTCATGGCTCCGGGAAAGGCTAGGGCGGGGACGCCGGAGCTCGCGCACGTTCTCTTTCCCCGGAGCGAGCTGGCGGGAGACGGCCGCGGCTGCAACTGCACAGGCGACGGCGACGGCGGCAGGAGCTAGGGAACTGGCCTCCGCCTCCGCCCTCCTTCCCCTAATAAACACAGCGGGGAGGAGGGGCTGTACCGGGGCGGGGACGCGCCGCGGGCGCGGGCAGGGGCGCGCGCGGCGAGGCGCGCTCCCCGGGCGACCCGGGGCTGCGCGGGGGCGGGTTCCGGGGAGGACTGCGGGCCCGGGGGTACGCGCCTAGGTGAGCTCCCAAGCAGAAGGAGCCCTGGAGAGATAGGCCCGGAGGCTAGGCACGGACAGACGACCTTGCCGAGGGCACTTCCGGCGGGGCGGAGCCGATCTGGCTGCACATCTGGGCGCCTGGGCTGCAGGAGGCGGGCAAACCCCTCGCACCCCTCCAGGGTGGGGTTTGAGCCCACCCGAAAACCAAATCAGATTCTCCAGATTTGGAGACTTCCTTTGTACCCGTCGGTACCCGGCGAGAACCTGCGGACCGAACGGGAAGCCCCTGCTCCGCCCCCATTAGCCTTGCCCTGCAACATCCTTTCCCACATTTGTAGGGCGGAACCAGTCCCTCGCGCCAGGACTCAGCGTCTCGCAGCCCGAGTTAGGTTTTCCTTCCCCGCGCCTCTGCCGTGCAGCTTTCCTGTGGTTCCCCGGATCCGGGGGCCTTCTGCTTTCTTCTTGGCCCCTTTTCCTCTTTCGTTCCTTCCTCCGTATCCTTACTCTCCACCTTTGGTGTAGCGTTGACTTAACGCCCAAAAGAGCAGTATCCAAACGCAGGAATGGTGTGGGGGTATAGCTCAGTGGTAGAGCATTTGACTGCAGATCAAGAGGTCCCTGGTTCAAATCCGGGTGCCCCCTCGTGAACTTTTCCCTAAATTTATGTAACTAATATAATTCATTCTTGACTCATATTTTAACCTTGGGTTCTAGGTTAAAGAAAGCAGAGAAAAGCTATTTAAAAATTCCTTCCTCATTTTTCAACCGTAAAGGAAAGCTTTCGGCTTTACTTCGTACTCAGCAGAAGGAGGGGTTGGGTACAGGCACAAATCAGGTACAAAAGCTGCAGGTCCGCACTACCCACGCCAGCGGTCTCAGGATTTCTGCGGTCACCGCTGGCAGCCTCAGGGGTGTCAGGCAGTTCCAGGAGCTGGTTCAAGAGACAAGACTCCCCCAAGTTCGTGTTCAGTTTTGGGTGGGGCTGGGTCAAGGGAAGGAAACCCACAGACACAGACTTTCTCCAACTTAAGCTTTCTTTATTACCGGTGACAGGCGCATGCCGTGTTCACCTTTCCCTATTGCTCATGCCACCGGCAGGGTGAAAGCACTTCGAGAACGTCGAAATGGCCGACCCAAAAGTTCATTTAATTTACAAAAATAAAGTTACATCCGGATGTAAACTGATATAAACTAATGTAGTGGTTCTCAAACTTGAGCTTGCGTCAGAATTACCTGGAGAGTTTGTTAAAGCACCTCCCGGTTTCTGATTCTCTTGGCCTGGAGTGGGACCCCGAGAATGTGCATTTTTAACAAGTTCCCAGGGAATGATGATGCTGCTGGACCACACTTTGAGAACCACTGAACAAATAATAAAAGGCCATCAAGTTTCATAACCTAAAGACGGGGACAGATATCTATTGGCTGCGTGACTGACAGTATCGCTGTTGGATCGGAGGAAAACGAGAAGGGAGCAAGGCCTCTCGACTAGGTTTTGCCCAAAAAAAGGAAAAAGAAAGGATAGTGGGAGAGGCATGCTTCCTCAGACAGGGGGCACTTGTGATATTTTAAACTCGGAATTTGGTTGTGTCAGCCCTCGGGGCCCCGGGGGAATACTACTCGAAACGAATGCATTTTTCCCCACGGCTCCCATTACTGTGCGATGCGTCGCGAAGCTGGACATGGCGATTAAACAGATCTGCTGTGCGGTGCAAAGCCCAGACCCGAGAAATAACTAAATTTTCACCCCTTTCCTGGACACCAGGCCTCAATCTCACCACCTGTAGGTGTAACGGGCCAAAGCCCTGCCTTTGAACTAATATAAAGAAGGAGAAAGCCGTCCACTTTTCACCCTCCTTCTTACATCTATGCTGTGTCCCGTTAAACTTCGCCACTATATAAACCTTCTGAACTTGGATTCTCTTCTAATCTGCCTGGTCAGAGTATGAACTAGGCAAAATAATATTGCCCCGCCTCAACATTCCATCACCCACCCACCCGCAAAGAAACGGTAATTAACATTAAACCAATAAGTCTTGAAGGGTCTTAGGGACTGGAATTGTCTCAGCCTTCTTTCTGCCTGCTGAGGCTTCTTGCCACTGAGAAGGGGTATTCAGTTGAAACATGGTAGAGTCACCCCTGTGCGACTTCTGGGGAGAGAAAAAGTTCTCCAGGTGCAAGAGGATCTCCAGGATCCTCTTTGGATCCTGGATTCAGAAACCTCAGACTCCTATGTTATTTGGGGTTAACCTGAGTGGCTGTGAAAAACAGACAGGTGGACAAGGGGGCACCCGGATTTGAACCGGGGACCTCTTGATCTGCAGTCAAATGCTCTACCACTGAGCTATACCCCCTCCACACAAGGTTGGTAAATTCTTTTTAAATCCATTCCAAATTTTTCTTTCTGAAAATATCCAAAATTAGTCTCTTCTTGTTACATGATTCTGAATTTAGTAATAACGAGTTTAAAGAGACTAACTAAAAACGCGGAATTTTGAAAACATGTGAACTTAGGTACCAATCAGCCTTTTCTAGGTTCAATTCTTTATCCACAATCCCACTCATCTCTTCACCCTAAGAAGTCAGAGAAGAGTTTCTTGCAAGACTGAAGAGAGAATCCTTTCCCCTGGTCTCTCTAAAAAGAATGCAAACACCAGCTGAACAGACATCTCCACTGAGAGACTTTCCTGGGCTGTATTCTCTAGTGGTCCCTCTCTCTTTTTATGGAGCAACTACTATGTGCCCCACTCTAAGTGCAGAACATACTTTCAAATAGAAAGACACACAGGTTCTCAGTCTCACTGAGTTTAAAATCTAGTGGAGTCAGAATAGAAACAAACGAACAAATGAATAAACAAGGAAATGCCCAGTAGTAATAAGGGAAGTGACTAAAATGAAAAACAAGATGGTGTCTTAGGGAGGTCCAAGGGGATATTTCAAGGTGGATAGTCATGGAAAACTTTCTTTGCAGGTGATTTTGGAGTTAAGATGTGAATGATATGAAAGAGACAGCCATTTGCCCAGCCCATCTGTCAGGGGCAGGCATTCCAGCTAAAGGAAATGGCCACTGCAAAGGCCGTAGGGCCAGAGTAGCTGAAGGAACATGAAACAGGGGAGAGTGATTCAAGAGAGCTAGAGAAGTAGCCAGAGAGCCTTATAGGCCCAAGTAAGGAGTTTGGGTTTTATTCCAAATGGATGAAAAGCCAGCCGTTGGACAGTTTTGAGCAGAGGGACTGGAAATCATCATTCACACTATTGTGGGGGAGATTTACAGGGAGTGAAGAATAGCAACAGAGAACATATACAGTGGAATACCATTCAGCCTTAAAAAGAAGGAAATTTTGCAATATGCGACAACAGGGGACATTATGCTAAGTGAAATAAGCCAATGATAGAAGGACAAATACTGCATGATTCTACTTACATGAGGTACCTAAAACAATCAAACTTATAGAAGCAGAGAGTAGAATGGTGGTTGCCAGGGATGAGGAGAGAGAAATTGGGAGTTGCTAATCAATGCGTACACAGTTTCAGTTATACAACATGAATACATTCTAGAGAGCTGCTGTTGAACATTGTGCCTATAGTTAACAGCATTGTATTGTACACTTAAAAATCTGTTAAGAGGGTAGATCTCATGTTAAGTGTTCTTACCACAATAAAGGAAAAGAAGAAAAGTGGACACAATAAAATTTTTAAAAAGAGAGAGAGGTTAGGTAGGATTCTATTGTAACTGTGCAAGTGAGAGATGGTAGCGATGTCTGAGACAACAGTGACATATTAGTTTCCTGTTGCTGCTGTAACAAATTACCACATACGTATTTGCTTAAAACAACATAAATGTATTATTACCTTACAGTTCTGGAGGTCAGAATTCCAAAATCAATTTTACTGGACTAAAATCAAGGTGCTGGTATGCCCGCATTTCTTCTGGAGGTTTTAGAGTAGAATCAGTTTCCTTCACTTTTGTAGGTTGTAGAGTCCGCCAGCATTTCTTGGCTCATGGCCCCTTCCTCCACCTTCATAGCCAGGGTTGCATCTCCTCACCTTCTGATCTCTGCTCCTATCCTCACGTCTCTCCGTCTCTGACTCTGATCCTCCTGCCTCCCTCTTATAAGGACTCTTCTGATTACTCAGATAATGTCCCCAACCCAAGACCCTTAATCACATCTAGAAAGTCCCTTTTATTATGTAAGGTAACATATTCACAAGGGTCTTGGGATGTGGACATATTTGGAGGCCCATTTTTTAGCTTATCACAGGGGGAACAGCAGAGCTAGAGAGGAGAGAAGGCATCCAGATTGACAATGGCAGGGGAGCCATGTCCTTCCTGTACACTGGATGGCCTGAGAAAGATGAGGGAAATAGAAGAATCAAGAATGACTCTTCTTTAGAGTCACTGTTGGTGGGAAAGTAAATTGCTGCAGCCACTATGAAAAACAGTATGGAGGCGCCTCAAAAAACTAAAAATAGAGTTGCCATATGATCCAGCAATCCCATTCCTGGACAAAGCTATAATTCAAAAAGATATATATATATATATCTGGACAAAGCTATAATTCAAAAAGATACATGCACCCCCGTGTTCGTAGCAGCACTATTCACAATAGCCAAGACATGGAAACAACCTAAATGTCCATCGACAGATGACTGGATAAAGAAGATGTGGTACATATATACAATGGAATACTACTCAGCCATAAAAAAGAATGAAATAATGCCATTTGCAGCAACATGGATGGACCTAGAGATTACCATACTAAGTAAAATCAGAAACAGAAAGACAAATACCATATGATATCACTTATTTGTGGAATCTAAAATATGACACAAATGAACCTACCTAAGAAACAGAAGCAGACTCACAGACATAGAGAACAGACTTGTGGTTGCCCAAGGGGCGGGGGAGGGATGGCTTGGGAGTTTAGGATTAGCAGATGCAAACTATTATATATAGAATGGATAAACAACCAAGTCCTACTGTATAGCACAGGGAACTATATTCAGTATCCTGTAATAAACCATAATGGAAAAGAATATGAAAAATATATAAAAATATATGTATAACTGGATCACTTTGCTGTACACCTGAAACTAACACAAAATTGTAAATCAACTATATTTATTTTTTTATTGATCGATATGTAGTTTTACCAAGTGAATCTCTATGTTGAAGGTATCTAGTCAAATCTTGCCAATAGTAGACATTATTTTAGAGAAATACACTAATACGCCGGCCCCCCAAAATAACATGTTGTTATTTTACTTATTTATTAGACATTACAATTTCTTCCTTTGTTATATTACAAAGTTCTTAGGCTCTAAATTAATTAAAGTATGAGATTGGCAGAAAAATAGAAAAATAATTTGAATGGGTAAAAAAATTTAATGTAACATATTACAGACATGGCATTTCAAGTCATTTATGAGGAGAATTTTTCCAATGGTTTTCAAAGTACTCCCTGGAGCCTCTCCTGTAGGGAGGGGGGGAATGGGGGGTAGGGAGTGTTGCCAGGTTGGAATAACCCTCATCCTTCCCCATTTGAACCAAATTTAACTGTTTTACATAGTGAACTTATTGGTAAGTTGATCTGAAGGGTTCTGGACCTAGGATCCTGTGCTGCCAGCAGACTCTGGTCACTAAGCCCTTCCTCTCCCTAGACATTCCAGAGCTGTCACTGCTGCTCTCTGGGAAGAGTCACGTCGTCATCAGGATAGAAAGGCTCTGAGGAGTCCTTCTTCACCGAGAGCCTTTCATTCCCCTCCCCTTCTAGGAGTCGTGAACTTCAGAACCTCTGCCTCCGACACCCATTCCCTTTAATTCTCCAACTATACTTTAACAAAATAAATTTTTAAAAAAAGAATAACTCTTCTTTTTTGTCTTCACTATCTGGGTGGATGTGGTTTCCTGAGATAAAGAACTGAGAAAGGAGTAAGTTTAGGAAAAACAAAAACAAAAACAAAAAAAAAACCCTCAAGAGTTTCTTTTTAAAGCTCTGAAACAGAACGTAATAAAGTACAGCCTCCTATCCTCATAGACTTCACATTCTAGTATGAGGTCAATATGCTAAGTTTGAGGTGCCCTGTAGACATTTAAGAGGAGATGTTAAGTATGCAGGTGGAGATCCAGTTAATTCTGAAGTCCAGAGAAATGTCTAGGTTGGAAACATAATTTGGGGAGTTGTCAGTGTATAGTTGGTAGCTGGTGAAAGAGGGAGTCAATCCCAGAAGTGCGCTGGATTCGACTCATACCGGCTTGTGAGAACCAATTGTTAAATTTTCAGGAATTTTTAAAGCCAGTTGACGTCACTGGAAATTAACAGGTGGGCGAATTTGCACTATGGGAATTGGCAAAGGCTAAAAATCAGGTTCCCTGGAGCCAGTCGTTAGCCATTTATCAGCACAACCCCGCTCCTGACTGATTCTGACTTTCTCCAAAAAGGAAGAGGCCAGCTCTTCAGCACTCTCTGAGGAGGAAAGATAAGGCGTAGAAGGTTTGAGACTGGAGAACGTATGTGAAATAGTCATTTTAGGGAGTGAGAAGGTGAACCTAGTCAGTCAGTGGTGGAAGAGTAATAAACAGGGAGACTGTCTGAGATTGGTGGAGCGACCCAGACTTCTGAGCTCTCCCCTAACACATTCTGCTGCTTGGGTGCGAGCTTGGTGGAATGCCACAGTTGAGTTTAATTAGGTTTGGCTGATAGGTACCACCCAGGGCTTATAGTGAACCAGGCACTGTGCCACTGTGGGGAATACAAAACGGAATGCAATGTGATCCCTGCCCTCAAGGAACTTACAGTCTAGTTGGAGAAACAAGATACATACTCCAAGGGGAAAAAAATACCTGACAGTTGAGAAAGTAAATGTAGCGAGTAACAGAACTACGGAGACAGCTTGTTGATAAGGAGAGAAATGAAGTCACAGACTTTCTTAAAAATTGGTAGTGAGAAAGAAGAAATGGACAGGCGATAACAGCTAAAGGGAAGATCTTCCAGTCTAGGGAAAACCTGTTGATGTTTGAAGGAGCCAAGCGAGTGGAAGAGACTGAAGATGCTGGAGAGAATGGAGATACTGCGGGCACGTCTGGTACAAGAGCAGGGGTGTCTTGGGAAGGACAAGGGAACCACTTCCTCTCCTGTGCAAAGCACAGGCTGGGGATCCAATGCAGCTCGGGGTGCAGGCAGGGAGGATGGAAATTAGACTTAAAGAATTCCAAGATGCCAGAGGTACAAGAGGTTGTCGCTGTTGAAGGAGAGAAATCCCATCGCACACCCCCCAGGACCTTCAAGCCCAGATCAGACAGGACTTGCCCTCCCCTTCTACCACTTGGGTGCGAATTGCCTTTTCTCTTGGTTCTTTAGCATCACCCCAGGAAACCTGAAACAATTGGTCGTACGTATCAAACTACTGTTAATCACCAATGCAATGTCTGGTCAGTAACTACAAATAAGCTGTAATCTTCTTATTGCCAGCAGAGGGGGTGTAGCTCAGGGGTAGAGCATTTGACTGCAGATCAAGAGGTCCCCGGTTCAAATCCGGGTGCCCCCTCAGGCTCTCCTTTTAAACCTTAACTCATCCCAAAGACGGTAGAAAAGAAGGGGGTACCTAACCAAGCGAATATTTGGTCATTCTTGATGTTTTCTGGGAATATAAAAAGTAATGAACTACAGTATCGTAGATTTTATATTCTAATGAGGTCAACTCGCGAAGGAATTTCCTGTGTTCTCTATCTCTACGTCAGTGGTTCCCCGTCTGTGGTTTGGGAGTTGAATTCTTGGAGGTCTGCCTGTGAGACACTTTCTACGTAGGAAGAAAGAATTTATTTCATACTTCGTTACTTACCTGTTTCATTCTTATCCATTCATGAGTACAGTGGAGCTTTCCAGAGGCTACATGATGTCACAACAGACTAAATGTGGAAACATGAAAATCCAGCTGTCTTTCATTAAGCCAGATATTAAAGGGACTTCTAAAAGAACGCAAAGCAAAGCTACTCTTCTCATTATTTTTAAAATTTAAATACAGTTCTTTTTCATTTTAAAATGTTATGTATTTTAACAGGTAGTGGATTTATTACCTTAAACATTTCACAATTTAAATTTCTAATCTTGTAAATGTCAATAGATATAACTGTATAAACAAAACCTCTTTGGAGTTCTCAATAACTTAAGAATGTAAAGAATATTCAGGCAAAGATATTTGAGAATGACTGCTCTAAGTAAAGAGGTAGTTTGGGGAAGAGCATGCTGGGGTTGTGAAATGGCACAGGGAAGAGATGGCGTGTTCAAAAATACATGACATCGAAAAGAGTTTTGAAGAACATGTAGTGGATAAAGCAAGAAAGAGTCCTGAAATCCTAAGCAGTTTGGTGTTTCTGGAGTGTGAAGTGTAAGAGGCGAGGTGACGGGAGATGAGTCCAGGGAGAAGGTAAGCCATTTCAGGAAGAGACTCCAATGCCATGCTAAGGAGCTTGGACTTTATTCCACAGGCACTAGAGGGCCAGTACAGGCTTTTAAGCAACCAGAGGTTATGGTCAGACCATTTGGAGGTTGTTGCAATAGCCTTGAACCAAGGGCAGACTTTTAGATGCATGGACAGAAAAATTAGTAGCACCAACCAAGACAACTAATATAGGCAGAAAAGCAAAATTTCTGGGAAAATCATGATTTCGGCTTTGGACATCAGGTTTGAAGCGCCTGTGGGGTGGAGGTGTCCCAGTCATTGGTTCCATACATTGGCTAGAGCTAAGTAGAAATGTCTGGGCTGGAGATACAGACTTGGGAGTTATCAGCATATTGATGGTAATGGAAGCTACTGGGTGGTGTGATCACTCAGAGAAATACACTGAGAAGGGACAATGAGTAAGGAGGAGAGAGCAACACAACAGAGTGGCTTAGAGCCTGTGCTTTGGAATCAGCCAGACTCAGTGCCATTCCATCTCTATCTTTCATGATCTGTGTGATCTTGGACACATGGCTTAACTTTTCTATTTCTCAGTTTTCTCATCTGAAAAATGAGAATAATAATACCTAAATCACAGGCTTGTGGGGAGGATTCAAGAAGTCACATTCCTGTAAAATGCTTAACTCAATGACTGGTACTTAGTAGCACTCCAAAAATAGTAACTTCTATTATTATTAGCAACATGGAAACCATGGGTGAAGAGTGTCAAGAAGATGGGAAGGGCCCCAGTGTGAAATGTTGTGAGGTCAAGTAAGATAAAGACTGAGGAGGGTCCTTGGATTTTGGAAAGAGTAGGTCATGGTGACCTTTCTAGTATAATTTTTCAGTATATATAATTTCTAGTATAATTTCAGTCATGTAGTGAGGACATAAACTACACTACAGGAGTTCAAGGAACATGTGCATGCAGGAAGTAAGGAGATAGAGACAGATCATTCCCAGACCTTTGGTTTTCATGGACCACTGAAATTACAAAGAAAAAAAAAAGGGCAGTGTTGGGATGGTAGAAAGTTGACAGTTGACATAGGGTTGAAAGGAACATTTTTAACAAGAAAGGTGAAAGAAGATAATCCCGGAATAATAGGCAGTCCTTTAAATTGAGCAAATGGAGCTTTATAAGAAACACTGTGTTTTCCAAATATTTCTAATTTTGCCATAGATGAATAAAAATTCCTTCACACAAGGATGCTGAGGTATGGAGGCCATAGATGTAGACTTCTTCATTTGTTCAGCAATCACTCAGCATGTATTTACTGAGCCAGGCCTCATGCTGAATGCTGGGGATATACCACTGAACAAAAAGGAGAACATGGACTCAGCCTTTAATGGAGAGTATAGACTAGTTGGGGGGGGGATCATTATTCAACAAAGTCATCAAATATATATTGAAGAATTGAAATAAATAGTAAGAAGGAAAAATACTATGTAAGAGAGGTCAGGGTAGAATTTCCCTAAGGAAAAGATATTTAAGCTGAGATCTGAAAAATCAGTACACATGAAATACATGATACAGGTAGGCAGGGTAGAGTATTCCAAGCATGTGTGAGGCCTATGGGTATTCAGGACCATGGATGGTATCTGGGACCAAAACCTCAACCCTGCAGAGCAAGACAGAGCACGGTGCAAGATGAGGTTAAGAAGTAGGACAATGCCAGATCAGGGCCTAGTAGGCTGTGATATGGATTTTAACTTTGATTCTAAGAGTACAGAAACCATTGGAGGATTTTCAGGAGAGTGACATAGTAACGTTTACGTTTCTGAAAAATTATTTCTGGCCATTGTATGAAGAGTGAGTGGATGGAGGGGGGAGAAATAGAGGTCCAGAGACATGTTAGGAAGCTTCAGAAATAGTTTAGGCAAGAGATGGAGGTGACTAGGTCCAGAGCATTAGCAGAAGAGATGGAGAGAAGTGGATATATTTGAGAGACATTGAGAATGCAGACTGAAGAGAAATTGGACAGGAATCCCAGAGGGACACCTGGATGGATGCTAGTTTCATTTATCAACAGAGACAAATATGATAATGAAATCATATATTCAGAAACACATGGAATTTGGCTGAGAAGTGAAGGAGAGAGAAAAACTGGTAACTAGAGAAACTGGCAGGAGCAAGTGAAGGATTTAAGAGTGATAAGAGAAATTTATAAATGTATAGATTTATAGACCTCTTAATGTTGAAGTACCCTAGAGCTTAGCCCATGGTCTTTTTTATTTACCCTTGCTTCTTTGTGAACTCATCCATTATCATGTCTTTAAATATACTTATATGCTGACGACTGCCAAATTTATATCTCCCTCTTTCTGGAACTCCAGGCTAATATGTCCAACTTGCTATTTAAATCTCTTTTGGCTGTCTAACAGACATCTAACTCAACATGTCCAAAACTGAACTCATACTCTTACCCCCACACCTGTTCCTCCCATAGCTTTCCCCATCTCAGTTGATGGCAATGCCATCTTCCACTTGCTCAGAACTAAAGCCTTGGAAACACTTTCTTCTCTTTCTTTTGCACCCCACATTTTGTTGGCTCTACTTCCAAAACATATCCAGAATCTGATCACATCACATTACTTCTATTGCTACCTCTTTAGTCTAAACCACCATCATTTCTCTCCTGAGTTACTGCAAGAGCTTCCCAATAGATCGCCTTATTGTATCTTTGTCTTCCCTCCCACAGCCTAGTCTCAAATAGAGTGATCCTTCTGACACATTAGTCAGATCATGTCCCTCCTCTGCTTATGGCTCATTGGTTTCCTATTTCAGTCTGTAAATGTCAAAGTCCATAGCAGTGTACAAAGCTCTAATGATCCAGTTCCATTACTTCTGACCTTCTATCCTACTACTCTTCCCTTCACTTACTCTGTCCAGTCACTCCTGGCTTCCTTGCTGGTCCTCACATTGTTCAGGCACAATCCCACCTTAGGGTCTTTCATTGGTTGATGACTCTATCTGGACTACTCTTCCCTAGACAGTCATATTGCTAGCTCCCTCACCTTAAAAAATCTTTGCACTAATGTCAACTTCTTCCATGAAGCCCACTGATCATTCTATTTTGAATTGCAATCTGCCTCTCCTCCCACTTCCAGATCCCTCTTACTTTTTTCTACTTTTGTTTTCATAGTACTTATCACCATCTAACATACTATATGCTGCAATTACTACGTCTATGGCTTAGTATCTAATATCCACCTTCACCTCCACCTTGGCTGAATGTAAGCTCCACAGGGCATGAATGTTGATCTGTTTTGTTCTCTGATGTAGTCTAGCGTATGCCCAGAACAGAATCTGGCATAAAGTAGTCATTTAATAAATATTTGAATGAATATATCGACAGAAAGAAGTCCGAAGAATGGGAGAAGTTGAAGGAGTGAAAGGAGTAATGAATAAAGCAAGATATCTAAAATAAAGATGGGTATGGGGCCAAGCACACACATATGGAATTATCTGTAGCGCTATAATGGTACTTCTCAGTTATATCACAACCTAATGAAACCGTTTCGAACTCTTTCCCTCTAGCCCCCGACGCCGTGTGTTCTTTGGAGGCCCCTATACAGCACAAACCGTTTAATCATTTCTGAACTTCTAGCATCCATCGAAGTCCCTGGCACATACTTAGTGCTCAGAGAGGTTTCCCGATAAATTAAACCAATGTTTCTGTGTCCCAAACAATCGCTTTCGAGTTCGTGTGCAGCGTACACTGTGTACCACGCACGCTCCTGCAGCCCTGAACCACTCCACCGCCCACTTCACAGCGAGAGCTCTACGCGATGTCCAGAATTTATGACGTACTAAGACCGCGCCCTGGGGAAGAGAGGCGGATTGAACAAGCACCGTGTCACGTGACCAGAGTGGGCGGGGCGTTGGAGTTGAGATCTCAGTGTCCTCTATACCCACTTCCTTTTTGTCCCTTTCCGGCTTTCAAGATGTCGAAGCGAGGTGAGTCTTTGGCTTTGGGAGATCTTTCGCCATCTGTCGCGAGGTGGCTGCTGGCCTCGCCGGGAACGGCGGCCATGGGCAGCTGGGACGTTTTGCTCTGCTCCGGGCCGGAGAGGGAGGGGAGGGACACCGCGAGAGCACCGGGAGAGCTCCCGAAAGTGACGGGGGGGCCTGGAGGGTTGAGTTCGCAGAATCCAGTCGTGATTCTTGATCGAATCCCGCGGGTTCACTCCGCGCCTAGCGCTTCAGTAATGGGGTTGGAGTTGGACTGGCTTAATCCCCAGAGTGGGCGACTTGTGCGGTCTCCCGCCTTGTAGGAAGAACTACGTGGTGCAAAAGTTGGATCGAGAATTGAGTCGTCCAGGTCCCTTCATCTCAATGTAATGTGCTAAGAGTGAGGAATTGGCTATTTGCCTTGAGAACTGGGTGGCACATGGGGAGGGGATAAGGAGTCCTAGAGAGAGCGAAACTACAGTGTACCGCTCCCCGAGGCACATGCGAATGAATATATAGCTTAAGAATGTGAAGGGACCTCTCCTGTTTCCCTTCTTACTTACAGGACGTGGTGGGTCCTCTGGTGCGAAATTCCGGATTTCCTTGGGTCTTCCGGTTGGAGCCGTGATCAACTGTGCTGACAACACAGGTGAGACCTTCGGCTGCACTCTGCCAAACTGCCCCTTTTAAAAGCACTCAGTGGGCCTTTTGCTAATGACCCACTGAGCCGTCAAGAAAGGGCAGAGTGAAAACACCGCTTTTGGGTGAAGCGGCAGCATGTTGTGTTGTTTTGCTTCAATCGGTGGTGTGACAAGGTGTTCCACCTGAGGGAGGACTAACTGCTTGGGAGTGTGTGTGGAGCGGGAGGCCTTGGAGTTGTTGGGGAAATGCAGAACTGCCTAACAGGCCCTCAAAAAAACCTTTTTTTGTTTGTTTGTTTACTTCCTTTTATAGGAGCCAAAAATCTGTATATCATCTCTGTGAAGGGGATCAAGGGACGACTGAATAGACTTCCAGCTGCTGGTGTGGGTGACATGGTGATGGCCACAGTCAAGAAAGGCAAACCAGAGCTCAGAAAGAAGGGTCAGTAGAGAGACCAAATCCTCCTTTTGGTCTGTGGACAGTTGAAGGACTTCTCTCTCTACTGGAAAATAGAACAGTAGTTTTACCATTCTCAGGGCCTCTTAAAGCTTGATTTTCTTTGAGAGGCAGTGTGAGATAATCTGCAGTTGAAGTTCTATTCTTGCTGTCTTAAAGACCATTCTTTTATTTTTATTGGCGTATAGTTGCTTTATTTACAATGTTGTGTTAGTTTTTACTGCAGAGCAAAGTGAATCAGCTGTACGTATACATATATCCCCTCTTCTTTGTTTTCCTTCCAATTTAGGTCACTGCAGAGCATTGAGTAGAGTTCCCTGTGCTGTACAGTTCATTAGTTATTCTCATTAGTTATCTATTTTTCACATAGTATTGATAGTGTATGTATGTCAATCCCCATCTCCCAATTCATCCACCACCACCCCACCCCCAGTTAAGTTCTTAGTTGGCTTCCACGGTAAGCTAGAGGCTCTGCATATTTACCCTGCCATTTCCCCCAGCAAATTCAGCTGATAGTTAACAGACCACCTCACATATTTATACCTATAGAAACAAAAGCTCTGTCCTTCTGGGATTTACAGTCCATCCACGTAGTTCCTTCCCCAGCTCTCCTTTTAGTTCTTGTTTTTTTTGTTCCAACTTAAATCCCTTCCTTTGTGCCTCAGATTTTTGCTGTGCCCCCTACTAGGGTTGTCTCTTCTATGAGAGCAGGTCTTTAATTAATTGCTGACTCCTTGGCTACAAATGAACATGGTGGTACCAGGTGAGATCACAGCCTTAAGACTTAAGTCACCTCAGGCAAGTTTTCTTTTCAGGAACTACTAATTTGAAAAGGAATAGTTATACATAGATGAGATTAACTCAGGGTTGTGACTTGTCAAAAGTTTGGCATGGTTGCTTCTAAATGTCTTCTGGTAGAAACTAAAACAGGGAGCTGCTCATTGCTTAATCGTGGACAACCCCCGAAAGTTTTCCTACTAGGTGTATGGGTTAGAGGGGGGCCTCAGACACTTCTGACTTGACTGACTTTAGAGCTTCTGATACTCAGTGTACTTGAGTTTCCAGCTCCTGAACTTTTCTCCTGTGCCTGCTTAGTTTGCCTCTGGCCTGGGATGTTTTGCTTTTTCTGAGAAGTCCTCTTAATGCGCAGTACACGTGTGACAGGTCTCAGCCATGTATCACAGTTACTCTTTGAAGGTCTGTATCCTACTCTATGCCCAGGTGTTTAGCCTTTTGGTCAGAAATCTTACTTTGTTGACCTCTCATATTCAGTTGGGGGCTTGGTAGGCAAGGAGTAAGCATTGTGCTTAAGCATTGATAAGTCAATGTGTTGATTGGGATCAGCATGCAACTAGACAGGCTTTCCTCTTAGAACACTTGCTGGGTCTGATCTGTGGCCTGGGGAGCTGTCAGGGAAGGGCAGAACAGTTGTCCATCACTATGGCTGAGGTGGCAGCAGGGAGTGCTGTCTGTCTCAGTCAGTTGTGGGACAGACCAGAGGACACTTCATGGTTTTAAAAATGGTTCTGACTTTCCAACTCTTCATTTTTTCTTTGGTCCTTGTTTCTTCTAAATGGATACAGTTGAACAACGAGCAACGTGGGTTTGGACTGCATGCGTCCATTTACAGATTTTTTTTCCCCCCACAATATATTACTGTACTACGCTCTCTGAGATTGGTTGAGTCAGTGATGCAGAGGGTCAACTATAAGTTACACATGGGTTTTAGACTGCACAGGGCTGGCACCCCTCACCCTTCATTTTTCAAGGATCAGCTACATCTCCTGGCCTTAGACTTAATTATAACCTACAGAAATGTGGAAAGGAGCGGGACTGGAAATCCAGAGTCCTGTATTCGTGTGGCCTTATTTATTTGCTGGATGCATTTGTGAGAATTTAAATTGCTCTAAGTAGATGAGAGTCCAACGGAGGAGGGTCTCAGCCAATATTATCTGTCCCTCAGTGTGTTTCCCATTGTTAAAAAACTCAGAGACCATCTATGTACATAGATAGTACTTGCTTCAAGGATAGCCAGGATCTCTGTCCTTAGAAGATCCTGCATTTCTAGTGTCTGATATTAAATATAGAAATGTAACTATTATCCCTACTTTACAAGAGGAAAACTTGAACTCCAGAAGATTAAGCAACTTGTTCAAGGTCTCCAGGCTGTCTGTCAGGATTTGAATCCATGTTTTCTTTCAAGTGCCGTAGATGCTTTGAATGTCTGGAAAAATGTTCACTTTAGGAGCAGGTAGCGTTTTTTGTTAGGTTGGTTTTTTTAATTTATTTTATTTTTATTTATTATTTTTGGCTGTGTTGGGTCTTTGTCGCTGCGCGCAGGCTTTCTCTGGTTGCGGTGAGTGGGGGGCTGCTCTTCGTTGCGGCGTGCGGGCTTCTCACTGCGGTGGCTTATCTTGTTGCGGAGCACGGGCTCTGGAGCGCGTGGGCTCAGTAGTTGTGGCTCGTGGGCTCTAGAGCGCAGGCTCAGTAGTTGTGGCTCACGGGCTTAGTTGCTCCACGGTGTGTGGGATCTTCCCGGACCAGGGCTCGAACCCATGTCGCCTGCATTGGCAGGTGGATTCTTAACCACTGCACCACCAGGGAAGCCCTGGAGCAGGTAGGTTTTTAAAAGTTACTGATGACCCTGGAAAACATTTCCTCAAAAAGTTAAACCTAGAGTTAATTAAATAAGAAATGGAAGTTGGATTGCAGTCACCCAGCTCTTAGACCTCCAAGGGACGATCGTTTTTAACATTTTATGTCCTACTTTCCAACGTAAATGGGACCATTACCCTCCCGTAACCCATTTTTGCTTCACAAATGATTGTCTTGCATATTAAAAAATTACAGAAGTACATAATCATTTAAAATGGTTCTGTTCTGTGCATGTGTCATGAGATATTTAGGTTAATTCCAGGTTTTGCTCTTAAAACAACATGTGCCCTGCAGTTAGAAAGGCATAAAGTGCTAATTTTTAGGTCAAGGTTTGTACTTGGAGGTTTTGATATAAATTGGGATGGAATATTGCATAATATGGAGTTAATAGCTTGGCCTCTCCACTCATTCAGTGTGAGGAGGGTCCCATTCCCAATTCTATGGCATTAGGATCTTTTTAAAATTTATTTGGCTGTGCCCGGTCTTAATTGTGGCACATGGGATCTCTCTTTGCGGCATGCAGGATCTAGGTCCCTGACCAGGGATCGAACCCAGGCCCCCTGCATTGGGAGCACAGAGTCTTAACCACTGGACCACCAGGGAAGTCCTGACATTAGGATCTTAAATAGTACCCACCTCTTGGGTGAAGTGAGGAAAAGTATAGAAAGTGCTTAGCAAGTTTCCTGCTGGTGTGTTGCTAATCGTCCTCCCAAAGTACAGATTTACACCTGCAAGGAAATGCAGGCAGTTTGGACTTGAAATGAGTAAGGTCTTTCCTTAAGGGGTGATTGGTGTTTACACTGTCTTTCACACTTGATTTTAGGAAATGAAAAGCTAATGAGTATACATTCTGTCCAAATGGGAAATGTTGGAGAGCTAGCCAAGGTATAAATTGCTTTCTCGTGGTGGCACTGGAACTTGGCAGGTTAAATGACAGCTGCTTCTTTTTTCCCCCCTGTCAGTACATCCAGCAGTGGTAATTCGACAACGAAAGTCATACCGGAGAAAAGATGGTGTGTTTCTTTATTTTGAAGATAACGCAGGGGTCATAGTAAACAATAAAGGCGAGATGAAAGGTAATAAAGAATCCACATCATTGTTAGGCTTTTGAGATTGGATGATTTAACTTGAGTACAAGGCAAGGGCCCTTTGAGCTTATGTGTCACATCATTCTTTTATGCAGGTTCTGCCATCACAGGACCAGTTGCAAAGGAATGTGCAGACTTGTGGCCCAGGATTGCATCCAATGCTGGCAGCATCGCATGATTCTTCAGTGTATTTGTAAAAGAAAAAAATGATAATAAAAATTATTTGCTCCATGTCACTCTTCTTGACACCACCTAACCCTGACCCCCTCTGTAAAATAAAACTACCCAGTGCAGACTTTCTGTGGGCATGTGTAAAAAAAGATAAACAGTCATTGCACTTCTGTCAGTGTGCAGACTTTGGGGACTTTGCTATTTCTGCTGTACAAACTTGAGTTTTTTAGTTCTTAAAATAAATTGCAGGTGGTAGATACTGCTTGGTGACTGGTTATCCCAGGTGACTGCCTTACAGTTAGAAAGGTATTTGAGATAAGGTAGCGTGTATGGTCAGATCCTGAACACTCATGGAGTTCAAGGAGTGATGTGAGTAGGAACCAGGTACACGCGTATATATGTGCACTTCTGCAGTTAACAGGTTTCCTTTGGGTAAGTTGGCACATAAATGAGTTTATATTTGTAAAACCTGACACATAATAATTGCTCTCATGGAAGATGACAAAGTTGTTAGTATCTGCAAGTTTTTTGCTATCAAAAGTATTTTGACACGATGGTCATGTATCTGCCAAATCCTAGCTTGAGAATAAAAGATGATAGAATGCCAGCACAACAGGCATGAGCCCTGGCAAATTCTGCCTGAAGGTATTGAACATTGTAGCTTTTTTTTTTTCCCAAGCCATGACAGTTGATTTAGGTGACATTCAGGGTCGGGGAAAAGGAGCACTTGGCTGGTTTGGATCAATAGTCCGGCCTAAAGATGTTGGAAGAGGATTTTTACGCTAAAGTTTGTGTCCACGTATCTAGTATCTGGAAATTGTTTTATCTGTAAGATTGGGTACAGTGAAAGGCGGAGGATTAGAGTGTATGTGGAGACCCTAGCACATAGTCACTTGGTGAGATGACTTCTCTTTTGTACTTCAGATTGATGTCCTTCAGATGTACCAGAACTAGAAAGCAGTGGTATAAATTTATTCATTTATTTTATTATTTATTTTTGGCTGCATTGGGTCTTCGTTGCTGCATGTGGCTCTCTCGTTGCGGCGAGCGGGGGACCACTCCTCGTTACGATGTGTGGGCCTCTCATTGTGGCTTCTCTGGTGGCGGAGCTCAGGCTCTAGGCTTATGGGCTTCAGTAGTTGTGGCTCACGGGCTCCAGAGCACAGGCCCAGCAGCTATGGTGCATGGGCTTAGTTGCTCCGCAGCATGTGGGATCCCCCCGGACCAGGGCTCGAACTCGTGTCCCCTGCATCGGCAGGTGGACTCCTAACCACTGCGCCACCAGGGGAGTCCAGCATCAAGACTTTTTAAAGCTCCCTAAGAGATTCTGAAGTGCAGCCAAGATTGAGGACCAGTCCTCTGTCTAGACTGAGTCAGTCTTGGTTTTAGGAACATTAAATCCCAAAGTCTGTAAAATAGACCAGTCTTCCTCCCCTACCCCATCCTCCAGGCTGGTGAATTTCAAGTCTTTAATGTGACATGAGGCCCCCAGGTACTCCATTTAAAATGAATCTCTTTTTTTTTTATCCCATTGCATAATATGAAATTTCTCATCTGCCTTCCTCAAATGTGAGGTGAGAGCTGGGCCTGTCATTTTTTCCCCTCGTCCTCTCAAGTCCTCTAATGTTCTTTCCAGGTTCTCTTCACGTTTTAATAGGATGGGCTCAAATTATAGACTTCCTATAATTTCAAATTTGATTGCTAGGAGCTCGCCTGTCATAGTGTAGAAAGATTAAATATGCTGAGTATTGAGATGCTGGGATTGGTGATTATTACGTGTAGGTGTAATGCAACCTTTTTCTAATTAATACGTGTGCCTTGGTATTACATTATTATATATAATATGTTTATGTTACTAGCATTATAGTAGTAACATAAAAGAATTCCTGGATTTATTGCCTCATCTGTAAAATGATAATAGCACCTCAGAGTTGGTGCGAGGAGCAGGGGAATTTGTATGAGCCACTTGGATATGTAAAGCGTCCAGATGAGTTTATTCAAGGGGGAAATTGGGGAAGTATAAAATATAAAGGAAGGAAAAGTCACTTGTAACCACAATAACTAGGGAAGATCACTGTTCATGTTTTGCTGTATCCTATCATATATACATAATATTAGAGGGAAGTATGGGACTTACTGTTTTATTGATAAGTATACAACTTTTACTGTTGTTTTTTTAAATTTTAACGGGAGGAGGAATAGCTGATGAAAGAGAATTGGGTGGGGAGGGGAGAAGTGCTTTAAGTGGGTTTACTGGAAATCAGGAGATCTGAATTCTGGTTCTGGATCTGCCACTAAATGGATTTAGGGAATATTCCAACGTTTCTGAGCTTCAACTTCCAGTTCTGTACAACGAGAGTTGGACGTAGATGCTCTCTGAGCTCTTTCTGATCCTTTCTGGGTACAAGCTTTTCAAGGGAACTGGGTTTGGGAAATATATATAATAAAGTGGGAGCAGAGAACCTTGCTCTTAAAAGGAAAACAGGGACCTGAGCCCGACTGCGTTAACACTGCCCACATTCAGTAATCCCCCTTCTCTTCAATCTCTGATTCTTGCATGGTTCCCTCCTAGACATCCCTCACCTCTGGACCATTTAAGCAACTTCCGCCGCAGCCCCGAGAGCCTACCTCGTAGGATGCGAACGATACGGTTTGTGTCACAGGGGTCTTTGACATCACGTAACAATGCGCAGGGGAGCCCCACCCCCAGGACCCTCCGCTCCCGCTAGAATAGATCTCAAAGGCTGAGGTCGTTAGGATGGCACGCTTTCGCGCGTGTTCCCTGAGTCTGGAGAAGAACTTCGTTTTGGATGGAGTGGCCGTGAGCACCATGGCCCGCACCTATGAGCACGTGAGGCCCAAGCTCTGGTCGGCGATTCCGCCCTACAATGCGCAGCAGGACTGCCACGCCCGCCAGTACTTCCGGAGCCGCGTGGTTCCGCCCATCTTGCGGAAAACTGGTCAGGTACAGTAGCGCCGTGGAGGACCCTACGCGCAGAGCTTTGTGCCCGCAGAGCTTGGCCCTCGTGGCGGGGCCGACTTCCCAGATCCGGGCGTCTCATGGCAGCGCCCTCACCACCAGGGAGGCTCCCCGACTCGCACCCTCTCAGTTTTCCTAATGAAACCCGGGAACTGGCGGAGGCGGGAGACAGGTGTTGAGCGCAAGCTCACTGAGCTCACAGAGCCACCTTCCACGCCTGAACTTGAGAATGATTTCATTTTGGGTTTCTGCGAGCCTCTGCCAAACAAATGGGTTTCATTGTCCTTTTTGGCATCACGGATCCACCCTTTGGGGTGACCTCCCGCCGCAAATTCTCAAAAAGCCCGACAATCGGTAAAAAGACAACTACCTAGGCGAGGTGCCCTCGGTCCAGTGACGTCGTAGTTCAAGAGGGCTCGCTCGCTGCGACCTCCTATGAGCTGACTGGAAGGAAACCTCCCAAAGTTCTGCAGCCTTCGCTTCTCCCCAGGCATTTTCCCTCGTGGATGTTGCCCCTCCCCCGCAGAGTACTTCCCCGGGATCAAAGATTCTGAGGCTATTATAGGCTCGGCTCCATTTTTTTTTCAGCACTTTTGCTTCCAATATTTGTGTCTATAATACATGTCAGTGACTTAGGGAGAGGAGGACTTAATGCGGGTTATTCTGTGAACAAATCTTGGGAGCTTTTGTGGTCCCGGGTGTTAGTGTGTGCGCATGTGTGTCCAGTACATGCATATGGACACACACACCTGTGTGTGCCATGTTTGTGTGTGTTTGCTGTCTACTCATGTAGTTTTTATAGCAGAAGGAGCCAGAATCTGGGGGAAAACTCGAGAGTTTAAAAGCTTGAAAAATAACATGGTGTACACACTTTTGAAATTTTCTATGTTCCATTTTGTAAGTATTCTTTAATCGTCACAGACACCATTTGTGGTAGGTATTATTTTCATTTAAATGAAGATCATGTTTATTGAAACTTTAGTATGCCAGGCCCTTTATTTGAAGGCCCTTTATATCTCCCTTAAATTTCAAAGCAACCCCCCATTTTACTGATGAGGAAATTGAGGTCCAAAAAAGCTGTGTCATTATCCTAAGGTCACACAGCTTGTTAGGGGTAGAGCTGGAATTAGAACCAGTCTCTCTGGTGTTAGACATTGAGCCCTTAACTGCCAAGCTACACTGCCTCTCACTGAAAGGCAAGTCACTAAGTATATTTAATCTGTCTGGCCCTGTTCCCCCTGGCTGTGACCTCTCCCTCCCTCCATCAAGCCCGGAGGCAGGGGTTGGACTGTGCATCTCTCTGCATCATGACTGATGATGGTCTTCTGCATTTTCTCCCTCATTCTCAGGATTATGGCGGTACAGGAGGGGATGGCTGGACAGTGGAATATTTCCAAATCTTCGGGCGAGAACAGAGATACCTCAACAGGAGAAACTGGTCAGGGGCAGGCAAGTGCCACACCTCCCTTTCCAGTCTCACCATGGTCCCACCTAGGAAGAGTGGTGTGCATTCCACAGAGAGAGAAACTGGGCCATAAAGAGACCTGGTTGGGGGAAGAGACCCAGGGTCTCTGCATCCTCTAGCTCTTCTTCTTATACGTGAGCAGATGGTGTCACAGAGCTCCCTAATAGTTATGGAGCATTCGCTGTATGTCAGGTGCTTTTTACCCTCAGAGTATCCTCAGGTTACAGCCAGGGAAATTGAGGTTTAGGGAGTTAAAATGATTTGCTAAGAAAGGCTGAGCTGGGGTTGGAATTCTACTCTTTGCAAGGAAGGCCTGTGTTCTTCTCACTGCTCCCAGAGCAGGCTGTGTCCTGCTCACTCTCTAGGCCCCATTTAGCAGCAACAGGAAAAGGGAGAGTTGAGACCTGTTTTTCTGGCAGGGTGAACCGTCCTCCCACCCCAACTCCACCACCCTTTGGCCACATTCTAGTCACATGTCCCCTGGCACCATTGGCCAAATTGAGCTCATCCATTTTCTCCAGCTGGATCAAATGCAAGGGTGAAATTTTCTCAGTTCTCCTGGCAGCAAAGCAAGTTCAACCAAGCCCAGAAATTTCTGGCCCTTGCCGTCCCAGCATGTACCATTCACGCTCCCCTGCATGCTATTCCTAGTATGAGGTTTGGTTTCCAGGATGCCATCTGTCTCTCTCCACCAACCCTTGGCTTTTCAGGATTGAGGGTTCAGCTGGGACATGGGAGCACAGTGACTATACCTGGATTGGCCCCCTATACCAGCCCAGTGGGAGTGGGGAAAGCAAGAGGGGGCTGAATACAGTCTCAGGCCTCTCTCTCTGTCCCACAAGGGCATTCCATCCAGCAGGTGGCCGGACATGACCACTATAATGCCAATCTGAAAGCGACCCTGGGGTTCAATGGTCAGTTTGGCTATCGCCGGAACACCCCAGCCCTCCGCCAGCGCCCATCTGTCTTTGGAGAAGTCACCCAATTCCCTCTCTTCTAACGGCACCTCTTCTCTTCACACTCCTCAACCTGAATTTCTAAGATGTGTATATGGACTCTCAGTGTTATTTTATATTAAAACTTTTGTGTGTGTGTCTCCAAGTGTGCTGTTTCTTCTTTGAGGCTGGTGGAGGGGGCAAGCTAGTTTCTCCATCCTCGGCTTCCCTACCCTATGGAGGAGGTGGGAGGAGAAAGGGCATCTCAGGCTGTGCCCTTAAACTCCATGCAAACGGAGCGCCAGGCTTGAAAGGAGAGGCCTCAGGTCTCCCCTGCAGCTGTGATAAGGAGGAACGACACTACTTAAGCCCTCATCCAAGCTCCTCCCAGGCATCAGGAAGGCCCAGGTCAGAAGCTGGCTACTGTTTCCATCAAGAACGGAGCAGGCAGTGCGGCCACAGGGATTGGCGTCGGTTGCCCTGAGAAGGAGTTCCTGATTTTCCTGAGTCATCCCATCCGAGAGAACTGACATCTTCCTTCTTCCCACCTCAACTCATCAAGAGGCAGGGGACGATCAGAGTGTATCTGGGGCCGAGGATTCTGACACAGTAATACCGTGTATACGGAAGCTTTCTCTACTAATGCTATGTCAGCTTCCTTTTCAGCTAGTTGACAGCATATCATTTTTCAAGTGCCCCACCCAGTTTATTGGTGGCCAAGAGGAAAACCAGAGCAGATGATGGATAGAAAAGGAAGTGGAGCTTTAGAATACAAAGCTTGCCAGAATTCCAGAGTGGGTGGAACTTGTTCGTATTGAATCACCATAAGTGGACAAGGAAGAGAGTCCCAGTAGGCCATGGGGTTATAGCTCAGAGGTAGAGCATTTGACTGCAAATCAAGAGGTCTCTAGGGCTTCCCTGGTGGCGCAGTGGTTGAGAATCCACCTGCCGATGCAGGGGACGTGGGTTCATGCCCTGGTCCGGGAGGATCCCACATGCCGTGGAGTGGTTGGGCCTGTGAGCCATGGCGGCTGAGCCTGCGCATCTGGAGCGGAGAGGCCACAACAGTGAGAAGGCCCGCATACCGCCAAAAAAAAAAAAAAAAGAGGTCTCTGGTTCAATCCTGGTTGCCCCTCCCTTCCTCCTTTATCCTTTTACTTCCATTAAGTGGAAGTGAGTAAATATTTCTTCACTCCCAGCCCCAGGGTCACTAGAGAAGGAAGACAAGAATTCTCAACGGTTCTTGTTCAGAAGTACTAGTTACTCTCACATTCTAAATGACCACTGAGAACAGATCCCTGGAGGACTCCCTTGGGCTTCAATTAAGACAAAGTCCATGAGGAAATTCTTAGTCTAAGATTAGATCTGAGCGCTGTGAACACAATTTAGCAGTATGATGTATGACAGAGTAAAGATAAAGACATTCGTACAACAGGTATTGGTGAGAGCCTAGTACATGCAAGGCTGCTGTGAATTAAAAGATGAAAGAGGGCAGCTGTCCTCGGGGAGCTTTCAGTCTAGTGGAAGTTGACACATCCACACACAGCCATCAGAGGAGGACCACTCCGTAGCTCAAGAAAGAGATACCTTTTAAAAAGACCTATTCAGGGACTCTCACCTTTTAAAAAGACCTGTTCAGGGACTCTCCTGGCGGTTCAGTGGTTAAGGCTCAGTGCTTCCAACGCAGGGAGTGTGTGTTCAATCTCTAGTCGGGGAACTAAGATCCCACGGGTGCTGTGTGGCTAAGAAACTTTAAAAAAGACCTACCCACTTTTTCTAGATATAATTTAGAAATCCAGCTCAGTCTTGTCCCTGCAAGTGTCCACTGCTTGTGCCAAGAACGCTAGGCACATCTTCAGGACAATTCCTCATGTTTGAAAATGCCAAGTGGAAGCATTTGATTGGCCGAGCTGTGGTCAGACATGCATGTTGTTTTCCTCCAGGAAGGGGACAAGGTGGTCTTGCCTCACCAGGTTTGACAACATGAGATATTACCCCAGAATTGGAGGGGTGGGTGTTTGGATGTGAAAATGAATGCATCACCACTACACCTTTTTTCCTCCTTGAAGAAACTAGTGTAAGGAGAGAGCATGATAAGTTATAAATTTCAGTCCTGGCAGTCAAAGTTTGCTTTCTCACACCCCTTTATTTCCCATTTGCTAAAATTAATTAAATCAAAATTTTGTATTAAATCGTGTTCACATTTTATCATGATCATGTAAATACTATTTATTATGGAGTCTATCCATATATACTGTGATAGTATTTCCTTTCTTGAAAACTTTTCTGAAGAAAATTACCTCATTTTCTCATTTGTGTATTTTTCTTTGTGCCTATTGGTAATTTGAACTTCAACAGCCTCACAGTACAATTATTCACCTGCTCCAAACCTACCAAATTAATTTTTCAAGGCAGTCCTCCTGACACCCTCCATCCTTCTGTTTCAGGCTGTTTAGACCTGCCACCCAGTTTGGGGTGCCTTGGGAATTCCCATTCTGTCTCCTCTGTGTTGGATTCTCTCTGTTTCCTGGGCAATGTCTTCCTTTTTCTTAGTTTCCTTCTTTATATGGTGGAGAATAATCTGCAGGAGCTGCTTGAGAAAGAATATATGGGAGGCAAAATTCTGGAGTCCTGGCATGTCTGAAAATATTTTTATTTTACCCAAACACTTGAGAGAGAGTTTGTCTAGGAATAAAATTATTGTTGAGAATTTTTTTTTTCAGAAGTTTGAAAATCGTTGTCTTCTAGCTTCTCTTGGTAGGCTTGATGTCATTCTTATTTCCATATGTGACCTGCTTCTCTCTGTAAGATCTTAGAATCTTTGTTCATGATGTTCTGAAGTTTTTCAATGATGTACATGGTGATCCCTTTCAATCTAGAGATTCAAATCCTATCTTAAGTTTTATTTTTCTTTCATACTTTGTTCTCCATTGTTTGCTCATCTGGGGACTTACCTCTCTCCTACTGTTCCTTTGTCTTTTTGTTGTACTTTCTAGGAGATTTGCTCATTTGCTTTTTTTTTTTTTTTTTTTTTTTTTTGCGGTACGCGGGACTCTCACTGTTGTGGCCTCTCCCGTTGCGGAGCACAGGCTCTGGACGCGCAGGCTCAGCAGCCATGGCTCAAGGGCCTAGCCGCTCCGCGGCATGTGGGATCTTCCCAGACCGGGGCACGAACCCGTGTCCCCTGCATCGGCAGGCGGACTCTCAACCACTGCGCCACCAGGGAAGCCCTTTGTTAGCTTTTTGATTTCAGTTTTCTCATAGTTCCAACTGCTCCTTTGCTATTACATTCCGTTCTAGTTTTATGGATACAGGTTATTCTCTGGTTTCTTTAAAATTATGGTTGTTTCTGAAGTATTCTTCTCCAAGTATTGTCTATTTTTCCTCAGTGTCCTTTTTGCTGCTGTTTCCTTTGGTTTTAGATTATTGTGTTGAGAGCATTCACCAAATAACTGGCACTCCATAGGGTAAAGGCCACTGGAAGCTCTGTATTCTTCAGTAGGGCTTGCTGACTGATGGATTTCCTTGTGGGGAGTCCAACGGTGAGCCAGCCTTTTCATCTGGCAACTTCCAAATGTCTATATCTGTGGATCACCATGCCCCTATTCCTTGGGTCATTTGATTTCTCCATAGAAAAATTCTGAGATCTCCTGCCTGGGGAGTAGAACAAGGAGAAGGAAGGGAATTAGTGATGCCATTTTTCAATAACCAGACTTTCGCTTAATCCCTACAGCCATTCTGAAAGCCCTTGACCACCCAGTTGGAAGTGGAGGGGTCTCACAGGTTCAGTCTCCCCAACAGATCTTTCATCCTTGGGACTGGGGATAGAGATTAAGAATCTTAACTGCTCCTTATATAGACTTTCACCAAAATTCCCTATTTGCAGCCCACCTGGTGGTGCCAATTTCCCAGCTTTTCTGGGATTCCTCAAGTATCAGTCAGTTCTCTTCTCTGTTCCTCTCCACAGTTCTCACTCTTGGAAACCACCATTCCGTTTTCTGTCTGTATAAATTTGACTACTGTAGTACCTCATATAAGTGCAATCACACCGTGTTTGTCTTTTGTGTCTGGCTTATTTTATTTAGCATAAAGTCTTCAAGATTCCTCCATGTTGCATTAGGTGTCAGAATTTCATTCCTTTCTAAGGCTGAATTATATATATATACAAACATATATATAAACACTTTGTTTATCCATTCGTCAGTGGACACTTGCATTGCTTCCATCTTTTGCTTACTGTGTATAATGCTACTATGAACAGTATGAACAGAATATACAAATATCTGTTTGAGCGCCTACTTCCAATTCTTTGGAGTATGTACTCAGAAGCGGAATTGTTGGATCATATGGTAATTCTATGTTTGATTTTTTGAGGAACTGCCATATACCCAGAGATATTTTAAAATTTGATGCCTAGTGCAACCCAGGTCTCCAGATTTGTTTCTTTATCTCCCAGGTCATTTTAATGTGCACCCAAGATGAAGAACCACTGTCAGAGCCAATACTTAGGTTTCAGCTTCCTCTTCTCTGCTAAATCACACCCCCACACACTGCTTTCCATCTTCAAAAACTGTTTGACACAGCTCTTCTGTTCCCTCTCCAGTTCTCTTTGTCCTTGTCAAGTTATATATGCTATTGTTTTAGAAGAGTTTTGGGAGGGGATGAAGCTATTGATAAATACACACGTTCCATGTTTGTTTCTCTATGATAATTATTTTTATATGGATTTTCAAACGTGCATACATGAGGCCTATCTCTTGAGTTGGAATTCCTTAGGAGCAACTGCTTTGCTGTGCTTGCTCTTTCTTTACAGTGGCCAGGAAACAGTTTTCTTGCATTATCCCATTCATTCATTCACTCATTTGTTCATGTAGCCACAGTACAGAACACCTACCACGTGCTGGGCGCACACCGTATGCCCCACATAGGATGGCAGTTGTTGGCCAAACAACAGATATAACTCTACCAACATACACATTTGGTCAAATGAAAGCTGTCTTCAGTTCCTTGCCCTTTTTGTTGTGTCTTTGTTTTGATAGACACATGCCAGGATGATATTTGAAGTTGCTTTCAACACACTGAGCCACGTCCACCTTTTAACCCTAGTAATTAAAAGGTCACCTATTTATTTATTTTTTTTTAATTAATTTATTTTTTGGCTGCACTGGGTCTTCGTTGCTGTGTGTGGGCTTTCTCTAGTTGTGGCGAGCAGGGGCTGTATCAGTTGCAGGGTGCGGGCTTCTCATTTCGGTGGCTTGTTACCGAGCACAAGCTCTACGTGCGTGGCCTTAGTTGCTCCGTGGCATGTGGGATCTTCCCGGACCAGGGCTCGAACCTGTGTCCCCTGCATTGGCAGGCGGATTCTTAACCACTGTGCCACCAGGGGAGTCCTCCACCCTTTTACTTGTTGCAACACAACAGAATTTGGACTTATTACAGCAGGACCAGAATCTTTCATTACCCAGCAGGAGTCCCAATCTCAAGTCCTACTGTTCCCTATGCAATCACTACACCTTTTATGTCTCTTTTTAAAAGTAAAAAAAAAAAAAAGGACGGATAGAACCCTAGGACAAATGGTGAAAGCAATGCTATACAGACAAAATCTCACACAGAAGCATACACATACACACTCACAAAAAGAGGAAAAGGGGAAAAAATAATAAACCTTGCTCTCAAAGTCCACCTCCTCAATTTGGGATGATTCGTTGTCTATTCAGGTATTCCACAGATGCAGGGTACATCAAGTTGATTGTGGAGATTTAATCCGCTGCTTCTGAGGCTGCTGGGAGAGATTCCCCTTTCTCTTCTTTGTTCGCACAGCTCCCGGGGCTCAGCTTTGGATTTGGCCCCGCCTCTGCGTGTAGGTCGCTGGAGGGCGTCTGTCCTTCGCTCAGACAGGACGGGGTTAAAGGAGCCGCTGATTCGGGGGCTCTGGCTCACTCAGCCGGAGGGAGGGAGGGGTACGGAGTGCGGGGCGAGCCTGCGGCGGCAGAGGCCGGCGTGACGTTGCACCAGCCCGAGACGCGCCGTGCGCTCTTCCGGGGAAGTTGTCCCTGGATCCCGGGACCCTGGCAGTGGCTGGCTGCACAGGCTCCCGGGAGGGGAGGTGTGGAGAGTGACCTGTGCTCGCACACAGGCTTCTTGGTGGCGACAGCAGCAGCCGCAGCGTCTCATGCCGGTCTCTGCGGTTCGCGCTGTTAGCCGCGGCTCGCGCCCGTCTCTGGAGCTCCTTTAAGCGTCGCTCTTAATCCCCTCGCCTCGCGCACCAGGAAACAAAGAGGGAAGAAAAAGTCTCTTGCCTCTTCGGCAGCTCCAGACTTCTCCCGGACTCCCTCCCGGCTGGCCGTGGCGCACTAACCCCCTTCAGGCTGTGTTCACGCCGCCAACCAGACCGAAGCCAGACCCTCAGCTCCCAGCCCCGCCCACCCCGGCGGGTGAGCAGACAAGCCTCTCTGGCATCACTTTTAGAAGCCTGTTTGTACATTCATAGCTGAAATGCTTTTATGTCCCTTCCTTTGCCACTTAGTAAGAATTGCTTAAGTGGATGGAGTACATGCCACACACTCGGTGCTGTACTTTGGCTTCACATCTTGTGCCTCAGGTCACAAAAAACACAGAACCACAGAGTGAAAAAATTATTCCTTTTTCAATTCTTTTTTGTTCCTGAGTAACTTAAGGGAAAAGTTTTATTTGGTGTCAACTATCTAACACTTCTGAATCCTCTCTCTTTTTTAATCAAAGAGAGTAGATGTAACTATCTCGCTAGTGTTTTTTATTTGTTTGTTTTTGCTGTGTCACGCGGCGGGCCCGGGGCAGTGAAAGCATGACGTCCTAACCACTGGACCGCCATGGAATTCCCTAGCTAGCGTTTCATAATTTGTATTTGATTTTCCATTCTACTTATGGCAAGTGATACTGGTTTTCCTTTTTTAATGACAACTTTATTGATATAATTCGTATTTGATAAATTTACCTATCAAACATGCACAATTCAATTGTTTTTAGTATATTCCCAGAGTTGTGAAACGGTCACCACAATCAATTGTAGAACATTTTCATCAACCCCAAAAGAAACCCCATACCCATTGGCAATCACTCCCCATTCCCTCCAACCTATCCATCTCTAGGCAACCACTGATCTACTTTTTGTCTCTATAGATTTGCCTAGTCTAGACATTTCATACACATTGAATCATATAACATGTGGTCTTTTGTGACTGGCTTCTTTCACTCAGCATACTGGTTTTCAAAGTTCATCCATGTTGTAGCATGTATCAGGACTTCACTCCTTTTTATGGCCATATAATATTCCATTGTGTGGATATACCACTTTTATCTGGCCATTCATCAGTCGATGGCTATTTGGGTTGTTTCCATGTGTCGGCTCTTATGGATAATGCTGCTATTGTCAAAGAAAAAAAATAGTTGATCTGAGAAAGAAATGGAAACTTTTATTCAAGCCAAATCGAGAATTATAACCCAGGAACAGCCTCTCAGAAAGCTCTGACAACTCTTCTGCCCATTAGAGGTCAAAGCACAGTTATATATGGTTTTGAGACTGAGGACTGTACATTAAATGACAGTTTACACAATCCAGGTCTACAGGTACAAAGCAGGTAGTGGGTGGGTCACGGGTCACAAGATTAAGAAGGAAGGTTATCTCCTAAGGAGTTGTGACCCTTGATGAGATTAAGAAGGAATGTTGGGCTTCCCTGGTGGCGCAGTGGTTGAGAGTCCGCCTGCCGATGCAGGGGACGTGCGTTCGTGCCCCGGTCTGGGAAGATCCCACATGCCGCGGAGCGGCTGGGCCCGTAAGCCATGGCCGCTGAGCCTGCGCGTCCGGAGCCTGTGCTCCGCAACAGGAGACGCCACAACAGTGAGAGGCCCACGTACAGCAACAACAACAAAAAAAAAAAAAAAAAAAAAAAAAAAAAAAAAAAGAAGGAATGTTATCTCTAAAGAGATCTGGTTAATGCAGATGCACACTAAAGGGGAGGGGGAGGAGGCTCAAATGGGCAAAGACAAATTTTCTGTTTAAATTTTTCTTGCTATAAAATATGAGTTTTATTTAATCACTATGAATATTCATGTACAAGTTTTTGTATGGATATATGTTATCATTTAACCTACATATATACTGAGGAGTGGACTTGCTGGGTCATTTGGTAATGTTACTGAAAGTGGGGTCCGGCTGCTCACCGCTCAAAAGCCAATAAAGAGGCAAGTTTGGTGGAAAGGAAAATTTGCTTTATTTTGAATGCTGGCAACCGGGGGGAGGGCAGACTCCTGTCCAAAGGCTGACTCCCCACCACTGACAATCAGTGGGCAAGAGCTTTTATAGATGGAGGGAGGGGGCTACATGCAGAAAGCTCTGACAGTCATCTTAAAATTGGTCATGCGGTGGTCTGACCAGCATCATCTTGATTGTTGTAAGTACAGTTAATCTTCAGTTCCAGGGTTTGTTCCCATTTCCTTGAGGCCAGTTCTCGGAATTGTAGCAGCTTATGTCATGGCTACAGTCTGGTCATCACGTAGTTAACTTCTGGGGGGGGTTTCAGTATCTACAAGACAGCTCACAGGACATGGCACAGAATATTATCTATAGCCCTTGAGAAGGAAGTAAAGGTCCTTGACTATGCTTAATGACTAAACTATCTTATTTCTCTGATTAAACTTATTCTTTGGCTAAAGTTTTTTCACAGACAAAAGGCAGGCGGAGGATATGGCGGGGAAGGACCATAGGGTCCTGCTCTGTTTCAGTAATTATGTTTAACCTTTTGAGGAACTGCTAGACTGTTTTCCAAAGGGTTGATTTTCTGTTAAAGTTTCTTTTTCAAATAAATTTAAGTAAATATTGACTCCATATACAACAGCTACAAGAACTAATAAGTGGGGAATTCCCTGGCGGTCCAGTGGTTAGGACTCGGCACTTTCACTACCAGGGCCCAGGTTTGATCCCTGGTGGGGGAATTAAATTCCACGAGCGTGCGGTGCAGACAAAAGAAATAATAATAAAATAGCTTCACAGTGGTGATCATTTTGAAATGTATAGAAATATTGAATCACTATATTGTGCACCAGCAACTTACATAGTGTTGTAGGTCAATTATTCTTCAAAAACAAACAGGGACTTCCCTGGTGGCGCAGTGGTTAAGAATCCACCTGCCAATGCAGGAGACACGGGTTTGAGCCCTGGTCCGGGAAGATCCCACATGCCGCGGAGCAACTAAGTCCATGCACCACAACTACTGAGCCTGTGCTCTGAGAGCCCAAAAGCCACAACTGCTGAGCCCGTGTGCCACAACTACTGAAGCCCGTGCGCCTAGAGCCCATGCTCTGCAGCAAGAGAAGCCACTGCAACGAGAAGCCTGCACACTGCAACGAAGAGTAGCCCCCGCTTGCAGCAACTAGAGAAAGCCCGTGCGCAGCAACAAAGATCCAATGCAGCCAAAAATAAATAAATAAATAAATAAAATATTTTTAAAAGCTGCTGGATTCTGAAAAATAATGTAGTTATGAAAAACAAACAAACTCATAAAGAAGGAGATCAAATTTTGGGTTACCACAGGCGGGGTGTGGGGAGAATTGGATGAAGGTAGTCAAAGGTACAATCTTCCAGTTATAAGATAAATAAGTCCCAGGGATGTAATGTACAACATGATTAATATAATTAACACTGTTGTACATTGTATAGGAAATTCGTTAAGTGTGTAAATCCGAAGAGTTCTCATCATAGGGAAAAATTCTTCTTCTATTTCTTTTATTTTGTATCTATATAAGACGATGGATGTTTGCAAAAAAAGAATACATCCATGAGAAGGCAAATTCTGCTCAGTGAAGGAAGCATATAGAGGCAAATACATCCAATAAATATTTGTTGTGTGTTTACTACGTGCCTGCAGTGAGATCACACCCTAGTTGGGGAGACAGAAAATAAACAAATGCATAAATAATCCAATGTCAGGTCCTGATATGGGCATAACCTAGGCAGAGGCATCCCCAAGCAAACAGCTGCATTTAGTGCTCAGCCACAGCAACAGAGAGGTGCTCATTCAAGTTCTGTGCCGGGTTTGGGAAGCATGCTTGGACCTACAGCCCCAACCCTGCTTCTTCAGCACTTACGGGTGACATTTTGCCTTACCGAGTAGCTCTGTGTTGATTTCTTTCTGTGTGACTTTCGTCGATGCACACACAGAAAAGAGCACATATCAAAAGTGTGCAGCTCAACAGACATCCCACCCCAAGCACACCTGGGTAACCAGCATGCAGCATCCCTCACCAGGTGCCCTTGCAGCCCCTCTGCCACTAACGGTTACCAGTGTCTTGACACGAACACCATAGATCTGTTTTGCATGTTTCTGAACTTTATATAAGTGGAATTAACAGCACATGCTCAGTGCATACTCTCCGGTTCTTTTACTCAAGATTAGGTCTGTGAGATATATTCATGTTGTTGTCTCTATCAGTGGTTTGCTTTTTTCATTGTCATCTTTCATTGTCTGACTCTCACAGTTTACTTACCCATTCTATTAATGGACATATGAGTCATTTCCACTATTCTCTCTCTCTTAAAATTTTATTGGAGTATAGTTGATTTACAATGTTGTATTAGTTTCAGGGATACAGCAAAGTGACTCAGATATATATATATATATATTCATTCTTTTTATATATATATAAATATATATATATATTCATTATATCTTTATATATATATATTCATTCTTTTTTTGATTCTTTTCTCATATAGGTTATCACAGAATATTGAGCAGAGTTCCCTGTGCTATACAGTAGGTTCTTATTAGTTATCTATTTTATATATAGTAGTGTGTATATGTTAATCCCAATCTCCCAGTTTAACCCTTCCCCCCACGTTTCCCCTTTAGTGACCATAAGTTTGTTTTCAATATCTGTAAGTTTTCCACTATTCTTTTTTTTTTTTTGTCGGCCAAGCCACGCCAAGTCCTAACCACTGGACCACCAGGGAATTCCTTCACTCTTCTTTTAATACATTTTTTTCTTGCTAAAAAAAGAATAAAAGTGAAAGAAAAAATCTCACTATCAAAAAAATTAAAAATAAAATAGCATCACACACACACACACACACACACACACACACACACACACACACACACACACAAAATACTGTGACTTCCCTGGTGGTCCAGTGGTTAAGACTCTGTGCTCCCAATGCAGGGGACGCAGGTTCAATCCCTGGTCAGGGAACTAGATCCCACATGCACGCTGCAACCAAGAGCCTGCATGCCGCAACTAAAAGATCCCTCATGGACTTCCCTGGTGGCCAATGCAGGGCACACAGGTTCGATCCCTAGTCTGGGAAGATCCCACTTGCCGCAGAGCAAATAAGCCCGTGCACCACGGCTACTGAGCCTGCGTGCTAGAGCCCGCGAGCCACAACTACTGAGCCCAAGTGCCACAATTACTGAAGCCCGCGTGCCTAGAGCCGGTGCACCACAACAAAGAGTAGCCCCTGCTCGCCGGTACTAGAGAAAGCCTGTGCGCAGCAACGAAGACCCAGTGCAGCCAAAAATAAATAAATTAAAAAAAGAAGATCCCTCATGCCTCAGCAAAGATCCCACGTGCCACAACCAAGACCCGGCACAACCAACTAAATAAATAAATATTAAAAAAATACTTAGGGGGCTTCCCTGGTGGCGCAGTGGTTGAGAGTCCGCCTGCCAATTCAGGGGACACGGGTTTGTGCCCCGGTCTGGGAAGATCCCACATGCCGCGGAGCGGCTGGGCCCGTGAGCCATGGCCGCTCAGCCTGCGCTTCCGGAGCCTGTGCTCCGCAGCAGGAGAGGCCACAACAGAGAGAGGCCCGCGTACTGCAAACAAACAACAACAACAACAACAAACAACTTAGGAATAAACTTAACAAAAGATGGGCAAGACCTCTATTCTGAAAATTACAAAACACTGCTGAAATTAAAGAACACTCAAATAAATAAAAGAATATACCATGTTCACATATAGAAGACTCAGCCATGATAGGGGATGTCAGTTCTCCAGACCCATAGAAACAGCACAATCCCAATCAAATTCCAGCATTTTTAAGGTGTCAAGCTGATTCTAAAATGTATACGGAGATACAAAAGTCCTAGAACATCCAAAGTCATCTTCAAAGAAAGGAACAAAATTGAGCCTGCTCTCCATACTTTATATAAAGCTATGGTAACCAAGACAGATGGTACTGGCATACGGATAGACAAATAGATCAGTGGCGGAGAATCGAAAGCCCAGAAATAGATCCCACTTATATGGTCATTTGATTTTTAACAAGGCACCAAAATAATTCAATGGGGAGAAAAAATCTTTTCAAAAATCGGTGCTAGAATAACTGGATATCCATATGGAAGAAGATGAATCTCATACCATACACAAAAATAAATTCCAGACATGGCACATCGCTACCTAGGGTAGACCCAAAATGTAGTGATGTGAGCTAGTTAAGCCTAGAGTTGACTATGATTTCAGTGACATCCAGAAGTGTGTACTCTTCAAGGCTCCCTAGAACACAGGAAGTCTCCTTCTTAATAACCACAACACCAGGCAAATGCTATGGGCTAATGGCCCAGCCACAGAAAATGCAGATTGGTGAACTGGAGCCTATTATTATGCTCTGTGACTCCTGTTAAAAAGCAAAATTCAACTGAGTAGATTTGAAGATCTAGTTGGTTTTATATAACAATTCATAAGGAGCTCTGAGGAGCTGCACAAAAATGGAAAACTTTTATAGGCGGAAGGAGGCAGAGCCAGGAAGTTATTCGAGCAAAGAATGGACTGTGTCAGGCAAGGTCACCTTTCCTTGGGGATAGTTGGGGGGTCTATGAAGTGGATTACCTCACTAGTGTTGACCAGATAATTCCAGATGGGTCACATTCCTGGGAGAAGCTGAAACTGCAGTTACATTAGGTATTAAGTCTTGGTTTGCTGATGTGAGACTTAGCACAAGTGACTCCATTTGGGGGCCTGTTGTTTGTTTTTTTAACACTCTCTGATGGTTTCCTAGGCGTTGTGGCTTGTCTTTGAGTGGCACGTCAATACCTTCCTGGTTGTATGTGGCCTGTTTCCATTGGAGTTGTGAGCATTGATGCTTGCAACCCCAGGCTAAACACATTTTTATGATGTCCCCCTGTTTAAATGACCTTGTCCTGTGCAATAAATAAATGATTGTCTCCAAAACAATTAATTCTGGAAGGATCATAGACCTAAAGCTGTTAAAGGAAAACATAGGAAAATATCCCTCTGACTTTAGGCTAGGCAAAGGTTTCTTAGTGCATGACTAGGAGTCTCTCCATGAGCAAACTTAGGCATGCACGCTCTTCTGAGTTCTCTTCCAACTAAGCCTTGACTTTTGGACTTCCGTGTTCCTCTCTGCATTGTCCAATTTTAGCAAGAATCTTGCGAAGTCAGTTTAGTTAGAATCAGAATCCTCCCTCCGCCATATCTGACCTGGTCCCTCATCCCCCATCATCCTGCAGGTGATGTGTGATCATTCTGGCCTGCCTTTAGTTTGGTTTAGCCAGAATTCTATCCCTGCCCCTGATATTTTTTCTTAGTAATTTTCCATCCACTAACCCCTGCGCTGCTGCTTGGCTGTAAATTCCCACTTGCCCATGTTTCATTCAGAGTCGAGCCCAATCTCTTTCCCACTACAAGACCCCATTGCAGTGGTTGGTCCCTATTGGCCCTAATCTTAAATAAAATTATTCTTTAACAAGTGTCATGAATAATTTTTCCTTTACCAAGAGGACACAAGAAGCCTAAAAGAAAATATTGATAAATTAGACTTCATCAAAACTTAAAGTGTCTGCCTATCAAAAGACACTGTTAAGAAAATGAATGGGCAAGTCTAGACTAGGAGAAATTATTTGCAAAATATATATTTGACAAAGAACTAGCGTCCAGCATATGTAAAGAACTCTTACTACCTGAAAGTAAAAAGATTGTAAGCAATCCAATTAAGAAATGGAGAAAAGATTTGAAGAGACATTTCACAAAGGAAGAGATACAAATAAATGGCCAATAAACCCATGAAAAAATATTTGATATCATTAGTTATCAGAAAAATGCAAATTAAAATCACATTGTGACACTCCACATGTATCAAAATGTCTAAAATTAAAAAGACGGACAACACCAGATACCAACTCTCAAGCAAATCGGTGGGAATGTAAAATGGTATATACCATTTTGGGAAAAGGTCTGACAGTTTGTATAAAAATAAAATATATTGACCTACCTCTCAGCAATTCCATTCTTAGGATTTTACTCAACATAAATGAAAACATATGCTCACAAAAGACCTATACAGAAACATTCATAGCAGGAATTCCGTGGTGGTCCAGTGGTTAGGACTCTGCACTCTCCCTGCCAAGGACCTGGGTTTGATCCCTGGTCGGGGAACTAGATCCCTCATGCATGCCACAACTAAGGAGTCCACATGCCGCAACTAAGACCCGGCACAACCAAAATAAATAAATAAATTTTTTTAAAAAAAGTGGTTGCCTGTTGGGGGGAGGGACAAAGATTAACTGGGAAGGGGAATGAGGGATGATGTCAATGTTCCATTTCTTGCTGGAAGTTTGGGTTACACAAAGTTAGTGAACATACACCTAAGATTTATGCATTTCATTTAATGTAACTTTAACATAAACACTGTAAAAACTGAATATCTAATTAGAGTTAATGATATGCATGCTGAAGTATTTAGGAGGAAGTGTACTGTTTGTCTGCAACTTACTTCAAAATGTACTAAAAGGGACTTCCCTGGTGGCGCACTGGTTAAGAATCCGCCTGCCAATGCAGGGGACACGGGTTCGAGCCCTGGTCCGGGAAGATCCCACATGCCGCGGAGCAACTAAGCCCGTGCGCCACAACTACTAAGCCTGCGCTCTAAAGCCCACGAGCCACAACTACTGAAGCCCGCCCGCCTAGAGCCCGTGCTCCGCAACAAGAGAAGCCACCGCAACGAGAAGTCCGTGCACCGCAAAGCAGAGTAGCCCCCGCTTGCCGCAACTAGAGAGAGCCCACGCGCAGCAACAAAGACCCAACGCAGTCAAATATAAATAAATAAAATAAATAAAAAATTTTAAATGTACTAAAAATAGGAGGACTTACTGGATGGAGAGAGGGATAGATATATGTATCGAAATGTAATAAAGCAAGTAGAATAAAATGTTAACTGTAGAATCTAGTTGGTAGGTATATGGGTGTATCATGTAAAATTCTTTCACCTGTGTTGAATGAAAAATTTCGTAATAAAATGATGGGGACTTTTTTAAAAAGGTGAATCAATGTAAGTAAAAGGATTAAATATCATTGCTTTATGAATGTGACAAAAATTTTGAGAGTGGTACTTGAATGACTGAAGTGGAGAAGTAGAACATTACTTCACTGAATCTGCACAGCAACTTCATGAGGTTGGTTAGGTACTAATAAAATCATTGTTTTAGTAATGGGGGAACTAAGGCTCAGAAAGGTTAACGGACCTGCAATGTGGCATGCCAGGATCTTAATCCAGGTATGTTTTGACCCCAGCACACACTATGCTTCACTGTTTGTGCAAAAAATCTGTATTTCCCTGGGTTAATATATTACTTTGTATGTTTCTCAATTATGGCCTTTGCTACACTATAGTGATGTCAGGTATTTAGGCATCTGCCTCCTCCTTTATACCATAAAGGGGTATAAAGCCCAGGGGAAAGTTTCCATCTTTGTAGCCTCCATACTTAGCATTGTTCTTAGTATAGTGCTAACTAGCACATAATAATCTTTCCCTTAGGTTGCTGAATGGATGCAGGAAGGAAGAAAGGAATGCTCCCTAACTTGGATGATGCTTTCTGGCTTAACCTATATCAACAGCTCACCCTTCCACCAATTTCTGCAGGATTCATGCCTAACCAGACCATTTGATCAGGGCCTATAGTTGTTAACCTGACTTAACAGCTGTGGGGCTATTTACGGTTACCTGACTGTAGGGCTGGCTTGTACAAGCTCCAAAGCAGCAGAATTTGGGACAATCATCTCTGGAGTAGCTGAGGAGTAGCAAAGACCTGACTCTACCTTGGGAAGAGCATTTATCAGTTTACAGACTATGGCTATAGTACAATTTGCCCGGAGTCTGACATCCACTGAATGGACAAATGAATGAATAAATGATGATGAAAGGCAACACAGATCAGTCATGGCAATTAATTCCTTGATTTGCCTCTCATAACGCCCCTCTCCTCATTGGGAAAACGGCTCTGTATTACAATGTTTGTAAATAACCTTTAGGTTTCCTGGCTTAAGACAAGACTATTTCATTTATTTATTTATCTTTGAAAACTAACTTTATTCTAAAGCAGTAGTTTTCAAACTCTAGTGTGCACATGAATCACATGAAGAACTTTCTAGAATCTGAGAATCTCACCCCTGGAAAGTCTGTTCAGTGGTTCAAGGGTAGGGTCCAGGAACATGTCATGTTTAAGAAGACCTTCAAGGTATTCTATTATAGGTAGTCCCCAGGTCACACTTTGAGAAACACTAGTGAAAATAAATTGGTTCATGTAGTTTCTGCAATTTCAGTTATCTCTGCCTCAAAAATAGCCCTGTCTTGTTTTCAAGTACTTTCCACCACAAAACTATGGCACCACTGACTTTTAGAACCATCTTCTTCCTCCCAACCTTTGGTGTCAATCAGCCCTAGAAGAGAAGTTACTATGGATATTGGTAACTTTGTGGATAGAATTGTTATCATTTATTGAGCATCTACTATCTACCAGAGACTATGTGAAATGCTTTACAAATGTAATTGCATCTAATTCTTACAACAACTTTGCAGGGTAGGTGGTATTGCTCTTATTTTACGGATGAGGAAAAACTCTCAGAGAGGTTATGTAACTTGTCCAAGGTCACGTAACATAGCTGACAGACTTGTGATTCAAATGCAAGTCAAAGCCATTGCTTTTTCAAACATATAAGCTCCATTATTATTGTATGAAATTCTTAATATTAATTATTATTATTTATATGCAGTCATGCCCTAAGCAAAACACTTTGGTCAATGTTGACTTCAGAACACAGGGCCTTTAAGGCTCATCCATCCATTCATGTATTCATTTAACAATAATTAAGCAACTACTATGTGCCAGAAACTGTGCCAAGCACAAGGGACACAAAGGTGGAGGTCTCTAGTATTATGGAACTTACATGGATACAGACCAGTACATAGGCAATTATAATACAGAATAAGTGTTATAATATAATTCACCTAATTAATCTACAAATTTAATATATCTCTCAATAATAACATAAAAAACACTGTTTCTGGAACTGGACAAGCTGACCTGAAAGTTCATTTGGAAAAATAAAATTGTAAACAGAACCAGGAAACTCCAGAAAAAGAAGAGTAGTGAGGGAGAAGTAGGCCTATGGCATTAAAATAAAGCTATTAGGGCAGTTTGATAAGACCACATGAATAGATGGATTAATGGAATGGAATAGAGAATCCAGAAACAGACTCAGATACAAATGGGAATATAGTATACGTATATATGTATGTATTTCACACCAGTAGGGAAAATATAAGATTATTCTGTAGAGGTGTTGAGGTGAATGTGTATCAACTAGAAAGACCAAAAAAAAAAAAAAAAAATTCCAAGTGGATCAAAGACTTAAATATGTAATATAAAATTATAAAGGTACATAAAGGAAACATGGGATAAATGAACGCTGATTGAGGAGGGTATAAGGATGGTGGGAGGCTTCTACTGCATTGACTTTTTTTTGGCCTCACCACACAACAGCAGGATCTTAGTTTCCTGATTGGGTATCAAACCAAGGACCCCTGCAGTGGAAGCGTGGATTCTTAACCACTGGACCGCCAGGGAACTCCCTACTGTGTTGACTTTTGTATCTTTTAAAACATATTTACAATGTATTACCCACTAAAAAATGTTTTTGTTTTTTTGTTGTTAAGAGTGTTTGGCTAGGGAAATAAAAGTTTAGCTCTAGCACAGTGAGTGAGAGGTAGGGAGTCTTAATGAAGCTGGAGAGGTAAGAAGAGTCAGATCATGAAAGAACTCGACGTGGCCGTGCAGCCCAGCTTATGGGATATTAGTTCCCCAACCAGGGATTGAACCCGGGCCCTCAGCAGTGAAAGTGCAGAGTCCTAACCACTGGACCGCCAGGGAATTCCCAGGACTTCACATTTTTTTAAACGCGGGCTCTATAGTATGAATAATGGGGAGCTATGAAACGTTTTAAAGCGGTGGGTTGATACAATCATATCTGCATTTTAGAGAGATCACTCTTAGCTATAAAAAGAGTGCATAGATCTATAAGGGATAAAACTGAAAACGGGGAAGTGGACTTCTACCGGGTGAGGGATGATGACGACCTGAACCAGGCAGGTGGTGAATGTCATGGTGAGGTGGACAGATTTGAGAGATGTTGAGCAGTTAGAATCTTGTTGATTGGATGTTGGAGATGAGGGAGAGATCTAAGAATGACATCCGGATGGAGAAGTGGTGGTAGTAGGGGATTGGGGGAGTAGGTATAGGTGAGATAATGCATTTAGTTTAAGCGACTTCCAGATGTCCAATTGGAAATGACTAATAGCCAGGCTTAAAACCCTGGAGCTTGAAAGAGGGCTGTGACTGGAGATAATGAATCTGGGATTCATTAGCATATAGATGGTAACTGAAACCCTGTGAGTAGATGAGATCACCCAAGGAGAGCACCTACTGTGAAAGGACCTAAGACAGAACGGAGGAGGAAGAAAAAAAGAAAATGTTCCCTGAGAAGGATCTAGATTAGGAAAATTTGGAGTGATGGGAAGAAGTCAAGTGCAAAGTGTTTCGATAAGGAGAGTGGTCCTCAATACCAAAGGCTAGGGGTAGTCCAGATGAGGATGAAGTGTGTTATTTGATTTAAATACAGGGGTAATTACTGAAGATCACGGGAAGAATAGTTGAGCGGAGGGTTTACGTTAAGCAGAAGATGAAGCGGAAGCATCTTGTCTCCGAAGTGGAGACAACTTGTTTCAAGTTCGCTAAAGACGGAGAGGAGAGTGCAGCAGCTGGGGGAAAGACATGAGCTTTTTTCTTTTTTAAGGATCAACTGAGCGTATCTAAAATGATGATGACAAAGAACCAATACCTAGGGAGATAGAGGAGAGAGGGAGGAATTGAGTAATACGAGATGCGAGGGGTGGGATCCGAGCAGATGAACCGCCATGCCTTAGATTAGGAGGGATGCTTCTTCCATCGTAAACGAAGGGAAAGGAAAGGGGAAAGCTGGCAGATTCTAAAGGTTTGGTGCAGGGAAGCTGATGGAATTTCAGTTCGATGGTTTCTATTTAACTCCGTAAAATACGCCCGGAGTAAGGGGGTTGGCTGTGAGTCGAGGTTTGAGGAGACTGCGGATTTGAAAAGCCGTTTAGAAATTCCGGGCGGCCTAGGCTGGTCCACGCTGGGGCCTCGCTAGGGAGGCCCCGAGTGGAGCTCCGAGGGGGACGCCGCGGTGCGTCGCCATGGCAACCGAACCGCCGGGCCAGGCCCAGGACCAGTTGTAACCTGAAACAGCAGTAGCGTTTTAACTCACCACTCCAGAAATCAGGGAGAAGAGCCAACCCGAGGCGGCCAAAGTGAAACCACAGATCCCGCGATATCATGGCCGCGACCTGCGAAACTGCATGTGACGCTACCGCCACGCAGCGCGACAGCGAGTATTAAACGTCATGGTACCGCGACGCCGTCGCTGTAATATAACGCTCTCCCGGAAGTGGTCTCTGGATCGGGCAGTGAAGATGGTAGCCAGTTGTCCCCGGGATCAGATCTCCGGAGGTCGTAGCTGAACTCTCTGCGTTTCTCCTCGATCCTTCCTGAGTCTTCCAGGTCCGCGTAGTGAGGAAACGTCTCCACCATCATGGGGGGCGGAGACCTGGTAAGTGAGGGAGCCCAGGGCTGGGGGAAGACTGAGGCCGGAGACCGACTGAGGCCGGGGACGGAAATTGGTGGGGGTGGCAGTGGGTATTCTTGGCAACGCAGCCGTTGGGGACAGGGAGCTGTAGCCCTGGACAGGGGACGGATAACTAAGGCCATGAGGGACCGGGTGGAGACTTGGGAAGGTATGTGAGGTGGGTCGCCAAGGAGGGGAGGTGGTGTTTGTTGACAGGGAGCCCTTCTGGCTGGAAATTCTGGGAAGCCTCGGGGGCGGTTGGAACCGTGGCTAGGAAAGGAGGCAGGTATGGAGGACGTGTCACTTAGTTTTGTATATCTTGTCTTGGGATACATCTCCTTTCCTCAGCTAGGAGTTTAGTCATGTCCTGGGCTGTAGTAGGGGTGATTTGTGCTCCCGTTCTCCTCGTCCCCGAGCCATGTCCTGGGGTCACGGAAGAGCTTCCTCATGTTCACCTTTCTGACTTCCACTCCTTCTTCAGTGCTGCATTCTGATCTCTAGTGGCAGAGCTTTCTTCTGAATTCATAGCACTTAATAAGTTATGTGGCTATTTCTCTTAAACTGTATAGTTCATTTGTAGGGGGCTAAGCCTCCGAATTGGGCAAATGTACCCATAAGAGCATGGTGCAAGATCAGAAAAATGCTAATCTTCTGAAAGTGTAGCTAATTGAATCAGCAAATAGATTCGTTTAGCTACCTGTCCAGTAGCTATATTAGAGTTTGTCAGGTGTTATCAGTTAGAATGAGTTCCAAGATACCATCAAGGTTCTTCTGACTTAGTGTCTTCAAGTAGCTGCATTTAGGGACAGGAAAGCTCTAATCCAGAGTTTCTCAACCTCAGTGCTATTGACATTTTGGGCTGGATAATTCTTTGTTGTGTGTGTGGTCCTGTGCATGTAGCAGAATCCCTGGCCTCTAGCCAGTAGCACCTTTCTCCTTCAGTTGTGACAGCCAGAACTGTCTACAGACATTGCCAAATGTTCCCTGGGAGGCAGAATCACCCATATTGAAGGCGAGAGGGGAGGACCATTAGGACAAGGTGGAGGGTTGGGGAGGAAGGGAGGAAGGACTGAACAGCCTGATGAGGGGAAAGGGAGTGCAAGAAGAGAGAGAGAAAAGGAAGCCCTCATTGAAAAAATAAAATTTATTTTGGCCACACTGAGCAGCATGTAGGATCTTAGTTCCCTGACCAGGCATTGAACCCTGCCCCCTACAGTGGGAGCACGGAGTCCTAACCACTGGACCGCCAGGCAATTCCCTCATTTAGGTTTCTTAACTGGTCTCCTGGTTTTCAATCCTGATCCTCTCCAATCCATTCTTTACATGCTAGGCTGGTCATGCCTCCCACCTGCATATGAATGCTTAGTGTTTTCTGCTGTCAACAGGATAAAATCCAATCCCTTAACATGGCTTATAAGGCCCTTAATCTGTTGCTTTCTTAGTTGGCTTCATCTTGAGCCCCTTCCCATCAGTTTGCTCTCCTATCTCCAGCCATGCTGAATTATTTGTTCTTTCTCACCCCTGGGGCTGCAGTTGTGTGTGCTGTTACCTCTGTGTGGAAATCTACCCCACTGCTTCCCGCTTCCTACATCACTGGGCTCATTTATAATTATCCTTAGATGTCACTTCCCCCAGGAAACCTTCCCTGGTTGGGAAGCTGAACCAAAGCAATGGCTCATGGGGAGGAGGGAGAGGAGAAGCATTCCTTGAGGGTGAGGAGGAAGATCAGAACCAGGGGGAGATTCTTGGGAAGGAAGGTTGAAAGAGGTACTAGGTGGGGTTGTAAACCATGCAAGTTTAAGGCACGTTAAGTGGACTCAAGGAAAAGAAGGCTGTGTTCATAAGAATGAACGTCCAGTGCCAAAGGCACTTGAATTCTTTTGCCTTTCAAAGACTATACTTTCCTGCTTCTCTACCCCATTCCTCCTGTATTGTCATCACCAACCCTCACTTTAGGCATGGCCAGTGGAAGTCAGACTCACACATTTCAGGATAGAAGTATTTGAAGGGAATCTCGGAGGGGCCTGTTTTATCCTGAAGCTTTATGTACTTGAACAGCCTCTCTCCCGCCCCCCCATGTGTGAGATTTTTGGGTGCCAACCTTGCCATTGTTAAAGACGTCTTACCCTTACATGGCTGCCTTGGCATGAATATAGGGGTGGGAAAGGGAGGGCCAGTTATACTCACCACCCACCCACTGCCCGCATTGTTTTCTCCCTCCTTTCATTTACCACAGAATCTGAAGAAGAGCTGGCACCCGCAGACCCTCCGCAATGTGGAGAAGGTGTGGAAAGCTGAGCAGAAGCATGAGGCTGAGCGGAAAAAGATTGAGGAGCTTCAGCGCGAGCTGCGGGAGGAGAGGGCCCGGGAGGAGATGCAGCGCTATGCGGAGGACGTTGGCGCTGTCAAGTACGTGAGGAGCTGGGGCGATTTGGCCTGGGGGTGTCCTGGTGTGTGGGGAACTGCAGAACTGCCTGCAGGTGCGTCGTCCAGTTGTTGCATAATAGCTGGTTAAGAGCGTGAGTTTGCAATCAGACTGGCCTGGGTTCTGAGGCTGGCATGGCATGGACTAGCCTAGCTGTGTAACTGGGAGCAAGTTTGGGAGCCTTGGTTACCTCCGTAGAACGGGGGGAATGGGAGTACCCAACTCCTAAAGTTTGTTGAGGATCAAATGAGATGACATACAAAGGGCTTAGTGTAGACCAAGTTCATGGTAGGTGATTGCCAAACAACTGTGGCTGAGGATGATTGCCTATACCCTGCTTCTCAGTATGTGTTGAGGCCTCAGTCCTGCTTTTGTTTATTTATGGATTGCAGGCTCATTTTAGGGAGGCAGAGAGGTCCCATGGAAGGAGGTAGATGGTGTGTCTGTCAGTAAAAGCTGTGTGAATGTGGACAGTCTCATTCGATTTTCCCTGACTTCAGTTTCCTCTTGTATAGTATAGGATAGGAGTAACAGACAATAATTACTCTACCCATCTCATAAAATGGGATAGGAGTAAATGTGTTCTGAGAAAAATTAAAAGCATAAAATATGCAGTGCAGGTTTCCTGGGATTCTAATCTGGGGTGTGAGGATAGACAGTGGGAATGTTCTTTACCGATTTCTGTAATTTAAAAAGGCGAGATCAGCTCCAGGTCCAGCCGGGGCTCTTGGCCGGGAAGTGGCCGCGCAGTGGGGAGGGCGCTCTCAAGCGGAAGTTCCGCAGCCCAGGGAGGGCAAAAGCAAAGTCTCCAACTTGTTCTCAGAGGGAGGTTTCTAGAGCCAGGGAGGTGGTCCATGGTGGCGCTAATGGAGTTAGCACTGGATAGAAGCTAGGTGTTGTGAGAGCGCCCCAATTTTTTTTTTTTTTAAAGCCGATCCAAATTTCCATCTCTATTTTCTTTACTCTTTCTTGTTTCTAAATATTCAGTGTACTTTTTCTGCAGCTAATGAAAAGTGAAGGTCTTCAAATGTCATGTTTGAGAGTACAGGTAGTATTCAGTGGAAATTGGGAGTCATCAATATGTTTTTTTTTATCCCAAGAACATAAAACAATCTGTACATACATATTTTTTGTAAATCTTAAATGTAAGAAAATATAGTTAAAAATCACCTGCTTTAAAATCAAATGTAAAATTATTCTCTGGGAATTTGTTTTTTTAAAATAGTGAAAAGCAATGAGTAGTGAATATACTAAAGATATTTATAATCTCTGACTTATTTTAATATACTTGGAATTTTGTTTCTGGTAAGAGCTATTGCTTTCTTGTTTGACTTCCTGATTAAGTTTGAGTAAAATGTGCATATAATAACAACAAACTGTATTCTGTATGAAAAAAACAAATCCGAGAAAACCCACTTCTTCACTGGAACGATCACCAATAAATCGGTATTTTTAAATTAAAAAAATATATATGCAGTGCATTCCTAAATCAGAATTGAATAAAAACTCCAGATAGACTAAAATTGACTTATCTGTACTATCGCTTGTTCATATGCTAGTGGGCAAGTCTGCAGGGTGACATGTGACATACTTCCCCTGTTGGATATACAGGGCTTTTCCTTAGTAATTTCATGACAGGAGGATTTGTGACATTCAGAGGCATGTGTCTGTGTGTGGGAGAGAGAGACTTAGTTTCAGTTCGTGGAAATGGCATTATGGAATTTAGGCAGGATAACAATTACATTCTTTCTTTGTTTTGTTTTTTTTTGGTTTATTTTTTATATAGCAGGTTCTTATTAGTTACCTATTTTATACATATTAGTTGTATACATGTCAATCCTGATCTCCCAGTTCACCCCCCCCCGCACTTCCCCCCCTTGGTGTCCATACGTTTGTTCTCTACAACTGTGTCTCTATTTTGCCTTGCAAACTGGTTCATCTGTACCATTTTTCTAGATTCCATATATACGTGTTAATATATGATATTTGTTTTTCTCTTTCTGACTTGCTTTTACTTCACTCTGTATGACAGTCTCTATATCCATCCACATCTCTACAAATGACCCATTTTCGTTCCCTGTTATGGCTGAGTAATATTCCATTGTATATATGTATACATTCTTTCAGGATTGGCAGAAGGCCATTCTGACTTAAGTATAAAATCTGAAATATTTTAAAATAAATGGAGTTTTGGAGTTTTTAAAGTACAGCACAATATATTTAGGGCATTAATATATAAAGTGAGGTAAAAGAATGAAATTTTTTTTTTTTTTTTTTTGCGGTACGCGGGCCTCTCACCGCTGTGGCCTCTCCCGTTGCGGAGCACAGGCTCCGGACGCGCAGGCTCAGCGGCCATGGCTCACGGGCCCAGCCGCTCCGCGGCATGTGCGATTCTCCCGGATCGGGGCACGAACCCGTGTCCCCTGCACCGGCAGGCGGACTCTCAACCACTGCGCCACGAGGGAAGCCCAAGAATGAAATTTTATAAGTTTTTTTTTAACCATAGATACACATTAAATTATTTTACCTTATACACTTTGTATAAATTATATTCTTTATAATTTAAACTAAATAAATTTCATACATTTGAATTAATTCCTGGGCAACTTATATGACATTTTTATATGTGAAGTTTGAGGTTTTGTGAACCCTTGATTTTAAAACAAATGTCAATTTTAGACGGAATACCCATTAGTTATAAGAGTTTACTTTCCCACTAACCAAAAGTAAAAAATTATTTTGAAATTTTTATTCAGCCAAGCATTACATATTCTGTGCCTGATACGTCAGAAATTTGGGCTTTGCAGAGTCTAATTGATGAGGTCAGAGTATAGATGAGCAGCTTCAGAGCTGGGAGTCAGTGTATATCCCATTGCTGACCCTCATGCCCTCTTGTCTGTTGTGAATGGGAGGAAGGTGATTTTATATTCTTTTGATTTTTTTGCCCCCTCACCTATTCTCCATTGTTATGAAACTCAAAGGTTAGCACATAGGTCCCTTTTTTTGGTCTTTACTTGCAGATGTATTTAGACGATCTGCTTGTCCAACTGACTGGTTTGTGTAGTTCTTTGCATAGTGTCGTGCTTTTCATTTATGCAGTACAACCCTTTGCTATTTAACAATTCACTTGTATGGTTCAGATAATCTTCTCTGTGTTTTTTATACAGCTCTCTTAGCCTTTTGGTCAGAAATCTTACTTTGTTGACCTCTCATATTCAGTTGGGGGCTTGGTAGGCAAGGAGTAAGCATTGTGCTTAAGCATTGATAAGTCAATGTGTTGATTGGGATCAGCATGCAACTAGACAGGCTTTCCTCTTAGAACACTTGCTGGGTCTGATCTGTGGCCTGGGGAGCTGTCAGGGAAGGGCAGAACAGTTGTCCATCACTATGGCTGAGGTGGCAGCAGGGAGTGCTGTCTGTCTCAGTCAGTTGTGGGACAGACCAGAGGACACTTCATGGTTTTAAAAATGGTTCTGACTTTCCAACTCTTCATTTTTTCTTTGGTCCTTGTTTCTTCTAAATGGATACAGTTGAACAACGAGCAACGTGGGTTTGGACTGCATGCGTCCATTTACAGATTTTTTTTCCCCCCACAATATATTACTGTACTACGCTCTCTGAGATTGGTTGAGTCAGTGATGCAGAGGGTCAACTATAAGTTACACATGGGTTTTAGACTGCACAGGGCTGGCACCCCTCACCCTTCATTTTTCAAGGATCAGCTACATCTCCTGGCCTTAGACTTAATTATAACCTACAGAAATGTGGAAAGGAGCGGGACTGGAAATCCAGAGTCCTGTATTCGTGTGGCCTTATTTATTTGCTGGATGCATTTGTGAGAATTTAAATTGCTCTAAGTAGATGAGAGTCCAACGGAGGAGGGTCTCAGCCAATATTATCTGTCCCTCAGTGTGTTTCCCATTGTTAAAAAACTCAGAGACCATCTATGTACATAGATAGTACTTGCTTCAAGGATAGCCAGGATCTCTGTCCTTAGAAGATCCTGCATTTCTAGTGTCTGATATTAAATATAGAAATGTAACTATTATCCCTACTTTACAAGAGGAAAACTTGAACTCCAGAAGATTAAGCAACTTGTTCAAGGTCTCCAGGCTGTCTGTCAGGATTTGAATCCATGTTTTCTTTCAAGTGCCGTAGATGCTTTGAATGTCTGGAAAAATGTTCACTTTAGGAGCAGGTAGCGTTTTTTGTTAGGTTGGTTTTTTTAATTTATTTTATTTTTATTTATTATTTTTGGCTGTGTTGGGTCTTTGTCGCTGCGCGCAGGCTTTCTCTGGTTGCGGTGAGTGGGGGGCTGCTCTTCGTTGCGGCGTGCGGGCTTCTCACTGCGGTGGCTTATCTTGTTGCGGAGCACGGGCTCTGGAGCGCGTGGGCTCAGTAGTTGTGGCTCGTGGGCTCTAGAGCGCAGGCTCAGTAGTTGTGGCTCACGGGCTTAGTTGCTCCACGGCGTGTGGGATCTTCCCGGACCAGGGCTCGAACCCATGTCGCCTGCATTGGCAGGTGGATTCTTAACCACTGCACCACCAGGGAAGCCCTGGAGCAGGTAGGTTTTTAAAAGTTACTGATGACCCTGGAAAACATTTCCTCAAAAAGTTAAACCTAGAGTTAATTAAATAAGAAATGGAAGTTGGATTGCAGTCACCCAGCTCTTAGACCTCCAAGGGACGATCGTTTTTAACATTTTATGTCCTACTTTCCAACGTAAATGGGACCATTACCCTCCCGTAACCCATTTTTGCTTCACAAATGATTGTCTTGCATATTAAAAAATTACAGAAGTACATAATCATTTAAAATGGTTCTGTTCTGTGCATGTGTCATGAGATATTTAGGTTAATTCCAGGTTTTGCTCTTAAAACAACATGTGCCCTGCAGTTAGAAAGGCATAAAGTGCTAATTTTTAGGTCAAGGTTTGTACTTGGAGGTTTTGATATAAATTGGGATGGAATATTGCATAATATGGAGTTAATAGCTTGGCCTCTCCACTCATTCAGTGTGAGGAGGGTCCCATTCCCAATTCTATGGCATTAGGATCTTTTTAAAATTTATTTGGCTGTGCCCGGTCTTAATTGTGGCACATGGGATCTCTCTTTGCGGCATGCAGGATCTAGGTCCCTGACCAGGGATCGAACCCAGGCCCCCTGCATTGGGAGCACAGAGTCTTAACCACTGGACCACCAGGGAAGTCCTGACATTAGGATCTTAAATAGTACCCACCTCTTGGGTGAAGTGAGGAAAAGTATAGAAAGTGCTTAGCAAGTTTCCTGCTGGTGTGTTGCTAATCGTCCTCCCAAAGTACAGATTTACACCTGCAAGGAAATGCAGGCAGTTTGGACTTGAAATGAGTAAGGTCTTTCCTTAAGGGGTGATTGGTGTTTACACTGTCTTTCACACTTGATTTTAGGAAATGAAAAGCTAATGAGTATACATTCTGTCCAAATGGGAAATGTTGGAGAGCTAGCCAAGGTATAAATTGCTTTCTCGTGGTGGCACTGGAACTTGGCAGGTTAAATGACAGCTGCTTCTTTTTTCCCCCCTGTCAGTACATCCAGCAGTGGTAATTCGACAACGAAAGTCATACCGGAGAAAAGATGGTGTGTTTCTTTATTTTGAAGATAACGCAGGGGTCATAGTAAACAATAAAGGCGAGATGAAAGGTAATAAAGAATCCACATCATTGTTAGGCTTTTGAGATTGGATGATTTAACTTGAGTACAAGGCAAGGGCCCTTTGAGCTTATGTGTCACATCATTCTTTTATGCAGGTTCTGCCATCACAGGACCAGTTGCAAAGGAATGTGCAGACTTGTGGCCCAGGATTGCATCCAATGCTGGCAGCATCGCATGATTCTTCAGTGTATTTGTAAAAGAAAAAAATGATAATAAAAATTATTTGCTCCATGTCACTCTTCTTGACACCACCTAACCCTGACCCCCTCTGTAAAATAAAACTACCCAGTGCAGACTTTCTGTGGGCATGTGTAAAAAAAGATAAACAGTCATTGCACTTCTGTCAGTGTGCAGACTTTGGGGACTTTGCTATTTCTGCTGTACAAACTTGAGTTTTTTAGTTCTTAAAATAAATTGCAGGTGGTAGATACTGCTTGGTGACAGGTTATCCCAGGTGACTGCCTTACAGTTAGAAAGGTATTTGAGATAAGGTAGCGTGTATGGTCAGATCCTGAACACTCATGGAGTTCAAGGAGTGATGTGAGTAGGAACCAGGTACACGCGTATATATGTGCACTTCTGCAGTTAACAGGTTTCCTTTGGGTAAGTTGGCACATAAATGAGTTTATATTTGTAAAACCTGACACATAATAATTGCTCTCATGGAAGATGACAAAGTTGTTAGTATCTGCAAGTTTTTTGCTATCAAAAGTATTTTGACACGATGGTCATGTATCTGCCAAATCCTAGCTTGAGAATAAAAGATGATAGAATGCCAGCACAACAGGCATGAGCCCTGGCAAATTCTGCCTGAAGGTATTGAACATTGTAGCTTTTTTTTTTTCCCAAGCCATGACAGTTGATTTAGGTGACATTCAGGGTCGGGGAAAAGGAGCACTTGGCTGGTTTGGATCAATAGTCCGGCCTAAAGATGTTGGAAGAGGATTTTTACGCTAAAGTTTGTGTCCACGTATCTAGTATCTGGAAATTGTTTTATCTGTAAGATTGGGTACAGTGAAAGGCGGAGGATTAGAGTGTATGTGGAGACCCTAGCACATAGTCACTTGGTGAGATGACTTCTCTTTTGTACTTCAGATTGATGTCCTTCAGATGTACCAGAACTAGAAAGCAGTGGTATAAATTTATTCATTTATTTTATTATTTATTTTTGGCTGCATTGGGTCTTCGTTGCTGCATGTGGCTCTCTCGTTGCGGCGAGCGGGGGACCACTCCTCGTTACGATGTGTGGGCCTCTCATTGTGGCTTCTCTGGTGGCGGAGCTCAGGCTCTAGGCTTATGGGCTTCAGTAGTTGTGGCTCACGGGCTCCAGAGCACAGGCCCAGCAGCTATGGTGCATGGGCTTAGTTGCTCCGCAGCATGTGGGATCCCCCCGGACCAGGGCTCGAACTCGTGTCCCCTGCATCGGCAGGTGGACTCCTAACCACTGCGCCACCAGGGGAGTCCAGCATCAAGACTTTTTAAAGCTCCCTAAGAGATTCTGAAGTGCAGCCAAGATTGAGGACCAGTCCTCTGTCTAGACTGAGTCAGTCTTGGTTTTAGGAACATTAAATCCCAAAGTCTGTAAAATAGACCAGTCTTCCTCCCCTACCCCATCCTCCAGGCTGGTGAATTTCAAGTCTTTAATGTGACATGAGGCCCCCAGGTACTCCATTTAAAATGAATCTTTTTTTTTTTATCCCATTGCATAATATGAAATTTCTCATCTGCCTTCCTCAAATGTGAGGTGAGAGCTGGGCCTGTCATTTTTTCCCCTCGTCCTCTCAAGTCCTCTAATGTTCTTTCCAGGTTCTCTTCACGTTTTAATAGGATGGGCTCAAATTATAGACTTCCTATAATTTCAAATTTGATTGCTAGGAGCTCGCCTGTCATAGTGTAGAAAGATTAAATATGCTGAGTATTGAGATGCTGGGATTGGTGATTATTACGTGTAGGTATAATGCAACCTTTTTCTAATTAATACGTGTGCCTTGGTATTACATTATTATATATAATATGTTTATGTTACTAGCATTATAGTAGTAACATAAAAGAATTCCTGGATTTATTGCCTCATCTGTAAAATGATAATAGCACCTCAGAGTTGGTGCGAGGAGCAGGGGAATTTGTATGAGCCACTTGGATATGTAAAGCGTCCAGATGAGTTTATTCAAGGGGGAAATTGGGGAAGTATAAAATATAAAGGAAGGAAAAGTCACTTGTAACCACAATAACTAGGGAAGATCACTGTTCATGTTTTGCTGTATCCTATCATATATACATAATATTAGAGGGAAGTATGGGACTTACTGTTTTATTGATAAGTATACAACTTTTACTGTTGTTTTTTTAAATTTTAACGGGAGGAGGAATAGCTGATGAAAGAGAATTGGGTGGGGAGGGGAGAAGTGCTTTAAGTGGGTTTACTGGAAATCAGGAGATCTGAATTCTGGTTCTGGATCTGCCACTAAATGGATTTAGGGAATATTCCAACGTTTCTGAGCTTCAACTTCCAGTTCTGTACAACGAGAGTTGGACGTAGATGCTCTCTGAGCTCTTTCTGATCCTTTCTGGGTACAAGCTTTTCAAGGGAACTGGGTTTGGGAAATATATATAATAAAGTGGGAGCAGAGAACCTTGCTCTTAAAAGGAAAACAGGGACCTGAGCCCAACTGCGTTAACACTGCCCACATTCAGTAATCCCCCTTCTCTTCAATCTCTGATTCTTGCATGGTTCCCTCCTAGACATCCCTCACCTCTGGACCATTTAAGCAACTTCCGCCGCAGCCCCGAGAGCCTACCTCGTAGGATGCGAACGATACGGTTTGTGTCACAGGGGTCTTTGACATCACGTAACAATGCGCAGGGGAGCCCCACCCCCAGGACCCTCCGCTCCCGCTAGAATAGATCTCAAAGGCTGAGGTCGTTAGGATGGCACGCTTTCGCGCGTGTTCCCTGAGTCTGGAGAAGAACTTCGTTTTGGATGGAGTGGCCGTGAGCACCATGGCCCGCACCTATGAGCACGTGAGGCCCAAGCTCTGGTCGGCGATTCCGCCCTACAATGCGCAGCAGGACTGCCACGCCCGCCAGTACTTCCGGAGCCGCGTGGTTCCGCCCATCTTGCGGAAAACTGGTCAGGTACAGTAGCGCCGTGGAGGACCCTACGCGCAGAGCTTTGTGCCCGCAGAGCTTGGCCCTCGTGGCGGGGCCGACTTCCCAGATCCGGGCGTCTCATGGCAGCGCCCTCACCACCAGGGAGGCTCCCCGACTCGCACCCTCTCAGTTTTCTTAATGAAACCCGGGAACTGGCGGAAGCGGGAGACAGGTGTTGAGCGCAAGCTCACTGAGCTCACAGAGCCACCTTCCACGCCTGAACTTGAGAATGATTTCATTTTGGGTTTCTGCGAGCCTCTGCCAAACAAATGGGTTTCATTGTCCTTTTTGGCATCACGGATCCACCCTTTGGGGTGACCTCCCGCCGCAAATTCTCAAAAAGCCCGACAATCGGTAAAAAGACAACTACCTAGGCGAGGTGCCCTCGGTCCAGTGACGTCGTAGTTCAAGAGGGCTCGCTCGCTGCGACCTCCTATGAGCTGACTGGAAGGAAACCTCCCAAAGTTCTGCAGCCTTCGCTTCTCCCCAGGCATTTTCCCTCGTGGATGTTGCCCCTCCCCCGCAGAGTACTTCCCCGGGATCAAAGATTCTGAGGCTATTATAGGCTCGGCTCCATTTTTTTTTCAGCACTTTTGCTTCCAATATTTGTGTCTATAATACATGTCAGTGACTTAGGGAGAGGAGGACTTAATGCGGGTTATTCTGTGAACAAATCTTGGGAGCTTTTGTGGTCCCGGGTGTTAGTGTGTGCGCATGTGTGTCCAGTACATGCATATGGACACACACACCTGTGTGTGCCATGTTTGTGTGTGTTTGCTGTCTACTCATGTAGTTTTTATAGCAGAAGGAGCCAGAATCTGGGGGAAAACTCGAGAGTTTAAAAGCTTGAAAAATAACATGGTGTACACACTTTTGAAATTTTCTATGTTCCATTTTGTAAGTATTCTTTAATCGTCACAGACACCATTTGTGGTAGGTATTATTTTCATTTAAATGAAGATCATGTTTATTGAAACTTTAGTATGCCAGGCCCTTTATTTGAAGGCCCTTTATATCTCCCTTAAATTTCAAAGCAACCCCCCATTTTACTGATGAGGAAATTGAGGTCCAAAAAAGCTGTGTCATTATCCTAAGGTCACACAGCTTGTTAGGGGTAGAGCTGGAATTAGAACCAGTCTCTCTGGTGTTAGACATTGAGCCCTTAACTGCCAAGCTACACTGCCTCTCACTGAAAGGCAAGTCACTAAGTATATTTAATCTGTCTGGCCCTGTTCCCCCTGGCTGTGACCTCTCCCTCCCTCCATCAAGCCCGGAGGCAGGGGTTGGACTGTGCATCTCTCTGCATCATGACTGATGATGGTCTTCTGCATTTTCTCCCTCATTCTCAGGATTATGGCGGTACAGGAGGGGATGGCTGGACAGTGGAATATTTCCAAATCTTCGGGCGAGAACAGAGATACCTCAACAGGAGAAACTGGTCAGGGGCAGGCAAGTGCCACACCTCCCTTTCCAGTCTCACCATGGTCCCACCTAGGAAGAGTGGTGTGCATTCCACAGAGAGAGAAACTGGGCCATAAAGAGACCTGGTTGGGGGAAGAGACCCAGGGTCTCTGCATCCTCTAGCTCTTCTTCTTATACGTGAGCAGATGGTGTCACAGAGCTCCCTAATAGTTATGGAGCATTCGCTGTATGTCAGGTGCTTTTTACCCTCAGAGTATCCTCAGGTTACAGCCAGGGAAATTGAGGTTTAGGGAGTTAAAATGATTTGCTAAGAAAGGCTGAGCTGGGGTTGGAATTCTACTCTTTGCAAGGAAGGCCTGTGTTCTTCTCACTGCTCCCAGAGCAGGCTGTGTCCTGCTCACTCTCTAGGCCCCATTTAGCAGCAACAGGAAAAGGGAGAGTTGAGACCTGTTTTTCTGGCAGGGTGAACCGTCCTCCCACCCCAACTCCACCACCCTTTGGCCACATTCTAGTCACATGTCCCCTGGCACCATTGGCCAAATTGAGCTCATCCATTTTCTCCAGCTGGATCAAATGCAAGGGTGAAATTTTCTCAGTTCTCCTGGCAGCAAAGCAAGTTCAACCAAGCCCAGAAATTTCTGGCCCTTGCCGTCCCAGCATGTACCATTCACGCTCCCCTGCATGCTATTCCTAGTATGAGGTTTGGTTTCCAGGATGCCATCTGTCTCTCTCCACCAACCCTTGGCTTTTCAGGATTGAGGGTTCAGCTGGGACATGGGAGCACAGTGACTATACCTGGATTGGCCCCCTATACCAGCCCAGTGGGAGTGGGGAAAGCAAGAGGGGGCTGAATACAGTCTCAGGCCTCTCTCTCTGTCCCACAAGGGCATTCCATCCAGCAGGTGGCCGGACATGACCACTATAATGCCAATCTGAAAGCGACCCTGGGGTTCAATGGTCAGTTTGGCTATCGCCGGAACACCCCAGCCCTCCGCCAGCGCCCATCTGTCTTTGGAGAAGTCACCCAATTCCCTCTCTTCTAACGGCACCTCTTCTCTTCACACTCCTCAACCTGAATTTCTAAGATGTGTATATGGACTCTCAGTGTTATTTTATATTAAAACTTTTGTGTGTGTGTCTCCAAGTGTGCTGTTTCTTCTTTGAGGCTGGTGGAGGGGGCAAGCTAGTTTCTCCATCCTCGGCTTCCCTACCCTATGGAGGAGGTGGGAGGAGAAAGGGCATCTCAGGCTGTGCCCTTAAACTCCATGCAAACGGAGCGCCAGGCTTGAAAGGAGAGGCCTCAGGTCTCCCCTGCAGCTGTGATAAGGAGGAACGACACTACTTAAGCCCTCATCCAAGCTCCTCCCAGGCATCAGGAAGGCCCAGGTCAGAAGCTGGCTACTGTTTCCATCAAGAACGGAGCAGGCAGTGCGGCCACAGGGATTGGCGTCGGTTGCCCTGAGAAGGAGTTCCTGATTTTCCTGAGTCATCCCATCCGAGAGAACTGACATCTTCCTTCTTCCCACCTCAACTCATCAAGAGGCAGGGGACGATCAGAGTGTATCTGGGGCCGAGGATTCTGACACAGTAATACCGTGTATACGGAAGCTTTCTCTACTAATGCTATGTCAGCTTCCTTTTCAGCTAGTTGACAGCATATCATTTTTCAAGTGCCCCACCCAGTTTATTGGTGGCCAAGAGGAAAACCAGAGCAGATGATGGATAGAAAAGGAAGTGGAGCTTTAGAATACAAAGCTTGCCAGAATTCCAGAGTGGGTGGAACTTGTTCGTATTGAATCACCATAAGTGGACAAGGAAGAGAGTCCCAGTAGGCCATGGGGTTATAGCTCAGAGGTAGAGCATTTGACTGCAAATCAAGAGGTCTCTAGGGCTTCCCTGGTGGCGCAGTGGTTGAGAATCCACCTGCCGATGCAGGGGACGTGGGTTCATGCCCTGGTCCGGGAGGATCCCACATGCCGTGGAGTGGTTGGGCCTGTGAGCCATGGCGGCTGAGCCTGCGCATCTGGAGCAGAGAGGCCACAACAGTGAGAAGGCCCGCATACCGCCAAAAAAAAAAAAAAAAAGAGGTCTCTGGTTCAATCCTGGTTGCCCCTCCCTTCCTCCTTTATCCTTTTACTTCCATTAAGTGGAAGTGAGTAAATATTTCTTCACTCCCAGCCCCAGGGTCACTAGAGAAGGAAGACAAGAATTCTCAACGGTTCTTGTTCAGAAGTACTAGTTACTCTCACATTCTAAATGACCACTGAGAACAGATCCCTGGAGGACTCCCTTGGGCTTCAATTAAGACAAAGTCCATGAGGAAATTCTTAGTCTAAGATTAGATCTGAGCGCTGTGAACACAATTTAGCAGTATGATGTATGACAGAGTAAAGATAAAGACATTCGTACAACAGGTATTGGTGAGAGCCTAGTACATGCAAGGCTGCTGTGAATTAAAAGATGAAAGAGGGCAGCTGTCCTCGGGGAGCTTTCAGTCTAGTGGAAGTTGACACATCCACACACAGCCATCAGAGGAGGACCACTCCGTAGCTCAAGAAAGAGATACCTTTTAAAAAGACCTATTCAGGGACTCTCACCTTTTAAAAAGACCTGTTCAGGGACTCTCCTGGCGGTTCAGTGGTTAAGGCTCAGTGCTTCCAACGCAGGGAGTGTGTGTTCAATCTCTAGTCGGGGAACTAAGATCCCACGGGTGCTGTGTGGCTAAGAAACTTTAAAAAAGACCTACCCACTTTTTCTAGATATAATTTAGAAATCCAGCTCAGTCTTGTCCCTGCAAGTGTCCACTGCTTGTGCCAAGAACGCTAGGCACATCTTCAGGACAATTCCTCATGTTTGAAAATGCCAAGTGGAAGCATTTGATTGGCCGAGCTGTGGTCAGACATGCATGTTGTTTTCCTCCAGGAAGGGGACAAGGTGGTCTTGCCTCACCAGGTTTGACAACATGAGATATTACCCCAGAATTGGAGGGGTGGGTGTTTGGATGTGAAAATGAATGCATCACCACTACACCTTTTTTCCTCCTTGAAGAAACTAGTGTAAGGAGAGAGCATGATAAGTTATAAATTTCAGTCCTGGCAGTCAAAGTTTGCTTTCTCACACCCCTTTATTTCCCATTTGCTAAAATTAATTAAATCAAAATTTTGTATTAAATCGTGTTCACATTTTATCATGATCATGTAAATACTATTTATTATGGAGTCTATCCATATATACTGTGATAGTATTTCCTTTCTTGAAAACTTTTCTGAAGAAAATTACCTCATTTTCTCATTTGTGTATTTTTCTTTGTGCCTATTGGTAATTTGAACTTCAACAGCCTCACAGTACAATTATTCACCTGCTCCAAACCTACCAAATTAATTTTTCAAGGCAGTCCTCCTGACACCCTCCATCCTTCTGTTTCAGGCTGTTTAGACCTGCCACCCAGTTTGGGGTGCCTTGGGAATTCCCATTCTGTCTCCTCTGTGTTGGATTCTCTCTGTTTCCTGGGCAATGTCTTCCTTTTTCTTAGTTTCCTTCTTTATATGGTGGAGAATAATCTGCAGGAGCTGCTTGAGAAAGAATATATGGGAGGCAAAATTCTGGAGTCCTGGCATGTCTGAAAATATTTTTATTTTACCCAAACACTTGAGAGAGAGTTTGTCTAGGAATAAAATTATTGTTGAGAATTTTTTTTTTCAGAAGTTTGAAAATCGTTGTCTTCTAGCTTCTCTTGGTAGGCTTGATGTCATTCTTATTTCCATATGTGACCTGCTTCTCTCTGTAAGATCTTAGAATCTTTGTTCATGATGTTCTGAAGTTTTTCAATGATGTACATGGTGATCCCTTTCAATCTAGAGATTCAAATCCTATCTTAAGTTTTATTTTTCTTTCATACTTTGTTCTCCATTGTTTGCTCATCTGGGGACTTACCTCTCCCCTACTGTTCCTTTGTCTTTTTGTTGTACTTTCTAGGAGATTTGCTCATTTGCTTTTTTTTTTTTTTTTTTTTTTTTTGCGGTACGCGGGACTCTCACTGTTGTGGCCTCTCCCGTTGCGGAGCACAGGCTCTGGACGCGCAGGCTCAGCAGCCATGGCTCAAGGGCCTAGCCGCTCCGCGGCATGTGGGATCTTCCCAGACCGGGGCACGAACCCGTGTCCCCTGCATCGGCAGGCGGACTCTCAACCACTGCGCCACCAGGGAAGCCCTTTGTTAGCTTTTTGATTTCAGTTTTCTCATAGTTCCAACTGCTCCTTTGCTATTACATTCCGTTCTAGTTTTATGGATACAGGTTATTCTCTGGTTTCTTTAAAATTATGGTTGTTTCTGAAGTATTCTTCTCCAAGTATTGTCTATTTTTCCTCAGTGTCCTTTTTGCTGCTGTTTCCTTTGGTTTTAGATTATTGTGTTGAGAGCATTCACCAAATAACTGGCACTCCATAGGGTAAAGGCCACTGGAAGCTCTGTATTCTTCAGTAGGGCTTGCTGACTGATGGATTTCCTTGTGGGGAGTCCAACGGTGAGCCAGCCTTTTCATCTGGCAACTTCCAAATGTCTATATCTGTGGATCACCATGCCCCTATTCCTTGGGTCATTTGATTTCTCCATAGAAAAATTCTGAGATCTCCTGCCTGGGGAGTAGAACAAGGAGAAGGAAGGGAATTAGTGATGCCATTTTTCAATAACCAGACTTTCGCTTAATCCCTACAGCCATTCTGAAAGCCCTTGACCACCCAGTTGGAAGTGGAGGGGTCTCACAGGTTCAGTCTCCCCAACAGATCTTTCATCCTTGGGACTGGGGATAGAGATTAAGAATCTTAACTGCTCCTTATATAGACTTTCACCAAAATTCCCTATTTGCAGCCCACCTGGTGGTGCCAATTTCCCAGCTTTTCTGGGATTCCTCAAGTATCAGTCAGTTCTCTTCTCTGTTCCTCTCCACAGTTCTCACTCTTGGAAACCACCATTCCGTTTTCTGTCTGTATAAATTTGACTACTGTAGTACCTCATATAAGTGCAATCACACCGTGTTTGTCTTTTGTGTCTGGCTTATTTTATTTAGCATAAAGTCTTCAAGATTCCTCCATGTTGCATTAGGTGTCAGAATTTCATTCCTTTCTAAGGCTGAATTATATATATATACAAACATATATATAAACACTTTGTTTATCCATTCGTCAGTGGACACTTGCATTGCTTCCATCTTTTGCTTACTGTGTATAATGCTACTATGAACAGTATGAACAGAATATACAAATATCTGTTTGAGCGCCTACTTCCAATTCTTTGGAGTATGTACTCAGAAGCGGAATTGTTGGATCATATGGTAATTCTATGTTTGATTTTTTGAGGAACTGCCATATACCCAGAGATATTTTAAAATTTGATGCCTAGTGCAACCCAGGTCTCCAGATTTGTTTCTTTATCTCCCAGGTCATTTTAATGTGCACCCAAGATGAAGAACCACTGTCAGAGCCAATACTTAGGTTTCAGCTTCCTCTTCTCTGCTAAATCACACCCCCACACACTGCTTTCCATCTTCAAAAACTGTTTGACACAGCTCTTCTGTTCCCTCTCCAGTTCTCTTTGTCCTTGTCAAGTTATATATGCTATTGTTTTAGAAGAGTTTTGGGAGGGGATGAAGCTATTGATAAATACACACGTTCCATGTTTGTTTCTCTATGATAATTATTTTTATATGGATTTTCAAACGTGCATACATGTGGCCTATCTCTTGAGTTGGAATTCCTTAGGAGCAACTGCTTTGCTGTGCTTGCTCTTTCTTTACAGTGGCCAGGAAACAGTTTTCTTGCATTATCCCATTCATTCATTCACTCATTTGTTCATGTAGCCACAGTACAGAACACCTACCACGTGCTGGGCGCACACCGTATGCCCCACATAGGATGGCAGTTGTTGGCCAAACAACAGATATAACTCTACCAACATACACATTTGGTCAAATGAAAGCTGTCTTCAGTTCCTTGCCCTTTTTGTTGTGTCTTTGTTTTGATAGACACATGCCAGGATGATATTTGAAGTTGCTTTCAACACACTGAGCCACGTCCACCTTTTAACCCTAGTAATTAAAAGGGCACCTATTTATTTATTTATTTTTAAATTAATTTATTTTTTGGCTGCACTGGGTCTTCGTTGCTGTGTGTGGGCTTTCTCTAGTTGTGGCGAGCAGGGGCTGTATCAGTTGCAGGGTGCGGGCTTCTCATTTCGGTGGCTTGTTACCGAGCACAAGCTCTACGTGCGTGGCCTTAGTTGCTCCGTGGCATGTGGGATCTTCCCGGACCAGGGCTCGAACCTGTGTCCCCTGCATTGGCAGGCGGATTCTTAACCACTGTGCCACCAGGGGAGTCCTCCACCCTTTTACTTGTTGCAACACAACAGAATTTGGACTTATTACAGCAGGACCAGAATCTTTCATTACCCAGCAGGAGTCCCAATCTCAAGTCCTACTGTTCCCTATGCAATCACTACACCTTTTATGTCTCTTTTTAAAAGTAAAAAAAAAAAAAAAGGACGGATAGAACCCTAGGACAAATGGTGAAAGCAATGCTATACAGACAAAATCTCACACAGAAGCATACACATACACACTCACAAAAAGAGGAAAAGGGGAAAAAATAATAAACCTTGCTCTCAAAGTCCACCTCCTCAATTTGGGATGATTCGTTGTCTATTCAGGTATTCCACAGATGCAGGGTACATCAAGTTGATTGTGGAGATTTAATCCGCTGCTTCTGAGGCTGCTGGGAGAGATTCCCCTTTCTCTTCTTTGTTCGCACAGCTCCCGGGGCTCAGCTTTGGATTTGGCCCCGCCTCTGCGTGTAGGTCGCTGGAGGGCGTCTGTCCTTCGCTCAGACAGGACGGGGTTAAAGGAGCCGCTGATTCGGGGGCTCTGGCTCACTCAGCCGGAGGGAGGGAGGGGTACGGAGTGCGGGGCGAGCCTGCGGCGGCAGAGGCCGGCGTGACGTTGCACCAGCCCGAGACGCGCCGTGCGCTCTTCCGGGGAAGTTGTCCCTGGATCCCGGGACCCTGGCAGTGGCTGGCTGCACAGGCTCCCGGGAGGGGAGGTGTGGAGAGTGACCTGTGCTCGCACACAGGCTTCTTGGTGGCGACAGCAGCAGCCGCAGCGTCTCATGCCGGTCTCTGGGGTTCGCGCTGTTAGCCGCGGCTCGCGCCCGTCTCTGGAGCTCCTTTAAGCGTCGCTCTTAATCCCCTCGCCTCGCGCACCAGGAAACAAAGAGGGAAGAAAAAGTCTCTTGCCTCTTCGGCAGCTCCAGACTTCTCCCGGACTCCCTCCCGGCTGGCCGTGGCGCACTAACCCCCTTCAGGCTGTGTTCACGCCGCCAACCAGACCGAAGCCAGACCCTCAGCTCCCAGCCCCGCCCACCCCGGCGGGTGAGCAGACAAGCCTCTCTGGCATCACTTTTAGAAGCCTGTTTGTACATTCATAGCTGAAATGCTTTTATGTCCCTTCCTTTGCCACTTAGTAAGAATTGCTTAAGTGGATGGAGTACATGCCACACACTCGGTGCTGTACTTTGGCTTCACATCTTGTGCCTCAGGTCACAAAAAACACAGAACCACAGAGTGAAAAAATTATTCCTTTTTCAATTCTTTTTTGTTCCTGAGTAACTTAAGGGAAAAGTTTTATTTGGTGTCAACTATCTAACACTTCTGAATCCTCTCTCTTTTTTAATCAAAGAGAGTAGATGTAACTATCTCGCTAGTGTTTTTTATTTGTTTGTTTTTGCTGTGTCACGCGGCGGGCCCGGGGCAGTGAAAGCATGACGTCCTAACCACTGGACCGCCATGGAATTCCCTAGCTAGCGTTTCATAATTTGTATTTGATTTTCCATTCTACTTATGGCAAGTGATACTGGTTTTCCTTTTTTAATGACAACTTTATTGATATAATTCGTATTTGATAAATTTACCTATCAAACATGCACAATTCAATTGTTTTTAGTATATTCCCAGAGTTGTGAAACGGTCACCACAATCAATTGTAGAACATTTTCATCAACCCCAAAAGAAACCCCATACCCATTGGCAATCACTCCCCATTCCCTCCAACCTATCCATCTCTAGGCAACCACTGATCTACTTTTTGTCTCTATAGATTTGCCTAGTCTAGACATTTCATACACATTGAATCATATAACATGTGGTCTTTTGTGACTGGCTTCTTTCACTCAGCATACTGGTTTTCAAAGTTCATCCATGTTGTAGCATGTATCAGGACTTCACTCCTTTTTATGGCCATATAATATTCCATTGTGTGGATATACCACTTTTATCTGGCCATTCATCAGTCGATGGCTATTTGGGTTGTTTCCATGTGTCGGCTCTTATGGATAATGCTGCTATTGTCAAAGAAAAAAAATAGTTGATCTGAGAAAGAAATGGAAACTTTTATTCAAGCCAAATCGAGAATTATAACCCAGGAACAGCCTCTCAGAAAGCTCTGACAACTGTTCTGCCCATTAGAGGTCAAAGCACAGTTATATATGGTTTTGAGACTGAGGACTGTACATTAAATGACAGTTTACACAATCCAGGTCTACAGGTACAAAGCAGGTAGTGGGTGGGTCACGGGTCACAAGATTAAGAAGGAAGGTTATCTCCTAAGGAGTTGTGACCCTTGATGAGATTAAGAAGGAATGTTATCTCTAAAGAGATCTGGTTAATGCAGATGCACACTAAAGGGGAGGGGGAGGAGGCTCAAATGGGCAAAGACAAATTTTCTGTTTAAATTTTTCTTGCTATAAAATATGAGTTTTATTTAATCACTATGAATATTCATGTACAAGTTTTTGTATGGATATATGTTATCATTTAACCTACATATATACTGAGGAGTGGACTTGCTGGGTCATTTGGTAATGTTACTGAAAGTGGGGTCCGGCTGCTCACCGCTCAAAAGCCAATAAAGAGGCAAGTTTGGTGGAAAGGAAAATTTGCTTTATTTTGAATGCTGGCAACCGGGGGGAGGGCAGACTCCTGTCCAAAGGCTGACTCCCCACCACTGACAATCAGTGGGCAAGAGCTTTTATAGATGGAGGGAGGGGGCTACATGCAGAAAGCTCTGACAGTCATCTTAAAATTGGTCATGCGGTGGTCTGACCAGCATCATCTTGATTGTTGTAAGTACAGTTAATCTTCAGTTCCAGGGTTTGTTCCCATTTCCTTGAGGCCAGTTCTCGGAATTGTAGCAGCTTATGTCATGGCTACAGTCTGGTCATCACGTAGTTAACTTCTGGGGGGGGTTTCAGTATCTACAAGACAGCTCACAGGACATGGCACAGAATATTATCTATAGCCCTTGAGAAGGAAGTAAAGGTCCTTGACTATGCTTAATGACTAAACTATCTTATTTCTCTGATTAAACTTATTCTTTGGCTAAAGTTTTTTCACAGACAAAAGGCAGGCGGAGGATATGGCGGGGAAGGACCATAGGGTCCTGCTCTGTTTCAGTAATTATGTTTAACCTTTTGAGGAACTGCTAGACTGTTTTCCAAAGGGTTGATTTTCTGTTAAAGTTTCTTTTTCAAATAAATTTAAGTAAATATTGACTCCATATACAACAGCTACAAGAACTAATAAGTGGGGAATTCCCTGGCGGTCCAGTGGTTAGGACTCGGCACTTTCACTACCAGGGCCCAGGTTTGATCCCTGGTGGGGGAATTAAATTCCACGAGCGTGCGGTGCAGACAAAAGAAATAATAATAAAATAGCTTCACAGTGGTGATCATTTTGAAATGTATAGAAATATTGAATCACTATATTGTGCACCAGCAACTTACATAGTGTTGTAGGTCAATTATTCTTCAAAAACAAACAGGGACTTCCCTGGTGGCGCAGTGGTTAAGAATCCACCTGCCAATGCAGGAGACACAGGTTTGAGCCCTGGTCCGGGAAGATCCCACATGCCGCGGAGCAACTAAGTCCATGCACCACAACTACTGAGCCTGTGCTCTGAGAGCCCAAAAGCCACAACTGCTGAGCCCGTGTGCCACAACTACTGAAGCCCGTGCGCCTAGAGCCCATGCTCTGCAGCAAGAGAAGCCACTGCAACGAGAAGCCTGCACACTGCAACGAAGAGTAGCCCCCGCTTGCAGCAACTAGAGAAAGCCCGTGCGCAGCAACAAAGATCCAATGCAGCCAAAAATAAATAAATAAATAAATAAAATATTTTTAAAAGCTGCTGGATTCTGAAAAATAATGTAGTTATGAAAAACAAACAAACTCATAAAGAAGGAGATCAAATTTTGGGTTACCACAGGCGGGGTGTGGGGAGAATTGGATGAAGGTAGTCAAAGGTACAATCTTCCAGTTATAAGATAAATAAGTCCTAGGGATGTAATGTACAACATGATTAATATAATTAACACTGTTGTACATTGTATAGGAAATTCGTTAAGTGTGTAAATCCGAAGAGTTCTCATCATAGGGAAAAATTCTTCTTCTATTTCTTTTATTTTGTATCTATATAAGACGATGGATGTTTGCAAAAAAAGAATACATCCATGAGAAGGCAAATTCTGCTCAGTGAAGGAAGCATATAGAGGCAAATACATCCAATAAATATTTGTTGTGTGTTTACTACGTGCCTGCAGTGAGATCACACCCTAGTTGGGGAGACAGAAAATAAACAAATGCATAAATAATCCAATGTCAGGTCCTGATATGGGCATAACCTAGGCAGAGGCATCCCCAAGCAAACAGCTGCATTTAGTGCTCAGCCACAGCAACAGAGAGGTGCTCATTCAAGTTCTGTGCCGGGTTTGGGAAGCATGCTTGGACCTACAGCCCCAACCCTGCTTCTTCAGCACTTACGGGTGACATTTTGCCTTACCGAGTAGCTCTGTGTTGATTTCTTTCTGTGTGACTTTCGTCGATGCACACACAGAAAAGAGCACATATCAAAAGTGTGCAGCTCAATAGACATCCCACCCCAAGCACACCTGGGTAACCAGCATGCAGCATCCCTCACCAGGTGCCCTTGCAGCCCCTCTGCCACTAACGGTTACCAGTGTCTTGACACGAACACCATAGATCTGTTTTGCATGTTTCTGAACTTTATATAAGTGGAATTAACAGCACATGCTCAGTGCATACTCTCCGGTTCTTTTACTCAAGATTAGGTCTGTGAGATATATTCATGTTGTTGTCTCTATCAGTGGTTTGCTTTTTTCATTGTCATCTTTCATTGTCTGACTCTCACAGTTTACTTACCCATTCTATTAATGGACATATGAGTCATTTCCACTATTCTCTCTCTCTTAAAATTTTATTGGAGTATAGTTGATTTACAATGTTGTATTAGTTTCAGGGATACAGCAAAGTGACTCAGATATATATATATATATATTCATTCTTTTTATATATATATAAATATATATATATTCATTATATCTTTATATATATATATTCATTCTTTTTTTGATTCTTTTCTCATATAGGTTATCACAGAATATTGAGCAGAGTTCCCTGTGCTATACAGTAGGTTCTTATTAGTTATCTATTTTATATATAGTAGTGTGTATATGTTAATCCCAATCTCCCAGTTTAACCCTTCCCCCCACGTTTCCCCTTTAGTGACCATAAGTTTGTTTTCAATATCTGTAAGTTTTCCACTATTCTTTTTTTTTTTTTGTCGGCCAAGCCACGCCAAGTCCTAACCACTGGACCACCAGGGAATTCCTTCACTCTTCTTTTAATACATTTTTTTCTTGCTAAAAAAAGAATAAAAGTGAAAGAAAAAATCTCACTATCAAAAAAATTAAAAATAAAATAGCATCACACACACACACACACACACACACACACACACACACACACACACACACAAATACTGTGACTTCCCTGGTGGTCCAGTGGTTAAGACTCTGTGCTCCCAATGCAGGGGACGCAGGTTCAATCCCTGGTCAGGGAACTAGATCCCACATGCACGCTGCAACCAAGAGCCTGCATGCCGCAACTAAAAGATCCCTCATGGACTTCCCTGGTGGCCAATGCAGGGCACACAGGTTCGATCCCTAGTCTGGGAAGATCCCACTTGCCGCAGAGCAAATAAGCCCGTGCACCACGGCTACTGAGCCTGCGTGCTAGAGCCCGCGAGCCACAACTACTGAGCCCAAGTGCCACAATTACTGAAGCCCGCGTGCCTAGAGCCGGTGCACCACAACAAAGAGTAGCCCCTGCTCGCCGGTACTAGAGAAAGCCTGTGCGCAGCAACGAAGACCCAGTGCAGCCAAAAATAAATAAATTAAAAAAAGAAGATCCCTCATGCCTCAGCAAAGATCCCACGTGCCACAACCAAGACCCGGCACAACCAACTAAATAAATAAATATTAAAAAAATACTTAGGGGGCTTCCCTGGTGGCGCAGTGGTTGAGAGTCCGCCTGCCAATTCAGGGGACACGGGTTTGTGCCCCGGTCTGGGAAGATCCCACATGCCGCGGAGCGGCTGGGCCCGTGAGCCATGGCCGCTCAGCCTGCGCTTCCGGAGCCTGTGCTCCGCAGCAGGAGAGGCCACAACAGAGAGAGGCCCGCGTACTGCAAACAACAACAACAACAACAACAAACAACTTAGGAATAAACTTAACAAAAGATGGGCAAGACCTCTATTCTGAAAATTACAAAACACTGCTGAAATTAAAGAACACTCAAATAAATAAAAGAATATACCATGTTCACATATAGAAGACTCAGCCATGATAGGGGATGTCAGTTCTCCAGACCCATAGAAACAGCACAATCCCAATCAAATTCCAGCATTTTTAAGGTGTCAAGCTGATTCTAAAATGTATACGGAGATACAAAAGTCCTAGAACATCCAAAGTCATCTTCAAAGAAAGGAACAAAATTGAGCCTGCTCTCCATACTTTATATAAAGCTATGGTAACCAAGACAGATGGTACTGGCATACGGATAGACAAATAGATCAGTGGCGGAGAATCGAAAGCCCAGAAATAGATCCCACTTATATGGTCATTTGATTTTTAACAAGGCACCAAAATAATTCAATGGGGAGAAAAAATCTTTTCAAAAATCGGTGCTAGAATAACTGGATATCCATATGGAAGAAGATGAATCTCATACCATACACAAAAATAAATTCCAGACATGGCACATCGCTACCTAGGGTAGACCCAAAATGTAGTGATGTGAGCTAGTTAAGCCTAGAGTTGACTATGATTTCAGTGACATCCAGAAGTGTGTACTCTTCAAGGCTCCCTAGAACACAGGAAGTCTCCTTCTTAATAACCACAACACCAGGCAAATGCTATGGGCTAATGGCCCAGCCACAGAAAATGCAGATTGGTGAACTGGAGCCTATTATTATGCTCTGTGACTCCTGTTAAAAAGCAAAATTCAACTGAGTAGATTTGAAGATCTAGTTGGTTTTATATAACAATTCATAAGGAGCTCTGAGGAGCTGCACAAAAATGGAAAACTTTTATAGGCGGAAGGAGGCAGAGCCAGGAAGTTATTCGAGCAAAGAATGGACTGTGTCAGGCAAGGTCACCTTTCCTTGGGGATAGTTGGGGGGGTCTATGAAGTGGATTACCTCACTAGTGTTGACCAGATAATTCCAGATGGGTCACATTCCTGGGAGAAGCTGAAACTGCAGTTACATTAGGTATTAAGTCTTGGTTTGCTGATGTGAGACTTAGCACAAGTGACTCCATTTGGGGGCCTGTTGTTTGTTTTTTTAACACTCTCTGATGGTTTCCTAGGCGTTGTGGCTTGTCTTTGAGTGGCACGTCAATACCTTCCTGGTTGTATGTGGCCTGTTTCCATTGGAGTTGTGAGCATTGATGCTTGCAACCCCAGGCTAAACACATTTTTATGATGTCCCCCTGTTTAAATGACCTTGTCCTGTGCAATAAATAAATGATTGTCTCCAAAACAATTAATTCTGGAAGGATCATAGACCTAAAGCTGTTAAAGGAAAACATAGGAAAATATCCCTCTGACTTTAGGCTAGGCAAAGGTTTCTTAGTGCATGACTAGGAGTCTCTCCATGAGCAAACTTAGGCATGCACGCTCTTCTGAGTTCTCTTCCAACTAAGCCTTGACTTTTGGACTTCCGTGTTCCTCTCTGCATTGTCCAATTTTAGCAAGAATCTTGCGAAGTCAGTTTAGTTAGAATCAGAATCCTCCCTCCGCCATATCTGACCTGGTCCCTCATCCCCCATCATCCTGCAGGTGATGTGTGATCATTCTGGCCTGCCTTTAGTTTGGTTTAGCCAGAATTCTATCCCTGCTCCTGATATTTTTTCTTAGTAATTTTCCATCCACTAACCCCTGCGCTGCTGCTTGGCTGTAAATTCCCACTTGCCCATGTTTCATTCAGAGTCGAGCCCAATCTCTTTCCCACTACAAGACCCCATTGCAGTGGTTGGTCCCTATTGGCCCTAATCTTAAATAAAATTATTCTTTAACAAGTGTCATGAATAATTTTTCCTTTACCAAGAGGACACAAGAAGCCTAAAAGAAAATATTGATAAATTAGACTTCATCAAAATTTAAAGTGTCTGCCTATCAAAAGACACTGTTAAGAAAATGAATGGGCAAGTCTAGACTAGGAGAAATTATTTGCAAAATATATATTTGACAAAGAACTAGCGTCCAGCATATGTAAAGAACTCTTACTACCTGAAAGTAAAAAGATTGTAAGCAATCCAATTAAGAAATGGAGAAAAGATTTGAAGAGACATTTCACAAAGGAAGAGATACAAATAAATGGCCAATAAACCCATGAAAAAATATTTGATATCATTAGTTATCAGAAAAATGCAAATTAAAATCACATTGTGACACTCCACATGTATCAAAATGTCTAAAATTAAAAAGACGGACAACACCAGATACCAACTCTCAAGCAAATCGGTGGGAATGTAAAATGGTATATACCATTTTGGGAAAAGGTCTGACAGTTTGTATAAAAATAAAATATATTGACCTACCTCTCAGCAATTCCATTCTTAGGATTTTACTCAACATAAATGAAAACATATGCTCACAAAAGACCTATACAGAAACATTCATAGCAGGAATTCCGTGGTGGTCCAGTGGTTAGGACTCTGCACTCTCCCTGCCAAGGACCTGGGTTTGATCCCTGGTCGGGGAACTAGATCCCTCATGCATGCCACAACTAAGGAGTCCACATGCCGCAACTAAGACCCGGCACAACCAAAATAAATAAATAAATTTTTTTAAAAAAAGTGGTTGCCTGTTGGGGGGAGGGACAAAGATTAACTGGGAAGGGGAATGAGGGATGATGTCAATGTTCCATTTCTTGCTGGAAGTTTGGGTTACACAAAGTTAGTGAACATACACCTAAGATTTATGCATTTCATTTAATGTAACTTTAACATAAACACTGTAAAAACTGAATATCTAATTAGAGTTAATGATATGCATGCTGAAGTATTTAGGAGGAAGTGTACTGTTTGTCTGCAACTTACTTCAAAATGTACTAAAAGGGACTTCCCTGGTGGCGCACTGGTTAAGAATCCGCCTGCCAATGCAGGGGACACGGGTTCGAGCCCTGGTCCGGGAAGATCCCACATGCCGCGGAGCAACTAAGCCCGTGCGCCACAACTACTAAGCCTGCGCTCTAAAGCCCACGAGCCACAACTACTGAAGCCCGCCCGCCTAGAGCCCGTGCTCCGCAACAAGAGAAGCCACCGCAACGAGAAGTCCGTGCACCGCAAAGCAGAGTAGCCCCCGCTTGCCGCAACTAGAGAGAGCCCATGCGCAGCAACGAAGACCCAACGCAGTCAAATATAAATAAATAAAATAAATAAAAATTTTTTAATGTACTAAAAATAGGAGGACTTACTGGATGGAGAGAGGGATAGATATATGTATCGAAATGTAATAAAGCAAGTAGAATAAAATGTTAACTGTAGAATCTAGTTGGTAGGTATATGGGTGTATCATGTAAAATTCTTTCACCTGTGTTGAATGAAAAATTTCGTAATAAAATGATGGGGACTTTTTTAAAAAGGTGAATCAATGTAAGTAAAAGGATTAAATATCATTGCTTTATGAATGTGACAAAAATTTTGAGAGTGGTACTTGAATGACTGAAGTGGAGAAGTAGAACATTACTTCACTGAATCTGCACAGCAACTTTATGAGGTTGGTTAGGTACTAATAAAATCATTGTTTTAGTAATGGGGGAACTAAGGCTCAGAAAGGTTAACGGACCTGCAATGTGGCATGCCAGGATCTTAATCCAGGTATGTTTTGACCCCAGCACACACTATGCTTCACTGTTTGTGCAAAAAATCTGTATTTCCCTGGGTTAATATATTACTTTGTATGTTTCTCAATTATGGCCTTTGCTACACTATAGTGATGTCAGGTATTTAGGCATCTGCCTCCTCCTTTATACCATAAAGGGGTATAAAGCCCAGGGGAAAGTTTCCATCTTTGTAGCCTCCATACTTAGCATTGTTCTTAGTATAGTGCTAACTAGCACATAATAATCTTTCCCTTAGGTTGCTGAATGGATGCAGGAAGGAAGAAAGGAATGCTCCCTAACTTGGATGATGCTTTCTGGCTTAACCTATATCAACAGCTCACCCTTCCACCAATTTCTGCAGGATTCATGCCTAACCAGACCATTTGATCAGGGCCTATAGTTGTTAACCTGACTTAACAGCTGTGGGGCTATTTACGGTTACCTGACTGTAGGGCTGGCTTGTACAAGCTCCAAAGCAGCAGAATTTGGGACAATCATCTCTGGAGTAGCTGAGGAGTAGCAAAGACCTGACTCTACCTTGGGAAGAGCATTTATCAGTTTACAGACTATGGCTATAGTACAATTTGCCCGGAGTCTGACATCCACTGAATGGACAAATGAATGAATAAATGATGATGAAAGGCAACACAGATCAGTCATGGCAATTAATTCCTTGATTTGCCTCTCATAACGCCCCTCTCCTCATTGGGAAAACGGCTCTGTATTACAATGTTTGTAAATAACCTTTAGGTTTCCTGGCTTAAGACAAGACTATTTCATTTATTTATTTATCTTTGAAAACTAACTTTATTCTAAAGCAGTAGTTTTCAAACTCTAGTGTGCACATGAATCACATGAAGAACTTTCTAGAATCTGAGAATCTCACCCCTGGAAAGTCTGTTCAGTGGTTCAAGGGTAGGGTCCAGGAACATGTCATGTTTAAGAAGACCTTCAAGGTATTCTATTATAGGTAGTCCCCAGGTCACACTTTGAGAAACACTAGTGAAAATAAATTGGTTCATGTAGTTTCTGCAATTTCAGTTATCTCTGCCTCAAAAATAGCCCTGTCTTGTTTTCAAGTACTTTCCACCACAAAACTATGGCACCACTGACTTTTAGAACCATCTTCTTCCTCCCAACCTTTGGTGTCAATCAGCCCTAGAAGAGAAGTTACTATGGATATTGGTAACTTTGTGGATAGAATTGTTATCATTTATTGAGCATCTACTATCTACCAGAGACTATGTGAAATGCTTTACAAATGTAATTGCATCTAATTCTTACAACAACTTTGCAGGGTAGGTGGTATTGCTCTTATTTTACGGATGAGGAAAAACTCTCAGAGAGGTTATGTAACTTGTCCAAGGTCACGTAACATAGCTGACAGACTTGTGATTCAAATGCAAGTCAAAGCCATTGCTTTTTCAAACATATAAGCTCCATTATTATTGTATGAAATTCTTAATATTAATTATTATTATTTATATGCAGTCATGCCCTAAGCAAAACACTTTGGTCAATGTTGACTTCAGAACACAGGGCCTTTAAGGCTCATCCATCCATTCATGTATTCATTTAACAATAATTAAGCAACTACTATGTGCCAGAAACTGTGCCAAGCACAAGGGACACAAAGGTGGAGGTCTCTAGTATTATGGAACTTACATGGATACAGACCAGTACATAGGCAATTATAATACAGAATAAGTGTTATAATATAATTCACCTAATTAATCTACAAATTTAATATATCTCTCAATAATAACATAAAAAACACTGTTTCTGGAACTGGACAAGCTGACCTGAAAGTTCATTTGGAAAAATAAAATTGTAAACAGAACCAGGAAACTCCAGAAAAAGAAGAGTAGTGAGGGAGAAGTAGGCCTATGGCATTAAAATAAAGCTATTAGGGCAGTTTGATAAGACCACATGAATAGATGGATTAATGGAATGGAATAGAGAATCCAGAAACAGACTCAGATACAAATGGGAATATAGTATACGTATATATGTATGTATTTCACACCAGTAGGGAAAATATAAGATTATTCTGTAGAGGTGTTGAGGTGAATGTGTATCAACTAGAAAGACCAAAAAAAAAAAAAAAAATTCCAAGTGGATCAAAGACTTAAATATGTAATATAAAATTATAAAGGTACATAAAGGAAACATGGGATAAATGAACGCTGATTGAGGAGGGTATAAGGATGGTGGGAGGCTTCTACTGCATTGACTTTTTTTTGGCCTCACCACACAACAGCAGGATCTTAGTTTCCTGATTGGGTATCAAACCAAGGACCCCTGCAGTGGAAGCGTGGATTCTTAACCACTGGACCGCCAGGGAACTCCCTACTGTGTTGACTTTTGTATCTTTTAAAACATATTTACAATGTATTACCCACTAAAAAATGTTTTTGTTTTTTTGTTGTTAAGAGTGTTTGGCTAGGGAAATAAAAGTTTAGCTCTAGCACAGTGAGTGAGAGGTAGGGAGTCTTAATGAAGCTGGAGAGGTAAGAAGAGTCAGATCATGAAAGAACTCGACGTGGCCGTGCAGCCCAGCTTATGGGATATTAGTTCCCCAACCAGGGATTGAACCCGGGCCCTCAGCAGTGAAAGTGCAGAGTCCTAACCACTGGACCGCCAGGGAATTCCCAGGACTTCACATTTTTTTAAACGCGGGCTCTATAGTATGAATAATGGGGAGCTATGAAACGTTTTAAAGCGGTGGGTTGATACAATCATATCTGCATTTTAGAGAGATCACTCTTAGCTATAAAAAGAGTGCATAGATCTATAAGGGATAAAACTGAAAACGGGGAAGTGGACTTCTACCGGGTGAGGGATGATGACGACCTGAACCAGGCAGGTGGTGAATGTCATGGTGAGGTGGACAGATTTGAGAGATGTTGAGCAGTTAGAATCTTGTTGATTGGATGTTGGAGATGAGGGAGAGATCTAAGAATGACATCCGGATGGAGAAGTGGTGGTAGTAGGGGATTGGGGGAGTAGGTATAGGTGAGATAATGCATTTAGTTTAAGCGACTTCCAGATGTCCAATTGGAAATGACTAATAGCCAGGCTTAAAACCCTGGAGCTTGAAAGAGGGCTGTGACTGGAGATAATGAATCTGGGATTCATTAGCATATAGATGGTAACTGAAACCCTGTGAGTAGATGAGATCACCCAAGGAGAGCACCTACTGTGAAAGGACCTAAGACAGAACGGAGGAGGAAGAAAAAAAGAAAATGTTCCCTGAGAAGGATCTAGATTAGGAAAATTTGGAGTGATGGGAAGAAGTCAAGTGCAAAGTGTTTCGATAAGGAGAGTGGTCCTCAATACCAAAGGCTAGGGGTAGTCCAGATGAGGATGAAGTGTGTTATTTGATTTAAATACAGGGGTAATTACTGAAGATCACGGGAAGAATAGTTGAGCGGAGGGTTTACGTTAAGCAGAAGATGAAGCGGAAGCATCTTGTCTCCGAAGTGGAGACAACTTGTTTCAAGTTCGCTAAAGACGGAGAGGAGAGTGCAGCAGCTGGGGGAAAGACATGAGCTTTTTTCTTTTTTAAGGATCAACTGAGCGTATCTAAAATGATGATGACAAAGAACCAATACCTAGGGAGATAGAGGAGAGAGGGAGGAATTGAGTAATACGAGATGCGAGGGGTGGGATCCGAGCAGATGAACCGCCATGCCTTAGATTAGGAGGGATGCTTCTTCCATCGTAAACGAAGGGAAAGGAAAGGGGAAAGCTGGCAGATTCTAAAGGTTTGGTGCAGGGAAGCTGATGGAATTTCAGTTCGATGGTTTCTATTTAACTCCGTAAAATACGCCCGGAGTAAGGGGGTTGGCTGTGAGTCGAGGTTTGAGGAGACTGCGGATTTGAAAAGCCGTTTAGAAATTCCGGGCGGCCTAGGCTGGTCCACGCTGGGGCCTCGCTAGGGAGGCCCCGAGTGGAGCTCCGAGGGGGACGCCGCGGTGCGTCGCCATGGCAACCGAACCGCCGGGCCAGGCCCAGGACCAGTTGTAACCTGAAACAGCAGTAGCGTTTTAACTCACCACTCCAGAAATCAGGGAGAAGAGCCAACCCGAGGCGGCCAAAGTGAAACCACAGATCCCGCGATATCATGGCCGCGACCTGCGAAACTGCATGTGACGCTACCGCCACGCAGCGCGACAGCGAGTATTAAACGTCATGGTACCGCGACGCCGTCGCTGTAATATAACGCTCTCCCGGAAGTGGTCTCTGGATCGGGCAGTGAAGATGGTAGCCAGTTGTCCCCGGGATCAGATCTCCGGAGGTCGTAGCTGAACTCTCTGCGTTTCTCCTCGATCCTTCCTGAGTCTTCCAGGTCCGCGTAGTGAGGAAACGTCTCCACCATCATGGGGGGCGGAGACCTGGTAAGTGAGGGAGCCCAGGGCTGGGGGAAGACTGAGGCCGGAGACCGACTGAGGCCGGGGACGGAAATTGGTGGGGGTGGCAGTGGGTATTCTTGGCAACGCAGCCGTTGGGGACAGGGAGCTGTAGCCCTGGACAGGGGACGGATAACTAAGGCCATGAGGGACCGGGTGGAGACTTGGGAAGGTATGTGAGGTGGGTCGCCAAGGAGGGGAGGTGGTGTTTGTTGACAGGGAGCCCTTCTGGCTGGAAATTCTGGGAAGCCTCGGGGGCGGTTGGAACCGTGGCTAGGAAAGGAGGCAGGTATGGAGGACGTGTCACTTAGTTTTGTATATCTTGTCTTGGGATACATCTCCTTTCCTCAGCTAGGAGTTTAGTCATGTCCTGGGCTGTAGTAGGGGTGATTTGTGCTCCCGTTCTCCTCGTCCCCGAGCCATGTCCTGGGGTCACGGAAGAGCTTCCTCAGGTTCACCTTTCTGACTTCCATTCCTTCTTTAGTGCTGCATTCTGATCTGTAGTGGCAGAGCTTTCTTCTGAATTCATAGCACTTAATAAGTTATGTGGCTATTTCTCTTAAACTGTATAGTTCATTTGTAGGGGGCTAAGCCTCCGAATTGGGCAAATGTACCCATAAGAGCATGGTGCAAGATCAGAAAAATGCTAATCTTCTGAAAGTGTAGCTAATTGAATCAGCAAATAGATTCGTTTAGCTACCTGTCCAGTAGCTATATTAGAGTTTGTCAGGTGTTATCAGTTAGAATGAGTTCCAAGATACCATCAAGGTTCTTCTGACTTAGTGTCTTCAAGTAGCTGCATTTAGGGACAGGAAAGCTCTAATCCAGAGTTTCTCAACCTCAGTGCTATTGACATTTTGGGCTGGATAATTCTTTGTTGTGTGTATGGTCCTGTGCATGTAGCAGCATCCCTGGCCTCTAGCCAGTAGCACCTTTCTCCTTCAGTTGTGACAGCCAGAACTGTCTACAGACATTGCCAAATGTTCCCTGGGAGGCAGAATCACCCATATTGAAGGCGAGAGGGGAGGACCATTAGGACAAGGTGGAGGGTTGGGGAGGAAGGGAGGAAGGACTGAACAGCCTGATGAGGGGAAAGGGAGTGCAAGAAGAGAGAGAGAAAAGGAAGCCCTCATTGAAAAAATAAAATTTATTTTGGCCACACTGAGCAGCATGTAGGATCTTAGTTCCCTGACCAGGCATTGAACCCTGCCCCCTACAGTGGGAGCACGGAGTCCTAACCACTGGACCGCCAGGCAATTCCCTCATTTAGGTTTCTTAACTGGTCTCCTGGTTTTCAATCCTGATCCTCTCCAATCCATTCTTTACATGCTAGGCTGGTCATGCCTCCCACCTGCATATGAATGCTTAGTGTTTTCTGCTGTCAACAGGATAAAATCCAATCCCTTAACATGGCTTATAAGGCCCTTAATCTGTTGCTTTCTTAGTTGGCTTCATCTTGAGCCCCTTCCCATCAGTTTGCTCTCCTATCTCCAGCCATGCTGAATTATTTGTTCTTTCTCACCCCTGGGGCTGCAGTTGTGTGTGCTGTTACCTCTGTGTGGAAATCTACCCCACTGCTTCCCGCTTCCTACATCACTGGGCTCATTTATAATTATCCTTAGATGTCACTTCCCCCAGGAAACCTTCCCTGGTTGGGAAGCTGAACCAAAGCAATGGCTCATGGGGAGGAGGGAGAGGAGAAGCATTCCTTGAGGGTGAGGAGGAAGATCAGAACCAGGGGGAGATTCTTGGGAAGGAAGGTTGAAAGAGGTACTAGGTGGGGTTGTAAACCATGCAAGTTTAAGGCACGTTAAGTGGACTCAAGGAAAAGAAGGCTGTGTTCATAAGAATGAACGTCCAGTGCCAAAGGCACTTGAATTCTTTTGCCTTTCAGAGACTATACTTTCCTGCTTCTCTACCCCATTCCTCCTGTATTGTCATCACCAACCCTCACTTTAGGCATGGCCAGTGGAAGTCAGACTCACACATTTCAGGATAGAAGTATTTGAAGGGAATCTCGGAGGGGCCTGTTTTATCCTGAAGCTTTATGTACTTGAACAGCCTCTCTCCCGCCCCCCCCATGTGTGAGATTTTTGGGTGCCAACCTTGCCATTGTTAAAGACGTCTTACCCTTACATGGCTGCCTTGGCATGAATATAGGGGTGGGAAAGGGAGGGCCAGTTATACTCACCACCCACCCACTGCCCGCATTGTTTTCTCCCTCCTTTCATTTACCACAGAATCTGAAGAAGAGCTGGCACCCGCAGACCCTCCGCAATGTGGAGAAAGTGTGGAAAGCTGAGCAGAAGCATGAGGCTGAGCGGAAAAAGATTGAGGAGCTTCAGCGCGAGCTGCGGGAGGAGAGGGCCCGGGAGGAGATGCAGCGCTATGCGGAGGACGTTGGCGCTGTCAAGTACGTGAGGAGCTGGGGCGATTTGGCCTGGGGGTGTCCTGGTGTGTGGGGAACTGCAGAACTGCCTGCAGGTGCGTCGTCCAGTTGTTGCATAATAGCTGGTTAAGAGCGTGAGTTTGCAATCAGACTGGCCTGGGTTCTGAGGCTGGCATGGCATGGACTAGCCTAGCTGTGTAACTGGGAGCAAGTTTGGGAGCCTTGGTTACCTCCGTAGAACGGGGGGAATGGGAGTACCCAACTCCTAAAGTTTGTTGAGGATCAAATGAGATGACATACAAAGGGCTTAGTGTAGACCAAGTTCATGGTAGATGATTGCCAAACAACTGTGGCTGAGGATGATTGCCTATACCCTGCTTCTCAGTATGTGTTGAGGCCTCAGTCCTGCTTTTGTTTATTTATGGATTGCAGGCTCATTTTAGGGAGGCAGAGAGGTCCCATGGAAGGAGGTAGATGGTGTGCCTGTCAGTAAAAGCTGTGTGAATGTGGACAGTCTCATTCGATTTTCCCTGACTTCAGTTTCCTCTTGTATAGTATAGGATAGGAGTAACAGACAATAATTACTCTACCCATCTCATAAAATGGGATAGGAGTAAATGTGTTCTGAGAAAAATTAAAAGCATAAAATATGCAGTGCAGGTTTCCTGGGATTCTAATCTGGGGTGTGAGGATAGACAGTGGGAATGTTCTTTACCGATTTCTGTAATTTAAAAAGGCGAGATCAGCTCCAGGTCCAGCCGGGGCTCTTGGCCGGGAAGTGGCCGCGCAGTGGGGAGGGCGCCCTCAAGCGGAAGTTCCGCAGCCCAGGGAGGGCAAAAGCAAAGTCTCCAACTTGTTCTCAGAGGGAGGTTTCTAGAGCCAGGGAGGTGGTCCATGGTGGCGCTAATGGAGTTAGCACTGGATAGAAGCTAGGTGTTGTGAGAGCGCCCCAATTTTTTTTTTTTTAAAGCCGATCCAAATTTCCATCTCTATTTTCTTTACTCTTTCTTGTTTCTAAATATTCAGTGTACTTTTTCTGCAGCTAATGAAAAGTGAAGGTCTTCAAATGTCATGTTTGAGAGTACAGGTAGTATTCAGTGGAAATTGGGAGTCATCAATATGTTTTTTTTTTATCCCAAGAACATAAAACAATCTGTACATACATATTTTTTGTAAATCTTAAATGTAAGAAAATATAGTTAAAAATCACCTGCTTTAAAATCAAATGTAAAATTATTCTTTGGGAATTTGTTTTTTTAAAATAGTGAAAAGCAATGAGTAGTGAATATACTAAAGATATTTATAATCTCTGACTTATTTTAATATACTTGGAATTTTGTTTCTGGTAAGAGCTATTGCTTTCTTGTTTGACTTCCTGATTAAGTTTGAGTAAAATGTGCATATAATAACAACAAACTGTATTCTGTATGAAAAAAACAAATCCGAGAAAACCCACTTCTTCACTGGAACGATCACCAATAAATCGGTATTTTTAAATTAAAAAAATATATATGCAGTGCATTCCTAAATCAGAATTGAATAAAAACTCCAGATAGACTAAAATTGACTTATCTGTACTATCGCTTGTTCATATGCTAGTGGGCAAGTCTGCAGGGTGACATGTGACATACTTCCCCTGTTGGATATACAGGGCTTTTCCTTAGTAATTTCATGACAGGAGGATTTGTGACATTCAGAGGCATGTGTCTGTGTGTGGGAGAGAGAGACTTAGTTTCAGTTCGTGGAAATGGCATTATGGAATTTAGGCAGGATAACAATTACATTCTTTCTTTGTTTTGTTTTTTTTTGGTTTATTTTTTATATAGCAGGTTCTTATTAGTTACCTATTTTATACATATTAGTTGTATACATGTCAATCCTGATCTCCCAGTTCACCCCCCCCCGCACTTCCCCCCCTTGGTGTCCATACGTTTGTTCTCTACAACTGTGTCTCTATTTCTGCCTTGCAAACTGGTTCATCTGTACCATTTTTCTAGATTCCATATATACGTGTTAATATATGATATTTGTTTTTCTCTTTCGGACTTGCTTTTACTTCACTCTGTATGACAGTCTCTATATCCATCCACATCTCTACAAATGACCCATTTTCGTTCCCTGTTATGGCTGAGTAATATTCCATTGTATATATGTATACATTCTTTCAGGATTGACAGAAGGCCATTCTGACTTAAGTATAAAATCTGAAATATTTTAAAATAAATGGAGTTTTGGAGTTTTTAAAGTACAGCACAATATATTTAGGGCATTAATATATAAAGTGAGGTAAAAGAATGAAATTTTATAAGTTTTTTTTAACCATAGATACACATTAAATTATTTTACCTTATACACTTTGTATAAATTATATTCTTTATAATTTAAACTAAATAAATTTCATACATTTGAATTAATTCCTGGGCAACTTATATGACATTTTTATATGTGAAGTTTGAGGTTTTGTGAACCCTTGATTTTAAAACAAATGTCAATTTTAGACGGAATACCCATTAGTTATAAGAGTTTACTTTCCCACTAACCAAAAGTAAAAAATTATTTTGAAATTTTTATTCAGCCAAGCATTACGTATTCTGTGCCTGATACGTCAGAAATTTGGGCTTTGCAGAGTCTAATTGATGAGGTCAGAGTATAGATGAGCAGCTTCAGAGCTGGGAGTCAGTGTATATCCCATTGCTGACCCTCATGCCCTCTTGTCTGTTGTGAATGGGAGGAAGGTGATTTTATATTCTTTTGATTTTTTTGCCCCCTCACCTATTCTCCATTGTTATGAAACTCAAAGGTTAGCACGTAGGTCCCTTTTTTTGGTCTTTACTTGCAGATGTATTTAGACGATCTGCTTGTCCAACTGACTGGTTTGTGTAGTTCTTTGCATAGTGTCGTGCTTTTCATTTATGCAGTACAACCCTTTGCTATTTAACAATTCACTTGTATGGTTCAGATAATCTTCTCTGTGTTTTTTATACAGCTCTCTTAGAACAAAGAAAAAACCTCAATATGTACATTATCCTTGATCTCCATCCAAATCCCTCTTTGCAATAGAATGTTGTTTAAGTATTGACTGATAATATTAGAAAATTGTGTTTTCTTTACCAGCATTTTTCAACGCTTGCACTTTAGGGTGTCCTTGGAAGATTAGATAAATGATGATGGGAGTGATTCCCACCCAAGCAGACTCTCTAAGAATAGCAGGGGGTGTCTGGGTCAAGGGCATCTGGATACTTTAAGAACTCCCTGGGTGATCCTCATGGGCGGCTTCAATTGAGAACCTGTTCTATATCCTTAGTGATAGCAACAGCAAAAATCTATACATCATTTCGTTTTTATATGACTTTTACCCCAAATCTTCTCTCATTTAAAAACTCAGAGAGAGGGTCTCACTTTAAAAATGATGAGAGATGGCAGTTACTAGCTCCATTTTAGACGTGAGGATATGGAAGTGCACAGAAGTATCTTGCACGTTTACCCAGCTGGGTAGTGGCGGAACCAGGTCAAGTCCAGTGGCACTGGATCTCAGCGATACAACATGTTCTCTTACTGGACGGCCTGAGCAGGACTGATATTAGTTGAGTCCTTTTAAGACTAGCTGTAGCCCTGAAAATACTACTTTATAGAAGTATCTGTCTTCATTTTTCCTATCCTTTCTTCTGGATATGTCTTGCTCCTTTGCCTGCATATTCCTGGCCCTCCTACCTCTTCATACCGTCTCTTCTCTTTTATTCACTTGCTTAGCTTCTTTTCCCCCATCCAGTAACTGTTCCTGCTTCCCAAGGCTCACTGTTCTTCTCCCTTCATTCCTGTGGTACCAGTGTCTGCTTCATGCTGATGACTCCCACGTTTATCCCACACAAACTCTTGTATCTCTGTATATTCAGGCAGTTCTTTTTTTTTTTTTTTATTCAGGCAGTTCTGCTTCAAGTGTCCCACAGTTACCCATCACATACTTAGCTCTCAGCAGCACTGTTCAGTAATTTGTTGACCTCTGTGCCTCGTCTGGTAGCCTGTGAGCAACTCAGCTGCCTGAATCTTTGTCATCCTTCTGACCTTCTTCCTCTGCCTGGCACATAGGAAGTGTGCTGAGTCAGTGTTTACAAGTGAATAAACAAATATTTATTTCCAGTTTCCCCATCTGCGTTCGTGTCAGGCATGCATAGGCACGATCCCTTGAGTCATCTTTGACAAGTCCTTTTAGGATCCCCCCCACCTCGATCACTGAGACCTGCTTTTCATTCAAAAAGTACTGCCAGCTCCAGACCCCTTGCCCATGAATTGTCAAACACTGAACATATTAGGCAACTGTCTGGGATTCATTCCAGCCATCTAGGAGTTTAAAAAAACCTGGTGGGAGATACAAAACACATACATAGAGAATAAAAAGACTAGCTAGTAGGAACATCAGTGATTATCCCCAGGGTAAGAAGACATGACAGAACTACAAGGTAGGTTATGGGACAGGAGGGGCAAAGAAATTATGAAGTACATATTTTATCTCTTAATACATCCTTGTTTCTTCTGCCAGTTGATGAGTTGCCCTTGAAGTAAAACAAAAACAAAACAAAACAAAACAGACTAGCTAGTGTTTATTTAGTACTTACTTTGTGCCATGCACTCTTCTGAACACCTTAAAAATTCATTGACTTGGGCTTCCCTGGTGGCGCAGCGGTTGAGAGTCCACCTGCCGGTGCAGGGAACGCTGGTTCGTGCCCCGGTCCGGGAAGATCCCACATGCTGCGGAGCGGCTGGGTCCGTGAGCCATGGCCACTGGGCCTGCGCGTCGGGAGCCTGTGCTCCACAACGGGAGAGGCCACAACAGTGAGAGGCCCGCGTACCGCAAAAAAAAAAAAAAAAAAAAAAAATTCATTGACTTATTTAATCCCCAACAACCCTATGAGGCAGTTACTCTTTTATCCCCATTTTACAGGTGAGGACACCAGTGCTCAGATGAGTTGCTTGGCTTTAGAGCGGGGATTCAAATCCATGTTGCCTGACTCCAGAGCTTGTGCTCTTCTTAACCATTATGTTATACTGCCTTTCAGGAAAATGAGCTTGCCAGAATATTCTAGTCACCACTGATCTTCTTGCTCAGACCTCTTTAAGCTCTTATGTAGTCTGCCTTTCACAGTCAATTCCCTCCAACCCCCAGGAGTTTTTTATTGTTTGAATAACAGAACACACAAAACCAGGCAGAGAAGTCTCCAAGGAAATGATGGTTGTGTTTCACTGTTATTTGTCCCTTGGTTCTTCATCTTCTAAGCACTTATTACACTTTCTTTTAATGCTGTTAGACATGTATTTTGATTATAAATACAGTCCAACTGTGAATAAATAACTGTATTGTCTTTTTACACCCATCCCCATATTCTTTTTTTTTTTTTTTTTTTTGCGGTACGCAGGCCTCTCACTGTTGTGGCCTCTCCCGTTGCGGAGCACGGGCTCCGGACGTGCAGGCTCAGCGGCCATGGCTCATGGGCCCAGCCGCTCCACGGCATGTGGGATCTTCCCGGACCGGGGCACGAACCCGCGTCCCCTGCATCGGCAGGCGGACCCTCAACCACTGTGCCACCAGGGAAGCCCACCCATGTTCCTTTAAATAGAAAAAAGTGCTCAATATCTCTTAATAGCCTATTTGGCCATAGTTGTCTCACCTGTGATTTAAAAATACACTGTACATCTTGATCTTCCAAAATCCTTCTTGAATTACAGCTTATTCTGTTAAAGAAATTCTGGGAAAGAAGTCATTGATACTGTTGATAGTCTCCAAAAGGTGAGGGTGGTAACTGAGTTGAAGGCACCTGGGAGGGATCTTCAGCAAACCGAGGACCATTGGGAAACTACACAGAGGCAGATCTTGTCAGTAAGATACCAGCTCCTCCAATTAACCCTAGGAAAATGCCGCCAGTCACAGCTGACCCAACAACTGTGGCCACTGGTCCCTTTTGGCTGCCAGTGTGACTCCTGTGAAGGCTGCACTTGTGACGGAATTCCAGAGGTCTTTCTAACAGGCACCATCCAGCAGAGAATCATGGAAAACAGGCCTCCCCAAACTGCAAAGCCACCTCCCAACTGTGGAGGCCTGGATTTTTTGTTTGTTTGTTTGTTTGGTTTTTGCGGTACGTGGGTCTCTCACTGTTGTGGCCTCTCCCATTGCGGAGCACAGACTCCGGATGCGCAGGCTCAGCAGCCATGGCTCATGGGCCTAGCCGCTCCGCGGCATGTGGGATCTTCCCGGACCGGGGCACGAACCCGTGTCCCCTGCATCGGCAGGCGGACTCTCAACCACTGCGCCACCAGGGAAGCCCTTTGTTAGCTTTTTGATTTCAGTTTTCTCATAGTTCCAACTGCTCCTTTGCTATTACATTCTGTTCTAGTTTTATGGATACAGGTTATTCTCTGGTTTCTTTAAAATTATGGTTGTTTCTGAAGTATTCTTCTCCAAGTATTGTCTATTTTTCCTCAGTGTCCTTTTTGCTGCTGTTTCCATTGGTTTTAGATTATTGTGTTGAGAGCATTCACCAAATAACTGGCACTCCATAGGGTAAAGGCCATCGGAAGCTCTGTATTCTTCAGTAGGGCTTGCTGACTGATGGATTTCCTTGTGGGGAGTCCAACGGTGAGCCAGCCTTTTCATCTGGCAACTTCCAAATGTCTATATCTGTGGATCACCATGCCCCTATTCCTTGGGTCATTTGATTTCTCCATAGAAAAATTCTGAGATCTCCTGCCTGGGGAGTAGAACAAGGAGAAGGAAGGGAATTAGTGACGCCATTTTTCAATAACCAGACTTTCGCTTAATCCCTACAGCCATTCTGAAAGCCCTTGGCCACCCAGTTGGAAGTGGAGGGGTCTCACAGGTTCAGTCTCCCCAACAGATCTTTCATCCTTTGACTGGGGATAGAGATTAAGAATCTTAACTGCTCCTTATATAGACTTTCACCAAAATTCCCTATTTGCAGCCCACCTGGTGGTGCCAATTTCCCAGCTTTTCTGATACAGAACATGCATGTTAGCTCTTTCAGATTATCCTCGAAATGAAAGCACAACATAAAACTTTGTAAAGGAGACTTGAGAAACCCTGAGCAAAAGATCCATGCCCCAGGCTGAGGAACTTTTTTTTCCTCATAAATTGCTTTAGGTGTGTGGAGATGATCTCTTAAAATGTAAACTCCATGACAGCAAGTACCGTTTCTTTCCAAGTGCCCCATGGAGTGTGGTGTTTAGCCCTTGCTAAGGAGCCTGTAGAATGAGTACAGTTCTGACCAGCTGTGCCCTTTTTTTTTTTTTTTTTTTTTAAGTTTGGCCATGCCTTGCGGCCTGCGGGATCCTTGTTCCCTGACCAGCGATGATCAAACCTGCACCCTTGGCAGTGAGAGCGTGGAGTCCTAACCACTGTGCCGCCAGGGGATTCCCCCAGCTGTGCTTATCTATCCTTCATGTTCAGGTTTTGTGTGTAGGTTTGAGAAGTCTACATTTTCTTTGACTGTATTTTTTTTTTTCTTGAACTAGGAAAAAGGAAGAAAAATTGGACTGGATGTACCAGGGTCCTGGTGGGATGGTGAACCGTGATGAGTACTTGCTGGGGCGTCCCATTGACAAATACGTTTTTGAGAAGATGGAGGAGAAGGAGGCAGGCTGTTCTTCTGAGACAGGACTCCTCCCAGGCTCTATCTTTGCCCCATCAGGTGCCAATTCCCTTCTTGACATGGCCAGCAAAATCCGGGAGGATCCACTCTTCATCATCAGGTACTGATGAGCGGCTGAGAAGGGGGTTTTATTACAGAGATGCTTAGCAGAGATGTTATCTCACCTCTTGCTTTGCAGTTGGTTTCCTGTTGGCTTTTGTCTACCATGTAAAAGGATTTGTCTCCATTTGGGCTTCTGATGTTGAGAAGGAGGCTCTATTAAGGGTGCCTGAACTAGGCTGTTTGGGAAGAGATTGGTAAATGTACCAGACCAGACCAAATTTATTCATTTACCTTTGGCCCTTAAACAAAAATAAGAGGTAGGAGCAAGGTGAGAAAGACTGGCAGCTTCTTAGAAATTGGGGACTATGTGTAGAGTTGGCTGGGGGGATGAATAGACCTCTTCCCCTCCCCTCTACCCCTCCCTTTTGTTTGTTTTTTGCAGCAGAACCCTTTGAAAGGAAACTTTAGAATTTTATTTAACCCTAATATGTAACAGATCAAAGTAGAGCTGCATTTTGGGTGTTACATGAAATCATGTGGTGCGTTTTTTTTGTTTTTAATTTTCATTGTTTTATTTCAAGTGTGTAAGGTTGAACATTAAAAAATGTTTCTTACTTACATTCCTTTTGAAAATTCTTTTAAAGTTATCTATATATTTCAGATATATATTTATATGTAAATATTTTCTCCCATTTTGTTAGCGTCTTAATTAATTAATTGTGGTAAAATATACATAACATAAAATTTACCATCTTAACATCATTTTTTCTTTTTTTTTTAAAGTTCCTTAAACTCACCAGCATACAGATGTGAGCAGGCACTCTTCCCACACTCACATTGTATCATGAGTACATGTTTGTTTGTTTTTTAATAAATTTATTTATTTTATTTATTTATTTTTGGCTGCATTGGGTCTTTGCTGCTACACACGGGCTTTCTCTAGTTGTGGCGAGCGGGGGCTACTCTTCATCGCGGTGCGCGTGCTTCTCATTGCTTCTTTTGTTTCAAAGCACAGGCCCTAGAGCGCATGGGCTTCAGTAGTTGTGCCGCGTGGGCTCAGTAGTTGTGGCTCCCGGGGTCTAGAGCACAGGCTCAGTAGCTGTGGTGCACAGGCTTAGTTGCTCCGCGGCATGTGGCATCTTCCTGGACCAGGGCTCGAACCCGTGTCACCTGCATTGGCAGGCGGATTCTTAACCACTGCGCCACCACGGAAGTCCCATCTTAACTATTTTTAAGTGTACATTTCAGTGGCAGTAAGTATATTCACATCATTGTGCAACCATCACCACTACCTATCCTTCTCCGGAACTTTTTCATCTTCGCAACTGAAACCTTATACCCATTAAACAGTAAGTCCCCATTCTCTCCTCTTCCCAGCTCCTGGCAACCACTTCTACTTTCTGTCTCTATGAATGTAACTACTGTAGTTACCCATATAAGTGGAATCATATGGTATTTGTCCTTTTGTGACTGACCTATTTCACTCAGCATAATGTCATCAAGGTTCATTTGTATTACAGCATGTGTCAGAATTTTCTTCTTTTTAAAAATGTGGTAAAATACGCATGACATAAAATTTACCATTTTAACCATTTTAAGTATATATGTAGTTCAGTAGTAAGGGTATCCAAATTGTTGTGCAACCAACTTCCAGAAGTTTTTCATCTTGCATAACTGAAAATCTGTATCCATTAGGCAACAACTCTTCATTTCCTTTTCCCCCCAGCCCCTGGAACAACTATTGTACTTTTCATTTCTATGAGTTGGACTATTCTGAACCTCATAAAAGTTGAAATCATTCAATATTTGTTTTTTTGTGACTGGCTTATTTTACTTAGCATAATGTCTTCAAGGTTCATCCATGTTGTAGCATGTATCAAAATTTCCTTCCTTTTTAAGGCTGAATAATATTCCATTGCATGTGTATACCACATTTTTTAATCCATTCATCTGTCGTGCACATTTGGCTTATTTCCACCTTTTGGTTATTGTCAATAATGCTACTATGAGCATTGGTGTACAAATATTGTGCATATTATTTTATAAACTCCTTTTTATCACCTAATCATATATATGGGACATTTTTCTATGTTGCTGACTATGCTTCTATCACATCATTTTTAATATCTATATTGTATGGATATACCATAATTTATTTTTAAACATTTTTTTGACACCTCTTTCTTCTTTTTGTTTTGTTTTTTTAAATTTTTATTTATTTATTTTTGGTTGCGTCAGGTCTTAGTTGCGACAGGCAGGATCTTTCATTGTGGCACGCGGGCTCTCTAGCTGTGGTGTGTGGGCTTAGTTGCCCCAGCATGTGGGATCTTAGTTCCCTGACCAGTGATTGAACCTGCATCCCTTGCATTGGAAGGCGGATTCTTAACCACTGGCCCACCGGGGAAGTCTCTACCATAATTTATTAATATTCTCCTGTTGGATCCCTAACTTGTTTCCAAGTTTTCATTGTTATAACATGAACACCTTTTTAGTGACCTTCCTTGATTATATCCTTTCAGTAACAAATTCTTGAGGAAGCATTTGTAAGATTAAAGGGTTTGTGAGTATGTACAGGCTGTGATAAATGTTGCCAAATTGTCCTCCGGGAAGGTTGACCAGTTTACCCTCCTATGAACACTATGTGAGAGTAAGACTTCTTGAAAGAGGAATCCATTCTGTTTATTTCCCAGGGGTTATCATGCTAAACAGTGGAGATAGTTTTGAAATGTTGCATATGTTTGATACACAAGATGACATACATTTACTTGACCAGTTGGGAAGCCCTGAGCATGAAGCTTAACAAGCAACAGACCAAACTCACTTTCTTGCACAACAGGGAACCAGTGTGAACTTTCCCCACAATGTTCAATCCCTTATGCAGATTTGGGAAAGATTTCTGGCTTCCACACAATCACGCAGATTGCACCATGGGGCCTGTCTGCCTGCGTTGAGAAAAAAGATTGCTGTATAGAATTATGGAGAGTAGAATGAATGGTTTAATCCCCTTTTCTGAAAGAAAGAATCATGATTTTTATAACTTCTCTTTAGGAAGAAAGAAGAAGAGAAAAAAAGAGAGGTATTGAATAATCCTGTGAAAATGAAGAAAATCAAAGAATTGGTAAGTAGTACTTCAAATAAGCATCAAGAGCTACTTAACATGAAAACTCCTCTCCATTTACTCTTACAAGAGGGAAAGCAGCATGGCTTTAAACATTTCTGTCTTTTAGAGACCTTCTCCTGGTGATTTTATGCAATCTTAACACATAAAGCTTAATTATGCTTGATTTTCTCTTCTATGTCTTTTGGTTGGAAAAACAGCATGGTATATCATTCTTCCAGAAAAAGAGGGGTATTGGGATATGCCTGTGGAAAGCAAGATCGTGCAGTGTGTTCAGATCAGGTGGTATCAAGCCTTTAGGGCCCGTTCATCACTCATGTAACATATTATGTGATTGTTTCTTGGAACAGTTGGTAAGGAAAATTTAAAGATTGATCTTGTGGTCCCTGATTACTGTCAGCGGAGTTGCAGTCTTTTGACAAATGGGAATTCCTAGACAGTGGTTCTGGGGACTGTTTCAAAACACAGATTCCCAGCCCCACCCACCAGAGAGTCCGTTCAGTAGTCTAGGGGCATTTGTGCGCAACCAGGGTCCAGACCCTCCACTCTTGTTGACAGGGGACGTCTGATCATGTCTTGGACCCCTGTAGACCCTGAGGCCTGGAGGCAGGTAGTTTACACATGACCCCGTCCCCTCAGAGGGACTGACAGGGGTCCCAGTAATCTTGCGTGGTTATGTTCTGGGCATTTTCTAGTTGCAAATGAGTCTGGAAAAAAAGGAGAAGAAGAAAAAGAAGGAGAAGAAAAAGAAGCACAAGAAACATAAGCACAGAAGCTCAGGCAGCGATCGTTGCAGCAGCGAGGATGAGCACGGCCGGGAGAGGTGAGCGTGTGGAACGGCGTCCTGCCCCGTTGATTCACTCACTCATTCGTTCCACAGATACGAACTGAATACCTGCTCCGGGCCAGGAGCCACCAGGTTCTGGGGGTTCAGTGGAGAACACTTGCACACCGGCCCTCTGCCCCCAGAGCTGGCCGGCTAGCACTTGAGTTCCCGGAGGAGTTGGCGAAACCCCCAGGGGAGCTGGCTGTAGCTGTGTCAGTCTTAGGTCAGACGTCCTGGATATGACTTTCATCTCAGCTCTTGATTCCTGCAAGACTTAAGTGGGTTTTATGGAGGCTTTTTTTTTTTTTCAAATGCGTTAATGGGCCCATCTGGACCTGTTCTGTGTGTCTTCTTTGCGGGAGCCGCCAGCGCTGTCTCTGCTGACTCACTCGTAGTCCCTAGAATAGCAGCACGAGGTGAGAGGAGAATGTGCTCAGGCGCTCGGGCTGAAAAGCAAGGCCCACGGTTTTTCTCAGGAGAAACATGACTGTGCTGATGCGTCTTCCAGCAAAGATAGAGAAACGCACTCCCATGTGAGAGCCGGGAGGTGGGAAAGGCCACGTTTGAAACAGGAAGCACGTCTCAGCACAAGAGCTGTAAACTGGACCTTTAGGCATTTTCTTTTTCAGTGAGTATGTGTTTTCATCTCTTAGATCTCAAAAGAAGATGGCAAATTCTTCCCCTGTTTTGTCCAAAGTCCCTGGATATGGCTTACAGGTAAGGATATGGGCTTGTCAGAGGGAGTGACTGTGGGACTGGAACATGCCAACCTGGCTGCCTCTTTGGACACAGAGCATGTTTAGCAGCCAATCAGACATGCGGAAAGAAGGGAGTTCGGGCAGCGCAGACTGGAGAACAGGCCCATTCCTTATCCCTGAGCCTCTGACTATGGCTGAGGGCCCTCTGAGCAGAGAGGCTAAGCTACCAGCGGGCATTTAGGCATTCCGTCCATCCCTCTGCATATAACTTACATGAAACGCGTACATTTTAAGGGTTGATGACTTTTTGATAAATGTACATCCCTCTGGATTCCTTTTTTCCCCTGAGTATGTTTAACCTGAGGTCCTGTCCTCCATATGCTGCCTCCTGCTCCTCCTTAGGCTGCAGCAAAGAGCCAAGCCAATTTAGGTGGTTGGGTGATACATCCTTTTAGGGCATTCTGAGGATGACTTTCCTAAGTTTATACAGCTCTCAGTGATAACTGTGTGATGGGATTGGTATACCCAGTTGGCTCCTTACAGGACCTCAGTGCTTATTCATTTTCTTGTTTCACTGCATCTTCTCCTGAGCTGCTAGATTTTCCTATGAATAGCTTTTCTTCCTTTCCTTGATGATATAGGTCAGGAACTCTGACCATAGCCAGGGACTGCAGGGTCCTCTGACAACTGAGCAAAAGCGAGTGCGTGGGTTGAAGAAATACTCCAGGTCCAGAAGCTCCTCTCCCTCACCTCCCAGACATGCCAGCAAGAAGAGCACCAGAGAGGCAGGGTCTCGGGACAGGAGGTCTCGATCCCCGGGCAGAAGGTCACGGTCCCCAAGGCCAAGCAAACCGTGAGTATGGGAATTCAGTGGGAAATAACCTGTGAATGTGGAGGCCTGGTTACAGCTGGTATTTGCTTTTAGCGATGTCTGTTCATCAACTCTTCCAAATGTCTTTGCTTTGTTATTATCTTTACTTTTTTTTTTTTTTAATGTAAAGCTCAGACCCCTAGAACTACATATTTATATATGTGGAATCTCTAGAGTGAGATTAATATCAAATCTTATGTATCCTTATGCCTTTGTTTTTCTTCCACTTCTTCCCTCTGTTTTCTTCAATTTGGATTATAGTTCTAAATTTGTTAGCTTTTCTTCCATCATTTGAGGGACATGATAAAAGCCACTGTATTGAAAAAGCTCTTCTCCCCTCTGCCCTCTGTGTCTGTTACAGGCACAACTCTAAGGTAAATAGGAGAGACAGAGGCCGAAGTAAGAGCCTATCCCCTAAAAAAGACATCTACCAAAGGCGGCCTGCTTATGGGTACACCAGGTGAGTCAAGAGCCCAGTAGGTTTACTTCAGACTTTCAGGCCTGAGTCTTGGAATGGCTCAGACCAGGGCAAGTGGATAATCTATATCACCTTTTTTGCTCACCCCTCTTTTGTTCATCTTGGTCAACTTTTAACCATCTGCCCTGCCCCCCACCCCATGCGAGTCACATTGAAAGGACAAAGTAAATAACTTTGAACTATTGAACTAATGACCAGTTCACTAAGTGATTGTCTCTCAACACCTGTAAACATGTTATTCTCACAGAGATTTCTACAGGAAGCTTTTCTTAAGACTGTGCTCCTTTCTTGAGGCATTAGCTGAAAGGGAAGCAGGAAGGTGGTCTCCTTGAGGGCAGACACCCTAAGATACTCTGTGTTTGAGTTGGGTGTGGTGTGGGTCAGACAGAACATGGGTGTGCAGTCATGGGACCTGAGGGGAGTTGGCTGTGCCCATGAAAGGCTGTCCCTAGGGGTCTCGATTGCTCTTAGAAGTTTGGATGAGGGAATTCCCTCGCAGTCCAGTGGTTAGGACTCGGCGCTCTCACTGCCGTGGGCTCCAGTTCAATCCCTGGTCAAGGAACGAAGATCCCACACAAAAAAAAAAAGTTTAGTTGACTTGGGCAACTTTTGTGTACTTCCTTTAACTGCCTCCCCCAATTGGCTGCACATTAGAATAACCTGGAAAGCTTAAAGAAAAACCAAAATCCCAATCAATCCCTTGCTGCACCCCCAGCCCTATTACATCATCATCTCTGGGGATGGGCCCAGACATCAGTATTTTTAAAGCATCCCAGTAGTTCCAGTGCACAACCAGCACTGAGAACCACTGAGAGTTCATAACAACCTCTTTTATTCACTATGCTGTTAGAAGAGAGGCAAACCCTAAAGTCCCTTTTAACTTTTAATTGCCTGATTCCCTAAGTTTAAGGTTTCATTTTCACTGGCAACTTTCCAAAATACCCAGGTACATATTTCCCTGCCTTCCCAGAGAGGGAGGGTATATTATGCATAATTTAATCCTTTATTGGTGACACTGGGTCAGTTCTTCAGCTGTGCTGTAATTCATGCTGTTCTTAGGGATGGATGCTCATGAGTGTATATTTTTTTTAATGTATTTTAAAGCTCTTGGTCAGCACAAGGTCTGCTTTTTCAGATCCCACTTTGTTTTTCTGTCTCTTTTGCCATCTGCCATCACTTAAATTTGTCTCACTTTGTCAGCCTTTCTTATCGCCCTTAGAATCTTTGTTGAATTTTGTGATTTAAAATGAGTTAGAGGGACTTCCCTGGTGGCGTGGTGGTTAAGAATCCGCCTGCCAATGCAGGGGACACGGGTTCGTGCCCTGGTCCGGGAAGATCCCACATGCCGCAGAGCAACTAAGCCCGTGCGTCACAACTACTGAGCCTGCGCTCTAGAGCCTGCGAGCCACAACTACTGAGGCTGTGTGCCACAAGTACTGAAGCCCGCGCGCCTAGAGCCTGTGCTCCGCAACAAGAGAAGCCACCGCAATGAGAAGCCCGTGCACCGCAACGAAGAGTAGCCCCCGCTCGCCACAACCAGAGAAAGCCCGCGTGCAGCAACTAAGACCCAACGCAGCCAAAAATGAACAAATAAATAAATAAATTAAAATAAATAAATAAATAAAATAAAATAAAATGAGTTAGAATAAACAACAAGGTCCTACTGTATAGGACCAATAGACTTCAATAAAGTTTTTTTAAAAATAAATTTATTTATTATTTTTGGCTGCGTTGGGTCTTCAATGCTGCGTGCGGGCTTTCTCTAGTTGCAGCTAGCAGGGGCTACTCTTTGTTGCGGTGTACAGACTTCTCATTGTGGTGGCTTCTCTTGTGGAGCACGGGCTTTAGGAATGTGGGCTTCAGTAGTTGTGGCACTTGGGCTCAGTAGTTGTGGCTCACGGGCTCCAGAGCTCAGACTCAGTAGTTGTGGCGCATGGGGTTAGTTGCTCCGCAGCATGTGAGATCTTCCCAGATCAGGGATCGAACCCGTATCCCCTGCATTGGCAGGCAGATTCTTATCCACTGCACCCCCAGGGAAGCCCCTGTTGGAAGGTTTTTTGTTTTTTTTTGTTTTTTTTTTTTGCAGTACGCGGGCCTCTCACTGTTGTGGCCTCTCCCGCTGCGGAGCACAGGCTCCGGACGCGCAGGCCCAGCGGCCATGGCACACAGGCCCAGCCGCTCCGCGGCACGTGGGATCCCCCCGGACCGAGGCACGAACCCATGTCCCCTGCATCGGCAGGCAGACTCCCAACCACTGCGCCACCAGGGAAGCCCCCTGTTGGAAGGTTTTTAATCACAGTCTTAATTTCAGTGCTTGTGATTGGTCTGTTCATGTTTTCTGTTTCTTCCTGGTTCAGTCTTGGAAGGTTGTACTTTTCTAAGAATTTGTCCATTTCTTCCAGGTTGTCCATTTTATTGGCATATAATTGATTGTAGTAGTCTCTCATGATCCTTTGTATTTCTGCGGTGTCAGTTGTTATTTCTCCTTTTTCCTTTCTAATTCTGTTGATTTGAGTCTTCTCCCTTTTTTTCCTGATGAGTTTGGCTAATGGTTTATCAATTTTGTTTATCTTCTCAAAGAACCAGCTTTTAGTTTTATTGATCTTTGCTATTGTTTCCCTTATTTCGTTTTCATTTATTTCTTATCTTTATGATTTTTTTCCTTCTGCTAACTTTGGAGGTTTTTTGCTCTTTCTCTAATTGCTTTAGGTGTAAGGTTAGGTTGTTTATTTGAGATGTTTCTTGTTTTTTGCAGTAGGATTGTATTGCTATAAACTTCCCTCTTAGAACTGCTTTTGCTGCAGCCCATAGGTTTTGGGTTGTTTTGTTTTCATTGTCATTTGTTTGTAGGTATTTTTTGATTTCCTCTTTGATTTCTTCAGTGATCTGTTGGTTGCTTAGTAGCATATTGTTTAACCTCCATGTGTTTGTATTTTTTACAGTTTTTTATCCTGTAATTGATATCTAGTCTCATAGCATTGTGGTCGGAAAAAATGCTTGATATGATTTCAGTTTTCTTAAATTTACCGAGGCTTGATTTGTGACCCAAGATGTGACCTGTCCTGGAGGATATTATGTGTGCCCTTGAGAAGAAAGTGTATTCTGTTGTTTTTGGATGGAATGTCCTATAAATATCAATTAAGTCCATCTGGTCTAATGTGTCATTTAAAGCTTGTGTTTCCTTATTTATTTTCTGTTTGGAATATCTGTCCTTTGGTGTAAGTGGGGTGTTAAAGTCACCTACTATTATTGTGTTGCTCTTGAGTTCCCCTTTTATGGCTGTTAGCATTTGCCTTATTTATTGACGTGCTCCTATGTTGGGTCCATAGATATTTACAATTGTTATATCTTCTTTTTAGAGTGATCCCTTGATGATTATATAGTGTCCTTCCTTGTCTCTTGTAATAGTCTTTTTTTTTTTTTTTTTGCGGTACGCAGGCCTCTCACTGTTGTGGCCTCTCCCGTTGCGGAGCACAGGCTCCGGACGCGCAGGCTCAGCGGCCATGGCTCACGGGCCCAGCCGCTCCGCGGCATATGGGATCCTCCCAGACCGGGGCACGAACCCGTATCCCCTGCATCAGCAGGCGGACTCTCAACCACTGCGCCACCAGGGAGGCCCAATAGTCTTTATTTTAAAGTCTATTTTGTCTTATATGAGTATTGCTACTCCAGCTTTCTTTTGATTTCCATTTCCATGCACTATGTTTCTCCATCCCCTCACTTTCGGTCTGCATGTGTCCCTAGGTCTGAAGTGGGTCTCTTGTAGACAGCATATATATGGGTCTTGTTTTTGTATCCATCCAGCCAGTCTATGTCTTTTGGTTGGAGCATTTAATCCATTTACATTTAAGCTAGTTATTGATATGTATGTTCCTATTACCATTTTCTTAATTGTTTGGGTTTGTTATTGTAGGTCTTTTCCTTCTCTTGTGTTTCCTGCCTAGAGAAGTTCCTTTAGCATTTGTTGTAAAGCTGGTTTGGTGGTGCTGAATTCTCTCAACTTTTGCTTCTCTGTAAAGCTTTTGATTTCTCCATCAAATCTGAGTGAGATCCTTGCCTGGGTGGAGTAATCTTGGTTGTGGGTTCTTCCCTTTCATCACTTTAAATATATCTTGCCACTCCCTTCTGGCCTGTAGAGTTTCTGCTGAAAGATCAGCTGTTAACCTTATGGGGATTCCCTTGTATGTTATTTGTTGCTTTTCCCTTGCTGCTTTTAATATTTTTTCTTTGTGTTTTTAGTTTTTGTTAGTTTGATTAATATGTGTCTTGGCATGTTTCTCCTTGGCTTTATCCTGTGTGGGACTCTGTGCTTCCTGGACTTGACTGACTATTTCCTTTCCCATGTTGGGGAAGTTTTAATCAGACCCTTTCTTTTTTTCTCTTTTTTCTGGGATGCCTATAATTCGAATGTTGGTGCACTTAATGTTGTGCCAGAGATCTCTGAGACTGGCCTCCATTATTTTCATTCTTTTTTCTTTATTCTGCTGTGTGTCAGTTATTTCCACCATTCTATCTTCCAGCTCACGTATCCGTTCTTCTGCCTCAGTTATTCTGCTATTGATTCCTTCTAGAGTATTTTTAATTTCAGTTAATGTGTTGTTCATGACTGTTTGTTTGCTCTTTAGTTCTTCTAGGTCCTTGTTAAAGGTTTCTTATATTTCCTCTATTCTATTTCCAAGATTTTGGATCATCTTTACTATCATTACTCTGAATTCTTTTTCAGGTAGTTTGCCTATTTCCTCTTCATTTATTTGGTCTTGTGGGTTTTTATCTTGCTCCTTTGTCTGTAAGATATTTCTCTGTCTTCTCATTTTGTCCAATTTACAGTATTTGAGGTCTACTTTCTCTAGGCTGCAGGGTCGTAGTTCCTCTTGCTTCTGTTCTCTGCCCCCAGTGGTGGGGTTGGTCCAGTGTCTTGTGTAGGCCTCCTGATGGGAGGGTCTGGTGCCTGCGTTCTGGTGGGTGGAGCTGAGTCTTTTCCCTCTGCTGAGCAGGGCCGTGTCAGGTGGTGTGTTTTGGGGTGTCTGTGAGCTTAGTATGACTTTAAGTAGTCTCTGTGCTAATGGGTGGGTTTTTGTTCCTGTCTTGTTTGTTGTTTGGTGTGATGCATCCAGCACTGGAAGCAGCTGGCAGTTGGGTGGAGCCAGGTCTTGGATTCATATAGAGGCCTCTGTGAGAGCTTTCGGTGATTAATCTTCCCTGGGGCCAGGAATTCTCTATTGGTCCAGCATCCTGGACTTGGTGCTCCCACTCCAGAATCCCAGGCCCGACTTGTGGTTGAGGGACCAAGACCCCGCAAGCCGCTCATCCCAGCAATAAAGGGGATTTAAAAAAAAAAGACTAACAAAACCCCAGACGAATGGTAAACAGTCAAATCAAACAAACAGAAACAAGGAAACATGCACACACACAAAAGAAACAAGAACAGAACCAAATAAATCAAATAGCAAGGGAACAACCAAACAAAAGAACCCAAGAATGAAATCAAACAATTAAGAAGAAAGCTGACAAAAACCCCAAACCAAAAAACAAAACCAAAGCAGAGTACCAACTGAAGAATGAAGCAAAGAAACAAAACACCGACAAAAAATGATATTAAAAAAAGAGAGAGGGGCTTCCCTGGTGGCGCAGTGGTTGAGAGTCCGCCTGCCGATGCAGGGGACACGGGTTCGTGCCCCGGTCTGGGAAGATCCCACATGCCGCGGAGCGGCTGGGCCCGTGAGCCATGGCCGCTGGGCCTGTGCGTCCGGAGCCTGTGCTCCGCAACGGGAGAGGCCACAATAGTGAGAGGCCCACATAACGCAAAAAAAAAAAAAAAAAAAAAGAGAGAGAAAGGGGAAAGAAGACAGAACAACAGAAAAGCAACGTAGAAACAGAAATATAAAAAAAAAAAATAGAAAATATATTAAAGAAAAAAGGAAAAAGACAAAACCCTGGAGAAATGGTAAAAACAAAATCAAACAAACAAAAGCAGAAACAAGGAAACACACACTCATGTAAAAGAAACAAAAACAGAGCCAAATAAAACAAAAAGCAAGAGAACCAAACAAATAGAAGAACTCAAAAAGGAAATCAAACAATTAGGATTAAAAGTAACAAAAACACATAATCTAAAAACAAAACCAAAGCCGTGTGCCAACTGAAGAGTAAACCAAGGAAACAAAACAAACCGATAAAAATGATTAAAAAAATAATAATAATGAAAGAAAATAAAAAGGGAAAAATCACAGGATGACAGAAAAACAGTAGAAATGAAAAGATTCAAAAAAGAAAAAATGAGGAAGAAAAAAGTAAGGGAAAAGAACACAGAACAACAGAAGAGCAAAGTAAAAATAGAATTGTTTAAAAAATAAAAATAAACATAAAGATATGTAATAAAACATGGAGATCCCAAAAGACTGAAAAAAAAAACACTAAAGCAACAACAAACAAAAAAAGAAAAACCAAAAAAAAGCTAGAACCAACAACAGAATGAATCAAAACAATAAAATTAATAGTAATAATTATGTTTCCCTGGGGTCTCTGCTGTAAGTGTCCTTGCACACGCCATGAGCCACAGCCCACCTCCGCCTCCCCAAGAGGCTCCTCTGCCCCTGGGCTGGTCTCTGGACCTGCTGTGGGCCCTGTGAGCACCACTCAGACTGTGATCTGGCCCAGTTCCTATGTGTGCTTGCCCCCAATGTCCACAGCTGCCAGAGCTAGACCGTTTTCATTTGTGGGAAACACTCATTGTCTACTCAGATATTCCATAGACGCAGGGTCTACCTAGCTGATCCTGGGGATTTAATCTGCAGCTTGTATAGCTGATGGAAAGATTTTCAATCTTCTTCCTTAGTTACCCTGTCCCTGGGCTTCAGCTTTGGTTTTATCCCCACCTCTGTGTGTGGTCTACCCACAGGAGTCTGGTCCCGAGGCTGCCTTGGAGCTCTTGGGTCTGCCCCTGTGAGGATGGGGTGCAGAGGTCATCTGACTGCTTGGATCGTGGGAGCCCGTGCCGTGCCAAATGCGCAGGGAAGCCGGCAGCCACGAGTGCAAGAGATATGGCCCTAGTGAGGGCCTTTTCTGGCGCCCGGCATAAGGCACGTGAGGGCCAGCCCTGGCCGGGGTTTTTCTGGCATCCGGCAGCAGGCGTGTGAGGGCCAGCCCTTAGCGGGCTTCTTTTATTGTCGTTGGCAGGCACTGGCGTGTGGGGAGAGAGTGGTTACAGTAGTGGCTCCTCCCCATGCATGTGACTCAGCAGTAGCGCCTGCGTCCATGGCAGTCCGGTCTTCCTGCATAGGCATTTCCTGCTGCAGATTTCCTCCCTCTCGTCCCCTCAGTTCATCTTCCCACATCCAACAGCGGTTCTCACTCTGGGCCCGTTGTCCAATCCCCATGCACCAGCTCCCAGCCCCCTTGCACACCTGTGAACACACGTCCCAGTCCGGGGCCCGCAGGCCCGCGGTATGGACCATCTGTGTATTTCTCTCTCTGTCCCGTCTGCCACAGATCGGCCACTTCACCCTCTTCCAACAGCCTCAGATGCTTCCCTTCTGTCCCAATTGATTTTCCTGTCGGAGAGGGGGTTTCCCCGAATTCAGGACTCTCTCCTCTGCTTCAGCTCCCTCGCCCCAGGGTGCAGGTCCCATCCGCTTCCTTTCCTCCTCCTTCTCCCTTCTTTTTTTTCCGTCCTACCCAGTTATGCAGGGATCTTTATAGTCCTTTCCGGTGTCCAAGGTCTTCTGCTAGTTTTCAGCCAGTGTTCTGTGAGAATTGCTGTATCTATAGATGTGTTCCTCATGCATCTGTGGGGAGAGGTGAACTCCACGTCCACTTACTCCTCCGCCATCTTGAATCTCTCTGCCATATTTCTTCTAGGAGTTTTATGGTTTCCAGTCTTACATTTAGGTCTTTAATCCATTTTGAGTTGATTTTTGTATGTGATGTGAGAAAATGTTCTAATTTCATTCTTTTACATGTAGCTGTCTGGTGTCATTCTCCTGTGTGGTTCAATTTCTCAGAAACTACTGGAGGGTCTACCCTCTGGAGGGTCTCCTGTAGATGTTTGGGAGAGTAGCCACTGGCTTCCCCGAGTCAGGCATGAGGATCCCAGAAGGTCTTAATTGCTCCTTATACAGACTTTAAATTAGTCCCTTTGTTTTCAACCCTGTGCAACACCCTCCACAGTGCTTGGTTCCTGCAGTCCCTGAACCTTTCCTGGGTTTTGCAGTGTGAATATCTTGCTTCTGATCAGTATCAGGCACTTAGGATTCAGTTTCCTCTAATCTGTTAAAGTGGCTACTACTCCTTCATCCCCTTCCATCTTCTTGACAATTTGTGCACATCTCTTATCTAGTGTTATTTCCTCTTCCATCTTCTTGTGCTTTTATGTATTTTAGTTAGTGGGGTTTTTGCAGGGGAGGCTTTTCATTTCGCTATAGATAACTAAATGTCAGATTTTAGTATCTTAATTTTCTCAAAATTGGGCTCCCACTCCCTTATGGGACTCCGATAATTATTTTTCCTTTTAAAGGGGGATCAGTACATCACACCAATTTGAGAAGCAATGGACTTGGATGTCTGACATTGGTAAATAGTGATCGAGCTGGTTCATCACCTCCTCTTCTTGCTCTTCATTTGCAGTGAGTGCCAGGAAAGACCTACCTATTAGTGTCTGAGGCTAAGTTGAATTCTTCAGGCATCTTGCTTCTAGCTTAGTCCTAAAATGGTATACTCGTGCACTACGTCCATCAGTTTCTTTTTTTTTTTTTTTCTTTTTTTGCGGTATGCGGGCCTCTCACTGTTGTGGCCTCTCCCATCATGGAGCACAGGCTCCAGACGCGCAGGCTCAGCGGCCATGGCTCACGGGCCCAGCCGCTCTGCGGTATGTGGGATCTTCCCGGACCGGGGCACGAACCCGTGTCCCCTGTATCGGCAGGCAGACTCTCAACCACTGCGCCACCAGGGAAGCCCCAGTCCATGAGTTTCTAAGCACTTCTAGTGGGTAGGTGGTAGATGTTAACCGTTACATGGATGAACTTAGTCCCCTGTTTTATAAGTTGTTGAGCAAACAACTGGAATATAATTGCCATAGCCTGAGGCTCCTGATTAGTTCTCAATTTATTTTTTGTATTTATTGTTTCAGAGTAATTACTCCAGAGATTATTGAGTGAGAGTATGGAATCCGTCACTAAAAGTCTTTGAAATTTGAGTGCATCCACCTGAATAAGATATTAGGAAGGAAGGAAACTCATGCTGAGTGTGGCACTGGGCTGGGCATTTCCGAGGGAAGAGAGCCATGGGCTGGAGAACCTGGGGTCCTACCTGGGTTCTCTTCTCCCTGTGGTGTTTCTCTTTTTGTTGTTGTTGTTGCTGGGAGAGAAGTAGACCTTAGGGTGATTTTTGTGTTCAACAGAAAGCTCTCATCAGAGGAGCTAGAGCGAAAACGGCAAGAGATGATGGAAAACGCCAAGTGGCGGGAGGAAGAGAGGCTGAACATCCTCAAGAGGCACGCTAAGGACGACGAACGGGAGCAGAGGCTGGAGAAGCTAGACTCCCGGGATGGGAAGTTTATCCAGTGAGTGCAGCATTTTCCTGCCTGTCAGCTCTCACGGCGATGGTCCCAAGGAGGCAGTTGGGCAACTGGTTCGTTCATTGTGTTCCCAGTGTTTCTGTGTCTGTGCGGAGCTCAGCCCCCAGACACCATTGTTACAACTCCCAGCTTCTGGCCAGACAGTGGGACGTTTTTCATCTGAGGGGAGGAGAAGTGAATTGGTATTTTCACTGAATCTCCTTGGCCTTCTCCTAAGAATTCATGGCTCAGGAAGCCTTTTTCAAATGAAGCTTGGACTTATTTTCCAAAACAGATACATTTCCCTTATATATTTATAAAAAACTGAGTTCCAGATGGAGTCACTCGAAAGTTATCTACATGGGCTTAAGAGAGCTTGTGCCTCTACAGCTGCTTTTTTTTTTTTTTTTTTTTTTTTTTTTTTTTTTTTTTGTGGTACGCGGGCCTCTCACTGTTGTGGCCTCTCCCGTTGCGGAGCACAGGCTCCGGATGCACAGGCTCAGCAGCCATGGCTCACGGGCCCAGCCGCTCCGCGGCATATGGGATCCTCCCAGACCGGGGCACGAACCCGTATCCCCTGCATCGGCAGGCGGACTCTCAACCACTGCGCCACCAGGGAGGCCCTCTACAGCTGCTTTATGGCTAGCAACCTGTTCCTCCTTATTCTGCCAGACAGTTGACCAGTTGACAAATGCCTGTTACTTACCTTTCACCTGTCTTCTCTTCCCAGCCGCATGAAGCTAGAGAGTGCATCTACCTCGTCTCTGGAAGATCGGGTGAAGCGGAATATTTACTCTCTACAGAGAACCTCAGTAGCTCTGGAGAAGAACTTTATGAAAAGATGAAAGCCATCCCCCCTCTTGCTGGTGTTCCTGAAATTTCCAGGGAGGCTGCTGATCCTTTAAAACTTCTCTTTATAAGAGTTCAAATGGCTTCTTCCACAGATGTCAAGCCACCACTGTTCAAAGTGACTCTCCTCCATGGATTCCAAAAACAGCCCACTTCTTTTGAGAACCAGTGTGACTTGCTCTGTGGGACCCTCAGTAACTTGCTGGGTGCGGAGCAGGTCTTAACTGTTTTTAAATGGGTGGGCACTGGAACATCAAGGTGTGAGCATTCATCTTGCTCTGGAAGGAGGCTCCCTTATGCCTCTTCCCTCCACCTGTGTGAACAAACCTATTCTACCACCTCAGAATAGACTGGACCTTTCAGAAACGTCTCTCCCCAGAGTCACCCAGATAGTTTGTGCTTACCGGGGTAAACGAACATTTACTTGATTTAGTAGATAATGTGACAGATGATGTCAGATTAGGGCAGAGCCAAGGGAGTGACAAAGAATCTGGAAGGGAAAACGATGCAAAAAAAAACCCTAAATGAACTGTTGAACTATTTGGACTGTCTTTCAAACTGTAAAGTATATTGTGTATATGTACAAATGTATAATTTTTACATGCTTTTAAAAAAAGTAGTTAGCTTTGTTAGAATATCTTGTTTGGTAAGTGACTTTACTATGTAATAGAACCACATTGTACCTTGTTATCCAGTAACACAGTAAGGCAGGTCAGCTTTTCTTTCCTCTTGGAATCTGACTAGTTGCAGAGGGGCCTGGGTTTATTGATAGGATCTAGGGTATCTGTCCATTTACACTGCTTACAGTCTCTGATGTGGGCAGTGCAGTGTTGAAGTCAAATTATTTTAGTAGTCAGGCCCAAACTACCAGTATGCTCCCTGGCTCTTCAAAGAAAATATAATGGAAGCTGTTTGTTTCACGGCTTCCCTTTTATCATGTAGTAATCTTATTACAATTCTATGTTTTCAGGAGTTGTTTGCTATTACTTTTTAGTCAGGTATGAAAACAAAGCAAAGCACAAAACCCAGACCCATGGGATCCATCTCCTTGTCTTTACCCCTTTCCCTTCTCTTTTATCAGAAGCCCTCATTTTTTTTTTTTTTTTTTTTTTTCCGGTACGCGGGCCTGTCACTGTTGTGGCCTCTCCCGTTGCGGAGCACAGGCTCCGGACATGCAGGCTCAGCGGCCATGGCTCACGGACCCAGCCGCTCCGTGGCATGTGGGATCTTCCCGGACCGGGGCACGAACCCGTGTCCCCTGCATCGGCAGGCAGACTCTCAACCACTGCGCCACCAGGGAAGCCCAGAAGCCCTCATTTGACCCAGGAAGTCCTAGGCACTCTTGACCCACACATTAGCTGGGCCAGTTCCTTGTTCTGCTAATCCCTAACTCTGCTTAAAATGAATTTGGATTTATATTTTTGAGCACTTATGATGCCAGACACTGTTATGCTTAAAACCCAGTCTTTCCCCAGAGAGAAAGTAACATACACTTGTTATGCATTTAATACCTTATCCTGCTTCCCTATACTAGGGTTAATTATGTCTTTTATCTTATTAATTGGTAATAAAGGCTACATTTATTTTTGTAACTGTGCAAAAAGCCACCTGTGCTGAGTAACGAATTCCCATACAGAACAATATTGATCCGCAATTTGTGTCCAGTATAAAATGGAGAGCCTTAGTCTGAGAGGAATTATGTAACAAACCGTGGACAGTTTACTCAAAGATTTCATCGAGTGAGCCAGAGAGTAAGACGATTATAATTCTCTACCGAAGGATAGGTGTCTTAACGGTGCCGGCCTGTCCCTTAACTGGACCCTTTGGCGGGAGGAGGTCGGCAGCCAGTGGGTGGGAGCGGGACCCATTCATAAAACCCAGGGCTCCTGGCTGGCTCCTCTCATTGGCCCTGGGGGGAGGAGGCGTGTCCTGCGGGTGGAGCGAGCCCCGGGGCCCAGGGGAGTGGGAAGATCCACGCCTGGGTGCAGCGAGGGGGCGTTTCTTTCCTTTCCCGGCAGGACTTTACCCCTCGCTGTGGTCCTCCTCTCTCCCCCGGGGTGGGGATGGTACGTCCCGCCCCTCCGCCCCTCCTCCCCTCCGGAGCAGTGGCGCCGCCGCCATCTTGGCACGTCAGGTTGAGGAAAGAGCCAAACGCTAAATTTGGGGGCCCCGAACAGGGAGACACTCCGCGGTAGACAGCGAGACCTACCCAGCCCTCCTCCCCTCCCCGCTCGGCCGCGGAGCTCTGAGGCGCGCGGAGGCCGGCTCGGTTCCTGTCAGGCCCGGGGAGGAGGAGCGGGCCTAGCGGCCGCTGCCTCCCCAAAACGGGCAATACCACCCAGGCGGGGAGGAAAGGGCCTGGTGACTGCGGGGCTGCTGCACCGCCCGGGGGCGGGGTGCAGAGCGGGCCGGTCGGCTCCCTGGGGCGGGGCGGGAAGGGCGGAGCGTGGGGCGGACGGAACCACCGGGGCGGGGTGGGGAGGTAACGGGACGGGCGCGACCATGGCGCGGTGAGGGAGCGGGGGTGGGGATCGGTCCGGGGGAGGCCTGGGACCGCTGGCTTGTGCGCCGTCTCGGACGCCCCCCCTTTCGCTGCCGCCGCCGCCGCCCCGGGCATGTCGTCCAACTGCACCAGCACCACGGCGGTGGCGGTGGCGCCGCTCAGCGCCAGCAAGACCAAGACCAAGAAGAAGCATTTCGTGTGCCAGAAAGTGAAGCTATTTCGGGCCAGCGAGCCGATCCTCAGCGTCCTGATGTGGGGGGTGAACCACACGGTAACCAGCTCCCCGGCGCGCGCCCCTCCGAGCGCGGCCTCGCGCGTGCTCACGCCCCCCGCAGTCCCGGGCCTTTGCCCGGCGGGCCCCGCCAGTGACGCCTGCAACCCCTTGCCAAGCCAGTTGCACGCCCACCCCACCCTTGCACGCCGTCCCGGCCGGGTGTGCCTCCCCGCGCGCCACGCGAGGCCTGGTGTCACCGTCGGTGGTATGCTGTCGCGTCCTTCCCTTCTCTCCAGTCCCTCAAGCTTCCTGCGTCTGGCTTCGAGCAGCTCCTGGAGCGCAGAGGGAAGGCCTGGGTGGGGTGGAATGGCTTTCATCCCTTCTTTCTCTCTTCTCGCCTCACCCCGTTTGTTGCATTTGTTTTCCCCCATGTTCCTTATAATTGGCTGCCTAGCTCACTGTCCAGTTGACAGGGCAAGTGGCATTGGCCTGCCTGAGTATTCCTCTATTTCTGGTCGTTTGGTTGGTGTGGCTGCTCAGAGTTTCCCCATCCTCCAGACCTCCTGGCCACTGACTGGAAATCCTCCTTGAGTTTCCTTTTTTTCTTCTTGAACGAGAGGTATCAACTGGAGAAGCACAGGCTTCCTTGGACCACAGACACGTTAGCAGAGTCTTCCTGGGTTAGGGAGAAGGGAGAATGTAACCATTTGAGAGAAGGTGAGGCCTGCTTATGAGGACCACTCATAGTAGAGATGATGTGTCTTCCTGAATCCTGTGGTGTTCATGTCAAAGATGTTGACTTCTCAGTTATTGAGCTTTCTATTGTATGGTCATAAGGATGTGATAATGGACAGTGATTAAGATGAGAGAGAGGTTCCCTGGATCCTTGGGGTGTTTTGAGATTGGCCAACAGCTCCTGTTAGGAAGTTGGAGCCCCGCACAGTATTTGATCTGGAGGACTTCGTTTGTGTCCTATTTGTTTGGGGTCTTCTTTCTCTTCCAGCCACTTGCTCTTTGCATTCTGACCATTTCATTGAGTCCCTACACCGGAAATGAGAAGAGGAAGTAAAAGGACCTGAAATGCCAGCTTCACCAACTAAAAGTTTGGAATGAGAAAAATGAAGCTAATGGCTTGAGTTTCCCGTGAATATCAGTTCTTTAGGCTCCCTGACTTTTCTGAGCACTTGAAATTGCCCACAAGACCAAATGATGACAGAGGGGCACAGGGCCAGCAGGACCTTTTGCTTTGCTTTTCTAGAAGAGCCTCTGGCTGGAGATTGATGAACCATAGTCTGAGCCGGGGTTTTAGATCCTTACTGCTAATACAGAAGTGCACATGGGGGTCTTGGGCAGGTTACTGTTTTCAGTAACCTCACTGAGGTGGACGTCCTGGCCAGGGTAGGGAGAACCGCTGGTTTAATGCCTAGACCTCTGGGAGCTGCTTGATTCAGTAGTCCAGCAACATTTGTTGCCACTGCTTCCTGCTGCCTCAGGGGTCATCTGACAACATTGCAAGGGAAACTGGGTCATCACAATGTGAACCCTGTGTCCCTGCCTTGAAATCAATCCTTGATTTTGTTGTGCAGCTTGTTTCTCACTAGAAAGCATCCTGTCTGTATGGAGAATTGGTAGAGGTCTGAGAGTCAGGAATGTTACAGCTAGTCGTAAGGGACTTTGGGTCCCTTATTTTATACATGAAGAAATGGAGGCCCTGGATGGAGGATTAGGTCGCCTGTGGTCACAACAAAAGATGCAGCTCGTTGTCCAGTACTGTGGGCTGTGTTGGCCGATGGTGGTGCTTGAATAGGGGGTCTCGTTTTCTTTGCCTCCTTTTCCTTGTCCTGCCTCTCATCCAAGTGCCAGGACAGATAGGAATTATGGTCTTGTTAGAGAACCTGAATGTTACGGTCAGGTGTGTGTGCCTGTGCCTGCCAGTTCCCAGGAGTGTATGTGGTGCTTGGTTTTCTGATAGGCAGGCAATGAGTCTCTGGCAGATAAAGAGGCATCTGTGATTCCTAGTCACCCTCTATTTTTGCTAACTTTAAGAAAGTTTGTTTGAGAGCTAGCTGGGAAGGCATTGACTTTAAGCAAGACCCAAGCCTCTGGACATAATGAGCGAACACCTCAGGGGAAATGCACTGTGCACCACTGCCCTGGACAGGCCGAGCTTTGGAGCTCAGTTAGTCAAAAGTTCTCTTGCTTTTGCTTAGCCTGCAATAAGGTCTAGGACTTCGTGGGTCCCCATGGGAAATGGAGCATCTCCCAAGAAGACTGTAAAATCTTGCAGTTCTCAAGGGGGTCAGGACCACATTGTTTTGGTGGATTGATAGCCTTTCTTGGAGGTCACCTTCCTTCAGAAGCCCACCGTTGCAACTTTTTGCAGTCTAAGTTTTCAGATATCACCTTTTCTTTGATTCTTTAGTTTCTCACCCATTTAAGCGTTTAGGCTGTGATGGTCTATGGTTGATGGTGTATGAGACATGAAGGATGGATATGTCTTTATCTGTAGTACAAGTCAGTTACATACTCTCTCATGAGGTGGTTAGTTTACTTCTGGGTGGAAAAAGAGGCCTTTGAACTCAGTGATGTAATAGGAGCTCCTCTTGTGGACAAGAGATGCAGCTCCTGGACTTTGCAGAGGAAGACTGTGTAGGAAACAGGGAGAAAAAAATCAGAAGACTTTGGATCTGTCAGGGGAGATCTAATAAAGAGAGAAAACCAGAGTTTTAGTGAATGAAATACAGCCCAGAGGGTCTGGAGTTAGGGAAGAGGTGGCCTGGGATAGGGGTGTGGAGACCAGAGGAGGCAGACCTGGCTTGATAACCTGTTGGCCATTTTAGGAACCGCGTATGTATGAAGCCTCACCCCAGTGATCAGAAGGAATAGGGGAGGTTGATGGTAACTATGTTTAACTATTTGGGAAGCTGCCTGACTGGTTCTTCAAAGTGACTGCACCATTTTACATTTCCACTGGCAGTGTGTGTGGCTTCTAATTTCTCCACATCCTGTCAACACTTGTTATTGTCTGTCTTTTTCATTAGAGCCACCCTAGTGGATTTGAAATGGTATCTCATTGTGATTTTGATTTGCATTTCCTAGATAACTAAAAATGTTGAACATCTTTTCATGTGCTTATTGGCCAGTTGTATATTTTCACTGGAGACATATCTATTAAGATCCTTTGCCAATTACTTTTTGCCCATTTTTAAATTGGGCTATTTGTCTTTTTATTATTAATTTGTAAGAGTTCTTTATATATTGTAGATACAAGTCCCTTATCAGATACATGATTTGCAAATATTTTATCCCATTCTTTGGGTTATCTTTTTTACTTTCTTTTTAAATTAATTAATTAATTAATTTTTGGCTGCGTTGGGTCTTTGTTGCTGTGCGCGGGCTTTCTCTAGTTGCAGCGAGTGGGGGCTACTCTTCGTTGCAGTGCGTGGGCTTCTCATCGCGGTGGCTTCTCTTGCTGTGGAGCACGGGCTCTAGGCACGTGGGCTTCAGTAGTTGCAGTGTGCGGGCTCAGTAGTTGTGGCTCGCGGGCTCCAGAGCACAGGTTCAGTAGTTGTGGCGCACGGGCTTAGTTGCTCCGCGGCATGTGGGATCTTCCCGGACCAGGGCTTGAACCTGTGTTGCCTGCATTGGCAGGCGGATTCTTAACCACTGTGCCACCAGGGAAGCCCTGTCTTACTTTCTTTTTTATTTTTAATTTTTTTTATTTTTTTGCGGTATGCGGGCCTCTCACTGTTGTGGCCTCTCCCGTTGCGGAGCACCGGCTCCGGACGCGCAGGCTCCGCTCACGGGCCTAGCCGCTCCGTGGCGGCATATGGGATCCTCCCGGACCGGGAGCACGAACCCATGTCCCCTGCATCGGCAGGCGGACTCCCAACCACTGCGCCACCAGGGAAGCCCTGTCTTACTTTCTTGATGGTATGTTTTGAAGCTCAAGTTTTTAATTCTGATGAAGTCCAATTTATCTATTTTCCTCTGGTTGTTTGTCCTTTTGGTGTCATATCTAAGAAGGGTTTGCTTAACCCAAGATCGTGAAGATTTACTCCTATATTTCCTTCTAAGAAAAACTCAGCGTTTTCTAAGAAAAACTCTTTTCGTTTTAGCTCCTACATTTAGATCTGTAATCCATTTGGAGTTAATTTTTGTGAATGGTGTGAGGAACAGATTTATCCCTAAGTCTGCTCCGCTCTCTCCCACATTCTACCCCCATTCTGTCCACACATTTTCTTTGCCTGATGCAGACCCAGAACCTCCTTTCCCTGCCTTTTTCTCTTTTCCTGCTACTTTAAAAATCTTTAGTAAATAGGGACTTCCCTGGCAGTCTAGTGGTTAAGACTCCGCGCTTCCAATGCAGGGGGCATGGGTTTGATCTCTGGGAACTAAGATCCCATGTGCCGTGCAGCGTGGCCAAAAAAAAAATCTTTAGTAAATATTCCTGCTCTAGTGAAGCCTTTGGATGAATTTGTCCTTCAGCACACCTTCCCACCTCACAGAGAATACTGGGACTCAAACAGGAAAAGAAAAACCCAGGTGTAAAAAGGAGGAATAAACCCAGGGGTGGATTTGTTGGCACCTGTGGCTCTCTGTTCTTGCCCCTTTCCTTTCTGGAGTTTCACATCTCTCTTGGACCTCCTTGGTCTCGGGAATGTGTTCCCCGCACGTCATGTTTTCTGATGGTGGCAGGTAACAAATGATTGTCAGTGGTGGCCAGCCCATTGAGGAGCCACCCACGGAACCCTGGGACATGTCAGGAAGCCTGCATGCCCAACGCACGCCTCCTGGGTAGCAATTCCTATGAAGGTCACAGAGGGAGGTGGAGGCTTCTGGAATCAGAAGTTCACCAGACTAGAACTAGTGACTGAATTCTCATGTCCAGTAGGATCAGCACAGAGTAAACTCTCTGCTTCTAAGTTGTTTCTCACTCAGCTTGTTTAGCCTCCTCATTATTTATGCTGATGGCTCATAGAGTCAATATTGTGGATAATCCAAAAACCACTTACATGATGTGAGATACAACAGACTCACCATCCTAGTATGTTCTGTTTATCGTGCTACTCAAATGAGTTTGCATTCCGCAAGCGCACTTCTGCTGAAGGTGAAAGAGGTTGGCCGAGAAATGTGCTAGATAGTAAAGGAAAGGCACGTCTTCCTGAAACATTGCTTTAGTCACAACCTTTCGTGCTTCAAAGCTTTTGGTCACTCTCCTTTATTCTCCTCTCCCTGGCATTTAAGACTCTTTACATTCTGGTCATAGCCTCAGTAGCTAACCTTAGTCATCTTTCCCATCCTCCAAGCCATGAACCTTCGGCATGGTCACACCAGCTTTGCTGTCTCTTTTTCTTTTTATCCTAGTGTTAGCCATCTTTCAGTCCCCCTTTCTAGCCATCCATCCCTCCAACCAACATTTATTGTGTAACTAATGTGTGCCAGCCATTCTGCTAAAGACATAAAAATGGGTAAGGTAGTCTCTTCTTTCAGGGGCTCACAGTCTAGTGGAGAAATGAAACATGTCAGCAAACAATTACCCAAGCGAATGGGATATTTACGATATAAAGATGCACAGGGGAATGAGTAACTAGTTCAACCTGGGAAGACAGGGAAGCTTTCACAGAAGTGTTATTTAGTCAGATCTTGGATGATTCTCTTAGCTTTATTCCTTCTTCTGTTCTTGCTGCCATAGTCTATTACCTGAACTATTGCAATAGCCCCATAAATGGTCTTGCTGCTTCTTATCTTTGCCCTGTCCAATCCTTACTTGATTTTGATTCCAGAATTACCTTTCTATATCACCCATCTGATCATGTGAATTCCCAGACTTAAACCTGAGAGAACTTCCCATTGCCTGCATAGTTAAGTCCAAATTTATCATATAGTGGACAAACTAAGTTCAGATTCAGGCTATGTCCCTTAGTATAGCTTTGGTGTAGTAATTTTTCTCTCTGAGCTTCATTTTCCTTTTCTATAAAATTCGCATAACACTTTCCTTGCAGATTATTAGGACAGAGGAAAGGAATGGAAAACGCTACCTTAGCCAAGGTAGCTGCCCATAAGAAGGATTGCACAGCACAGTGTAAAGAGCTCAGGTTTTGGCACCAGCAGACCTGGGAGCAAATCCTGACTCTACACATATTGTCTGTGTAGACCTTGAGCGAGGTGCCTTGAACCTTTTGCAAAAGGCAAAATCAGATTAATAATAATTCATGTGACTATTAAGTATTAGAAATATAGAATAGGATATATATGTGAGATCTATGATATATAATATAATATAAAGCACTGGCCACTTACAGACATTCCATAAATAGAAGCAGCTGTTATTTACTAATATTGATCATATGTGAGGCTGCTCACCTGTCTTTCCTGTACTGTCTCCCTCCACTACTTATTACCTCTGTCCTACCCTGCCACTCTCCCCCCACCCCCCACCTAAAATGGGCAGTATACTTTTACAGCTCTGAGGCTTGTTTCTGACTGTTCCCACAGCTGGGATTCCCTTCCTCAGGTTTTGTGTTTTGTTCCTTTTTTTTTTTGGAGAACTACCCTCCTAGGCCTTGCTCACAGGTATTTCTCTATAGCTTCCTCTAACCACCAGCTCTCCCATGCCCAGGCAGCATCAATCATTTCTTAAGCTACTCTTCCGTCTACCTTTATTCATAACTCTATAGCACTCATCACGTTGTATTTGTTATTTGTTATCTGTCTTCCCAGGTAAACAGAGACCATATCTTTTCATTTTTGTATCCCCAGCTTCTGGCACAGTACTGGCGCATAGTAAGGCTACGCTGAGTAGAAGCTAACTGAATAGAAGTTTGGCAGAGTCTGAGCCAGATCAGGAAAGACCTTAATTGCTAGGCTGAAGGAGTTAAAACTTTACCCCGAGGTTGGTGAGGAGCCATGGAAGATTTTTAAGCAAGGTGTAACGTGATCTTGTTGTGGTTCTTCCAGTGTCAAGTGCTCTTGGCAATACCAGGAGGGGCATTAGGTTCTGTTTCTAGCCTGATGTGTAAGGGCTGGGAGTCTGACTGACCATATTAACCTCACCCTCCTCTGACATGGCTGTTCTGTTCACCTTCCCTGGGTTCTCACTTACTTAAATGCTCCTTGACTTCAAGCTTGACCGTACCATGGGTTTGTGTCATCTCCCGGATGAAAGGATAAGCCTCCCACTTTTGTGTGCACGGTGCACACAACGCTTCCCTTGCCGCACACCCCCTTCTCCCTAACATAAAATGAAGCATGTAGTAGGTATTTCAGTAAGTGCTTGTTGAACTGAAATTGAATAGAACTCTCTGGGGATGTAAAATTTAGCACAACGAAAAAAAAAATAGTACAGCTAATCCCTAGAGTGAATCATCTACATGTGGCCCAGTGGAAATGAGGGTGAGTTTACGTAGTTTAGCTATATGGATTGTTCAGCAATATATTATCTGTTAGAAATGTCCTGCTCTTGGATTGTATAGTTGAGAATAGAGATGAATTGAGAACTAAAAACTGACCAACTTAACAACTCTTCAAACTATGCTGCACTTAGAGTTACACAGAGAATTAACGAATGGAACATCCCTGAATAGCTCTTATTAGAATAATTCATCCTGGCTAAGGGGCAATTGACCCCTCGCAAGCAAGTGTTTTAGTCTTTCCTAGTTCTCCGAGTAACAAGCCCTGGCCATGGCACAGAGTCTGGATTTTAGACTAACCCAAATCAATCAGTAGCAGATACTAGAACCTTTTGGTATAAAACCATATTCTTTGAGCCAGTAATATGTTCTTTCTAGCATGGCGGAATAAGCTAGAAAAGGCAGAACTTAACTTTTTTTAAATCTCAGAGCCAGGCTTAATATGCCAGGAAAAAGGAAGTGGGACAGCTACAATGAATTGTTTCTGTTGGCAGAAAAATGATGCGAAATGGTTTCCTCTCTAGGCAGTCACTAAACAACCAGCTTGCCTTGTGAGCACCCCCTGGAATGGTAACTGGCCGAACTTTTTTCTGTGGCTGTTGAGCCAGTGGTGGGCATCTCAGACCTGGATGCTGGGAATTTTAAGTGTACGATTTGAGGACTTTCGACAAATGATGTACTCATGTAGTCATCATCCTAAACAACATATAGAACGTTTCTAATAGCCTAGAATTGCGCCTCTTACACCCCTTTATAATCATCCACACCCCCCACAACGCAGGCAGCCTCTTACTGGATTTCTGTCACTATAGATTATAGAATTTCGTATAAATGGAATCATACAGGCTGTACTTTTACATTTATGCCAGTCAGTTATGCCAGCAGTTTATTGTCTCTGCCCCACTGCCAACTTACGCTGCTACCCTACGGCCCCTCCCCATACACATACACTCGTATGCCTTCCTTCATTTCCCCATGAGTAACTTGGGTTTTTCACCAATTCTAGGAAGGTATGTTTTTCCCAGCCCAGTTACTACATTAACTTGAACTTCCTCCATCCTCTGACATTTCTAAATAAAAAAGGTTTGGAACATGAAAGGAACAGCAAATTACATGGTATTTCCCCCCATTTATGCTCCTGGAGGAGTCCTAATGACTAGGTTATTCCCTCACTGCCACATGGGGCCTCATTGAGATAATAGGATTTGCAAGGAAAGTATCCAGGAGACACAAGACTGTGTTCCCCCTGCCCCCTATCCATTAAGTCGGGACTAAGGTTTCCTCTCTAAATCCTGAATGCATTAGTGGCAACCGGGTTGAGGGTCAAATGTCAAATACTCTGCTGTGATGGGAGAGGACATCTGCGGCTAATTAGACCACTAATTGGCTAAACTGGGGATGGGGAAGGGCAGGAGCTGCCCTCTCAGCTCTGCACCAATGGGAAGCCAGTTCCCTGTGCAGCCTCCAGCGCCCTGAAGGGGGGATGAAGGACAATGAGAAGGTGTGTTTGCAGTGGGGGCAAGGCACCCTCCCGCATCTCCCCCAGTTCAGCACAAGAGAGGACATGGCTTTAGGGACTGGCCCTGCTTTAATTAGGAGAGTAAGAACGAGCCAGTGGCCAGATGTCTACCTCTTCTGCTCACTTTAAATTTAATCCTTTACTTTGGAGATAAGAGTTACATACCCACATAAACCCATCCAGCTTTTTTCTTGCCCCAGGCTGATTTCTTGAGTGGCCCCCAATTGTAATGAAGATGTTCAAAGCCCTCAATCAACACTCACATAGGTTGGGTGATATTTATTCATAGATCCATTTATTATTGCATTTGATAAATACGTATATAGTACCTGCCATATGCAAATCGTGGTGCCAAGTACCATGTGTGGAGCCTCCAAGGTCGGTTAGATGATCTTTGCTTACAAAGATCAGTGATAGGATCTTGCCTAGCTTATAGTCAAGCAGGCTTGTGAGGTTTGTAAGCATTAACTGCGATGGGAGGGAGGCTGTGAGATGGCCAAAAGATGGATACAAACAATGCTTCAGGAATTCCGAGACAGGAAAGAACATTTATGGTCTAGAGAATCATGGAAGGCTTCGTAGGGGAGGTGCCTTTTGAGCTGGACCTTATCAGGTGGGGAGAATTTCAGTAGGTAGAGAAGAAGTTGGGAACTTATTTGAAGAAAAGAACAGAAATAAAGACAAGGAGGGAATCCACGGACGTGTGTTTGGTGAGATGGTGGCATCCACGGTGTAGCACATTGTCTCTCTGAGGCAGGTGGCTTGGCTGAGAACCTCACTTTCCCCTTGCTTTGCAGATCAATGAGCTGAGCAATGTCCCTGTCCCTGTTATGCTGATGCCAGATGACTTCAAAGCATACAGCAAGATCAAGGTGGACAATCATCTCTTCAATAAGTAAGTTGCCTGCGGAGTGGGCTCAGGGTTTGTGGGCAGTTCTTCTCCTCAAGGCAGAGAGCTTCCCACACCTCACCGTGGTGAGAACAGGCAAGCAGCTAGCAGGGTGTGACAGCAGCACCTGGCTCACAGAGCTGAAAAACTGGCTGGGAAAATGCATTCATTATGTGCCTCTCCCCCTTGTGCAGTCCTGTCATCTCAGTCCTTTATCAGCCTACCTCCAGTGTCCCTCAGGGCTTGTGGCTCGGCCCAGGGTGATTCATCTAGGGCCAGTTCAGTTAACAGTGAGCTGCTCGGGAGCTGAGGTATCTAGTACGAGGCTGACAGCAGTGGGCCTATCTTGATCTTAGTCTGAGGCAAGGAGCTGCCAGGCATGTTCCTGGCCTGGGATGCAGCCAAGCTTCTTTCTTTCCAACTAGTGTGTGAACAACAGGCTGAGCATGGTGCCCAGGGGCGCTATCTAAAATCATTCTTCCCATTTTTGCTCATTGTGGCTTCTTGGATTAACACTGGTGTCTTTGTCTCAGACTTTGATGGAGCAGCCGCCTCACCTGGCACAGCTTGGGGCCTGCTGTAAGCCCTTTAGAGGCCTTGCTTTTTCATCCTCCTGTGGGTCACCCAAGGAAATACTTGCAGCTCACACTCTCTTCCTTTCTGCATTTGAATCCTGGTTCCACTCTCCATTGTCTCACCGTCTCCACCACCTCACCAGCTGGGCTCTGTCACCCCACCATTCCCAGACTGTTAGCCCAGAGGAGAAGCTTGATTTGAAAACATCCATTAGTGGCCTCTCTCTGCCATAGTAAGTAATGACATCATATTCTAGAAGCTGTCTGTCTCCATAGCTGCTACTTGCTAAGTGGCCGCCTGAATAGAAGGAAACCTGTGTTTCTCCTCTACTCTCACATCACTACTCACTTCTGATACCAAATGTGTGTGTTTCCCACACATCAAGCAATTCTGTAGGACACTAACCAGGTGTCCTACAATTCAGTTCAGTTCTGACACTCTCGACCTGGAGTTAGCCTCAGGTCTCACAGGTTAAGGGCTGAGTCCCACAGGACTGCCCCTCCACCCCGCTTCGGACGCCAGTCTCAAGTCCAGGTTGTCACCTGTGCTTCTGACCAATTTGCTGTAGATCAGAGGTTCCCGTGACCCTCCCCCTTGGGTTGGATTAATTTGCTTGAGCAGCTCACAGAACTCAGGAAAACAGTTTACGTACTAGATTACTGGTTTATTATAAAAGGATACAACTCAGGAACAGCCAGATGGAAGAGAGGCATAAGGCAAGGTATGTGGGAATGGGCAGGGAGCTTCCATGCCCTCTCCAGGCACACGACCTCCCCAAACCTCCACGTGTTCACCAACCTGGAAGCTCTCGAACCCAGTCCTTTTGGATTTTTATGGGGGCTTTTTTAGGACAGCATGATTGATTAGGTCACTGGCCACTGGTGATTGATACAGCCTCTAGCCCCTCTCCCCTCCCTGGAGGTCGGGGGTGTGGGACTGAAAGTTCCAACCCTCTAGTCCTGGTTGGTTCCCCTGGCAAAGAGCACCCATCCTTAGAGGCTTAACAAACGTCACTTCGTTAACATAAATTCAGGTGTGATTGAAGGGGGTTTGTTACAAATAACAAAAGACGCCTTGATGACTCTTACCACTTAGGAAATTCCAAAGATTTTAGGAGCTCCGTGCCGGAAACAAGGACAAAGACTAAATATATATGTGTTATTATATCCAATGTCACACCACCTAAGGAAGGAGAGGCAGCGCTACCCTGTGAGGCAGGAAAGGGGATTGTTCTGTGCCAGAGGTCAGGGCTCAGGTGTGGCCACTGTACCAGGGTCCATGGTGTCCACCACACTGACATCGTGGCCTAAAGTGGACATCCAGTATCTTTATTTGTTTTTTCATCTTTCTTGATTCATTTTGTCTTTTCAACAACTGTTTACGTGCTAGTTATTAGACTGCAGTGCTATTTACTAGAAGATCAGGCCCCTGCCTTCATGAGAGGCCACTGGTTTTTATTTCCTTGAAGTCTACCATCCTGGAGTAGTCAGAGGGACATATTTCTTTTTTTTCCCCCTCAGTTTTATTGAGATATAATTGACATACAACACTGTGTAAGTTTAAGGTGTCTAGCATAATGATTTGACTTACATACATCATGAAATGATTGTCACAATAAGTTTAGTGAATAGCCATTCTCTCTTATAGATACAGAATTAAAGAAATAGAAAAAAAAATTGTTTTCCTTGTGATGAGAACAGAGGGCCATATTTCTGAAAGGGAGTTCCTGAGCAGGTTGACTATTGTCAAGATGGAGGATTTGGAGGAGGCATCCCTTCAAGGTGATTCTCCCTCCTGGGAGTCTGTGGATTGACTAAGGAGTGGGGAGGGCATAGACTGGTGCCAGGAGCCAGCAAACGAGGCTTCATGAAAAGATGGGATCCCAGTCAGTTGACTGAGGACCTCTTCAATCTAAAGCACCCTCTCCTTCCATCCCGATGGAAGCCAAGGGCAAGACTCCCTGGGTGTAACCATCTTCAGGATGTATTGATAGGAGCATCCCCAGAGGAGGGGGGTCCTTTGATGAGAAAAGCCTCTCCCTTTAGCAGTCAGACTGACATTTACCTCACAGCAGCTCTTCACATGTGGCCACCTACCTGCAGCAAACACAGCACTTGTGAAGTAGGGCCAACACGCAGTCTCACTTCTCTGCAGGTAAGGTTTTTTTTCCCTTTAATGTAAATTTTATTGAAAGATAGCATGTACTCAGAAAAAGTACACAAATCATAAGAATACAGCTAGATGAATTTTTACAAAGTATATACAAGGAATGTGAAGTTTTTAAACTTTTACATGCTCAGAATCACCTGGAGTGTGTGTTAAAAATGCAGATTTCTAGACTGACCTCCAGAATGCTGAGGGCTTAGCAGCCTACATTTTAAGTGCTGCAGATTGTTCCGATCCAGGTGACCTGTGGACCACACTTTGAGAAGTCCTGGTGTGTGAGTTAGAGGAATAAGAAGTTCACAAAAACATGTCTCTGCTTTTCCCCAGAGAGAACCTCCCCAGCCGCTTTAAGTTTAAGGAGTACTGCCCCATGGTGTTCCGAAATCTCCGGGAGAGGTTTGGGATTGATGATCAAGATTACCAGGTATGGGGTGTCTTTGCATAATCGGAGGGGTTAGGGAGTGGAGGGGGGTCAGGAAGCCACAGGACAAGTAGGGAAGCAAACGTGTCTACTGTTCTTGCGCTGCGTTGTCCTGTCATGTCTCACTCCAGCCCAGGCAGTCTTTCTCCAGTGTTGGTGGGCTCTTGGAGGGGTGAGGGCCTTAGAAGTGCTTCTCATGATGCCTTGCAGGCTCAGGCTCCTCTCCCTGGGAGGGAGCACAGTGGGAGGGAGAGGGGTCTACGGAAGCTGCTTCATTTGAGTGTGACATTCCCAGTCTAGGCTGAAGAACCCTTCTCCTTTGTAGTTTGACTTAAAAGAGAGAATTATTGCCAGCGGGAGATGAGGCCTCTTAAAGCTGATAAGACAGATTATAAAAGGAAGGCTTCAAGGATAGTGTAACTTCTTGCCAGGTATGAGTGCCACCTCCTAAGCTCCCCTGTCCTAACGTTGGGAGGGGGGCTAGGCATGGCAGGGCAGCTGCCCCCTTCAGGGGGTGATCATGTCACAGAGGCCTTTGGCCTATTGGGAGGAATCAATCCCAATATCAGGGACACTCTAGCCTGACTCATTGTCTGGAGCTTCTATTACTTCTCCACCTAGCACCTTCCTTGGACTTCTTCCCCTGGCAGACAGCCTGGTGGTGAAGGTGGGAGAATTTTCCACTTCACTTGTGCAGCGGTAAGAAATACAGCTGATTTTCAGTTGTCTGTTGGGGGAAAAAAGGAGTGTACAGCCTAGTGAAATCTAAAATGGATGCTCACATCTTGTAAGATAGTGTCATTCCTCCCATCCCACTCCCAGGAAGTCTTTCACAGAGTAGATCCTGAGAAGCAGGGTCTCCTTCCCCGTGTCCTCCACTCCAGGGGGCCTCCTGAAGAGGAGGGTGAGGGAACGTGAGAGGAGGAAGAGATGCCAGGGACTTGAACAGTCAGGACCAGCCGTGTCCAAGAGGTGCTGCGAGGTCCTCCAGCCCCTCCTGTTGGGACCAAGCCCTGAACTAGGTCAGGCCCTGATTGGAGCTTGAGGCTTTTGGAGAACTTCTTGCCGTTCTTGGCAAGGCTGTTGGGCACCTTCCTTCCACGGTAGCTCTTTCCCTTCCCCTTGGCCATCTAGCCACATCCTGTATTTTTTCTCTAATAGACTTTTGGGCAAATAATTGTGCTCAAGACTGAAATAGGGGCAGGGAAGATGGTGTTCAGGGAGGGGACTCTCTGCTCTTAGACTACCCGTGACTTAGAGAGACAGGAAATGCTGCCTGGAAATGAGGCAGGGGTCGAGTTAACGCTTGTCAACCCCCTGTCTTGTGACCTCCCGAAGGTCTTTTCCCAGCATCTGCTTGGTGAACACATCTCTTTGGTTGACTCACACCTTTCCCTACGCCCTCCCCGCTTGAGGCTTCTCCCGCCTTCTGATCCTGATGGGAACGGGGCTCCAAGAAGGAGCAGGGACAGGTAGAAATCTGTCGGATTTGCCTCCCGGATCTGCCTCGTAGCTCTGCAAAGACAAACAGGAGTTTGAGGTCAGGGGAGAGGTGTTGGGCACAGTGGTGAGGACCAGCTTCCTGCTTTGGGAAGGGTTTTCCGGCCTGAGGGTACATACAGGAAATAAAGATGACTGTGTCCACTCCTTCTTTATGCTTGACTTCTTGAATATTTCCTAAGCTTTGTCTCCGTCACCCCCAAGAGACTGGGGAAATCATCTCATGTTCCAGGTGAGGAAACTCAAGAGTAGAGAAGTTCCGTGGCTCACCCAAGGTCATATTACACGTGAGCACCAGGATTAGAACCCCGGGCCCTAACATCTGAGGCCGAGTTTTAGTTTCTAGAGCAGGCTCTCTAGGATCAGAATGAAAAGAAATATTTCAGTCAGTCCTCTTCCCATCCCAGTCAAGGATTAGGAGCAGGTGGTAAGGAACAGCTCTTGTCTCTCTTGTGGAAGACTTTATGGGAAAGATGTGAATTTCCCATGAGAAAGGGGGTGGATAAGGTCCCATCTGTCTCAGTGTTGTTGGCCGTAGAGCAGTCTGACCCATAAGAGAAGACTCAGGATACAAGTCAGAGTCTTCCTTCCCCTCCCAAGACCAGCTTTTGTCTCGGTCCATCAGAATTCAGTGACGCGCAGTGCTCCCATCAACAGTGACAGCCAGGGCCGATGCGGCACACGTTTTCTCACTACCTATGACCGGCGCTTTGTGATCAAGACTGTGTCAAGTGAGGATGTGGCTGAGATGCACAACATCTTAAAGAAATACCACCAGGTATGGTGAGTCAAGAGCCTCAACGGCAGAGGATGGGTTGGTGGAAGAGGGAGAGGAGCCCCCGGTAGAGCTTCTTGGGGAGGGTTTGGTCCTCTTTGGTAACGGCAGGTACCTCCTGATAACCAAGCACTTGCCCTCCCCCAGGGCCGTGTTTCTGTGGGGTGAAATGCCTACTTGAGAAAAAGAGAAAAGAAATGAAGGCATGTTATGGATGCAGTCCCAGTTGAACAGCTGTTTCTCGTCAGAGTTGGAAAGTTTTCACACTCTGGCACCTGCCTCACTTCTTCTAAAAGAGGTCCTGTCGGCTCAGCAGGGCTGCTGCTTTCCCCGCTCCCATTCTCCTCTCATCTGGAGCTTGCCCATGAGAAAAGCAGGAAGTGCCTGTCCGAAGCCTGCCTGGGTCTTCAGGGAAAGCTGGCTTCTCTCTGGCCACCTGAGAGGTGGTGAAAGGGACTTCTGGTGTTTCGGGAGTTACAGCAGAAAACCCTGGGGCCTGGCATGGGCGAGAGCTTTGGGTACGAAGCCGTTCAGTTTTCCCAGGCGACCGCCTCACAGCCCTGCCTCGGCATCCTCTCTCTGCCCTTCGGCTTTCCCATTCAGGCTGGCAGAGAAGATGCAAGTCCTAGATCAGTGGTTTTCCTGCAGAATCCCAGTCGGATGAAACCAAGGGGGCTCTGCACCGCCTGCTCAGCCTCCCACTCTGCCTTGCCAGTTAGGGGTGGTGGCGGCTTATACCTGTTGTAAAGTCACGGGGGCCTGAGGAACCCCCGTGACTTCATAGAATCCAGTTTGGAAACCACTGGTCTAGAGGCTAGAATCCCAGGGAGCGTGTTAGCCCAGGAAGAGCCCCGTCCATCCTGGCACCTTCACCTGTTCCTTCCCTGCCTTCCTTTCTAGTTCATAGTGGAGTGTCACGGCAATACCCTTCTGCCACAGTTCCTGGGCATGTATCGCCTGACTGTGGACGGCGTGGAAACCTACATGGTGGTCACCAGGAATGTGTTCAGCCATCGGCTCACTGTACACCGCAAGTATGACCTCAAGGTAAGGGGCCCTGTGTTTCCCAGCTCCGTGGCCTCCCTCTCCCTGAGGCTTGGAGGGGCCACGACTCCAACTTCCACACAATGGGAAAACCAGAGTGTACGTTTTCGCATGGGCAAGTGGCTCTGGAGTTGATATGCCTAATTCTTATGAGCCAAAGGCTGTCTCAAGTCCAGGTGACAGTGACCAGAGGTTATTGAAGCCCCCAATGTACCATATTTATGTAACAATTGATGTTTTTCAACTCCTGTCAGGAGGATGTGCACACAGAGGGCAGCAGTGCGGGGACAGGCTGTGCTGACACAGGCACCCTGGCAGCTGTCCAGGCCCCATGGACCGACAGCACAAGCACATTTCTAGACACGGACAGAAACACACGTGTGCCTGTGAAGCACAGCGCTCCGTTGTTCTTGAACCTGGCCTCCTGGCTCCTGTCTCCTCACACCACTCTCCCTCTCTCTGCTGCAGCTGCACTGGTTTCCTTTCCGTTCCTGCAGTGCCCGTGCTCTCCGCCTCCCCAGATCTCACACAGGCTGCCTCTGGTCTTTTCTCTCCCTGCCCTTTTCTCCACCTCCACCTTCCCCCACCTAATTACTTCCTACTTAACCTTCCGAGCTCGGCTCAAATATCAGTTCTTCTAGGAAGCAGGCTTTGGCCACTGCCTCTCCCCAGTCTGGACCCTGACCCTGTACTACATGCTCTCAGAGAGTCCTGCCTTCTCCCCTGTACCACTGAGCACCATTGTAATTAATGGGTTAATTAATCGTGTAACTCCTGCTTACTGTCTGTCTCCCCTGTTAGAAGGAGAGTTCCTTAAGGGCAGGGACTGAGTCTCTCCGTTCAGCCCGATATCCTGAGCGTGTGTCTGGTGTATAGTCAGAGCTCTGTAAGCGGTCTGTGACAGAGGAAGTGAACAAGTTGCTGCCTCCTGGCCCCTCTAGGAGTCTAACCAGCCTACTTGAGTTCTCCTGCTGCCTCTCCCTAAAGACCGGTGCATGTTTTTTCGATCAACGGAATTTGCCTCAGCTGGACTTCTCCTGACGGCTCTTATCCTTTCAGGGTTCTACTGTTGCCAGAGAAGCGAGTGACAAGGAGAAGGTATGCTGGGGCCTGTGCTGATCACTTGTGGAACGGGTCGCTGGGAATCAAAAACACCTTCTGTTGGCCATCCTGTCCCTTCCTCTGCTGCCGCCCCAGCCTAGTTCCCAGACATGCGGTCTGTTGATGTGAAACGCTGTGTCACTAAGCTTGTGTCTGTCCTCATCCTTGGCCTAGGCCTTGGTCCCTAGCCTTTTCCTTTGCCCTTGCTGGGTTCTTCATAGTCCTGGAGGGCTGGCAGTTTCCATCTCAGTCCAGCCTGAATCCGTGGGTGGCTGGCTGCTTGAGCCCTGAGGTAGTCTCAGGGCTCAGCAGGAAATCCTTTGGTCAGTCCTCATTGTCTGACTCGTGCTACATATTTGCCATCCCGGCCTGCCCGAAGCTGGGACTGTAGACTCCTGGACTGAGCTGTTGATTTGGCAGCTTGGCCACCTTTGTGCTGAGGACCCTTTTCTTTCCTGTACCATTGCCCCCAGCAGAGGACTCCTTGGGGTGAACAAATCAGGCCACCAGCCTAACACTGCTATTGCTCTCTCAGGCCAAGGACTTGCCAACCTTCAAAGACAATGACTTCCTCAATGAAGGGCAGAAGTTGCACGTGGGAGAAGAGAGTAAAAAGAACTTCCTGGAAAAGCTGAAACGGGATGTAGAGGTGAGCATTTATCCTCGTTTTCACTTCGGTTGAGCAGGACCTCCTCTTGTCCCCAGAGCAGGAACCTCTTTCATCTTAAGAAAAATTGAATTCACCACTTCCCAGGAGTGTGGACAAGAGGACGGGTGGTGACTTGAGCCATGTAGGTAGTTATTTGCATCTAAAGCTAGTGCAAATGTACATTCCATTTGGGGGCACACAATTTGTGCCAGCAGAACCTGTGTAACTCAGTTCGGAGTGCTTTCCCTCATCTCTTCTCTAGTCTGTTCCAACCCCTTTTTCAGACTCCTCTTCAAGCTTCCTTTCTGGTGGTGTTCCCATAGTGGAGGGGGGCGGGCATCCAGCTGTCAGAGTGACAGGAAACCAGCTATTAAGATCCACCAACCATGCCTTTCTCTGGCTCTGATTCTTCACTTACCTAGCAGCATTTTGGTTGGAATGGGACTTCCTGTGGAGAAGTTCCTTTGGGGAGGACAGGTGGTAAATAATGAATGTGATATCTGATAACTCAATGTCTCCTTTTTTTTTTTTTAATATTTATTTGGCTGTGCCAGGTCTTAGTTGCAGCACGCGGAGCTTCATTGCTGCATACGGGATCTTTAGTTGCGGCATGTGGGATCTAGTTCCCTGACCAGGGATAGAAACCGGGCCCCCTGCATTTGGAGCACAGAGTCTTAGCCACTGGACTGCCAGGGAAGTCCCAGTGTCTCCTATTTTAATAAATTGGAAGCCTGTTCATTAAAACCAAATTCTATAAACTTTAGAAAATGTTTTATTTTTTTTATTGTGGTAAAATATGCATAACATAAAATTTACTATCTTTTTTTTTTTTTTTTTTTTTGCGGTACACGGGCCTTTCACTGCTGTGGCCTCTCCCGCTGCAGAGCACAGGCTCCGGACGCGCAAGCCCAGCGGCCACGGCTCACGGGCCCAGCCGCTCCGCGGCACGCGGGATCCTCCCAGACCGGGGCACGAACCCATGTCCCCTGCACCGGCAGGCGGACTCCCAACCACTGCGCCACCAGGGAAGCCCAAAATTTACTATCTTAACCATTTTGAAGTTGAGTGTCATTAAGTACACTCACATGGTTGTGCAACCATCCCCACCATCCATCTCCAGAACTTTTTCATCTTTTCAAATGAAAACTCTGTACCCAAGAAACGCTAATTCCCCATTCCCCCTTCTCCCTTGCCCCTGGCAGCCACCACTCTACTTTGTGTCTCTGTGAAACTGACTGCTCTAGGAATCTCATATAAGTAGATCATACAGTGTTTGTCCTTTGTGTCTGGCTTATTTTCACTTACTGTAATGTCTTCAAGGATCATCCATGTTGTGCTATGTGTCAGAATGTCCTTCCTTTTTGAGGCTGAGTAATATTCCATTGTATGTATATACTACCTTTTGTTTACCTGTTCATCCATTGATGGAGGCTTGGTCACTAGTTAAGGTTAACTAATTAATCTAGTTTCTCGTCTCCAGAGAAACAGAATAGGTTTTAGATAGATAGATAGATGTTTATTATAAGGAATTGGCTCACATGATTATGGAGGTTGACACGTCCCAAGGTCTGCAGTTGACCAGCTAGAGACTCAGGAGACCTGATGGTGTAGTTTTAGTCCAGAGGCCAGCAGGCTTGAGACCCAGGAAGAACTGATGTTTGTCTGCATCTGAAGGCAGGAAAAAACTGATGTCCCAGCTCAGAGGCAGTTGGGCAGGAGGAGTTCCCTTTTACTCACAGGAGAGTCAGCCTCTTCATTCTTCTCAGCCCTTCGACTGATTGGACGAGGCCCACCTACTTTAGGGAGAGCAATCTGCTTTACTCAGTTTACCAATTCAAATGTTAAGCTCATCCATAAACACCCTCACAGACATATCCAGAATAATATTTGACCCAATTTCTGGGCGCCCAGTAGCCCAGTCAAGTTGACACATAAAATCAACGCTCACACTTGGATTGCTTCGTTGTGAATAATGCTCCTGGGAACATGGGTTTAACAGACTACTGTTTGTTAGTAAGCTTTACCTTAACCACCCCCTACTATGTTTGTGCTTTTATTCTGACATTCGGTTTGTCCAGAGTCTTTCTCCTCCTTTTCCTCCTTTTCTCCCTACTCTGCCTTCAAGAAGAATTTAAGGCAGTTAACACAATTCATTTATTGTCACTTGCATGTTACTTTATAAATGTTTGCAGATGGACGGGACGGGGTGCGGCTCACAGAGTCTCTCTTTTCTGGGACCGTGGTCCCTTCTCCTTCGGCCTTCAGAGGGCATTGTCCAGAGGTGCTTGCAGTGGTGCCCCTCACCTTTCTTTCCTGAGGAGATTCTGCTGATCTCCTACCACTGGGGCTTCTTATGCTTTTAGTTGTCTTCTGGGCCTGTGCATAGAGCCCCTCTGGTCCTGTTATGATTCTCTGTCTAGTCAGTCAGACAGTTTCCTGCAGTGCTGCAGGTTCATTTGTGACCATGGCAGGATGCCTGGCACATGGCTGATGGTGGCTGCTGGCTAGTTCACAGAGGACTTGGACCAGTGATTGTGGCGTCACATTAGTTAAACTGGAATGCCAGTTGACCATTTCCGTCCTGTATCGTTCCCACGCTCTTTGTTCTTCTCCAAGTCATTGAGTCCTAGCTCAGGAGACTCAGATACCATCCTGCTCCCAGCACTCGTTATATGGATGAGAAATGCGCAGTGCAGCGTTCCATTATTTCTTTCCTCCACCTCACCGTGGCCTCTCTTGATCCCAGACAGAATTGGCTCTTCCCTCTTCCTGCAGTGCTCCTTCTGCTTGTACTCCCGCAGCCTCTGCCTGCCCGACTTCTCTTCATTCACTGGGTCAGGCTCAACTCCTTTCCTCAGGGAGGCCCTCCCCCCGCTGCTGTCGACTCCCACAGCTCCTCGCCCTTGTGGACTGACTGTCTTCTCCATTAGACAGTGAGCTCGTTGAGGGCAGAGGCTCTGATGTCTTATTCTCTGCTGTATTTCAGAATGGGAGAGTTAAGTTGAAAGGAATGCCTTTTCTCCCCTCTCCAGATGTCCCTTGTAACCCCTTCTTTCCATCTCTCCTCCCCCCACCTCCCTAGTTCCTGGCCCAGCTGAAGATCATGGACTACAGCCTGCTGGTGGGCATCCACGACGTGGACCGGGCAGAGCAGGAGGAGATGGAGGTGGAGGAGCGGGCGGAGGAGGAGGAGTGTGAGAACGACGGGGCGGGGGGCAGCCTGCTTTGCTCCTACGGCACGCCTCCGGACAGCCCTGGCAACCTCCTCAGCTTTCCCCGGTTCTTCGGTCCTGGGGAATTTGATCCCTCTGTTGATGTCTATGCCATGAAAAGCCATGAAAGTAAGTAGGAGCCTCTGCCTGCCTGCCCCGTCCCCAGCCCTCATCCTACCCGCCCTCCCCCACTTCAGTGGGCCTCCATCTTAGTAACTGCTGACTTTGGCCCCTTTCTGCCTCCATCCTGGGTCACCAGCAGTAACTCTGTCTTCTGGGGCGCTGGGGTCCTTCTCTGTCAGGGCTTCCTTCACCTCTTTGCTTGTCCTGGATAGCTGAGGCCTGGTTTGGCTCTGGTTCATGGGACGGACAAAGCCTCCTAAACAGTGTCACGTCAACCCCACAGGGTGGCTGTGAAGATCAAATAAGATAAGAGCTATGAAAGCTTCTAAGAAGAACTCCATGGGTCATTCCTTCCCTCACATTCAAAATGATAGGGATGAACCTGCACGTCGTATCTGAAGGGTCGTGGACCCAGCTGCTTTCTGCTCCTCTCCCCGCCTCTTCCTCCTTTCCTGCTTTCCCTCCCCCTTCAGGTGCCCCCAAGAAGGAGGTTTATTTCATGGCCATCATCGATATCCTCACGCCATATGATGCTAAGAAGAAAGCTGCACATGCTGCCAAAACAGTGAAACATGGGGTGAGTTCTTCGTGTCTCCATCCAGGCCCGAGGGGGGGTGGGGCCTCAGACCCCCAGGGAGGCCTCCTGCTCGAAGGAGATGCTCTCGTGGCCCCTTCTCCCAGGACGGGGCCAGGAAGAGCAGCCTGCCTGGTTGCCTCGTGTTCTTTCTCCGCCATCTACGTCCCATCCCCTCCCTGCAGCTGGCTGATAGGCCCAACTTGCTTTTCCCCTAGTTCTCTGGCTCCTTCCCCCAGGGCTGCTGGGCACGTCATGCGTCTTGTTGACCGCCAGGAATGGCTTTGTTTACATGCCCACACTGCTCGCCAGAGGCCTGTTTCCCCATGGGCTTCAAGCTGCTGTTCCCTAAACAGGGGCCCCCAGAGCTCTGGGGCCCCTCTGCCGCCTACCCATTGCCTTGTTCCTGCTTCAGTGGGAGCAGCCCTGGGATTGTGACTCAGAGGAGCGGGGCCAGGGCACTTCGGAGACATGGGAACCATTTCTCAAGGTGGCCTGCCCAGTTGGGGGCGGGGGGTAGTATTCAACTCTAATGTGGAGCCAGGGGCTCCTGAATACCCAGGCCCCTCCTAGGTACAGCCTCCTGATTAGGACCTCTGTGTATTACAGGCGGGAGCGGAGATCTCAACTGTGAACCCTGAGCAGTACTCCAAACGCTTCAACGAGTTCATGTCCAACATCCTGACGTAGTTACCCTCTACCTTCAGCCAGAGCCAGAGTGCTGGATGTGGGGTCGGGGACTGGAAGAGGGAGAGGGCGTTCTTTGGGCTGGATGGGAGGGTGGGGAGCAGAGTGGCGGGTCGGGGAGGGCTTTAGCAATGCGACTGCAGCCTGTGACACTGGAAGAGACTAGCTGGAGAGGAGGGGGTGTGCTGTGTGTGCGCGTGCTCACAGGAGGTAACCTCACCTGCTTGCCCTTGATTTCCCCCCCATTTGACCCAGGTTAAAAAGGGGTTTCCTTTTTGTTACCCTGTAACTTTTTAAGATACCCTGGGGCTAGAGATGACTTGGTGGGTTTATTTGGGTTTTGTTTCTGAAATTTCATTGCTCCAGATTTGCTATTTATAATGATGTATGTCGACACCCTGTCCACCGCCCCCCCCACCCTGACCTGCTCTCACTTCCCTTCAATTAGAGAAGCACCCATAGACCCAGCGAAGGGTCCTCTCAGAGCAAAGCGCTCTGGTGCCACAGGAGAGGAGGTTAGACACCTCTGCCCTCCCTGCTGCATTTGATCTTGTCTAGATTAACCTTCAATTTCATGGAGTATTGTGCACAGCTTCCTCCACTTTTTCAGCCTTAGCTCCAAGTGAAATGTTACGTGATTCCTCCATCTAAATGCTGTTCTTCCCGAAGGAACACTCCAGATCAACATCAGGCATCTTGGATCAGAATCAAAGATCTCAGAGGGGAGTGAGTTCATCCTCATGGGATGGTAAGGGGTCGGGGGCTGCTGGGCTCTCGGACAGCTGGTTCTCAGAGAACCCCATGATCACCACCCAAGCTCCTGGGCTCTCTCGGCCCCTGGAGTTCAGATGTCTTCTCTATAAAGCCTCCCACTGAGTCAAGAGGAACTAGAAACACCTTTGGATATAACAGCACCCTCGTGCTTAAATGGTTATTTCCCCTTGGGAAAGCCCAGAAAAACTGATGAGTATCGAATGAGATCTTGTGCCCTCCATCCATTTACTTCCTTCTGACCTTCTCCCAGGCACTCTCATTTGTAGGTGAGCTTTTAGCTGGGGGCAGATCTCCATGTGCCTGGGGTGCTCCTTGCAGAGATACCTCTTCAACCCCCAGGGCTACCATGTAGGTAATCTGACTCCCTGTGGTTTGTCACCTGGATGGTTGTGGCCAGCAGGGAGTGGTGCCCCCCACCTTGGAGCGTGGCACCCAAGCCTGAGGTTGCTTCTGAGCCACTTGAGGATCTGACCTGGGAATCCAGTTTGGAGGCTTGATGTGCGATTCAACCTGGCCCCAACCTTGGATCTCTTTTTCCTCGATGGCCCCTCTAGACTTTTTGCAGATCTGCCACCCACAAGCCTCCTCAGGAGTGGCATCCTGCAGCTTCCTTCAGGATCTCTACCCACCTTCTGAGCCGGCTACCTAAGCCTCAGAATTGTGTCCTTCTGCAATGCCATCAGAGCAGTCTGGTCTGGCTAGGAGAGGAAAGAGCCCTGTGTTGGGGGAGGTACATTCCTGCGTCTTCTCACCATCTCACCAGGAACTGGGGTCTTGGGATGAGACACGGTAAAACTTGTAGATAACTCCGCAAATGGAAAGAAAGTGTGTGGAACCATTTTGCATGAATGGATTGGTTTCCTTGGCTCCCTGCAAACCTGGCCAAGCTCAGCTTCTGGAGCAGGAACAAGCACCATCTCTGTGCCCAACCCACAGTATTTAGGTCAGGGAGGAATGGAGACCGCATTCTTGGACTCTACTGGGGCTGTCGGAACCCTTCTGGAAGAGGCAGACAGGGGCCAAACAACTGCCCTGGCCCCAGGAAGGGGCTGTAGGTAGCTCTGAACGTCAGCAGCAAGACCGCGAAGTGACCTGGAGAAGAACTTGGAACCAAGTGGCTCGTGGAGAAAACAAATGCGACTTAGGAAGGGATTAGTAGGAAGAATGTTTGGACTTGATTCCCCCACCTCCTCATCAAGAATGAAAACTTGGGTCTGCTCCTAGTCGAGCCCAGCATCTCCCCAAAGCTTTTCAGGCTGTCCTCTCGCAGCCTCCGCAACCTTGGGCTCCCTCGGCTTCCTGCATTTGGTCTGCTGATCGTGTCGCCATCATGTGTACGAAAAGTGTAACCAGTCGTTATCAGTTGAAGGTGAGCTACCAGGTATCTAACTTCTCTAACATCGAGTTTTTGTGGGCTTTTGTTTTTGTTTTGTATATTGTTTACATTTTGAGAGGTAGCATTCTGTTTTAAATGCTCTTTTTGTTTTTCTGACAGTATTGTTGACTGGGTCAAAACATTTAAGCTGTGGTTTGGTGGATTTTAAATTTTGTTTAAAGCTCATTCTCTGTGCTATCTTCAAAACCTTGGGTTTGGTCCTTTAACTCCTTTGGCATTCAAATGTTTAAAAGCTATTTATCTTGTTTTATACAAGTTTTTTCTCTTCTTTTTGTAACGATGAAGATGTTAAATTTGGTTTGCAGTCTGAATGTAGAGAAAGTGAAGTGATCCCCAAACCTTTGTGTTTTTTCTCCAAGTCCCACCATGTCCCTCCCTGGGCAGGTGTCTGAGGGGCAGTGACTACCCTCACCGTCACTCTTTGGAGCCGTGAAGAAAAGCTGAGTGGTCTCACGGCATCCCAGAATAATTCGGGGTCTCCCAATAACAAAGGCATAAGAATAGAACATGGCTGACTGGGTGAGGCCTGGATGGGGATAGGGCAGGATTCTTCTCCATTCTCTCCCTCTGCCATTTAACCAGTCACAGCTTCTCCCGTCCTGCCCCTCTTCTGAAAGTCTATGGCTGAGAAAGCTCTAGTCTCCCAAGTCTCCCCACCAAAGTAAGGGGTTCTCTGAAAACTCCACCTAGACCACTAGAAGGCGGCCTCTGGCCCTTGTTCCTATTAATGAACCACTGAGTCTTTGTCCCCTAGTGCAAGCTCATTCCCTGTGCCCTGCAGTTTGGGGGTTATGGGGCAGGCTAGGAAGCCAGCAGTTCCAGAAGCACAGCCTGAGGCGATGCTCGATGTCTCCTTATCTAGCTCAGGGGTTACTGGTCTGCGGGACGTGCTGTGAGTCGCCCCTGTGGCTGCTCTCAGTGGCACTCCCTAGGTTCCCTCCACAGGCAGCTCGTCATCCCTTCTCCCTCTTCCTACTTCTGTTTCTCTCGCCTGTGCTTTAGGCCTCAAACAGGTACCCTGGTAGCGCTCAGGGCTTGGGACTACATACTCCTGCCCTACTGACTTTCCCCTCTTCACAGTCTGCCAGGGCCTGCCCCAGGGAGGTGGATCAAAGACCCAGGACTTTTCTCAGTAGCCAGTCCCACCCTCCTAATTGTCTGTTTACCAGTTCAGGTTGGGAGAGAGAAGAAATTTCAGCAATCCCCAGCATTTGAGCTACTCAAGTGTTAGGGGCCAGAACGGACAGTGTGTTTAAAACAACCCTTAGAAAGCTCTGGCCTTAGACCTGTGGCTCCCCCAGTTCCAGAGACCTCACTTTTTTCTGGCAGAAATGTGGGGCGGAGGCTCCAGCCTGAGCACAGGAATCAAAGGGAAAACATTCAAACTGCCCCCAAATCTACCAGCCATCTGCAGGCGGCTTTGTGACACAGCCCTAGCCTTCTTCTGAAACGTGCCACTTATGAAGAGTGTCTCCAGAGGGACGAGGAGAATCGGCTGTCCCCGGCGGGCAATCCTTTGGAGGCTGGGGAGGAAACTTCCAGAGGAGCCCCTTCCCCTTACTCAGAGCCATTTTGGGAGGAAGTGGGAACCAACAACCTTTGGGGGAAGGCCTGGTGCGGCTCAGCACACCCAAGCATCAGGTCAGGCCATTGTAATAAAAAAATGTGAATGAAGTTTAGATTCAGCTTTTGGGGGAGCAGGATAAACTACCACCCCACCATATGTGTGTGACTTCTCAATTTCCCACTGCAATTTCCATTTTTTTTTAAATAGGAATTTTCAACCCCCTGTGCTTGTCTAATGTCTGCTCGGAACAATTCGAGACCCTGTTAACTGTTTTAAGATGCATGCATGTTAAGATGAATCTCCAACCCGAGGAAAAAAATAAAATTCAAAAAAGGTTTGTGTACACACCTGTTATGTATGAGTCCTTTGGAAATGAGCCTTTTATCTATCTTTTTCATAATTAAAAGGTTTTAGTCCCAGTTTTAGGGGCTGCTTGGGCTACATCAGGGTATGGCTTGAGTTTGGGGAAAGAACAGTCAATGACTTTGGTCACCCACTCTCAGATGCAGTTAATAAGCAGCGGTTAAGAGCACAGGCACCGGAGCATCTGCCTGTCAGCTGCCATTACCACACTCGCTGAGGAATGGACCAACAGCCCCTCACTTCTCCAGCCGCGGAGAACCAACACTTGCTGGGAGCCACACACGCGACACACCTGTCCTAGCTCTCCCTTGACTAGCTATGTTGCTGACTTAAACAAGTCACCTCTGTGTGCCTCCGGTTCTCCATCTAAACTTTTAGCTTAAAATCTAGTGGTTCCCGGGCTTCCCTGGTGGCGCAGTGGTTGAGAATCTGCCTGCCAATGCAGGGGACACGGGTTCGAGCCCTGGTCTGGGAAGATCCCACATGCCGCGGAGCAACTGAGCCCGTGTGCCACAACTACTGAGTCTGTGCTCTAGAGCCCGTGAGCCACAACTACCGAGCCTGTATGCCACACTACTGAAGCCCGCGCGGCTAGAGCCCGTGCTCTGCAACAAGAGAAGCCACCGCAATGAGAAGCCCATGCACCGCAACGAAGAGGAGCCCCCGCTCACCGCAACTAGAGAGAAAGCCCACGCGCAGCAACGAAGACACCGTGCAGCCAAAAATAAAAAATAAAAAAAAACAGGGCTTCCCTGGTGGCGCGGTGGTTGAGAGTCCGCCTGCCGATGCTAGGGGACATGGGTTCGTGCCCTGGTCCGGGAAGATCCCACGTGCCATACAGCGGCTGGGCCTGTGAGTCATGGCTGCTGAGCCTGCGTGCCCGGAGCCTGTGCTCCGCAACGGGAGAGACCACAGCAGTGAGAGGCCCGCGTACAGCAAAAAAAAATAAAAAATAAAAATAAAAAAAAAAAAAAAAAAAAAAAAAAAACACACACAAAAAAGAAACACTGATGTGCAAGGATATTACTTATGGATATTGGCCAAATTTCTACCTGAAACAAAAAAGATTTAAGCGTTTTCCAAGAGTTAAGTAAAAAGGATGCTAGGCTTTGGAGTCGAATGTGGGTTGACATCTTTGCCCTACCACAGAGTGGCCCTGGGCAAGTTATTTAACTGTCATTAAACAAGGATAATTAATGTATATTACCTTGAGTCAATATGACGATTAAATTCTAGAATGTGTAAAGCACTTTGTGCAGGGCCTAGCACATAGCAGGTACCCAACCAGTGATTTGTAGATACTATCCCCACTGGTGGACCAGTGGAGCACGCTGCAAGTCAAGAAAACCTGAGGGCTGAGCTATACCCCAAGTAGCTATTTGTAACTGCCCAACTGGGGACAGAGATCTGTGGTAAAACACTCTAAGACAAAGAAGCAGGAGTGAAAGAAAATCTTTTATTTAAAAAAAAAAAAAAAAAAAAAGTGGGCTCTGGGAAGAACAGAGTTAGTCCATTCGGGCCTTCAGCGTCCTCGTGGTGATTTTGTCCTTCTCACTGCGGAGGGAGAAAGTCACAGAACATCTACACCCATTCTAGACGCAGAACAAACTAGAACAGCTGTCCTAACTCTGGGGTTAACTGTTTTGCCCATGTTACACTAATGTTAGCTTGTTTTCCTGGCCTGTGGTGAGGAAGGGGAGAATGGAGACATTTCCATAGGTGGAGCCATCAAGAGTTGGGATGATTCAGGGCTGGAGTGGGACGCGCTCCGAAGCAGGGAAGGAGCTCCCCAGGCCTAGAGAACAAGTAACTCAGGAAGGAGGTGTGAGGTGTTTCACTCCAGTGAAGGGAAAAGATCCTTGGGGTGGTAAATTCTCTGTATTAGCCCCAACCTGTTTTTCACGGTAATTAAGCAGGTTACCCCATAACAAAAGGGTCCAAGTGCTTGTTCTGGGAGGTTCCCAGGGAAAGCTGTTGGGAGGATACCAGGTTCCTGGTGACAGCCCCAAACAAGTCAGAGGGAAACAGGGTGGCAGGCATCTGGCTGGGGGGTTGGAAAACATTGCCAGGGCTCAGTACACCACACAGTTGTGGGTTCCATGCTGGTGTGAGCCGGGAGAGGAGCCACCCAGGATTTATTCCGATCGATCTGCAGTAGCTCTGCTGTGGCTCATCCCCACAGAGGTCCCTGAGACTTCGGGGACAGTGTTCAGGAAGGAAAGAAATGTCTATTGTGAGCAAGGGGAGGAGACCCGGGGACATGGAGCCTCACCAGACGGAGGCCAGGGGAATCTGGGTAGGTTCCCACCTTAGCTGCCACCCTTAGGAAGCACGGATTTGTGCTATCCCGGGCCTGCTGCAAGCACCTTTCTTATTTCACACCTGACTAGGGGGCTGGGAAGATGGGGTGTTTGTGCAGGAGGGGAGAGGCACGTGTCTGCAGAGCTTCTAGACTTCTCCCAATGCATACTTACATGATGTGGACAACGACTCCCATGCCTGACACTGCGTCCCTGTCCACAGCATTCAGCATGGCTTGTGAGATGGTTTCAAACAGGTGTTCTGGATCCTGCCGACAGAGCAGAAACCTTTCAATCCCCAGAGCCTTGGACCCTCACTTGATGTGGCCCCTTAACTCTCTCTTCTCTAGGCTCAAGGTGCCCAGCTCTGGCCCCTCCCGTGTCTGGAGTGAGGGATGGTTCCCTGGATGCAAGAAGCCCCCTCAGCTCCTTCTCAGAAGGCAGCAAGGTTACATAAGATATAGTTCAAGCCCTGCACTTCCTCCGCTAACCAGCAGTGTGACCTTGAGCAAGTCAGTGTCCCTCCGCTAAGCCTCAATTCCTCTTCTGTAAAATGGGGGAAGAATCCCCGTGGCTCCTATGTGCTTTATCAGCTATCTCATGGACTCTCCTCCGGGGTGGCTCAGAGGTATTGCACAACTCAACCTGTCCAACCGTGAACCCATTTCCCCCCAAACCTGCTGCATCCACCACATCCTCTATCTTGGTTGGCTTAGCTAGAAAACTCAGGTGTCCTCAGCATGTCCACCTCCCTCACTGCTGTTTTAAGTGACCAAGTACTCTAGGCTCTGGCTGCCCCGCTCCCCCACTGCCACTCTCTTTGCTCAGGACCTCAGCGCCGCACCGACCTGCAGGCCTCTGGTTCCTCAGGTCTCTTACTGCCTTTGACACCATGTCAGAAGAAAAAGTTCCAGTGAGGTATCACCTCTCACCAGTTAGAATGGGCATCACCAGAAAATCTACAAACAACAAATGCTGGAGAGGGTGTGGAGAAAAGGGAACCCTCTTGCACTGTTGGTGGGAATGTAAATTAATACAGCCACTATGGAGAGCAGTATGGAGGTTCCTTAAAAAACTAAAAATAGAACTCCCATACTCCCCAGCAATCCCACTACTGGGCATGTACCCAGAGAAAACCATAATTCAAAAAGACACATGTACCCCAATGTTCATTGCAGCACTATTTACAATAGCCAGGTAGGTCACGGAAGCAACCTAAACGCCCATCGACAGACAAATGGATAAAGAAGATGTGGTACGTATATACAATGGAATATTAATCAGCCATAAAAAGGAACGAAACTGGGTCATTTGTAGAGACGTGGATGGATCTAGAGACTGTCACACAGAGTGAAGTCAGAAAGAGAAAAACAAATATCGTATAATAACGCATTTATGTGGAACCTAGAAAAATGGTACAGATGAACCGGTTTGCAGGGCAGAAATAGAGACACAGATATAGAGAACAAATGTATGGACACCAAGGCGGGGGAAGCGGGGAGTGGGGGTGGAATAAACTGGGAGATTGGGATTGACATGCATACACTAATATGTATAAAATGGATAACTAATAAGAACCTGCTATATAAAAAATAAAATAAAATTTAAAAATTCAAAAAAAAAAAGTTCCAACTGCTTGGCGTGGCATCCAAGGCATTTCCACGTCTCATCCCGATTTCACTCTCCTCCTTCCTCTCGCCCCCCATTCTGCCTGCACTCCAGTAGCCACAGCAAGCTCTCCCCAGTCAGTAAACACATTGGGCCCCTCCTGTACTTCTGACCTTTGCACAGGCTGCTCCTTCTGCCAACCAGGCCCTTTCTTTCCTCCTGTTCCTGGCAAACTTCATTTCAACAGGTATTTGTGGGTCTGTCTTATTTCATTAGACTGCAGTAAGCCCTTGAAGACAGACTGTCTGGTTTCCCCGGAGCCTGGCAGAGCTGGCACAACAGCCAACCCTGTCAGGTAGTGTTCCAATCTTCCCAGGTGATTTCCTCACACCACCACTCATAAAACAGATTCTATTATTATCCCCATTTTACAGCTAAGGAAGTGGAGGCACAGAGAAGTAAAGTGACTTACCCTGAACATAACTAATGAGATGGTAGGTGGATCTGGGTTTCCAACCCAGACGACCTGACTCCACAGCCCATTCTTGTGAGCTGCCCCTAACCCTACACCTTGTTAAATGTGTGTTCAATGAATGGATAGGAGAACCCTGTAAACCCAACGTGGGGATTATTTGTTGTAGCAAATATCTGACAGGTCTCTTCATGGAAGGTGCTCTCCCTGGGAGCCAAGGCCCTGGCAGATGGAGTTTCTGGACACCCTTCCAAGGCTCAGCAGCTGTGGCTTTCTCTCCTACCTGCACCATTCTTCCCATTACCTGCCAGGTAAACACATTTTCCCCTGATGGCCAAGGGGTGGGCACCTCAGAACCCAGCCCCGCTCCATGCCACCAACTCACCATGTTGGGCTCCCAGAGGGACTCGCACATCCCGTACATTTGTTCAGTGCAGGTACCACTGACTACAAAGTCATCAGTCACCATGGGGCAGCCGATAAGGTCTAGAGAGCAAATGAAGGGCTTAAAGGTCTTCGGGTCCAATCCAGCAATGACCGGCTCAGTGTAGTAGGGCCCAAACCTGTGGGGGCCAGGAGCAGAGAGAGAAAGTGGAGCTCAAGAACATTCACTTTCCTGTTTAGGCCTGTTCAGACAAGGCCCCGGCCCAGACCCAGGGAGGAAAGTGGAGGGCCCGTTTGGGACAATCCCCCTTCCCCCTCTCCTGGCATCTAGCAATGCTCTAAGACTTTTTCTTCTTTTCTCTGACACTTACCTTCATATCCTCCTCACCCCGACCCTCTCTTCCTCTTCCTTTCTTTGGGAATTCTGTTGTTGTGTTTTTTTTAACCTACTCTCCCTATCCTCATCCAGGTCCTATCACCATTCAATCTTCTATTTATACACCTATATCTTTACTCCTTTCAAAAAAGGATTTGAAGCAGTTTGTAGAAAAAACACTGAAAAATAAAACCAAACCGCTGAAACAATGCCACTTGCAGCAACATGGATGGACCTAGAGATTACCATACTAAGTGAAGTAAGTCAGAAAAAGAAAGACAAATACCATATGATATCACTTATGTGGAATCTAAAATATGACACAAATGAACTTATTTATGAAACAGAAACAGACTCACAGACATAGAAAACAAACTTAGGTTACCAAAGGGGAAAGGGAGTGGGGGAGGGGTAAATTAAGAGTTTAGGATTAGCAGACACACACCACTATATATAAAAGAGATAAACAAGGCCCTACTGTACAGCACAGGGAACTATATTCAATATCCTGTAATAAACCATAATGGAAAAGAATATGAAAAACAATATGCATATATATGTATAACTGAATCACTTTGCTGTACCAGAAACTAACACAACATTGTAAATCAACTATACTTCAATTAATTAAAAAAAAAAAGTTCTTCCTACGCACCAGCTAAAAAAAAAAACCAACCCCAAAATCAAGAATACAAGACACTCAGACAAAACACAAAGTTTTGTTCTGAGTCTCCCAGCAGACAAAGCAAAGAAGGATACTCAGTGAGCTGGGTTATTTTCATTGTTTGCCATTAGGAAGTAACAGCTTATCAGAAACTTGTTCTAGACCCTGAGCTTTGAGAAGAATCAATCTTAGGGACATTTAGATAGAAAATACTCAAAAAGTAATGGCCACTATCCTCAATAGAAACAGTAAGTAAACAGACATTTTCCATGTCTTATATAGCTCTCAGTAATTTCTATGGGCATGATCTTAAGTTACAACTCTGTAAAAAATAATTCTAAATAAAAAAATAATAATTGTAAGGTGGAGGAAGAGGTTGGAGTAGCGTGCTTTGATCTGGCATTTCTCAAACAGATCCCTAGGTATCAAATTTCTCTAACATCTTAAATTTTGTATTTTCCTCTCAATAAACTGAAAACAAAGTTAATATAAGAATGTCCTGTATTATCTGGGTAACAACCTTAAAACTAAATACAACATGGCTCAGGGCCTGCGTTTGTACTTCCAGTCATGTCGATGTCACGGTACCACCTAAAGGTCAGTGTTTACTTTTTACTGGCAGTGTTTCACAGAGGTGCTTCGGTGGATTCTCTGGGGTCCATGAGAAGGTATTTACTTTAAAAAGGGTCTGTACATGGCTCAATTTTGCAAATCACTGCATTAGCCTATCCTGCTGGAAAATCAATGATTTCAGTTGGGCTTGTAGAGAAAGCTCCTGGTTACAGTAGCTAAGAATCTAGAATTTTCCAGGTCAGCTTCAATGTCCTGTATTTTTATTATGAGTAAACATGAGCCATTAAATATATACCTAAATATGAGTTCATCTGTACAACTTTGTAAGACTTCCTCCCTATATCTGAAACTAATACAATATTGTAAATCAATTACACCTAAATTAAAAAAAAAAAAAAGAAAAGAAAAAGAAAGACCTCTCCCCCCACCCCCATGAACCAGTTTTAAAAAATCTTTTGGGGCTTCCCTGGTGGCGCAGTGGTTGAGAGTCCACCTGTCGATGCAGGGGACACAGGTTCGTGCCCCGGTCCGGGACGATGCCACATGCCGCGGAGCGGCTGGGCCCGTGAGCCATGGCCGCTAAGCCTGCGCGTCCGGAGCCTGTGCTCCACAATGGGAGAGGCCACAACAGTGAGAGGCCCGCGTACCACAAAAAAAAAAAAAAATCTTTTGTTAAGCCTTTCTCAATTTGGGATTTTGATAAACATGGTTACTACATATGGCAGACAATTCATAGCTGAGGATATTAACATAAACCTAAAAAAAAGGTAACCATTTGTTTTGTTTATTTTTTAATAGTAAAAAGACAATAATATTGCTCCAGGTATGGAAATGGCAAAAACTTAGTTTTGAAAGCTAAAGAGTACTTCTGCAACTTTTCTATAAAGTCTAAAATTATTTCAAAATAAAAAGTTAAAAAAAAAAAAGGAAAGAAAAAAAGCTTAACCTGTCTTCTTGCCACCCAGTCTTTTTTTTTTTAATGGCCATTTTTTTTTTCTTATTGGAGTATAGTTGCTTTACAATGTTGAGTTAGTTTCTGCTGTACAATGAAATGAATCAGCTATATGTATACATATATCCCCTCCTTTTTGGATTTCCTTCGCATTTAGGTCACCACAGAGCATTAAGTAGAGTTCCCTGTGCTATACAGTAGGCTCTCATTAGTTATCTGTTTTATACGTAGTAGTATATATATGTCAATCCTAATCTCCCAATTCATCCCACCCCTCCTTTCCCCATTTGGTGTCCATACGTTTGTTCTCTACATCTGTGTCTCTATTTCTGCCTGCAAATAGGTTCAACTGTACTATTTTTGTAGATTCCACATATATGCTTTAATATACGATATTTCTTTTTCTCTTTCTGACTTACTTCACTCTGTGTGACAGTCTCTAGGTCCATCCACGTCTCTGCAAATGGCGCAGTTTTGTTCCTTCTTATGGCTGAGTAATATTCCATTTTATATATGTACCACATCTTCTTTATCCATTGATGGACATTTAGGTTGCTCCCATGTCCTGGCTATTGTAAATAGCACTGTAGTGAACACTGGGGTGCATGTATCTTTTGAATTATGGTTTTCTCCAAGTATATGCCCAGGAGTGGGATTGCTGGCTCATATGGTAGTTTCATTTTTAGTTTTTTAAGGAACCTCCATACTGTTCTCCATAGTGGCTGCATCAATTTACAATCCCATTTGCCACCCAGTTCTGCCCAGAGGTGGGTGGGGAAAGTACCTACAGAGTTCTCCCTTCAATTTCATCCCAGCTTCTCCACTGAATTCTACAGTTAGGGGCCCCTTCTTTTCTCATCATAAAGTCCTCAAATGTCAAAAGTTAACATACCCAATTCCTAGGTTCCGTGTATTCCAGAGCATCTAATAAGATGCTCAACATAATAAGATGACAACAGAATAAGCTCTTGGGTAAGGGTGGCTCCTGGCTGGGAGACACCAGGGCACACTTTGGTAGCGTTAATTTTGTTTTCTGGGAGCAACTTCACTTGCTGTTTGCATTCCCTGCCTTCTTTTGAAGTAGCCCTTTCTTTCCTATTTCGTTGTTAGGTCCACAGAAAAGACCCAGAAAATAAGGATACTATCTAGCAAATAAGGAATGAGTCAACGAGGAGGAATCTCCTTCCTGGGTGCCCCCTCCATACTACTTGCCCAATCAAAGGTTTCTGCATTCCCCGAGTCCCAGGCTACATTTCTACTCACCGTTTCTCGTACAAGAGGTTGGCCACCATGCTCATGAGGGTGTAAGGCTTGATCTGCCGACCTTCCTTCAGCTCATACAGGTTCAGCCGGAACTTGAGGCGCTGGGCACTGTGGTAAAAGGAGAAAAGTGAGTTAGTAAGTCATTGCTGAATGTCCCCTGGTGTCCGCCTCATGGAGGTCGGGAGGTGCCTAAGGAGACACACAATCCCAGCCCCTGCCAAGAGACTCTTCCCCATCTGCCAGTGATTTTCTTACCAGAAGTCCAGCCTCACATCCACTTTTCAGTCTGGTCCAACACTTCTACCCATAAACATGCCACTCTGCTAACCTTTTTTCTCATACTTTTTTTTTAGGGTGAGAAAAGGGGAGTTAAGAAGTGGATTCTCCCCCCACTTTTTTGAGGAATAGTTTATACAGTACACGCTGGGCAGGAGTCTGCCTGCAGACATAGTGCTGGCAGCTTACAGTAGAAAGAGCAGTGAACTGAGAGAGCTGACCTGGACTAAGCCTTCATCTTACCACTTAATTTTTCCATCCCTAAGATAGGGACAAAATAAGTCACCTTATTTTGTGAGATAATGTATGGGTGCTAATAAGCAGCAGCTGCTGCACTAATGGACTGAAAGGCGCCTAAGAAAGTAGGCCACACCTCCTCCAGTCCCATCTCAGAGCCCAGGGATAGGCCCTGCAGGGAACAGACCAGTGACATCCATGCTGGAAGCAGAGCAATGAGGAACAGGACACCAGAACAAAGAGCTTCAGACACGACCTAAGCTTCATCATACAGGTGAGGAAACGGAGGCCCAGCAAAGTTAGCAATTACTGCCCACAAACATGCAAACTCAGTGAGGAGAGGCTCCTGAAGAAAAGGAAATAGTGTGAAGGGAACAGCAGTGACTGGAGAGAGGAAGGCTGGTGGGGGCCTTCATACTGACAGGAATGCTAAGCTATCATTCTCTGATTCCACCAACAATGGAAAAAAAGGGCTGGTTGGGTTAGATTTCAGGAAGAGTTTCCAAAATACACGTTCTTGAGACTTTAGAGAGGTTTAAGGGAAAAGAGACAGAAAATTTTCTGACAAGCTCCCACCCACCTTAGTGAACTATCAATCTTCTAAGAACTAAGTCCAGGAACTGCTGCTCCTTAGGCCACCTGTGACCACATCTTCCCTCCTGAAATGCTGACCCTCTTTTCCACTGGCCTCTCTTCTTCCCCAACTGCTGAACACACAGTTCAGCTCTGGAGCTGCAGCTTATGTTTTCCCTCAGTGTATTCCGTCTCTCCAGAATCTGTTCCCACAGATTTAACAAATCACCAATGCCTATCCAGCCCTGAGATATAATCTCAAGACCCCAACTGCTCAGAAGATGTTTCTACTTGGCTTGCCTTGTCCCTTTAAAATTGGTATCAAAATCAAAGTCATCACCTTTCCCCTAAAACCAGTCTTCCCAATTCCTATATTTCAGTCAACATGCTCAAAACAGAAATCATCTTTAAAACGCTTCTGGATTGCCTACATGCCAAGTACCAGAATAGATACTAATAACAAATAAAAAAGACACGAACCCCGACTTCAGTGGTTAACTCTTCGGCCTCACAATAACCAAGTAGCCACTAAGGTTGGTCAGCAACAACCCTCAGAAATGCCTTCCTTTCCTTTCCCACCTCACCACCCCATCAGAACTACAACCTTCACACCCGGACCATCACAAGAGCCACCTATTTCGTCTCCCAGACTCTCCCTTCTCTCACAGAACCACTATCAACTAGGTAACTAACTACTCTAGCAGTTAATATGCACCAGCTCATTATGGGTTAGTTATCTTTCTGTATGCCTGCCTTTTCTCCCAACTAGACCTGAAGTTCTTTAGGGGCTGAGCATGGGCTTTGGCCTCAGAGATTGGGATCCTGGGGGTCATTCATTAGCTTACATCTTGGGCAATACACTCTCTGTGACCATCAGTTTCCTCATCTGCAAAATGGGACAACAACATGGTAACGTGGTTAAGAGGATTAAAGTCCATGGATGTAAGGTGCTTTCCACAGTGTCTGGCACAGAGTAAATGCTGCTAAGTTGGCTAGGATACCACTCTATCGCTTACGGTGTTCGGCAAAGTCTCAGATTCACTGATGTTGTTTAGTAGATGACTAACACCCACGCCACTCAAGCCGCTAGGCAAGAATGGTCCAAGAAGAAGCCTGGGTGTAGGTGGGGACCCCTGACACTTACACTGTCTGGACGTCGGTGGCGAGCCCGGCCAGGCCGATGTACAGCCGGTCGCCCATGGGAAAGATCTTCTGGAAGTCCGTGGTCACCATCTGGGCCTGGATCCCGAAGCGCCTGTCGGCAGCGATGGCCACACAGTTCTTCCCCTTCATGGCCATGACGGCCCCTCCGTTATAGGACATAATAGACTGAAGCAGACAGAGCGGAAGGGCTCAGCGCGAGGGGCCAAACGCGGCCCGGCGCAGCCCCTGATTCGGAGGCTCCTGTACGCATCGTCCTCCACTCTGGAGGCGCCTGGACGCCCTGAACTCCAGCTCTGAGATCAGCGCTGTGAGGCTGCGAGGAGCCCCATTCCCTGCCTCGGTCCTCACCGCGGTCCGCTCCCCCTTCAAACTGGAGCCGCTTCCTTCAATCGACCACCAGGCCTCTCCGCCTCCCAAACTCCCCATGACACCCCTCCCCATTCCTCAATCCCTACCCCGTGTCCCTTCTCCTTGCTCCCCACCTCACCATGTTTGCGGCGTATTAGGACCTCCAGTAGCCACAACTCCAGCAAACCTCCTATGGGCCTCACTGCGCAACCACTCTCGCTGCTTTCTCTCTATTGGCTGGGAGGCCGACCCTTCCGGGACATTTTGGCTTCCTATTGGCTGTGAATCTTTGTCAGTCATCAGACAGGAGTTTGGTTGAGAAGCCAAAACCAAGGGGAGGAAAGCGCAAAGTGAAAAGTCACTCTCAGTGCGGAAGAGCCCGGCGTCGCGGTGCAAGCTGGTATAGCGGTGGACTCAGTCTCTGGGCGCAGGAGACGCCGGCCGGAACCTGCGCCCACGTGGGCTAGTGAAACCCGAGATAAGGGCCTTTGGCTCCAGTGAAGGGCCACGGGGTTGGTTAAGAGCACGCTGTGTGGGACGGGCATATTACTCATGAAGTTTGTTTCATTTATTCATTCCAGAAATCCTTACATCTGTTGTATGCCAGGCACCATGCTAGGCTCTGGACATGCACTGGACTAGAGCTGTGCCTAGTATTTAAGAGGTGCCCGTAAAGTGCGTATTTACTCTTGCGAGGGGGGAGGGGCACAGGGAGGGTGTCGCGGGTATTCTGCGGCTGTAGGGGTTGGGCTGCAAAGGGGACGTTTGGAAGCCGAAGGTGGTTCTGCTTATGGGGACTCTCAGCAGGTCGACTTCACGTATCCCCAATCTCAGATCACCCTAAAGACGGACATCACGGGCTTCCCCAACTTTAAGATCCAGAGGAGGCTGGCGACGATTTCCGCCACCCCCGCGCCAATGGAGGGGAGGCGAGCACGTCCCGCCTGCTCCCCTCCCCAGATCCGGACCCTTCTTTGGGTCTGACTTCTTTCGTCCGGTTATGGAATTTCCGATTCCTGCGCTGTCGCAAGCTCACTCCCATTGACTCGGCTCACTGCGACACGGGTAGTTATCACCGTCTCTGTGGCGCAATCGGTTAGCGCGTTCGGCTGTTAACCGAAAGGTTGGTGGTTCGAGCCCACCCAGGGACGCTACCTGCTTTTTTTTCCCACCCTGAAAAGGAAAACCTAAAGGCATTATTCTCCCAACCGCTGTAAAGCCAAATTTTGTATTGAAATAGCGGACAACACTTTTTGTATAGCTAATCAGAGGGTCGTTGTGACTGAAAATTCGTTGTTCCGTTAATGACGGGATAATGTCTCCAGCACTTCCCTCCTCCGCCTACCTCCCACCCCGCCCCCAAGCTGGATTGTAGGAAAGGCAAAGACAGGTTTTTGTCTCACCATGCGATACGTTTAACGTTGCATTTTTCGTAGGATTAAGAATGAATTTGCAGTGGAGGTTGAACAGTTTTACATTGTCTGCTTCAATCAATGTTACAATCTCGAAATATTACATTCGGAAAGGAATAAAGTAGTGCGAGAGACAAAGGCAGCGACCAATTGAGGGATGAAGAGAAAGGTGAGAAAGGGAGAACACAGCTGTGATGTACGGAGAGAGACAGAAAGAGGGGACACGACAGAGAAATAGGCGGGTGGGTGGAAGGAAGACCCGGAAAAAATGGAGAGGGGGAAAGAGAAGCAGTTAATATGAGAAGCATGAGAACAAATAAATCAACAACAAAAAAACAGGTTTTTTTTTCTAGAAATACAGAGACGCGGGGAAGAGGATGGGAAAATAGGAGCAGAATCTGACAAAGGACATTGTTTTGGGGAGAGTGAAGGAGTAAAGAACACAGGTAAAGATAGTCCTAATATCCCTAGAGGAGCTGCCCTCTCCTACCATTGTCATCCTCTTCCAGGAGATCTTATCCTCGCAGTATCTCTTCGTATGTGTGCTGGAAATAATTACCTAGATTCCCGAGTTCCTGCCCTCTGGAAACTTCTAGTCTATGATACACACAGTGACTCTTCTGATGAAGAGTTTGTCAGCTAGGTGACCTCCTGAAATACTACAACTAACACAATGGAGGGGAAGCTTTGGCATCTCATGTCCGCCAGAGGTGCCTCCCTGGGCTGGGAGTGGGAGCCTCCGCTTTTAATAGGAGCTAAGCTAAGGACTCTCTCAAGCAGTTCCCTTCCACATTTGGTGTCTCCTCAAGACTGGGCTCAGAGGAAGCCTCTCTGAAAGCCTTCCCCAGTGCTCACCCACCCTTACCTCGAGCTTACAGGGGCGGGGGTGGGGGTGGTAAGCGGCAAACGGAAGGATACACAGTGCCCATAAAAGCTAACGGGACAGGCTGCGTAACCCTCCCGCTTGCCCCCGCCGGCCTGTGAGCACCCTGTGGGGCAAAAGCCCGGCTCATCAGCTTTATATCCCCTGTGTTTAGTGTAGTCTTTGACAATGGCACAGGACAGGTACTTCTTTGTCGGGAAACCTGGGAACGTCAGAAGTGAGAAAGGTTTGGTCAGAGGTTCTCCTGATAAAGCCAGAAGGGCCAGGGATATGGGGACTGGAAAGTGATGGAAGTGATTAAAATGAAGCTTTCGTGGGTCGTGGGGTCTTCTGTCTTGTGTTTTTGCTCGTGACTGGCGCTTAATAACTGAGGAACAAATGAACGGATTCCCAGTGAGCACGGTCGTCCCCTCGGGCGGCACTCCAGGATTAAAGGGCTGCAGTGGGGACTCAGAGGGACGTCAGCCTTCTTCCCAGTAGCAGATATCCTCCCACCTTCATCCAAGACAGCCCCTGGGTGCCCCCTGTGGATCATGGGTGAGACCGAGACCTTAGCGAAACCCCTACAGGTTTCTCTTGCCCGGGATCTTCTAGCCCGAAAGGAGTGGCAGACCAGGAGTCCCTGCTGCACTCCCCTCCCCGCAGGGTGACTGGGGGACCGTAGAGCATACGCTAGCCTTCCCGGGCAGAGTCCAGGATGCCGGCAACACACTTGCCCCAGGGACAGTGGGCGTGTCCACGCCAAGAGCCCCCTTTCCGTGAAGGGCGGCGAACTCCCGGTCTCCCCGCACAAGGAAGGAAGGGAGAGCAGGTCCGCGGGGACCACCCCCTCTGGGCGGAAATCTCTCCAGCGCTTCCTCTTCCTCCCCGCCCCCACTCGGTGGGTGTGCGCCAAAGACTGAAGCTGGGGTCACTTGGCGGCCAGTGTCCGCAGGTCTTCTTGTCGCCAGCCAAAGGGTGAAAGCATTCAGCCTGGGGGCCTCAGCTTCGGGTCTGCCTGGGCTGCGAAAGAGGAGGGAAGGAGGAAAAGGAAGGCGGTCGGATGCCTGCTGAAGATTCGTTTCCTAATTTCCTAACTTGAGCCACCCACCGCCAGTGCGCTTAATGGCGCTTCTGGCCGGCTAATCGAGCTCTTTGGAGCGACTGACATAATGATCATCCCTAATAAATCCTGAATAACGAATACGCGAATAGACCGTCCTAATCTAATGAGGCGGGCCCACGGTAGTCTCCATAACGTAGTATCGATCGGCTTCCCCGGCGCCGGCCTCAGCTGCTGCTCCAAGCTTTTCCAAGCTCCCTCCTAGTTTTCTCCTCCCGGCGGGAGCCACTGGGTACCGGAGCCCGGAGCAACGATCGGAGTAGGCGGGCACCAGCCACCTTTGCGCTCGCCGGACTCCTCCCGCCGCCTGGGCGAGCGAGGCGCACCAACCTTGCAGAGGTCGGGGCGCAATCGGCGCGCGGGCGAAAAATGCGGGAGTAAGTGCCCGGCAGGAAAAAAGCGCGGGCCCACTTCCGAGTCCCGGCGCCTTGTTTTCGAGTGCATTCGGGCTTCTCGCGTTAGGCCGGGTTACTGTGTCCCGGGCCCGGAGCCTGAGCTGACGTCTTCAGCTTGCCTCCCGGCCCAGGTTGTGTTCCGATCTTGACCAAGCACACCGGAGGCGCCAGCCTCCACCACAGCAAACCGAGCCCTCGCCGCGAGACGTCCCTCCAGGCCTCTGCCTCCGTCCTCCCGGCGGTTTGCTCCCTCGAAGCGCCCGGGCCGGGTCTCCGGCGCAGCGTTTCAGAGCCGCCGATCGGGCCGCCGAGAGGGCAAGGGGAGTGGGGAGGAGACGCTCGCTCTCGCCCATGCAGTTATTAATGTCAAGGGAGTGTCACTTAAGTGAATGAAAATAACCCGGACTCGTGGCCAGAAGCGTCGCGTCCCCCCGCCTGAGCACATTGCCATCGAGGCCGAGGGGTGGAGGGCTGCAGAGCGAGCCACATTTCAGCCCAGTCCGCATCTCACCATTTTCCAGGCGCTCCAGCTAGGGTCGAGGATCGCAGGGTCAGGGGATGGGGGGGCGCACACATATTTTGGGGGCAGGGGTTAGTTGAGGAAGGGTGAGGTCGTGGTCTAGTTTTGGGGGGGCCGGCACCCGGTTGGGGGCGCAGCCTTGTTAGCCTCTCCCCCTCCTCCTCTTCCCCTCTCCGCAAACACCCTGAAGGAATGAGGTCACGTGGGTGAGTGGTGGGCGGGACCTACTCTTGTCTGGAGGAAAAAAGCCATTTTGTCTCCCCCCCGCCTCCGAACTCTGGTCCCTCCCCTCCCCCCTCCGTCCCCTCCCCTCCCCTCTCTCCCTCCCACCCCAAACCGCTTTCACAAACTCCTTTCTTACCGTAGGTTTCTCCCCTCTCGCCGCCCGAGCGAGCGACACGGCTGCGGCCCCCCTCCCCTCCCTTCCCTCCCTCCCTCCCATCCCCCCCTCCCCGAGACCCACCGGACCCCGAACCCAGGTAAGCGGACGCGGACTCCCCTCTCCCTCCTTCTCCTACCCCGTAACCATCTGGGGACTGGGACTGGGAGCCGGTACATCCTTCTTTACAAACCCCTGTGGGGGTAGGCTCTGAGCCGGGCCTTCTCGCGTCTCCGCCCCACCCCCGCCGGCCCCTGTCCTAGCTCGCCCCGTCCGCCTTTCTTTCTCCCTTTTTTCTCTCTCCTTTTCCTTTTCCTCCCTTCCAAGATGGCCGAAGTGCATTCCCCTTTTAGCGATTTGGCGTCTCCCTCGACCACCACCTCTTTGTGCCTCAGCCCCCCTAGACCCTGCTCCCGAGGTAGCGAGGGGGAGGGTCCGAGGCAGCCACAAGGGCTTTGGGGCTCCGCGCTGGGGCGGATCTCTGCCCCCCTAGCCCTCCCCACGAGCCAGCTCAGCTCCTGGACCTCTCCCACTACTCCTTTCGGTTTGGGGAGGGGTCGCTCTCGGTTTCTTCGTTGGGCACTGGGGCGTCGTGGACGCGCGAGGACTTGAGGCTGGGAGGAAGGGGACGAGCTTTTCGATTGCTGCGGGGCCGGGGGAGGGCGCTCTTCCCTGCCGGGACCGGTCGTCTCGGGCACCTCCCCCAGTCGGTCCCTTTCCCCCCGCCATCCCGGGACTGGGCGCCCCGCCCCCTCCCCTCCCCGAGCCACCTCGGCGGAGCCTCTTTCTCCGGAACACCCCTCCTCGGGCCCCGCCGAAAGTTTGGCTCTAGGGAAGGTAGGAGCGGCCACCCGGTAACTGGGGTCTCTGATCTTCTGACCCAGGTTCCTGGGGATGCCGGGGTGGAGGGAGTAGAATGGAGATGGGAAGATTTATCGCGATATTTCCTATCGCCCGCAGATGCAGGAGGGGGCTGGCGGACTGGCCGGTCTTCCACTGGGGAGCCCGGCTGCCCCCTCCTTTCCTACGTCCTCCTGCTTCTATTTCTGAGGGGATGGGACCCCTCGGCGAGCAGACACCCCTGACCCTCCTGTCTCCACGGGGGGCCCAGGCGTGCCTCTCTCCCTCCCCCACTGCCCCCGTCTGCCCAGAATTGCTCCGGATGGCTTGAGGTGGCGAAGGAGGAGGCCTGGGAATGGTGAATTTGCCTGTAAATATTGTGGAAGCGTTGCCCCGCGCTTCCCCCTGGTCTTTGTCTCTCAGAGAGCGCCCCCCCACCGCGCTGCCTCAGTCTCCAGGGCTCCCTGTCGCTGGGGGCGGGGGGTGGGTCTCCTGGTTGTCTCCCACTCCGTTCTTAAGCCTCCTTCTCTGGGCCTCTTGCAGTTTGCATCTGTTCCTGAAACTCTATAATTTCTCTCCCTCCCCCTCTCCACTCTGTTCCAAGGTGCTAGTACTTGGAGAAGGAGCATAAAGGCAGCTCTGTTATAGCTTTTCGGTGGGGAGGTTTTCCCCGGGGTTTCCTGGTTTGGAGTTGGGGTTGAGGTCTTAGAGCTGTCTTTGGAAAGAGGCAGGAAGCAGGCCTGAGGTGAGACTTGGGACTTGGGATCCAGAGTGTAGCTGGGTGGGGTTCAAGTTGAAGTCTTTGTGGGGGGTGCTCTCTCCTGCTTCTGGTCTTCCCTGGGAGATCTTGGTTGATGGAGCTGTTGCCATGGGAATGGAGAGCGCCTGAACAGGAAGAGGTGACATCTTCGTGCAGGTTGGATGCCCACCCCACTCCTCCAGCCTCTGGCCCCCAGAGCGAGGCTGGGAGCTGCACTGCCTTTGTTGCTGGAAGACTTATGTTATAATTTACCCTCGGTAGACCGGGGATGCACAGAAGGGTGGTGTGTGTTTGCAGCTCTCGTTTCAGGCAGGGATGTCAGACTGTGTGCTCCTGGGGTGGGTGGGGGCGGCTTGTACATCTGGCAAGCATGGGCCTGGCTCTGGTCTGGCTGTATGTGTGATGGGGTGTGTCTGTGTGTGTGTCTGGCCAAGTGTCTGGCCTTGTGTGTTGTGAATGTGAGAGAGAAATGGAGGGGGTGTGTCTGGCTGTGTGTGCATATGTGTGTGTGTATCTGGCAGTGTGTATCTGTGTATATTCTGGATTTTTGTCTTTGTCTGATCTTAGGAAGCCGAGAGGTGGGAAAGGGAGGGAGGTAGAGTGAGCCTGTGTTCAGGAGACTAGAGGACTTTTTTGATGCTGCTGGTGGAGGCGCAGATCCTCCACCCAAGGGCAAGGGTCAGGGAACATTGAGAGTTTGACGGTGTCCCAGACAGACCTCCACCCGCTACTCTCCCTACACACACACAAATACACAGGCTTGCACAGCTGAACCCGAACTCCTGGGACCCAGTGCAGTCTGGCTCACTGGGCTTCCACAGAGCCTGCTTCCATACCTGTATCAGGAAAGTTGGGTGAGGCCATTCGCCTCTGCCCCCGCTTCCTACTTCAAAGCGAGAATGTGTGCTGTTGGTTACGTTCTGGCCCAGATGGCTCACTGAATGGTCTTCTGTGGAACCTGGAGTCCTTCTACCTTCCGCCTGCCTGGATGGAGTCAGGCCAGGCTTATTGGTTCCTTAGATGAGTAGGAAGGCCGGCCTGGGTGCCAGTGTGGAAGGAGCACTGGAACGGGAGTCAGGCCGCGTCTAGTCCTAGAACTGCCACCGAGTGACTGCATGACCTGAGACAAGTCACTTCTTTCTGAGTTTCTTCATCTGTAAAATGAAAGGACTGGACAAGATGCTTTCTCATAAGATCCCTTCCACCTCTGCAATTCTAGATGTCTGGATGTGACCTTCAGTGACTCTTCCCAAGACTTGGAGATTTTCTAGCGAGGGAGTTGGGTGAATTTCATGTGGAGGGAAAGCAGAGCAAAGAGTTCTGTAGCTGGGCATCAGAAGGAGCAGAAGGGGACCTCTGGGTCGTCAGAGATTGGCTATTTCTGCAGGGGAAAAAGAAAAAATAACTGACACTGGGAGAAGTCCAGATTACGGGGGAGCTTCCAGAAAAAGACTGGTAAGAATGGAGAGATGGGGGGTGATCTCTATAAGGAGGGGGCTTTGAGGATGGGGAAGGACACATGCCAGGCTTGGATGGCAAGGAGGAGTTGGGGTTGGGTGCTGGGTGCTGATCAAGCTCCTTTCCTGCCACTATAGCTGAAACCCGGGGCACCAGGGGTCAGAAGCAAGGGCTGTTCCACCATGATGCCCTTGCAAAGACAGTGGTTTGGGGACAGAAGATATTGAAGGACTTGGCCCCCGGTTGGGGGAGGTATTGTGGGTGGGAGACAGTGCTCAGGTCCACTGTGGGGATGTGGTCAGTACTGACCTATGAAAGCCTCCAGAGCTCCACAGGGCCACTTCCACATGGCCCTTGGTCTCCCTTTTTCTGCTTCTTGGGACTTGTCTCTCCCTCTCCTTCACCCTCAGGCTCTTCCCCAAGGTGATGGGAGCTGGAGGTCCAGCCAGTTGCAGCTGGGGAGGAGCTGGGTATGAGGTGTGGGGCCCTGGGGCCTCATGGGGGGAGAGAGATGGTGAGTGGGTGAGGGAACCGAGCTCCTGTTTACAGTTGTTCTCGGTACCTGCTGGCAGGGCCCTGCAGGTAACCATGGCAATCAGGTGAGGAACCAATCAGTGCTTCTCCCCACCCCCAGCCCCAGAGGTCTGAGGCCCCTGGGGATGGGGTCGGTGGGGGGGAGCAGGGAGTGTGGCAAGGGGGCTTTTTTTTTTTTTTTTTTGCGGTACGCGGGCCTCCCACCACCGTGGCCTCTCCCGTTGGGGTGCACAGGCTCCGGACGCGCAGGCTCAGCGGCCATGGCTCACGGGCCCAGCCGCTCCGCGGCATGTGGGCTCTTCCCGGACCGGGGCACGAACCCGTGTCCCCTGCATCGGCAGGCGGACTCTCAACCACTGCGCCACCAGGGAAGCCCGGGGCTCATTTCTTAAAGGGAGAAGGAGGAACATTTCATCCAGTAAAAGCACCACGGCTCTTACCTTCACCCGTGCATCCAGAACAGAGCTTGAGGGGTAGTCTTGGTCTCAGTGCTTGCAGAAGTGAGAGGGTGAGGGTCACGGCCATTTGCTTAGGAGCTCTTGCATGTTGAGGCCACAGTTGGCCTGGAAGGAACTGCACGGGAGTTCTTAAAAGCAAGTGTCTGTTTTGAAAACACAGTGAGTATGTGAATGAGGTGGCTAAGGCAGTGTGAAGCGCCCGTGTGTGTGTGTGTGTGTGTGTGTGTGTGTGTGTAAGTGTGTGTGAGAGACAGAGAAAAGAAGGCATGAGATATGCCAATAGCAACCAGGACCCTCATACATTATCAGACCCCAAAATGTTTTGTTTCTGGCTGTGCACACACACACTGAGATTCATTTGGACAAGGCACACACATGGGGCAAGTAGTCACGTGAAGTACCTTTGGAGGTCCAGCAGCATGTACGCATCCGATGGATATTACACACGCTCGGCGAGTCAGCCACTTGGAGTTTGTTCCCTCCTCTGGATGGTTGTAATAATATTTGGGCATCTTGCCAGGGGTTACTATGGGAACGACCAAACAGTGTAGTAGCCAGCAAGGCTTCTACATAATTATGAAGAGGGGACCCATGCAGGGAGAGCTGGCTGAGGGGAGGCGGGAACCCCTTTCCTTCCTCGGGCCATGTCTGCAGGTCTTGGCCGCTGCGTCTCCACTGGCTCTGGGCTTGCTTGTTCCTCTCCGTCTGCCCTGCGACTTGGTGTCTCTCTCACATGTGGCCTTTGTGTCTCTCCATCTCTTTCGGTCTCTGGCCAGCCTCTGTTGGCTGTTTGGGTCCTGGCCAAACTCATTCTGGGGTCTCTATGGAAACTGCTGATTCCCAGCTGTGAATTTTGGGTCCTAGAAAACCCAACGTGTTGGCTTTAGAAGTCTTTCTGGAAAGGAGAGAAGGATGTATGCTGTAAAAGAGCTGTCGGGACTTGGCCGCCCTCCCAAGCCCTGCCCCTCGGGCTTCTACTCTGGGAAAGGGGAGGGAGGTGCCACCGCTCCTGGGCGCAGGTTGGAATTCTATACCAAGAAGTAAGCACACCAGCCAGTCCAGACCTGGGCTTTGCCTTTCCTCCCCGGACCCTGCCAGGGCCTGGCTGGGCACTTGGTGGGCTGTGGGGAGAACTTTCTGCATAGCATAGCTTTGGCAGGCATCTCTGAGAGCCGGTGGTCTGTCACTGGGCAGCTTGTGGCCAGGTTGCAGACAGGATACGGTGGGTGGGTAGCAGTGCCCACGTGGGGAGATTCCTGCGTGTGCCTGGGAGGGGCAACGTGAGCAGGCTCTTTGTCGGGGCACATGGTGGCCTTCCTGTGGAAGAGGCAGTAGCAGTCTTTTTGCCCAGACTTTGCAGTTAACCTGCAGAGGGCAGGGCTGGGCCCGGGGGGCGGGCTGGAGCTGCGTGTTCCCAACTTTGGGCACATAAGGACCATCCTCAGTATTTCCTGCTTGAGCACCAGGCCTAGAACCTGCATGGTCAGCATATGGTGCATTTCCAGGGAGCTGCTCCGGGGCTGGGGCTGGATGCAGCCGTGCAAGGACAAGTTATGGGGTGCCCCCTTCAGCCTTAGGGCGCATGTGCCCCCAGTGTTTCCAGGGAACGCTTCCTGGAGAAGGAGTGATGGGATGGAAGGAGGGTAGGATGCGGTAGAAAGACCCAGTCAGGAGTCTCAGTTTCCTTATAGTTCCTGGTGAGTTCACTTGCGTGAATATGGATTGGGATCAGGGAGATTTTCTAAAACTCCGTTCTCTTCCATTTTCCTGCCTCCCCACATCCTCTGGAGAGTTGAGTAGTACTTCCTGTGGTCTAACCTCAGTCTTTCTGCTGTCCTGAGATAGAACCTCACCTCGTTGCTCAAGGTCATGCAATCTCCAGAGCCCCTGGCACCCAGTGAACACTCACAGGGGGTCAGAAAGAACCATCCCCGCACGTGCACCCTGTCCGGCCTTAAAGTGAAAGGAAGGGCCTTGGGCCCAGGAGCGATGTCGCTTGTGGGGCAGGTGGCGTAGAGTGTGGGAGGGGCTCTTGGCTCTGTGGGTTCCTGATTCCATGTTTATTTCCCAGGGTGACGCTCCCCAGTCCCCTGCCCCCCACCCCGGCATCATGCATCGGACCACACGGATTAAAATCACGGAGCTGAACCCTCACCTCATGTGTGCCCTCTGCGGGGGGTACTTCATCGATGCCACTACCATCGTGGAGTGCTTGCATTCCTGTGAGTTGGGTCGAGGGGCTGCTCCTCGGGTGGGTGGCCTCTGCCCTGAAGAGCAAATATGTCCGTGTGTCTGGTGAGGGTCCCAGGTCCCTGAGAGGCCGCCTTGGAGGGGATACTGGAGGGTTCAGCTCAGAAGTTCATTGGGGGAACTTTTACCTGAAATCTCAGTTCTCTCCTTGAATCTCTGTGGCTGAAATGGCACTCCCTGAAGATACAAGTGCCCTGGTGTGCACCACGGGCTTGTGGCTGGGGGTCAAGGACCCTGGGAGGTGTCTAATAGGTTGGCTATTGTTTTGTACTCCGTCCGGGGGACTTGGGACTTGGGGCTCACCTTCTGCGTGGTACATGACACTGGCTACACACACACACACACACACACACACACACACACACACACACACACACACACACACACACACACACACACACACACACACACACACACACACACACACACACACACACACACACACACACACACACACACACACACACACACACACACATCTGTCCTCCCCCAAGGATGGATGATAAGGGGCAGTTGCCATCTGTGCGAGACAGGACTGTGTTGGGTCCTTGAACAGGCCTGAGCTGCGGGAACAAGGTGGAGAAGAGGGGATACCTGAACCCGAGCAGGGGGCGTGGGGGTTGGTCCTGGGTGATGAAGGGGACGCTGACTCTTCCTCCTCTCTCCACACCCCCCCCCGCCCCACCAAGTCTGCAAAACCTGCATTGTGCGCTACCTGGAGACCAACAAGTACTGCCCCATGTGCGATGTACAGGTCCACAAAACCCGGCCGCTGCTGAGCATCAGGTGGGCCCAGCACTTCCTCCTGTCCCCGCCCACCCTCTAGGGCAGCCGCCCTCCGTCCCCCAGCCCCCCTTGCTTCCTGAAGCCGGGGTGGCAGGTGAAGGAGAAGCACCAGACGTGGACCGAATCCCCTTTCTTCCCTCAGGGGTGTATCCAGCTGAGAAATTCTAGGGAGGTAGAGACGAGGCCCCTAGGGACCCCCATGCCTGGGCCCTGGGTCTCAGGAAGGGAGGTGGGACCCCACGCTGGAGAGTCGGGGGGACGTGGTTGCCAACAGGCCCCTGTGTGCTTCTTTCCAGATCTGACAAAACCCTTCAAGACATCGTCTACAAACTGGTCCCTGGGCTTTTTAAAGGTACCTACACCCTTCATCGTCCTGCCACCCCCCACCCCCACTGCCCAGCGTGTTGCTCCCCGCCTCAGCCTGCTCCCTGTCTTCTAGATGAGATGAAACGGAGGCGGGATTTCTACGCAGCCTACCCCCTGACAGAAGGTGGGTGTGTTCACGTGTGTGCGCGTGGCGCTGCCCCAGGTATAAGGGCCAGATGCATGGAGGGCCGGTGGGCACCGCACACGGCCTCCCCAGCCCAGGGGTGGCTGGGCTCACCGCACTGAGCTCTGAGATCCCTGGGTCCTTGGTGGGGCTCCTGTCCCCCCTCCTAGGCCGACGCCTCAGAGCTCTCTCCTTCCGCAGTTCCCAACGGCTCCAACGAGGACCGTGGTGAGGTCCTGGAGCAGGAGAAGGGGGCTCTGAGCGACGACGAGATTGTCAGCCTCTCCATCGAGTTCTACGAAGGCGTCAGGCAAGTCTGGCCCATGCCTGGTCCTTTTGGGGTCCTAGGCTGGGTCCCTTCTCCCATGCCATCCCCATTCCTCTGGGAGGAAAGGGTGCTTCCGGGAGGGCCTTCCGGATGTGTGCAGTTAGATCCTGCCTGCTCCAGGGTCTCCCTTGCTTCATTCCTTCTCCTTCTGCAGGGACCGGGAAGAGAAGAAGGGCCCCCTGGAAAATGGGGATGGTGACAAGGAGAAAGTGAGTGCGGGGGCCTGCCCAGGAGCGGGGTGTGGGCTGGGAGAGTGCCGGGGTGGACCCCAGCCCTTGGGTGCCTCTCCCCCACCAGACAGGGGTGCGCTTCCTGCGATGCCCAGCAGCCATGACTGTCATGCATCTCGCCAAGTTTCTCCGCAACAAGATGGATGTGCCCAGCAAGTACAAGGTGAGTCCCTGGGCCCTTTTGAAAAACGTGTCCGTGTGTGGGTGCATCTGACAATCTGTGCATCTCAGCCATTGTTCGGGGCTGGCTGGGTGTCACCAAGGGCCTGCACGGTTGTGTAATTGAGTCCGTGTAGAAGGGTAACTGAAAACTAGATTGGGGTGGGGCCGTCTGCGTCTGCTGAAGCCAGTGTGCAGAGGTGCAGGAGACCAAGATGGTGTGTGTGTGTGTGTGTACATGCTTGCACGTTTAGAACTATGGCAGAGGTGTGTGTGTAAAAATGCAGGGCCTTACCTGGGGCCAGCTGGCTGTGGGAATGCTAGTCTGAAATTGCCAAGGAGCTTTAGGACTTTGCTTCTCAAATTTGAATATGTATATGATCCCCTAGAGATCTTGTTAAAATGCAGATGCAGGTTCTTTTTTTTTTTTTTTTTTTTTTTTTTGCCTCGCCTAGAGGCATGCGGAGTCCTAACCACTGGACCGCCAGGGAAGTCCCAAAATGCAGATTCTGACTGAGTAGATTTTGCATTTCTGGCAAGCTCCCAGGTGCTTCCGGTGCTGCTGGTCCATGGACTATTGAGGCTCTAGGACAGTGGATCCCAAACCTTGCCACACGTCAGAATTACGTGAGGGGTTGCCTATCGAGATTAAAACTCGATTCATGTCATACCAGTTAAAACAATCTCTGGGAGTGAGATCCAAGCATTGGTGTGATTCCACTGTGCAGCCTGGGCGAGAGTCATTGCTCCACAAGTTCCTTCTCACCTGGGCCTTTTCTTTGTCTGTTGCTCCTCTGGAGAACGTGCCAGAGATAGAAGGGGACCCAGACCGCCGTGTGGATTGCCGGGGCTGGGGCTGTTGATGATGTGGGTATCTTCTTTGGATCCCTTCCCACCTGCTGGTCAGGAGTTATGTGGGAACAACTCTTGATAGGGAAGTCGAATCCAGCATGAAACCCCGGAGTAATGAGGGACCACCTGCTTGGAGCCTCTTTGCCAAACAGCTGGAGGCTTGAGCCGTGTCCTCCCTGTCCTCCTCCAGGTTGAGGTTCTCTATGAGGACGAGCCGCTGAAGGAATACTACACCCTCATGGACATCGCCTACATCTACCCCTGGCGGCGGGTGAGTGGGTGGGGTGGTGCCAGCAAGGGGACAGGGCCGAAAGGGGACACTGGGCCATCACGTGGGCCACGCTGCTCTAATCACCGTTTATCCCTCGTCTCATGAGCTGGACATGTCCGGGGTGGCCTGCCACACACCAGGTCCGCCTCCGGACGCTCTCCCACGGATGACTTCCCACACTCCGAAGGAGAAAAGGGTCCCTGGGCAGACCGCGTGCCCCAGTTCGGGTGTGGAGGAGTGAGCTTTGCCTTCTGCTCTCCGGCCTCCCTCTCTCCTTTTTCTGTCTCTGGTCTCACGTGCGCCCTCTTCCTCTCTGGGTCTCTGTGTGCCCCCGTCTCTCCGGCCTTGCTTGGTCAGTCCCACATCGCGTGTCTCTTCCTCTCTACCCAGTCTTTCTCCTCTCCGAGGCCTGGACCTTCCCTTCTCCCTGTTCGGGTGCCGTGGGGTGAAGGTGGGTGGCTGCCCCGTTAGCCTCTTTCTCCTGACGCCCTCCCCTCCCCTCCCCTCCCCTCCCCTCCCCTCTCCCTGCAGAATGGCCCTCTCCCCCTCAAGTATCGCGTCCAGCCAGCCTGCAAGCGGCTCACCTTGCCCACAGCGCCCACCCCCTCCGAGGGCACCAATACCAGCGGGGCGTCTGAGTGTGAGTCAGTCAGCGACAAGGCTCCCAGCCCTGCCACCCTGCCGGCCACCTCCTCCTCCCTGCCCAGCCCAGCCACCCCCTCCCATGGCTCTCCCAGCTCCCATGGCCCCTCGGCCCCCCACCCGACCTCCCCCACGCCCCCCGCCACAGCCAGTGGGGCCACCACAGCTGCCAACGGGGGCACCTCGAACTGCCTGCAGACACCGCCTTCCACCAGCAGGGGGCGCAAGATGACTGTCAACGGAGCTCCCGTGCCCCCCTTAACTTGAGGAAAGGGACCCTCTTCCTCCTTTTCCAGCTATGCCTCTCCACCCCTCCACTTTTTCTGGGCCCCCTTTTCCACCTCTTCTACTTTCCCCAGCTCCCCCCACCTTAGGGGTCGGGGATGGGTTTTATAAATAAATCTATATATATATATGTACATAGGAAAAACCAAATATACATACTTATTTTCTATGGACCAACCAGATTAATTTAAATGCCACAGGAAACAAACTTGATGTGTGTGTGTATGCGTGGGGGATGGGGTGCTCCGTTCTGGGCGGTCTTGTGTGATGTGCTGTGCCCTTTTTGGGGGTGCCTAGAGGCGGACCGGTGGGGCCACTTGAGGCTCGGTGAAGCCCTGCCCCACCCTCCTTCTGTTTCCCAAGGCATGTGCGGTGTTGGAGGGGCCCCCACCAACCCCCAGAGCTTTAGGCACGACTCGAACTGGCTGTGTATGAGGTCCACCCTGCTTCTCTCCCCATCCTGGCTGCTGTCCTGCCCTGACCCTGACCAGTACCCTCCCCCCCCACCACCATTGTTGAATGTCCAGAGAATTGCTAAGACAGTGCCTTTTACAAATGCAGCCTATCCCCTGCTTCTGAGGAGCAAGTGGGCAGTGGAGAGGGCGTCTCCCTTACCTCCTCCCCTTGCAGTAGAAACTCTGTGTAATAGATAGTTCTGCCTTTTTTTTCCCCCGTGTGTGTGGCCTTTGCATCATTTATCTTGTGGAAAAGAAGACTGAGGCCACAGAAGGCCTCAGCCCTTGAACGTCCACTGTGGTGTCAGCATTGTGAACCGCTTCACCCCCTTCTCCCACGCCCCCCACCCAGGAGCCCGCAGTAGCAAGGCGGATGGGGAAGTCTCACCTCGGGGCCTGTGGTGGAGAGGTGGAAGGGTGGGGGGGTTGACCGCAGATAAGCACAGACCCCAGATTTTGCCAAAGGCAAACAGTCCTCCAGTGCCCTCCCCACCCGCAGCTGAGGCCAAGTCAGGAAAGAGCAACAAGCATCTAAAAGCACAGGAAGACAGAACCTGTGAGATCCGACCTCGGCTCCATCCCAAGAAGTCAAGTGGTCTGCCCCCTGAGGGGCAGACCCCAACAGACCCCCGCCCACCAGTTCTTCCTCCAATGGACATAGGTCAGATCGGGACGAGGGGAGGAGGCAAGACTATCACAGCCTCTGTGTCTGGGGTCAGGTGTCCCCCAGTGGGTTTGTCTGTGTTCACACCTCGTCCTGTGTCTGAGGTGCTGTGGCTGTATCCTTCTCCTGGGACATCTGTATCTCCTGGCTTTGTAATAAATGCTGCATACTCTCCAGAGCCTGTAGTTCTTCGGGATAGAGGGGACAGGGAAAGGGTGGCTGGGTGCCCTGGCCTCCTCTTGTCTCTGGGCTCAGCCTGCCTTGGGGGACCCTATTTGGAGTGAACCTGAACTGCCCCCCCACCCCCCGTGGCCAGTCAGGTGTCCCCAGCCCATGTTAAGATCCTGAAGGGGGACCGGTCATGTCCCTCACCAGTGACCACAAGAACGCCACTCTGGGCCGGCACGCCTATTTAATGCCATCTTTGTCAGCAGGCATTGGGGCAGGGGCCAGTTCCAGCTGCCCCAGATTGGAGACCTCGGGTTACGGGAGCAAGTCCTTCACAAGCCAGCTACGGGTACCGGGGTCCCTGGGGTGATCCCTCCTTGGGCCGGTCGGCAGCCGCCCCCTCAGAGTGGGGAGCCCACTTCTGCCTTCTGCACCCGCTCACTCCTGTGGCTGCCATCGCAGTATGGGGGCTTCTGGGTGGCCTTGCAGGTACAGAGCGCCACCATGCGGGTCTCCTGGGCCTTGAACTTGAGTGGGGATAGGCCAGTGCGTTTGAAGAAGTGGGAGCCATCACAGAAGGGCTGGTGAGGGAAAGAAAAGAAAGTCAGAGACCCAACTCCACCTGCTGAGGCCGGGCAGGGCTGGGAGAAGCAGCACACAGGGCTCAGGGCCCAGACTCCTAAGCGATGCTGCCTGGGTTCGCTACCACACTTGTCTCATCTGTACTGTGACAGTAAAAAGAGTAGCGTCATCCCAAGAAAATAAAATACATAATGGTTATCATGTACTTTGCCAGTAGGAAGTGTTCAGTAAGTATGAGTCTTTACAGGAGTAGTTTCTGGGGTCCCCAGAGGACCAGGGCACAAGAACAGAATTTTCAAGGCGAAATGGGCCCTTAGGTATCAGCCATGTTTGCGCTGATAGGTGGTTTTGTTTTTTGTTTTTTTTTTAATGGCTCCGAGTCTCCGTTGGTTCGTGAAATTCATTTCCTTCTCCATATTCTTGGGGTAAAAACTTCTCTGGGTGGGCTTTAAGACTGGGGTATCAATTTTGTTTGGCTCCAGGAAATAACTGGGAAGGGGGGAAGGGGACGTCCCACAGCAAACTGGCTGCCTGGTGCGAGCATCTATGCCCTTCCATCCTGGAAGGTGTTCCTGGGTAATGGAAACAGGCCCAGAGAGGTGGTTAGCTAGTTAGTGGCAGAGCTGGACCCAAGGCCTCTTGGCCTTGGAGTCAGGGTGGGATAGGACAATGGATGGGAGAAGTGTGCAGATAAAAATCAGCAACCTGTCCCAGAGGGCAAGAGGCAGAGAGGCACAGGGGGCCCTCCCGTGCTAGGCCTCACCAGTGGGCGGCACAGCGCCACCCTCACGAGGACCTGCTCAAAGTGCACAGCAAATCAGTGGCAAAGCGGGACTCGGGGCCCTGGGCTGCTGACACCACGCCATGCCGCTTGGAGGAACACAGTTCAGAGCCAGCTCAAGAAAGAAAGGGACCCAGGAGGCTAAGAATATGGGGCAGGTTCCTGCTGGATGAAAGGCTCCTGGAGCAGAAGAGAGAAGGAGCTGGGAGCAGGCAGCCAGGCTGACAAGACAGCAAGAAGCCAGGAAAGTCACAGAAACTGAGGCAGGGTTTTCAGGAGCAGATGCCAGGAAGGGGCACACGGGGCCAGAGAGGCTGTGCAAAGTCTTCCCAGTGTTGGCGTCCGAGACCTGGGAACCTTTGACCCAGATGCTTCCTAGGAGGAAGGAGAAAGGAGAGAGAGAGAGAGAGGGCAGAGCCCAGAGCCTCCGAGGAGGAGGGAGCACTGGAAGCGGAGGACTGAACCCTGGCTCCACCCGACTGGCCCCGGGACTGAGTTGCTGTCTCTGGCTGCATCTTGAAGGGGGGATGCAGAGAACGGTGAGCTCAGGGCTGTGAGTGGCGCTGGCCCGAGACTATCCCTCCCCCCCAGTCTCCCTTGTTGCCCCTCAGGTATGTGTGGGAAAAAGAGGAACGTCTTGGGTGGGAGTTCCTGGGCAACATGTAGCGTCCCCAACCACAGCTGTCATATATCAACGGGAAGGGGGACCAGGTCCCTCACCTGCTTCTTGCTGTGGCCACACACACACCACCTGTAGGTTTTCCCAGCCACCAGCTCCACCTTGATGGGTGTTTTTAGGGCCACCACGGACTTGGCTGGGGTTTGGGGAAACCATCGGGCCTGTGGCAGAGAAGATGAGGGAGTGAGGGTCAGTTCATGCCCTGGAAGCACTTTCTTGCCTGTGGCCTTGTCCAGTTTCCCAAGAGCCTTGGCTGGTGACAGGCTTCCTCTGCAGGAGGCTGATGTGATGCCACCCTGCAAGGACACTCCCCCCCCAGGACACCATAAGGCCCCAGAGCTCCAGACAGAGAAGAGATTTCAAGGCCATGCACATAGGTTTCGGGGTCCAGGCCTTCCTTTCAAACCCTGGCTCTCACCTGGGTGCAAGGGAGGGGAGGCCCAGGATCCTGCCAGCCTAGGCGGGGCTAAGTGCACCTAGGGCTGGGTTTATCAGGCACCGCTGTTCTCAGGGCAGAAGCCTGCTCCCTGCCCTGTGCCCTCTGGTCACTCTATCTCCCCTGAGCCATCGGGAAGGTAGCTATGGACAAGGCAGTCTCAGGCTGAAATCGACAAAGCAGGGCTGACCCATTCTTGTTCCCTCCTCTGGTCTCTACCTTTGGGGTCTCTGGGCCTGGGGGACTAGGGCACAGAGAAGTGGAAACGGGGTATTGGTGGGTAGTACTTACCAGCCAGGAGGTGATGTCCCGTCTCTGGTTCGGCTTCTGCAAGGCAAGCAGGCATCGCAAGACGGTGGTTTGGAAACAGAAAAATAAAGTCAACGGAAAGCGGAAGACTTCCAGAGGGAAGTCATCCGGGAGGGAGGAGACCACAGGGCTTAGGCGCGTGGGAGAAATACGAGGGTAAGAATAAGGGGGGGGGGGGGGGGGGGGGTGTCCCGGGCTTCCCTGGTGGCGCAGTGGTTGAGAGTCCGCCTGCCGATGCAGGGGACACGGGTTCGTGCCCTGGTCTGGGAAGATCCCACATGCCGCGGAGCGGCTGGGCCCGTGAGCCATGGCCGCTGAGCCTGCGCGTCCACAGCCTGTGCTCCGCAACGGGAGAGGCCACAACAGTGAGAGGCCCAAGTACCGGAAAAAAAAAAAAAAAAAAGAATAAGGGGTCCCAAGAGAGGAGCGGGAGTTGCTGGGGGAGGCGCTGGCACCCAGCGGGCGCCCAGGAAGGGCTGCAAAGGCCCAGGCGACGTAGGGGCTTGAGGGACGCTCAACCGAGGGGCGGGCGGGCGGGGCGGGCTCGGGAGGGGAGTTGCGGGGGGCGGGCCGGACGGCGGGGCCGCGGCTGCTCACCAGGGCCGCCGGCCTCAGGAGCGCCCCCGAGCCGGCCATGCCGGCCCCGCTGCCGCCACCGCGCCGGCTCCGCCTCGCGCCCCGGCCACCTTCTCGCTTCCCCGCCTCCCACCGGCCCGGCCCGGCCCGGCCCCGCCTCGGCCCGGAAGACGCTGCGGGGTTTGCGCGGTGCGGGCCGCGGGCCTGCGCAAGCCGACCAGCCCCGGCCGCCGGAAGTCGGGCCGAAGAGCCGACCCGCAGCCGCCTAGGGGGCCCCGGGGTGTGGAGGGCTCTCCGGCGCCCCCTTTGGTTCCCGCGTGTCTGCGAATGACCCGCGCGGAGCATCGCCGCTCATTTCCTTGCCTGCGCCTCCCGGGCCCCCCACTTGCGAGCGGGGACCCTGACCGGAACCGTTTTCTCTTGCGGAGCCTCAGGGCAGAGCTTCTAGAAGCGCGGTGCGGACACATCTCATCGCCTAGGGAGCTTGTTTTTTTAATCGGATTCGCGCCTGGCCCAGGCCTACACATTACACTCTTATGGGTGGGGCACAGGTATCTGCGTTTTCAATATGCAGGGTATTTCGGGTATGTTGTGCATTTTGGTCTGTGAACTACTATTCCAAGTGCTTAAAGAAATGTTCATTGACCATCCCCCCACCCCCATCCCTTCCCAAGGCTCCCACGGATGGCACTCCCTCTCCCTTTCCCTTCGGTAAAGCCAGACAAAGCAGGGTCTCTTTGGATTTTTTTTTTTTTTTTTTTTTGTAAAACATTCTTTTATTAAAAGAACAAGTGCTGTTTACGAACTGCCCTTCGTACAAATAACCTCCATTATACAAAGATACAAGATCCGAGTTATGCACAATTCCAGGCTTGGAGGTGGCAGGGGAGGGGCATTGCCTTTTGGGTTGAGGATATAAAGGAGGCTTTAGAAACAATGAAAAAGGAGCCCCTGGGTTTGCAAACTGTAGCTTCCCCTCCCTGCTCCCCGAGGAAGGGTCTGCTACATTGAGAGAGGCTGGGGCGGAAAGGGGGGAACAGGCGAGGAGCCAGGGTCTGGGTCTCCAGTCCCACCACCTAAGTCCCAAGTTGGGCTGAAGGACGTGACCAAAGGGCAATGAAGGCACCCCCTCAGTCCCCAACGTTTCAGTAGATCAAGTCAAAGTGGTTGGGAGCCAGACACACTTTTCATCTGGTTTGATGTGACCGGAGGGAGCCAGGGTACTATGCCCGGCTTTCCTGCAAATTCCCAACGGAAGTGACCTTAATCCCTCCAGGCACCTCTCCCCAGGAAATAAACTGGGATAAAGGAGAACTGGAAGCAAGCTGCCTACCCTTAACTCTGGCCCACCGCACACCAAGGAAGATGCTGGAAGCTGGCAGGGGGAGCCTGTGCCTTTGAAAACTTGTCTGCATTTCCAGTTTGGGAAAGGGCAGTGTGGAGAAGGTCACCCTTTCTCAGAGCTGGCTCTTTCTCTTTCCCAGGCTCTGGCTCCCTTCCTAGGCGTACTTCCCTAGAACTCAGGACAGGAGTGGGCAGGGGTGCTCTCATCGGCCTCAAGGGAAGGGCGCCTGGAGGCAGCAATAGACCTAGGAGTCTGAGGGGAAAAGCTCATAAACAAATCGGAAAAACTTAGAGAAGAAAAGGCAACCTTTAAAGTGTCATTGTCTCTGGAGAGGATCCATCAGCTCTGAGCTAAGACAGTCAGTGCTTCACAGATAGCCCCCACCCCGGCACAGCCCTGCACTCACACCACGCGTCACACACACAGGGACAGACGGACAGCCACAAGGAGGCAGTGCGGTGGGACAGGAGAGCCGAGGACCGGGAGGCCAAGGTCCTGAGGGCTGGTCCTGGCTCTGCCCGAGCCCCTGCCCCTCCTAGGCTTGGAGCTATCGCCTGTGAAGCAAGGAGCTGGCTCAAAAGACACCTAAAGACAGGTCCCTTCCAGCTCTGACGTTCGTGCACTAGTTGTGACCTCAAGGCCAGACAGTGGCTCTGCACGCACACTGCGATCACACCTCTGCGCTGAGGGGGATGACACACTAAGCGCCACCCTGCATCTTCAAACTCCACTTCCGCCCTGCAAACCACATCCTTCCCCTCCCCTAGACAGAGCCGTATATAAATCTGCATCCCTTTCTACCCCCCATCCAAATTCATCCTAGAAAAGGGGACTGAGGCTGGGAGCAGGGGCGGGGTGAGGGCGTTGTCTCGGTAGCCCTACCCCTTGCACTGGGACCCCGCTCTGTCCTGAAGCGCTCCAGGCCTTTCCCATTATAAAGCTCCCTCGAAAGAGGAAATGCACCACCGCTCTCACGTCCCCCTGCCCCAAACTGAGGCACAGCACCAATCCATACCCAGCCTGGGTCCCTTCTTCAAACCTAACCTGCCGACCTGCCACTGCACCCCAGCCTGGGGAAAGTCAGAAGACAGAGACTCTTGGAGATGAGAACCCCAGACTCTCGGGTGCTGGAGGTCAGGGGAGGGCTTGGTTCCAGTGCACTAAGTCACGTGGACCTCTCACCCTCTGCCACAGCGGCCTTGGGGTGGACTGACTCCCCTCACTGTCCAGAACAGAAGCTGACTTTGGCTGTAAGTGGGCCGGCCTTGGGCAAGGGTGTGGGTGTGAATGAGCAACTCTTCTAAGAATCTCTGAAGGTTATTTTTCTTTTCAGTGGTTTGGGGGCAGGGAGTTAGACAGCTTAATAGATGAAGATGAATAAAATGCTGAATTCTATCATTTCTTTCTAACTGATATTTAGCGTTAATAAAAAGTGAGTATTTCTGAGGTCATCACAACTGCCTCCCCCCTCCCCGCCAAGCCCTTGCAAGTGCCTAAGAAATTGCCTCTGAAGGATCCCACCCACCCCCTCCATTATCAGCTCCCTAACATCTTACAAAGTCTTATCAACAGGAATATTAATATTATTTTCAGTATCAGAAAAAAACCAGTTGAGCAGCACAGGCAAAAATATATCTGCACTACGTTTCTGTCATTGCCAAAAATATACACATCTTCTTTTCTTTATTTAAAAAACAAAACAAAACCAGCAACAACAAAAACCCAAACAGAAACACACACACACACACACACACACACACACACACAAACCCACACATGCAAAGAGACTGACTAGACGTGGTCATCAGGGAAGCTGGCCACGCTCCTCCTGGCTCCGACCCCAGTGCACCCGACACAGACACAGGCTTCAACCTCGCCCCTCTCCTGGCTGTCCCACCGGCCCTCAACCTTGGCCACCAAAGGCTCTGGGCAGGTGGGGACTCTTTAAGGTGAGAATTGCCCACTACACCCCGGGGAAATAGCTGGTGGGTGAAGGGACAGTTGTAGGTCAGCGTAAGCTTAAGTCTCCCCTGGTGGGTGGGGGTGGGGTGCGGGAAGGCAGGCTGGCTAATCCTGGGAGGAAGGTTTCACTGACAGAAGTGGCACTTTACCCCCCCTGCCTCGTCCCCCAATCCCTGGGGCTCCCCGTTGCCAGGGAGGCAGGACCAAGTATCAGTGGGGGAACGGGAGCGCTGAGGGGGCACGGAGACCATGTGGAGTCTGGGGGAGGAAAGGCAGGATATTACCCTGATTCAAAGCCCCCAGCCCCCAGTTACTCTCCAATAGTGGAGTAAGGTTCTGGTTTTTGTTAACCATCCGGGCCCCAGAGAGAGACCAAAGTTGGTGAGGTGAGAGGGTGCGAACAAGAGCTGGGAGCGCCCCTCCGATGCCGCCTCATCAGAGCGCTGCTCCTATCCCTGCCCTCAGCCGCTCGGGCTCCAGCGGGAGACAGACAGACAGACGGACAGACACACGCACACGCATACACGCTCTCTGAGTCAGGCAGCTCCATCTCCCCACCCTCGGCACTCCTAAATCCAATAGTGCAAACACGGGGCAGGGGATCGGGGGGGCTGGGCCGCCCACCCCCTGCCTTCCCCCAGCCCGTCACTGGGCCCCACCCCCCAGAGGGAGGGAGGCTTGGGCCAAATGTGATGCCATCCTACCCCTCCTTCGGCCCCCTCGTCCGTGGGCTTTTACAAGCTCAGCTTGTGACCCTTGTCGGGGGCAGGGGAAGGGGCCCAGCGAGAAACAGTCCAAGGAAGCCCTCTTGCCATCTGCCCAAGGTGGGAAGAAACGGCAGGTCAAGGAGGGCCACGCCTTCTTCCATAAAAAGACTTCCGCACAGGGGCAGGCCCAGGGCCTAGCCCCCCACGTATCCCACTCAAGTGCTAATCCATTTTACGTGGCAGGTTCAACGAACCCCCCACTTATGCCATGGCCCACTTTGCTCTCTGGGGAACCTCAAAACATTCGCTGAGAGTGGGGGCTCCTAGGCGGGCTTGGAGCCTGTCCTCCTCCTGAGCCCCTCACAGAGGGGCCAGTGCAGAGGGGCAGGGGGGCCAGATGGAAGGGGCTCCCCTCTCGGTCTCAGTCCTCGGCACCAGAGGCGCCCCACACTCCCCGGGCCTCAGCAGGTGCTCTGGGCCGGGGCTCTCCAGTGTCTGGGTGCAGGTGCCCGCTCCAGGCTGGGACCCCTCAGACCAGGATCTGCCCCTCCACTTGGGGGGTCAGCAGGAGCATGGGTGGATTTAGCCTTTTTCCTGGTTGGCTGAGGCTCCTTTGTCAGCAGTCTGGAAAAAGAGGGAGGAAGACTGGGGCTTTGGGAGGTTGTCTGGTCCTAACACCCAGTTGAGAAGAGCGTCCTGGGTCAAGAAAGCTGATGTTGGGTGCAGTAAGGGTCTGGGCTTTGGCGGTTGCATACCAGCGTCACCTTGTGTGTGTGTTTGGGGGAGTTGCCCTGCATAGGGCACCCAGCTAAGCAGGCATGTGCCAGCTGAGGGCAGCACACGGGCTCTGGCCCTTTGCCCTCAGAAGAAGGGAGGGCCTTTCTTGAAATGGCCCACCCAGAGCAGCATCTTCTTCTAAATGGTCCAGTCAGAGAGGAAACAGCCTTTCCTAATGGGCCTCCCCAGAGGAACGCCGTTTCCTAATTGGTCCTTTCGCTATTAGCCCGTGTGCAAAGTGTACCTTTCTTGGATCTGCAGGAGGGCACCCATGTGCTGGCAGAGGCCCTGGGGTCTAGAGCAGGGCACTCTGCTGCCCTAGGGGTCGCTTCCTTCCTCCTGATGATGTACCTTCTGATGCTCCCTCGCTGCCCATCCAGGAGAAGGGAGACAGGACGGTCCCTCTGCCCAACTCCCGGCCCCTCCCCCAAGCCGGACCCCTTACTTACCCCTCCTTTGGGGCCACTGCCACTGCCATCCGCCCCCGACAGGCTGAGGAAGGGGTTGGTCTGGGCAGTGAGGACTGGAGGTCCGCCTGCTGCTGCTACTGCTGCGGCCGCAGCTGCTGCGGCCATGAGACTTGTGTTGTTGCCGAGCGAGGGAGCCACCAGGGCTCCGGCGGGCAGCAGAGGTGGGGCAGATGCTGTGGGCAGCAGGCCAGGAGTGCCCGCGGACAGCAGCGGGGTGGAGCTCCCGGCCAGCAGGCTGGCCATGGGCAACTGGGAGCCCCCGGCCATCTGCAGCCGCTGCAGCTCCCGCTTCTGCTGGATCTGCTGGATCATCTGGTAGACAACAGTCTGGTGTTCCTGCAAGGGGGCCAGACTGCTTACTGGCCAGTGGTCCCCAGGGTCATCTTGCCCTCATTGGCCTGGGCCCCATCCTATCCCACTAGGACCATGAGGCAAAAGACCTGGAAGACAGTCAAGGTTCTGTCTAACTCCCTCCTCTGGGCCTCAGTCTCCGCATCCAGACAAGAAAGGGGTTGCACACCGTCAGCATTTGTCAGCCGGGGCACTACCGGCCAAGTGCAGGGGGTTTAACATCCCTGGCCCCACCCCACCCCCACTAAATCAATTCCTCAGTTACTATGACAACCACAAATGTCCCCAGGGATGGTATGACCCCAAGTTGAGAAACACTGAATGAGGTCAATAGTTTTCGACTCCCCTCTTTTTCATTTGTTTTTTCCCTTAAGAGTCATTTATTTTTGCTTTGAATAGGCAAAGCATTTTCAGTGTTCCAAAACCCAAAGTGATTTATTACGGCTTATCTTCAGAAATCTTGCTTTTACCCCTGCTGCCATCTGGCCTCTGTAGATAACCAATGGAATTGGTCTCTTATGTATCCTTCTCATGTTTCTTTATTTGAAAATGAATATTTCTCTATTTTCTCAACTGCCTCCTTTTTAAAAGGAAGAATTCCTTTCCTCCAAAGGAATTCTTAGCAGAACTCAACACACAAGAAAGACCTAAAAGGGGCTGCTCTGGTTGAAGCGGTGTCTGTCACCTGCTCGGCCACCGCTCTACGCAGACCCTGAAGTTCCCCACTGAAGAGCCTTGGGGCTGGAATTAGAAACGCTCGGTAACTGAGGACTCACCACCCTCCAGATCCTCTCGCTAGGATGTGATCTGGGGCCACTCCAGCATCCCTTCCCCAGTGCCCAGGGCCCGCCCCGAGAGGAATCCTTATGCCCTCTGACCCCACATGACCCTTAGGGGCAATCTCCACCCAGCCTGGGGCTGCCCTCCCCGGGCTGGCCCAGACCCTCTGAGAGGGCCCTTCCAGCAGAGCTGGGGGAGGGGAGGTGGCCCAGGAAGGGAGGGGCATTACCGGGGTCAGCTGTGGGGACGCCAGGAGCTGCTGGAGCTGCTGGAGCTGCTGCTCTTGCTGCTGCAGGAGGTGTCGCTGCTGCTCGGTGAGGCTGAGGCAGGGGGACAAATCACAGACCATGGGAAGGGACAGCGGAACCCTCATCGCCTGCTCCCCTAACTTCCCAGACTCCCTCGGACCCAGGTGGGGAGAGGCAGGGATGTGCGACATTAGAGGACTAGAGCGAAACGGACTGAGCTCAGAGGGGACAGTGGGAGGGAGGCACATCAGAGGGAAGAACTCTCCCAGAAGGAAAACCTAGGCTAGCTAGGGTACAAGGCATACGCAGACGACGTTGTCCCTGGAGAGCTACCATCCGGAGGGCTCTCCCATCTAACATCTAAGGAGAACCTGGGGTGACTAGATTCTAGACCCTGTAAGATCAGAGGACAGCTTTCCTTCTGAGGAACGGTGGGTGTTTGGGGGGATTCCCTCCCAGAGCCAGCCTCCCCCTTCCCTTCCCCAGACTGAGCTCTCCCTCACCTGTTGAGACAACCTGGCAGCTGCAGCGCAGGGGCCCCGCCAGCCTGGCTCAAGCCCGCGGGGTTGGGGGCGGCAGCCCCATTCAACCCCCCCAGGAGCCCATTGAGGGGCAGGGCCCCGCTGCCCGCCAGCCCCCCCAGCAGCCCCTCAGCCAGGGGCATAGCCCCCAGCCCCGCTGCCCCGGGTGCCCGGCCTAGCCCATTCTGTGGCTGGGGCGGGAGCGGGGCAGGGCCCCCAGGCAGGGCCAGGGGCAGAGTAGCAGGGCTCTGCTGGAGCAGGGGCAGCGGTGGGGGCGTGCTGTGGAAGGACAGCGACGAGCTGCTGCGGCTTGGGCAGCCTGAGTGTGGGTCCTGGGGAGGGAGGGGGAAGGGAGGGGTCAGAGGGGCAGGGGGCCAGCATGACCTTTCTGGCCCCCGGCCCGGCACCCACCAGCATCCTCACAGAGCACAGCCACCCCCCACTTCCCCCAGGCAGAGCCACCCAGGAAGAAGCAAGGCCCGGGATAAAGGACAAGAATCCAAACAGTCTTCACAAGTCACTTTCTAGGGGCCCAGCACCCCTCATGATGCTTGTTTAACACTGAACAGTGATGACGGTAGTGACCACCTGGTGAACCAGACCCAGGATTCAGTGCCTGACCTGTACTAACTCGTTACTGCCTTTTTATGGGTGAAACCACTGATTCTTAGACAGGCTAAACAACTCTGCAGGCAGCTGGAGTGAAAGATTCAGGCTCACATCCCATGTCCACAATTTAATGGCTTGAGTGGCTTCTCTGTTTTGGTTTCCTCACTCATAACATGGGGGTAAGAGGAGAACCTATTCCATAAAACTATTGTGAAGACGAAACACACACAAAGCCTTTAAAAGTCTCAGCACAGGACATGACAAAGAGCAAGTATGCAATTAATGTCGGTTACTATTATGACTATTGTTGCCCAAGTCACACATTCACAAAGTAGCAGGGGGAACAAGAACCCACTTTGTTTGATTTCCAGAACGACCACAATGGAACAATAGCAACGGCTCCCCCAACCGCCAGCAATTACACGGGGATTATTTTGTGTGCAGCTACAACAAACTCTAATAAACTCTTCACAAACACTTCTCAAAGAGGCCTTCCCTAACCACCTTATGTTCAGAGAAGAATCCCACCCTCCATTCTTTCTCATAGCCCTCAAATTATTTCCATCTTCGCACTTTTCCTGATTTGTAATTATTGATTTTCTTGGATCAAGCCTGTCTCCAGGAGCAAGACTGTCCGATCTGCTCACTCATTGCTTAGCCAATGCCTGGAGCTAAGTTAGCACCTCATAATTATTACTTATTTAACGAAGGAATGAATGGGTCAGTCAACCAGTTACTCAGCCAATCACTCCATTGTCCAGCCTCCAATAGCCGCAAGGTAAGAGATGCAACTAGAAGGCCCTTGCACCTCCCCACTCCTGCCCGTCCCTGGTGCCCCTCCCCGTGGCGCCCACCTCGGAAGACGTGGACAGCGAGTTGTCCAGGCCCAGACTGTTCTTCCCCGGAGGGCTCTTGCTGGTGCTCAAGGAATCGCTGCTGCCGGCTGATGGAGGGGGATCACGGAAGGAGGTCAGGGGTTGGAGTCAGGGCCAGTTCCGACCGCACAGCAGAGGCCCCCATCCCCGGGCTGGGTGGGATTCCCCTTACCTTGGGGCGGCAGGCCATAGGGCCCAGGGACAGGGCCGTTGGTGGCAGGCAGGGCGGCAGGCAGGGCGGCAAAGGGCACAGAGAGCTGCACGTTGAGAATCTGCAGTCGCTCCTTCTTGGCCGTAAGGCTCAGGATCTGCTCCTGAAGCCTCTGGTTTTCCTTCTGCAGTGCATGCAGCGCCTTCAGCATCTCCACGACTGCAGACAGAAGGCGAGAGCGCCTGAGCCCCGCGGGCCTGGAAAGGCTGGGGGCGGGGCCAGGTGACCGGGGGCGGGGCTTGAAGGGCGGGGCCTGACGGAGGAAATCGGGCTGAGACCTAGCAGAGCAGGCGCCGGCTAGCGAGGGACTCAGGTGAGTCCTGGGGAGCTGGAGGTGTGAGGACCACGGTTGGGGCCTGAGGCTTGGGGTGGAGGCCAAGTGCTTGGGAGGGAAGGGGCGGGCGGAAGTTGGGGCTTAGTAAAATAAGGGCCAGGAGGTCATGAGGGCCAAAAGCCCTGCGAAGAGGGGGCGGGCCCAGGAGCAGGACCCGGCGAGGGTTAAAGGCAAGGCCCGCGGTTGGCCAGAGTTAAGGAAGGGGCGGGGCCGCAGGCGGAACCTTAAAGACGTTTGGGGACCTGGGAGAGAAAGGTGACCGAGTCTGGGGGTGTCCTAGGACAGGTCACCCAGCCCGACGTCACCCCTTCTCACTGTTGACTCCGGCCTCGCCGTCGCCCTGCTTCTCCAGCAGCTGCTCCATGTTAGTCGTTCCGGGGGCCGCTGGGTCCAACTGGCCGCCCCCGCAGGGTGCTGTCTGCTCGAAGAGTGCTGGGAGACTGCTGATGGGGGACCTGGGGTCAGAAGGGAAAACCGAGCTCAGGCTTACCTCACTCCCCCACTCCAGTCTCCCTGCCCTCCTCCTCCCGCCTCAGGGGCTTCAGTCATCCCCTCTGGATCCCACCCTCTTCCCCCCGCCCGCCTCTCCGCCCTCTCCTCCCTGACAGTCCCTCCACCCCGCTCCCAGCCCCTCCCCCAAGCCGCCGCTCTCTCCCTCACATGGAAGACAGACTCTCCTGGGGGGAGGTCCCCCGACATCGGAAGCTGCAGTCCTCCAGGTCTGGCTCTTGGAAGGAGAAGGGGGGCGGGGATCAGCGAGGAAGAGGTGCCGTCGGCCTCACAGTCCCCGCCTGGGAAGTGGGTGCGGGATCTGGGACCTTACCGCAGACCCCTTTCCCCCAGGATCTCCCAACCCCAGATAGCCAGTCCTAGTTCTTAAGGCGCTGGGAGCCCTGGCTTGGAAACCCAGCGTCGTGGGAGGCAAAGCCCTGAGGTCTCGTCCCTTCCTCCTTCTCTAGGCAGAAAGGCTCCTGCAGCCCGGCTACTTTCAGATCCACCTCCTAATTTTTTTCCTGGAAAACTTACAACTTCAGAGTCATAGAAACTTGGGGCCTACACAGTCCTGAGTTGAACTTGGATATGATACTTACTTGCTGTGTCTGAAACTAACCTCTCTGAAGTGATTGTTACGAGGATTAAAATAAGGTAGTAAATGTGAAGCGTTAATCTGAGCGGTTTAGCTGCCATGCAACAAGGCCTTAATTATTGTAGCTATTATAATCAGTTTTATATGACTTTTATATTAATAAACTAAAGAATTAGACGTCAAAACCCTCTGTTGGACCACTGAATTCCACTTTGCGTTTTGGAAAAATAGAGTCAGCTACTCTGTAGGGTTCTTCGTTCTGGAATCAGATTCGGCCCCCTTAAGGCTTACCTGAACTGGTAAGCCCCGCCCGCCAGCCAGCCAGGTGGTACCTCTGCACCAATCAGCTCTCTGGGGCTGGGTTGACTCTCCAGGGAGAGGGAGGGGCACTTGTGATCCGCCCCCTTAACTCCTAAATACCCAGAGAGGCTGTTGTCCAGCTGGTGGGATCTCTGTAAACTCTGATCCCAAGAACTCACTAAGAGGCCAGCAGGGAGCTAGGCTACAGCGGTAGGAGAACTAGGCTTGGAGCCAGGGTACCAGAATTTCAGCTGCTGCTCTGCCTTTCCCTACCCCAACCGCCTTGAGCAAGTCATTCATCTCTCTGCCTTCTTCTTTTGTGAGATGGAGCAGTATTTATTCTGCCCTGTCCTGTCCCGCCTCTTCGCGGGGGTTTTAATGTGGAAGTGTAGGTTTGTTGTGTGTGGAATGTTTTTTTGCAGGGTGGGCAATGGCCAGAGTGTGGGGGCCGCCAGAAAGCCCTCCCATCCTTTCTGGGGTGACAAGCAGGTGACAGGTGCCCCTCAGGCCTTTGGGAAGAAAGGGGAATGGGGTCAAGAGGCTCACATACCTGTGTGGCTGCTCTCGGCTTGGGTGAGGAGGGGGTTAACGGCACCCATGGGGGTTCCAAAGATGTGGGTAGAAGGGAGACTAAAGGTGGAGCCAGCCAGAGAAAACACCTGAGGGAAAGGAGGTACAGTCCAGCCTGGTGGTTATTCTCGGATCTAGAGCACAACTGTGTGCACCGGGGTGGAGGGGACCAGGTGTGCTGGGGAGGAGAGAGGACCAGAGAGAGGGAGAAGTTCTGGTGGTGATCAAGCCCAATCTCTCAAATTCCCATGGAAAGCTGGGGTCCTCAGCAGGCTGTCCCCCACCTGCCCAGGGATGGCGGAGCCCAGGAGTAAGGCCTCACCTGAGTGGTGGAGATAGAAGCAGAGGAGGAAGGGAGGGTGCTGGTGAATGGGGAGCGGCTGAGGCGGGGCAAGGCCGAGGTCCCTGGGGGCCCCAGAAGGCTGGAGGAGAGGGGGGTGCTGCAGACAGCCCGCAGCATTCCACCGCCGTGGGAGATGGGGCCCTTATTACTGGTGTAGATGCCTACAGGCACAAGACAGACACAGAGGGGAGCTTAGAGTCACCACTCCCCCACGCCCCGCCTTAGTCAGGTGGCTGGAGCAGCCTCTCCCCAAGGAGAACGCTCCCCTGGATCTGGCCACGCACCAGTCTCGCCCTCTTGCTGCAAAGATGTCACTTCGTGCTTGGGTGACAGCTGCTTGCCATGCCTGCTTATTCCACTGCCCTGCTAAAGCCTGGAGGATTCCCAGTTTTTCTAATTCCCCAACCCAAACTTGGTTAAGTCCTGTTGGCAATCTCTCCCGCTACAACCATGCAGGAAATGGGTCTGGGGGAGTGTCTCAGAGGTGACTGTCATCTGCATCCTTTGTCTTTTGGAGCAGTTTCTGTCACATTTCCTTCTAACTGCATGTTTGTGCCTTCGTCCCCTCACTAGACTGGCTGGGCCCTGAGATACCCTCCATCCCCAAGGGTCACTAACCTGCCCCCAGCAGTGGGGACTCCAGGCTCAGGCTGGGCAGGCTCCCGGAAGGCCCAAAGGTACGGGAGGCCAGACCACCCAGGCCAGAGCTGACAAGGGAACCTCCGGAGAAGGGTGAGGCAGCAGTGGCGGTAAAGCCAGCCAGCTGGGCACCGGGCAGGGAGGGAAGGGCCGGGCCCCCGGTGCCCTCCTTGTTGCGGCTGCCCTTGGGACGGCCTGGCCCGTGTCGGCTCCTCTTGCTGGCTTTGTGCTTCTTCTCCTTCAGGCCTGTCTCAGGGGCCTCCTCAGCAGGCACAGGGGCGGCGCTCAGTGTGGGCATCCGCTTGTGGGTGCCTGCTGAGGCCCCGGACCCCGAGACGTGGGGTGACTTATAGTCCCCAGGGGACGGGGCCCGGGCCCGGCCCGAGCTGGAGGTGGTGGTGGAGAAGCGCATGATGGGCCCAAAGCCAGAGAAGACCACCTTCTGCTCAAAGAGGTCAGCCTTGGGGGGCTCGGGGGCTGAGGGAGAGGGAGGAGCTGAAGGGGGGCGCGCTGCGGGCTTGGAGTACTTGTCCTCCTCTGGCTGCTCCAACTTGGGGAATGCAGAGAAGTCAGGGGAGCTCTGCAGGGACGAAACTGCAGAGGGGGAAACGGAATTAAAGCTGGACCCCAGATCCCCTGCCTCCCTCCCGCTCAGCGTGCACTAGGAGAGCGCGCTCTGGTCAGGGGATGGGGAAGCTGCGTTTCCTGTCCCAGCTCTGCCACTGTCTCTGTGTCCTGGGACGAGGGTCCCCGCCCTCCAGCCTTCCCACCTGTGATAAAGTAGGAGGAGAACTCCCACCCTAGTGAGCTCACTCAACGACTACAGAGATTACAGGAGATTAGAGCTGGTGCTTTAAAAATGGTACCTGACAGCATAAGCGCAGGGGATAATGAATATGGTTATGGGGGTTGGAGAGGTGGGCCCTGAGGGAGACCGGAGGGGAGTTCCACCTCGAGAGGAGAGGGCTGAGGGGAGGGTGTGGACAGGAGTCACTTGGTGGGGATCCCCCCCCCACCCCGACCACTTTAGGAAGCAAATGAGACGCAAACCAACATAAAAAGGCCCCTGGTAGAAAAGCTCAGGGCCAAAGACTGTCCCGCTCCCAGCCTCCTCCGGGACGCCCACACTCACCTGCAGGCTGGAAGGGCCCCCCAGAGGAGGAGGAAGAGGAGGAGGAAGAGGAGGAGGAGGCGGAGGTAAAGCTGCTCACACCTTTCCCACTGCTCAGCTTCTTCCCCTTGTGACTCAGGCCATGGCTGGAAGACTTTTTCCCCTTTGAGTCCCTGCTGCTTTCAGAAGTCTCCTGAGTGCTGGCCTCGTGGTGGGAGGAGGAGGAAGCTGAGGAGGAGACCTGAGGGAAGGAGGAGAGGAAGGCTCGAGGCCGGCTCCCGGGGTCTGGGCTCACCCTGACTTGGGAGCGGAGCACAGGACCTAGGGCTCCACCGGGGGAGCCCAGAGTCAGCTTCAGGAAGGGTTTTCGGGCAAGCGGATAGTGGCAGGAGCTCCTAGGCCAGGGAGATGGGGAGGCAGCTCTGTAACTTCTGGGTGTGAAGGGTTGGGAGCTCTGAACCCAAGAAACTGTCTGTCCTTCACCTCGGGCAGGCGAGAGATGAAAAGAGTCCCAGAGCCTGTACTGATGCACGTACCTTCTTAGTCACCCATTTAAGAAACACTTAGGCCTAAGAGGGCTGGACTTGTGTTGGGAAGTGGTGTACGCAGGGAAGAGGAACTCCAAGGAGAATGGGCTGCCCTGGCCCCATTCCTGGGCCCTCCAGTCCCCACCACTCCCTCCATGCTCACCCCCAGATGCAGCCACCTGGCCGACAGCCCGCTCCCTGGCCACTCCACGCCCTTCCTAGACAACCTGAGCTTCCATGCCCAGCCCTCTGCCCGGAGAGCCTAGCCTTCCTCTTCCCGGGAAACATCTTCTCCTTCCAAATTCAGCTCGGGAGACCCCTCTTCCGTGAAGTCACCCTATAGCTACTTGGGGTGGAACAAATCTTTCTGTCCTCTTATTTCCCGGGTATCGTGTACCCACCCACATCAGCCATCAGGTGCCACACTACTGCAAGATACGGTCCCCCATGTCTGAGGGCGGCAGCAGTGGCTGGAAGAGCGGGGTCTCTGGGGTCTGTGACCCTCGTGGGTTCTGCCGTTTACCACCGTGTTACGTTGTGTGGTCTCTCAACCTCACCGAGCTTCAGTGTCCTGATGGGGCTAATTATGCCTGTTTGGAGGATTACGAGGACCACAATGCCAGATACATAGTATGGGGTCGATAATGATGATGATTCTGATGGCATGGCTGCTAGTGATACACTGCAGAGACAGTGTCCTGTGGTGGTTAAGAGAACAGGCCTTCAAGCCCGACTGCCCGGGTTCAAATCTTGACTCCACCACTCCCTAGCTGTGTGCTTTTAGGCAAATTACTTAACTTCTCTGTGCCTCAGTTTCTTCATTTATTAAATGGGGTTAATAAAATACCTACTCCATTGGATTATTTTGAGGATTAAATGAGCAAATCCCCCAGGCATCCCCTCCATCCCCCTGTTCCAGAAGGGAGCCTGGCATGTGGTGAGTGAGTCAGGGCTTTGTATTACTACCAGGGATGGCTTTTCCTCCTCGTGGAGACCAGGTATTCAGTAAATGAACAAATGCCAGAGGGAGGACGGATGGGAGAGTGAGAGCCACCCTGTGCTGCCCCTTCCTGGGCGGAGCCCTGGTCTCTTGTCTTTTTCTTTGTTCTTTTCAACAGCTGGAGTTCTGAAGGGAGCCAGATGTGGTTATGAGAGCAAGGGAGGAGAGGGCCCGGGGGAGGGGTGGCTGAAATGCTGGGGTGGGGGGAGGGGGAGGGGCAGACCGCTCCAACACATCCAAAGGGATGCCCAGCCGCTGGGATAACTCCTAGATCTCTGGCCCTCTCTTTCCCCCTGCCTGCAAACCCCAGGGAAAGACCAGAGGGCGAAGACATCGAGCTTTGCCAGGTGAGCCCTGGGCAGCAGGGAGGGGAGAGCGTTACTGGGACAGTTGCCACAGCAACATCACCCTGGAAACCTGATACCTGAGCCTCCTGCTAAGATGCCCAGAGCTCTGCCAACCTCCTGAGGCCAGTGGAGGTGAATGGGGCAATAATGGTGACAGGAGGAGGCAGCGTCTCCAGGCCCCGGTTCTCCCTCCACGGGGAGGACGGGCTGGAAGGAGGGGCGGGGGGGCGCTGCTCTGGCTCGGATTAGCCATTCCCTGGCCTCGGGTAGGGCCTGCTGGTTGCTTATCCAGATGTTGCCAGTTTCTGGAGTCAGGCCTGACATGCCATGCCCCTACCGGGAAGGTGGGATCAGTGGGGGTTTCGGGGTGTGGTCCACAGGCCTGCCTCGCAAGCCATCAAGGGCCACACTTTCAGTCCCTCCGGCTTGCGTGGAGCGGGCTTGTGGTTAGGCGACAGGCTCTGGGCAGCCTCCTGATGTGGAGGAGGGATGAGAGTGAAGGGGTCCTCCCTGCCTCTCTTTGGGGAAATGGGCCCCAGAAAATCAGAGAAACCCCATGAGTACTGTACCTGCAGACAGGAGCCCAGTGCTGAGGCCCTCTGTCTGGACAGAGGCAGATGTGAACATCTGGCAGCCAGCAGGCAGGGTGGTGCCCCCCACCCCACCCCTACTCTCCTGGTTGGTCAGTGAGTGGTGGGGCTGAGGAGCGGAGGCCCCTCCTGGGCTAGAACAGGGGTAGAGGGGGGCGGGGGGGGGGCAGAGGCATGTTAACCTGAAGCTGCCGAGGTGCCCGGGGTGCTCACCCTGACCCCTCCCCCTGTGCCTCCCTCCCGCTGCTGTGGCCGTCCCTCCTGGGTGCAGGCAGCAGTACCTTGTCAGCAGTGGGGACCACAGGTGGGGTGAGGATGCTGGGGGGTGACTCAGGCCGCTTCTTGTGCTTCTGTTTAAGGCGTTCTTTGTCCTTTCGACTCTGGGGAGAAAGAAGGGACCGGAAGCGATGCTGGGGAACAGTCTGGGTCAGGATAAACACAGCACATGCATGTGGGGACTGGGGTCCTTTCAAGGACGAGACTTCGTGGGCACCATCTCCCCCTACGGAGGGACTGGGGGACTTTGGCGGGACAGGAGTGGCCCAGGCAGGTTCCTCTGAGAGCCCTTCCCCCTCCTCCTCACTGCCTGCTAAAAATAGCCTGTCCCATTATCATGCCAGTGACACAGAGCACCACTCCTGTGAGCACACACCCGGGACACGGAGCTGAGCGGAGGGACGGGAGCCAGGCACACTGTGACGTGTGGCTGGGACGCAGGCATGTGCACTTACAAACTGGACCGACACGTGGCTAGACTGTGGCGTGTGTGCAAATGTTGGGGACACTGTCGTGTCATGGGGAGGACCCGGAGGAACCACACAGATACAAAGAGCCCCAGGGAAGCCAAGCCTTCACCTCACCCTCCGTGACCCTCACATGTCACTTCCTCAGTCCCCTCTCTGCCCTCAGTGGCCTCAGAGGAAGGAAGGGGTTAGGCCCTAGGGCCTCCGGATACCTGTGGTGGCTTCGTGAAAGAAACAGGTGTTTGTGAGTGGGCAGGAGGGGTACAGGGAGGAGACTTCTACCTTCTTCTGGCCCCGCTCGTGGTGGGAAGGGTGCTTCTCCTGCTGCGTGGATGGTGAGGCCGACCTGCTCCTCCGGCCCGCGATGAAGCCGCTCCCGCCTCCCCCTGTGCCTCCCCCGCCTCCGCTGCCTCCCCCGCTCGTGTGCCGGGATGTCTTCTGGGGAGAGAACCGAGAGGAACTGCCAGACCCTCCTCTCACTAGCCCAGGGAAAGGTTCCTGAAGATCAGGGACCCCCACCCCCACCCTGCCTGTCACTAAGAGGACCCTGTGTCCTTAATGATACCCTGCTCAATGGAAGCGCGTTCCCTAGACTGGAATCCGAGTTCCCCCGCCTGCTTGTCCAGTGCCCAAGATTCAGCAGCAACGGAGGCCCAGAAGGGGTGGGGCATCTCGGCCCAGCAAGGCACGGATGGAGGTAGGCCTCTCACTCTCCGCCCACCTCTTTTCATGGTGCCCTCCTGGCCCCTCTCAGGCCCTGGGCCACGGCCCACCACCACCTCCTTCCCTGGGGTGGAGGACACACAGGACAGCCCTCGTGGGAGCCCCTGTACTCCATGCCCCATCCCCTCCTCCAGACACTTTGCTCCAGCCATCACCCCTTCTCCTTTGTTCCCGGCCCTCCACCAAACACAGTGGTTCCTTTTGTCCCAAAGGACCTGCTGCCCTTAAGAAGCGGGGTGGAGTAAACATCCATAAGAAAACCCCAAACAACCCTTGTGCTGCCATTCCCCCCAGCCAGGGCCCTGGACTCCCCACTGCCTGGGCTGATGGCTTCACCTGTCCTAGACTTACAGCTGTTCCCTCTAAGGCCACCCACTACCTCCCAACTGTCAAATGCAAGGACCAATTTCAGGTCTTGTCTGACCCCATCCCTCCCCAGCGGTGGGCACTGCTTCTGCTCTGTTGAGCTCTAAACTCCCCACCTCATGGTTCTCTTCACACCTGAACCCCCTACCTGATGGGCACCCGGGGATTCCAGCCCCAGGCTTATACACCTGGGGCTGCTACCACCACCCTGCGCGGGGGCCTCACAGCCACCAAATCTGAACATCCCCACTTGGCGCCTCCTATGAACCAAACCGAGCGCCCTACCTTGTCTTAAGTGGATATTAAACCCTGCACCTAGATGACCCTATGACTTATGACCCAAAGGAGGACACTTCTGAAAATGAAAGGGGGAGCTATTAATAATTACACCAGGGCAAGAGGCACAAACTGGGACTCTCCGGGGCAGACCAGGACATATGCTAGCCCTACAGAAGCATACTGCACCCACCTGTTCACAGCACCCTCAGGTGCTCAAGACCCATCCACCCAGCGCTGAGAGCCTGGATCCTATGTGCCACCCTCAACTCCTCCTTCTCAGCTACCCCGACATGTAGGCGAGTCTATCTAGAAATGGTTCTAGAACCCAGCTCCATCCCTCCGTCCCCCCCTTCTCGCAGCTGTCTCCCAGCAGCCGCCCTGGCCTTTCAAATCTGGCTTCACAGTGGCTGCCAGGGTAATCTTCCTAAAACACAAATCTGATCATGTTACCCTCTTGCTTTCAAGCAGCGTTACAAGCCTGTGGCCTGGGGGTGAGGTCCAAGCTGCCTTCCCAGTCAGGCCACAGCATACCTCTCCAGGACACCCCACAGCTTCTGGAAATGCACGCCTCTCCACAAACATGGATTAGCACCCCTTCTCCCACCTCTCCTTGGGCCCCTGAACCCGGGGCAGAAGCAAGTCCAGCTCTGGCCCTGCTTGAGCGTTTTCGCCTCATCTCCTGCCCTGTCCCTACCACACACCCTGTTCTGCTGCTTATGAATGCTCTTTCTCATCTCGGGACTTTATCCACGCCAGTCCCTCTGCCTGGGATTCCTTTCTCTCTGTCTTTGCTTAGCAGGCTCCTGAGGAGCTTCAGACTGTCTGTTCTGAATCCCACACACCAGCTGTGAGATAAATAACATAATCTTAGTGGGTCTTAGCTTACTCATCCATAAAAACGGGGAAATGCAGTACACCTAGTTCTTAGGGTTTTGGGGAAGATCACACAAAAAAACACACATAAAGAGATTAGTACAGAGGCTGGGACACAGCAAGCCCCACAGATGTTGGCTCAGCTTAAATGCTGCCTCTTCCTTGAAGCCTCCCAGACTCTGACAGGCAGGGCCTGAGCTCCGTCCTCTGGATGGAGGCTGGTTCGGCTCTGATTCACACCCCTCAACTGTGCTTCAATTATTCCTCATCCAGTGGTGAGCTCCTCAAGGGCAGGGACATAGTTCCTTCCACGTCTGTCCTCCCAGCACCAGGCACTGGCCTGCCCTGGAGCCCATACCCTCTAAACCACGGCTGACTGACCCACTCATGCCCAGATGAAACTCACCATTTTGCTGAAGTGGTATTTGCAATAGCCACAGTACTTGACATTGTCGACCTCCAGCACTTCCTCCTCACACAGCAGGCCTGCCATTTGGGCACTAACCAAGAGAGGTCAGCCTGAGAAGGGTGTGGCCACAAACCAGACCCGCCACCTCCCTTGCACCCTCCTAGGTCCCTGCTGGGGTGAAGCCAAGACCACCCAAGGAAAGCACTGCCATCATCTCCAAAGACACAGCAGCTAGGATGAACCTATTTGGCAGAGCCACCCGTGGCAAACCTCGGAGGGGGTTGGTACAGCTGGCTAGAGAACCCTTCGGGGTGGGTGCGGCGCAGGCTGGGGCTCTCACCAGGTGACATGGAAAGCTTGTCGACATCCGTGGCGGTTACAGGTCATGCAAGCTCCTGAGGCTGCCTTGCTCTCCCGGCCCTGTTCCTCACAGATGTAACACGTCTGCAGGACACAGTACAGTCGTGCCCTCCTCCCTTCCACCCGAGGGATCCTTTGGTCCCCCCTCAATTCCATCCTCTCCCCAGGATCCGAAGTCAGGGCTCTCCAATAGCACTTTTGGGGATGATGGAACTGTTCCATACTGCACTATCCGATACAGCAGTCACGAACCGCATAGGCTACTGAGCGCTGGAAATATGGCTAGTGTGACTGAGGAACTGAATTTTTAATTCTATTTAACTTTAATTAATTGACATAACCACATGTGGCCAGTGGCTACTGTACTGGACAGTGCAGTCCTTGGACGGTGAGCCCTATAAGGCCAGGGACTGTGTCTGCCTTCCTCACCGGTGAGCTCATCCCCACCTCTGGGCCTTTGCACATGCTATTCCTTCTGCCTGGTACCTGGAACTCTCCCCCCTCATCAAGGATGGCTCCTTCTCATCTCCCAGGTCTCAACCAAAATGTCTCTTTCCTTGACTACTTTATCTAAAGTAAGCCCCCCCGCCCCCCGCAGGGTATCCTTTATTTCAGTACCTTGTTTGTTTTCTTTACAGCACTTAACACAAGTTGCATTTACTTTATTTGCCTGTTTGTTGATATCTATAGTCTTCCCACACAGAAGTGTGAGTTCTGTGGGGCAGGGAGCACACCTGTCTTGATCAATCTAAACACTGTGTGTCTAGCATCTTGCCCCAGTTTTGGCACATAGTAGGCACTCAGTAAAATGTGCTCAGTGAATGAATAAGTGAACTGCTCGCTAAGTTCTACCTTCAGGCAGTACTTCTGCAAGGGAGCCTACTATTTCACTTGAGTTCCAGAGCACGAGCGTGAATCTATCAGTGGAGGGTGCCTACCCACCTCCTGAGTTCCCCGAAAGTGTAGGCTGGACAGAATCAAATTACACTGGATGAAGAAAGGGCTGGAGGGACGGACCCAAGAATGGTTGGCTAGGGAAGGGACTGGTACGGGGCACGGTAGGGGCCGCTGACCTTGTTGAAGCGATCATGAGGCACGTACTGCAGCACGATGGGCTCCATGGTGAGCACGTTGGCAAACTGCACCTCAGGGATGTAGAGGGCACACACCACGTGGGCCCAGCCTGGGGCAGTGTGGGGCTGGCCTCAGCTGCGATGGCGAGCCCAAGACCCCCACCTCTCACAACCCCATACTGCAGATGGTCCCCTCCTCCATGGCCTTCCCATCAGACTCCACTGCCAGGCAGGGAAGGGAAGGGAAACCAGCCTCTGCATCCCACCCCCACCCACAGACCACTCCTGCCTTCCCAGAGGCCCCTCAGGGGGCCTTGCTGGCCTCAGCAGATGAGCCCCGGGGCGCAGCACCCCCCTCACCTCCATTGTCAGTCCTCTTCAATGCCCCATCTTTGTGTGGGCACAGCTCACACCTCTGCCAATAAAAGGGGGCACAGGGGTTTGGGGGATGGGCTTTCCCAAAGGGGGTGGGGGATCTGCTGAGCTGGACCCTCCCTGAACACATTCAGAGGGCCCCAGGATGTCATGATAAGATGTCTCAGGAGAAACTGGTGGGGGTACAGAGAAAACAGGATTGACCACGAGTGATCATTGTTGAAGACGGGTGATCTACATCAACATGAGGTTCATTATAGCATTCCCTCTACTTCTGTACAGGTTGGAAACTTTCCATAATAAAAAGCTCAAACAAACAAGCAAACAAAAATAAAAGGCCCCGTGCCTGAGGTGACGCAGAGGGAGGGATAAGCTGAGGGAGAGATGGGGTTGGTGATAGGTGTGCAGGAAACAGGAAATCCTGTGTGACAGTCCCACCCCAGCTTCAGCCTCAGAGTCCCCTAGCTCGGTGGCGGGGGGGGATGCTCAGGTGTACAGGAGGGGAGAGCGGAGTCTCAAACTCACCACCCTGGCTGCTCGCTCCTGAGATTCACATTTCCTGCAGAACCAGGGTCCTGTTGGCACCTGGACGATGCCATAGCAAGCTGGGGATGAGGGAGGAGAATCACCAAGCAAATCTGTCACCAGTGGCTGTTCCCAGAATAACTGGGGGAAGGGGGTGACTCTAAGGAACTAGGCCAGGGGGCTGTTCCCAGCCTGGGGGGCACTCACTAGACAGCAGGACCACAAGGAATGCCCAACAGCACGCAGCCAGCTTTCAACCACACAACCAAGTCCTCCCAGCAGAGGTGGGAAGTCTGAGTCCTTGACCTTAAACTTCTAGAAGATCCTCCCCTCATGCCCTTTCTGTACCCAGCTTTCTGTTTCCCAGCTCCTGCCAGGACCAGTCCTCATCATCAGGAAGAGAAAATCAGCGGAACAACATTTACGATAGACAAACGCGTTTTGTTGTTATTGGGGGGGGCATTTCTTAAAGGGCCAGTAATGGAAGAGGCGGGGAAGTCGGGGGTCTAGGGAGCTCATCTTCTGCCACTAACTATAATAGGTACAGCTCAAAAGTCAAGGCCGAGAGCAGGTGCAGTGCAGGTAGCCAATAGGAGAGTGGCGGGAAGACCCGACAGCGACAGGATTAAGGGCTGTCCCAGGAAGGGGGGGGGGGGGCAGCTGGCTGTGCCAGACAGGCGGGAGATGCCAGTCTGCGCCCTCGGCAAGATTCCTCAAGGAGTTAACTCCCGAACCATGTGCTGCTGGGGGAAACTCCAAACCTCCCTCTTCTCCGATTCCCGGCCCCCTGCGCAACCTCTCTCCTATCCGCAACTCTTCCCCGGAGGATTTTAGGAGTCCCCTCTCCCCTGGGACCCTTCTCCTCCCTTCCCAATTCCGCTCCTCCCAGTACCCGGAAGCAGGAGGGGAGGATGACCGCCCCCCCTTGACCTCTCCCTCCGAGAGCCGGGACCAAAATAACCGGGCGGGAGGGGACACCTCGCAGGTAAACATGCTCCAAGCAGCCCCGACACTGGCGGTGTGGGGCGCGGAGAGTGCACTCATTGGCCCCTAGACTGTCCCCAAACTCCCTCAACTTGGGGTGGGGGGCGCGGGACTGGAACAATAGGCAAGAAAACAATGCCTGACCCGGTCCTCCAGGACCGGGCGGGGGCAGCCCCCCGACTCCTCCCTTCTCTTCAGGTGGGGTGGGGGAGGGGCGCCCGAGCCCCGGGAGGTCTCCAGAGGGCGCGGCCGGGGGCTCCCTGCCCACGCCGCCCCCTGGGTCCCTCCGCCCCCTCGCGGGCCACCCCCATACCTTGGTGGACAGCCACGCTGCACGCGTGCCCATCACAGTAGACCAGCGGATTCTCGGCCCAGCCCCTCTCGTCCGAACATACGCAGCAGCCTCCTACCATCTCCTTCATACTCCCATGAGCTCCCTCCGGGGCTGGGGCGGGGGGCCGGCCGGCGGGGGTCGGGGGTCAGGGGGGGAGGGAGGGAGCGGGGGGCCGCGCGCCTCCTCGCTCCCTCCTCCTCCTCCTCCGCCGCCGCCGCTTCTTTTCTTTGCCTCCTCCTTCCTCCTCCTCGGCGTCCTCCTCCTCCTCCTCCTCGCTCGCTCTGTCTGGCCGCCCCCCCCGCCGTGCTCTCGCCCTCATGCCCCGACGGGCCCCCCCCCCGCCCCAACAATGAGACCCGCGCGCCGGGCTCGCCCCCTCCGCGCCGCACGCCCAGCTACCAGGGCCGCCCGGCCGCCGCGGAGCCCGGGCCCGGCGGGGGAGGTGCCGAGTGGCACATCGCGGGCGCCCGCCCGCCCCGCGCCGCCCGCTCACGCGCCGCCTCCCCGGCCCCCCTGCCCGGCCGCGGCAGCCATGGCCGCGCGCCTCCGCTCGCTCGCTCCCGGCCCGCCCGCCGCCCGCCGCCGGGTAAAGTCTTAGGTTCAGGGAACAAAGCCTGGCTTGGTAGGGAGCTTTTCTCTCGCTCGCTCCGCGCTCATTCTCCCTCTTCCTTTTTCTTTCTATGGCTCTCGGTTGGCACTCCTGAGCCCTCCATCTGCCTGCCCTTCGGTCTCGGCCCCGGGTCTCCGATTCGCCAGCCCCTTCCGCCCAGGTCTTCGTCTCTGCGACTGTTCTTCAACCCCAAGGAAACTTGGAGGTGGAGATCAGGGGAAGGGGAGCTAGAAGCAACGGGAGCGACGTGGGCTGCTCACCCCTCGGTGTGCGGGGGTCTTTTTGGGTGGCCGCTCGCGGGCTCTTCCCTCGGAGGCCTGTCTGGAGGGTAGACAGTGTTACACGCAGACATTTGTTCATTCAACAAATATTTATTGAATGCTTACTATGTGCAGTCGTTGAGATAGAGCAGTGAACAAACGGGTGTTCCTGCCCTCGGGGAGCTTCCGGTCCAGCTCACAGGCACACAGGCACGCACAGGGACTCAGACCCCTCAGAAGCACGCCGAGGCACCCACAGACACACAGACTCACTCTTAGCTTCATCCAGCCACACTAACCCTACCCTCCCAGAGGGGCACACCCCAGGTCCAGCCATTCAGGCGCGCTTAGAGACCCACGCGAGTTAGAGAGCCCCTACTGCGGAAGTGCTCACGAACAACACATTTACACTTGAGCTCGATACATGTACACAAACACAAAACATAGACTCACACACAGCACCCCAAAGTATTAAAGTCCCTGAAATTGGGTCTGGGGAAGAAGTGAGGGGGCGTCATCAACCCGAAGGCTTCATCCCCGAGGCCGGTGTGGGTAAGGGGGACGAAACCTGACCCCCCTACTTCCTAAAGGGGGGTGGACACCCGCAGGGACCAAAGGTCACACTCCCGCAGCGTAAGATGGGGTGGCGGAGGGGAGAAGCAGCCCTGGGGGCTTCAGCGACACTTCAAAGGCGTCGGGGCCGGGAACGCTTCCTGCGGGGGAGGGGCTGACCGAGAGGAGGGGGGAAAACCGGCCGGAGGACTGAGGCGTGGAAGAGGCTACCCCCACTTCGGCGCAGGCCCCCCTGGCCGACTCTTCCGCCGGGTCCGCCTCCTTTTCACCAGCACCTGTTCAACCGGAACATCAAGGGGCTGGGGCCCGCCACCACCCCTCCCTTCGCGTCTATTTAGTACTTTTCATCCGGGAAGGGGGGCGAATTCCCACCCAGGAGGGGGGAGTAGGGCGGGGGAGAACTTGTCCTTGACCTGGTCTGTGGCATCAAGGATTTACTCCCTTAATCCCGACGAGACTGGAGTTTGGGGAGGTCGGGGAAGCTAAGTTCTAGGTTGCAGTCCGCAACTCCCCTTGCTCCTGTAGGGACACAAGAATCCGGAGGGCCGCCAGGTCGTAGAGGCTCTGTATAAACTGGCTGGGCCGGGGGTGGGGGAGGCCTGTCTCTGCCGCTTCCGTGCCTGGGGGAGGGGGCCGAGAAGCAGGGTATTGTTGGGGGCCGGTCCGAGGGCCGGGATCCCCGTAAGGACTGCCACGCGCCGGCATCTTGGTCTGCTTTGTGAACTTCGCTCATACGAAAAGTTAAACAAGACACAGACGAGAAGTCTCACTTAGGAGTTTCTAACGAATTACCTTTACTGACAAGAGTAAAACATCAAGGAAATTAAACGCAAACATGTCAGCCCTAGCCATGCGCCAGTTTTGGAATATTTGCTTTCGCGACCGACCTTGGCCGAGGTGACCGACCGTAGTTTCGGGTTTCGCTAGACGAGGGTCACTCGAAGACCCGTCGGTCCCTCCGTCCAGGGGTGGGCGACTTGCGGACTGGGGCAGAGGAACTTTTGTTCGGGTCCTCACCGCGTACAGGTGTACCGCCCGAAGCTTCTGGGATGGACGGGTAGCTCTACCTGTGCGTTTAGTTAAGTGTACTAGGAACATTGTTTCGTTTAAGCCACCCACAACCCTTTAGGGTGTATGTTAATATCCCCCATTTTATTGATGGAGCAACTCAGGTCCAGGCAAGTGAAGTGACTTGCCCAAAGCCACACTGTCTGAAAGCGGCAGAGCGGGGATTTGAACCCAGTCTGTCCTCCGCTAGGGCTGGGGCTCCGCCACCACGTGTTCGCCGAATGCCTGCGTCGAACTGGGATGTCCGCCCATCTCAAGTGTTCCCTTCCGAGGTCTGAGGAAACCCGGTGCCCCGCGGGCTGGGCTGGATTCGCAGGGGTACTCCCAGGGCTGAGCTGTCAAGCTCTTTCTCCATCTTCCAACATCTTCCTGAGCACCTACTATGTGCCGATCCACGAAAAACGAGCAAGAGCAGGACTCGGCCAACAAGTGGTTCAAGTTCATCGCGCTCTCCTTGGCGTAACGGAGCACTGATCTGGGGTGTCAGGCTGATCCTGGCTGTGCAGTTTTCGGCGGGTGACTTCACCTCTCAGAGGCTCAGCCTGTCTCTCTTAAATGGGGCGTTAACCCCCTCCAGCAAGGGCTGCAGTGAAGATCTAACGAAAACCCTTTTGTAAAGCGCTAGGGCACACAGTAGGCGCACAACCCCTGCTCGTCCCCTCTCCGCCCCTCTAAGCGTGCCAGGGCAGCGCCTTCCCGCTCCCGCTTCCCGCCTCCAGCACGCTCGCCCGCCTTGCGCGTCCCGCGGCTAAGGGACTGGGGCAGAGAGGACCAAACAGAAAATTATTTCCGCCCGCTCGGCCCGCCCCGCCCCGCCCCGCCCCGCCCGTCCCCGGAGCCAGAAGGGGATTGTGGGGCCGCCGCGGCCGCCGCCGGAGCGGAGCGGGGCGGAAGCGCGCATCGCGCTGCTGCTCGGGCCCGACCGCGCCGGCCCCCGCACCTCCCGGCCCGGGACTGTGGGCTGTGGTCTGGGTGGTCCCGGGATCCGAGGCGGCTGCCGCCGATCGCACTTCCACGAAACCTTGCTCGCTGGTTCCCGGAACTGAGCGGGGGAGGCTGAAGAGTGTTGAGGTTTCGCTTCTGCTAGCTGGCCGGGCGCTTCGCCGGCCCCGGGGGCGCGCCCTCCGCATTAGAAAGCCCCGGGCTCCGGTAAAGGACTGCGCCGGCGCCCGCGGGTTTGCATTTTATTTGCGTCTCGTTTGCATATCACTTTCTCCCGCGAAAGCAAAGATTCTGACCTTGGGGGAGTTCAGAGAGGTTAAGTTACTTTCCCGAGGTAGCCCAGCCAGTAAGAGGCTTCAGGTGGTTTACCTGCCGGCTGGGAGAGTCTGGCATGGCCAAATGGAAAGCGCGGGCACTAGAGTCAGAAAGACCTAGGTTTGATACCCAGCCTACTCATTTACTGGCTTTGACCATGGGTTAGTAATGCCTTATCAGGGACCCTCAATTTCCCCATCTCAGAATGTGGACGTAGTACCAACTTCAGGGTTGATGTGAGCAGTGACACTGTCAGGTACCTGGTACAGGGAGGGGTGATTTCCCCGTCAAAGGTTATGACTCTGCCGTGGTCTCTACAGTAGGCTTGGTTGGGGTGCGAGGGTGGGTGAACAGGTTCTTTCCTAAGTCAGACATCCTGTGCAAGAGGGATAGAGGCTCGATTTAAAGAGGAACTGGTGGGAGTGAGGGGATTCCCCCAAGCATTACGAGGCCAGTCGTCATGATTATTGTAAATAGTGACTCTGCCCCGGTGGGATTTTTAGCTTTTCAGATCTTTCTACAGGAAGAGCACAGTGCTTAGTGTCAAATTAGCCAGCAGTGTAACACAGAGTCTCACTGCCTCTGTTTGCCAATCTGGAAAATGGAGATAATTGGATCCCCTCCTCCGTTTGGCAACTCCAGCCAGCCAAGCTCCCAGCAGGTGTTTTAAGAGCTGTGACTGAGCCCACAGGGTCCCTTTGACCATGTTAGGACATAAGGGACTTCCTTTAGGGAGTTAAAATGGGTAGGAAGGGAAGAGGTCCATGGCGTGAGGTAGCCATCTGCCCAAACTTTTTCCAGAGCTACTTGGAATCAAGTCCCAGCCCTGCCCCTAACCAGCTGTGTGACCTTGGGCAAAGCAGTTGCCCTCTCTGGCATTTGGTTGGGTGACTAGACCTTGAAAGTCCCCTTGGAGTTAACATTCTGTGGTTGATGATTTTGCTCTTGGGGAAATTTCCAGGCTGAGGGATGACAGATGAATAGCACATTTGCCCTGCTATGTTCTTCTTTTCCACTAGTTCTCCTGAAGTTTCATCATCCCTCCTGTTATGGTTGCCATCAGGACAGAATTGGAAAAAGTTGTATTATTCCATCTTTCAGCAAACACTTCATTGAATCATCATGGGCAGGCCATAGGAGATACACAGATAGTCCCTGGGATGGTGGGAATGACAGATATGTAGAGAAATGACTTCAAGATCATAAGGGCTGTGACAATGCCTAGAACAGTGCGGACACTGGCAGGAAGGAAGGAACCGTGTTTACGGGATCAGGGAAAGCCTGAAGGAGGGTTTGCAGGCAGACAAGGGGCAGAAGAGCTTTCCAGGCAGGGGGGACAGCATGTTCAAAGGCACAGAGGTAGGAACCAGCGAAGTGTGTACTGAAGTTGTACACTGTGGACACCCCATGGTGGTATGTGTAGTAGGAGAACAGGAGGGAGGGTTAGAGGGATGACCAAAAACCAGATTAAAGGGACCTAGGATATTTTGCTAAGGAGTTTGGATTTAATCCTGAGGGCAGTGGGGAGCCAGTAAGGGCTTTTAAGTAAGCGGTGCATAGCCTTATTTGCACACTGGTTGTCAAGTCTGGGATTGGTTAGGGTGGGGGGATTCTAGATTAGTAGGACAGCAATTCTCAACCTTTAAAGTGCACGTGAATCCTCTGAGAGTCTTGTTAAAATGCAGAGCGTGATTCAGTAGGTCTGGAGTGGAGGTCTGAGACCCAGCATTTTTAGAAACTCCCAGGTGATGCTGTGTTGCTGCTCCAAAGAGCACACTTGAATAGCAAGTGGTAGGAGACTTGTAAGGGCCCAGTTGAGACATGAGGGTTTGACTCTGGCAGAAGCAGAGGGGATGAGAGAAGGGCAGGGTATGAGGATGTAAAGAAGTGGGATGTTAAGACCGCGACAGGGACTGTTTGGCAAGGCAAGACCGGGAGGATGCCTCCCAGAGGTGCAGCCTGGAGGATTTGCTGGCTGGGGCTCATCTCTGCGCTCACAGTAGAACTCAGGAGTGGGGGTGGGGTGGTGAAGCTGGCAAGGAGCCGCTTTGGACATGCCGACATCGACATCGGGTGTCTGTGACACATGGGGTGGTGATGCTCGGTAGGCAGTTGATTGGGTCTGGATCAGCAGTCTGGGCTGGAGAGAACCAGAGTGAGCAGGCCAGAAGGGTGTCCTGAAAAGCAGGGAGTTCATGTCATGGAAGTCAGAGAGGGACATTTAAGAAGGAAGAAGTGATGCCACTGAGAGGTCAAGGGAGGAAAGGGTTCTATGAGGAGGTGGTCCCTCCTTGGTGACTTCCGCCTGGAAAGTTCCAGGCACTAGTGGGAGTGGAAGGTGACCACAGTGGGTCAAACATGGATTGGGGGGTGAGAAGGGAGGAAATAGTAGAGAACAGCACTAGGGGGATGGGTGGGTCAGCAGGCAAGGATGGACACCTATGGTGATGGTGGTGATGATGATGACAATTGCAATGATAACAGCAGCAGCTCACTTCTGATGAGAGCTGATGGGCCAGGCACTGTGCTAAGCATCTACCATGCTCCTTGCAACAACCCTGAGATAGATTTGACTCTCATTTTACAGGGAAGGAAATAAGCTCAGAGCACAAAGAGCACCACAACCAGAAGGTGCCGAAGCAGGATCTGAACGCTGCTTTAAACCATGGGGTCGGTCCAGATGATCAGTAAGGGGGCTGCTCTGGGGCTAGCTCAGAACTCACCATCCCTTCTCACCAAGCCTCTCCCTATCTCCCTAGTAGCAGTCACACTACTACTAATTCACTGTCATTTATTTAATCCACCACCATTTTTTGACCCCTACTATGCGCCAGATAATGGGCCAGGCACTGGTGATGCAGAAAGGATCAAAGCGGGTGGCAGCCCTGCAAGGCGTCCAGGGTGGAGAGGAAAAGCTGGCTGGTGGGCAGACAAACTGCACCATGCAGTGTGATATGTGTTATGATGGAGGGTGGACCATTTACAGAGGGAGCCCTGGAGAAGAAGCCCCAGCGTCTGCCTGGGGAAACCAGGCAAGGCTCCTTGGAGGAGGCAGGGTCTGAGCTATGACTTGAAGGTGACCAGGAGTTTGCTGGATAGCCAGGCGACGGAGAGTATCACAGGCCAAGGCCGAGCAAATGTACCTGCTAGCGTGACAGCCCTGCTGTGTTCAAGGGGTACAAGTGTTCCATGAAGGAAGAGTGGAAAAGGGAGCGGGAGGGAAGGGATCAAGACACGTTACCTGTGGCCCAGACTTGACCTCAGGAACATGAGGTCCTGTGGAAGATGCTGAGCAGATGTACATGTTGCAAAGTTCAGTAGCCACAACAGAATTGGTGGTCCGAGGGGTAAAGGTGGAAAACAGAGTGACTTCTGAAATTATTGCAAGCTCTAGAATACCAGTTCCATGGGGCAGTGATTTTCTTCCATTAAAGTAAGTTGATTTCCAATATTGTGTTAGTTTCTGGTGTACAGCAAAGTGATATATATTTTTTCAGATTATTTTCCACTATAGGTTATTACATGATAATGAATATAGTTCCCTGTGTTATACAGTAAATCCCTGTTGCTTATCTATTTTATGCATAGTAGTTTATATCTGTTTGTATCATGCTCCTAATTTATCCCTCCCGGCTCCTTTCCCACTTGGTAACCATAAGTTTGTTTTCTACGTCTGTGAGTCTGTTTCTGTTTTGTAAATAAGTTCATTTGTGTCCTATTTTATATTCCACATACAAGTGATATCATATAATATTTGTCTTTCTCTGACTTACTTCATTAAGTGTGGTATTCTCTAGGTCCATCCATGTCGCTGCAAATGGCACTACTTCTTTCTTTTTTATGGCTGAGTAATATCTGTATCTATATCTATCTATCTATCTATGCCACATCTCCTTAACCCAGTCGTCTGTTGATGGGCACTTGGGTTGTTTCCATGTCTTAGCTATTGTAAATAGTGCTTCTGTGAACTTTGGGGTGCATGTATCTTTTTGAATTAGAGTTTTCGTCTTTTCTGGATATATGCCCAGGAGTGGGATAGCTGGATCATATAGTAGCTCTATTTTTAGTTTTTTAAGGAACCGCCATACTGTTTTCCATAGTGGCTGCACCAATTTACATTCCCACTAACAGTGTAGGAGGGTTCCCTTTTCTCCACACCCTCTCCGTCTATAAATTATTTGTAGACTTTTTTTGATGATAGCCATTCTGACCTGTGTGAGGTGATACCTCATTGTGATTTTGATTTGCATTTCTCTAATAATTAGCATTTTTTCATGTGCCTCTTGGCACATCTGTACATCTTTTTTGGAGAAATGTCTGTTTAGGTCTTCTATAGGGCAGTGATTTTTTTTTTTTTTTTTTGCGGTACGCGGGCCTCTCACTGCTGTGGCCTCTCCCGTTGCGGAGCACAGGCTCCGGACGCACAGGCTCAGCGGCCATGGCTCACGGGCCCAGCCGCTCCGCGGCATGTGCGATCTTCCCAGGCCGGGGCACGAACCCGTGTCCCCTGCATCGGCAGGCAGACTCTCAACCACTGCGCCACCAGGGAAGCCCTAGGGCAGTGATTTTTACCGGTTATGTTTACTGATGTAACTCAAGCACCTGGATTGGTGTCTGGCACATAGTAGGTGCTCAGTTAATATTTGTTGAATGAACGAATGAGTGAATGGATGAGTGCTTGAACGTGTCTGAGAGTGAGGAAGAGGTCCTGGACTGGAATGTTGGTGGGGACGGGGAGAGGGAATGTGTAGGGAGTAAAACTGAGAGAAGCGGGTAATTGACAGTTGGTGATCATGGAGTGGGAGGGTGACCCCCAGGCTTCTGTCTTAAACAACTGGACTCCTGAAGAAGGGAGGAGGAGCAGAATTGGGAGAGAGTTGATGAGCTCAGGTGGAGCTTGCTGAATTTGAGGTCTAGTGGACCATCCCAGAAGAGGGTTGGATACGTTTATCACTTTAAAAATTGTAAAATGCTTTTGAAGCATATGTAATATTCTGCCTACCTCTTCTGCCATATCCTTGATACTCTTAAAAAATATTCAGAGATATCTTTGAGCGTTGTCAGCAATAGATGGTAACTGAAGCCCTGGCATGGGTGAGATCATGCTGGGAATCTGCGCAGGTACAGAGAGCAGAAAGCCAAGGCCAGAGGTTCAGGGAACGCCTGCATTTAAGAGGGAGTAGTTGGGGGGAATCAGGCAAGGAGCATGAGAAAGAATGTCCAGAGATGGAGGAGGACCTCCAGAAAAAGTGGTGTCATAGAAACCAGGGAGGAGAGAGGAAGGAGGGAGGGAGGGAGTGGCCCGCAGGGCAGGTGTCTCAGGGGCAACTGGTCCAGCATGGTGGAGGAGGTGTCAGCAGATTGGGTGAGGAGGGAGAGAGAGAGTGTGAGCGTAGACATCCTTCCTAGGGGCTGGGCTGGGAGCGAGAGAGAGACAGGACAGCGGGGGAGGAGGATGCAAGGTCAGGGAGGGGTGGCCTGCCGCTTACTGGACAGTCTCCAGCACAAGGGCTCAGGTGGACGAGAGGGGACACATTGCTTCCCGCAGAGAAGGGAGGAAGTGAAGGATGGGAACAGATGAGTGTCTGTGTGTGTAGGATTTTTCTGCTTGATAACATGTATTTTTTCCTTAAAACTTTTTTTTTAGTTTTCTGTTTTTTTAATCAGCTTTTTATGGTATAGTTTACATGTAGTGAAATGCACACATCTTAAGTGTGCAAGTGATGACCTTTGACAAATGTATAGAGCCGTGTAACCACCACCCCAATAAAAATATAGAACATTTCCATCTCCCTAGAAAGTTCCTTCATATCCCATGGCAGTCATTCCCCCAGCCCCAGGCAACACTGATCCGATTTCTATCACTAATAGATCTTGATAGATTCATTTTGCGGATTCTAGAACTTCATAAAAGTGGAATCTTAGACTGTGTTCTCTTCTGTGTTCAGCTTCTCTCAATCACCACTGTATTTTCTTTCTGAAACAGGAAGCAAAGCCGTTGCTGAGATGGGGGCTCAGGTGGAGAGAAGGAGAGGAGCCCCTTGGGGCTGGGGGATGGCAGGGCTAGGTGGGGAGGGGGCCAGCAAGTGGGCAGTGTCCCCCAAATGTGGCAGAATTGGGGAAAGCAGCCACGTGTATTTGGGTTCAGATATGAGGCTATGCTCAGGGCACTGAGGATTTGGGAATGCAGCAGACCTTGGTCATAGCAGGGGCAGTGTGAGGTCTGGGGGCTGTAGTGGTGTGAAGATGAGGAAGCCTGGACTCGGAGATAGACACGGAAGGCCTTTAGGATGACGGGAATTGGGATTCAAAATCCTGGAGTCGTGCCTGTCGCCGCCTTCTCTCTCATCTGCTGTTGGCCGGCCACCTCTTCTTTTGACGTCTCTGGAATCCTTCCCTGTTTCCTGACCCCAGTCCAGACCCTTAGCCCCTTGAGCTTGAACCCCTGCTCTCCTTCTTGTAGAGACTTTTTGTTTGTTTGGTTGGTTGCTTGCACCGGGTCTTAGTTGCGGCAGGCGGGCTCTTTGGTTGGGGCTCGCCAGCTCCTTAATTGTGGCGTGCAAACTCTTAGTTGCGGCATGCATGTGAGATCTAGTTTCCTGACCAGGGATCGAACCCAGGCCCCCTGCATTGGGAGAGCGAAGTCTTATCCACTGCACCACCAGGGAAGTCCCTTGTGGAGATTCTTTATCCTGATCTGCAAGCTCTCCTTCAGCTGCCTCTTTCCCCTCAGCTTCCAAATGGGCTCAGGCCACCTCCATCCGAAAGGCCACTCTCTTGGCCTTGTCTCTCCATCCCTCTGTCTCCCATCCGTGCTCTGCTCTGTAAGTCAGGAGGCCGGACCACAATCTCGGTCTCCACGTGCACAACTTACATTTACTCTCTGGCTTCCTCTCGCCCCTGCTGAAATTGCTCTGCCCAAGGTCCCCAGTAACCTTACCTGTCGTGGATGTGTTCTGGAGGTTGTGGCTGCCCAGTGTCCCCCTGTCTATTTCAAGGGAACTCCCCATTGGGTGATCCACCCTAGACCTCTCCAGCGACCCCACCCATGCCAGCTGCTTCACCCACAGCCTTCTCCATCTCCATTGATGGCAACTCGACCTTTCTAGTTGTTCAGGCCCAAAGCCTGGGATCGGTTCTGGCTCCTCTCCCACATCCACTCTGCCAGCAGATCCTGATGCTCTACCTTCACAGTACACGCAGAAGCCAATGACTTCCCACCATGCCACCATTATTCTCTCCCCGGGATTATCGGGGTCGCTTCCTAAGCAGTCTGCCTGCCTCCATCCGCGCCCCTGCCATCTGTTCCCTACACAGTGGCCAGAGTGATCCCCTTACACTGTACCGGGTCACTCCTGGGCTTCAAGTCCTCCGGGAGTTCCCACTGTGCTCAGAGGGAAGCCTAAGTCCTTACAGGGGCCGACAAGGTCCTAAACGGTCTGTTGCCCCTATGCCTCTGGCCTCACCTCCACTCTTCCTCTGGCTCACGTGCCGAGGCCGCATCGCTTCCTTGCTGGTTCCTGTGCACACCAGGCATGTCCTGCCTCCTCGGTTAGGCTTTCCGTGGCCACCTTATGTACACTGCCATCCGCACCCTCCCCCACCACTCCCAACCTTCCTTATACTTTTTCTTTGTCCTTAACCTTCGACATTATTCACATACTTATGTCTGTTGTTGTTGTCAGTCTTTCCCCTCTAATGTCAGTGCCGTGAAGACAAAGATCTTTGTGGATTTTTGTTGCTGTATTCAGGGGTCTAGAGCTGTGCCTGGCACATACCAGGCACTCAGTAAATCTTTACTGGAGGAACTGAAGGAATTCTGAGCCTCCGTCTTGGTGCCCTGGGAACTGAGATGTGGGCATGTGATACAGCCTCGCCAGTCTGAGGCCTTCACGCTCTGCTCTGAGGAGCAAGTGACCAGAACAGAGGCTGCTGGCGGGGGCAGGGGGTGGTCCCCTCTTGGTGGCTCTGCTCCTGGTGCCCAGTAGGTGACATGTCGGCTCCTGCTGAGAGACAGCTCTGCTTTTTGCTCCTCGGGCTCCATATCTAGGTGATCCCTCCCACTTCTCCGTTTTTGCTAAGAAGCCGAAGTCAGTTTCCCAGACCCTTGATTGGTTCATATCAGAATCACAAAGGCCAGTAGCTCCTCCATCATTGCCCTGTGAAACCTCTCCATGGCATTGGGTCCCCGTGACCGCCCTGCATGTCTCGCTCTCTCATGTTTCTCAGCCGCTTTTGTTGGGGTCCTTTCCAGAGGCAGGGACAGGGGCAGGGGGTCCTCTCCTGGTTCCACATGTCTTTCCCTGGAAATGCTTATTCATGCCTGTAGTTTCTCCCTTGGCCCCGTGGGTCTATGACTTAGTTCTGACGGCTCTCCAGTCCCAGCCGGCCTTTCCCAGGTCTCCTCAGACCACACCCACTTAGATTTAGCTCCTGGTTCAGTCGACATCTCCCCATCCCTGGACCCGGCCCTCCTCTTGTAGGTCCCCCCTTAGTCAATAGCCTCCACCTTCTCTCCTGAGACAAAACCCCGAGGATCCTTCTCAATTCTTTCTCTTCCTCCTTCTCTGAGTGAGCCACTAAGTCCCATAAAATCCACCTTGTCTACACCTCTTAAATGGAAAAGTTTCCCTGTTTCCCCTTAAACACAGCCCTTTTTCTGCCCTGAGCGTCCTTGTAGCCAACCTCGGCAGCTGCCTCCCAACTGACCTCTGAGAACCATCCTCCTGGTCACTGCACCCTCCACATGGTTCCTGGAACCAACCTCTGGACCACACTCCTGCTGGGCATTGAATGGGCAGGTTCCAGGACCCCCACCTCAGGCAGCTCCCTATCCGGTGGGGGGAGCCCACACTCCCAAACACCAGAGACAGATCAACTGTAGCTGAGAGAGCAGACAGCCCACACACACCCTGACATCAGTCTCTGGCCCATTTGGACCGAGAGACAGAGACAGAGACAGAGAGAAGAGCTCCGCGTTCACACTCACCCTGTGACACTCACGGAAAACAGGCCGTGTCAGAAGGAAGGGAAGAGCGTCCTTACTTTGAATGAAACGCCAATGAGGGCTATCTTAAGCTAATTATCGAGTCATGCTGGAAGCCAACTATAGACATTGTCATGTTATAAACACCATTTCTCAAGAGAGCGGCTTGGAGACATCTGGACAGCTGGGAGTCTGAGCCCCTTATCTTCCCCTCCAACCTGCTCCATCCCCTCCGGCATCCCACCCACAACCTGCAGGAAGTCTCAGCTTCAGCCAGGGCTCCCAGTTCCTCTCTTCCCCACGCCCAGCTCGTTATAGGTACCGATGACTCTCCTTCAACCCCTGTTCACGCTCATGGTCACTGCCTTCCTTTAGGTCTTTACTAGTTCTTTGCTGCAGACTTCGGTGAGTGACTGAATGAGTCAGAGCCTCCATTTTCCTCATCTGTAAAATAGCCTTTTTCTTTTAAAAACAGGGAAGGTTTCACTGGTGTCAAGTATGCCAAGCACCTAGCATAGTGTCCGTTCAAGCCGAGCATTCAGGAAATGCTAGTTCCCTATTCCCTTTATGCCTCCTCACCCCTCCCTGTTGCCAAGTCTGATCATGTGATTTCCTTTTCTTGAAAGTGGTCCATAATTCCCTGTCCTACAGGATAGAGTCCAAATTTCTTATCAAGGCCTTTGGCCCTTTGAATTCTGGTTCCTGTCCTCACCACTGTTCAGCCACACTGACCTACTTCATTGATTAAAAACGCAATCATTCCAAAGTATTGTCCCATAGATTACTTTCTGGCTCTAAAGGAAGAAAATGCAACTTCTCCATAAAGGGATCGGCTGTCCCCAGTGGGATCTACCAATCAGCAGCATTCCATCAGCAAGAGAGGAGCTCGGGCACTGGGGACACCCTGACGACACCCTGACGTAGTGGCCGAGGGAGGAAGCATCATGGCCCAGGAAGTGTTTTTGCCAGTGTAGTCAACCTGAATCCAATGGAGCCTGTACATCTAATTTCCAGTTTACAGGAAATACAGGGTAAACACCACCACAAGGAAGCAATCAGAGAAATCTAGAAGGTGGGACATGATGTCTATAATTTACCTAAAATGCTTTAGCAATTCAACAACTCAATGGCATAAGGGGAAAAAAGATTATTCTAGATTTAAATGAGACAGAAGAGACATAACCAAATGCAACGTACGGATCTTATTTAGATCCTGGTTGGAACAAACCAAAAAGCATTTTGCGGGGACAATTAAGGAAAATTGAATATGGGCTGGGTATTAGATAATATATGGAATTATTATAATTTTGTAAGGGGTGATTATAATATGGTACTAAGAAAACTTCCTGAAGTATTTAAGGGTTAAACTGTCATGCAAACTTGAAACCACTTTAAAATATTTCAGCAAAAATGATAAATATACTAAAATGTTAATAATTACAGCAGCCACTATGGAGAACACTATGGAGTTTCCCTAAAAAACTAAAAATAGAGTTACCATATGATTCTGCAATCCTACTCCTGGGCATATATCTGGAAAAAACAAATTCGAAAAGATACATTCACCCCGATGTTCACAGCAGCCCTATTTACAATAGCCAAGACATGGAAACAACCTCAGTGTCCATCAACAGATGAATGGATAAAGAAGATGTGTGTGTGTGTACACACACACACACACACACACACACACACACACACTGGAATATTACTCAGCCATAAAAAAGAATGAAATGATGCCACTTGCAGCAGCATGGATGGACCTAGAGATGATCATACTAAGTGAAGTAAGTCAGACAGAGAAAGACAAATACCATATGATATAATTTATATGTGGAATCTAAAAAAATAATAGAAATGAACTTATTTACAAAACAGAAATAGACTCACAGACATAGAAAACAAACATATTGTTACAAAAGGAGATAGTGGGAGGAGGGGAGAGAGATAAATTAGGAGTTTGGTGTTAACATATATACAATACCATATATAAAATAAGTAAACCACAAGGACCCACTGTATAATACAGGGAACTATACTCAGTATCTTGTAATAACCGGTAATGGAAAAGAATCTGAAAAAAGAATAGATGTGTATATATATATCTGAATCTCTTTGCTGTACACTTGAAACTAACACAACATTGTAAATTAACTATACTTCAACTAAAAAAACTTTAAAATAATTACTAACATAATTACTTATCTAGGTAATGGGTATATGGGAGTTCATTTTATACTATTCCCTACTTTAGGTTGAAATATGCATAATAAAAAAGATTTTAAAAAATGTATATGAGTGCCAGTTATGTGCTAGTCACCGAGCTAAGGCAAAATCTAATGTGGCCCTTGAAACACAGAGTGTGGTATGTTTCAAGGGGAGAGGTGAATAATCAGTTAACTGCACTAACAAATGGACAGTGACAAGGGGATGAGAGTGCTTTGAAGGAAAGATACACAGATCTTGATGGGGGATGATGGTGGAAGCTGACCTGGTCAGTCTGGAGGGGTGGGGAACGGCTTTCTCCCAGGAAGGAATGAATCAGTGGAGCTCCGAATAGAAGCAGGCGTGGGCCAGGCACAGGAGAAGGGAGGTGGGGGAAAAGTGTACAGTCAGAGGGAACAGTATGTTCTAAGAGAGGGAGAGGAGGGAGCTGGATGCTTGGGTGCTAAAGGGGGGCCTGAGTGGCTGAAGGGAGAGAGGACAGCACAGGGGAGGTGGAAGGTGAGGGAACCTGTCCCCCCGCCCCAGGAGAACCTGTGGGACGTTGTCTGGCTACTGCTCTAACCTACCCGTGAGCCAAGTTAATGGTTTCATTCTTCATCCTGAAGGCAATTGGAAGCCACCAAAAGGTTTTGAGTAGGGGGTAACACAATCCAGTTTGCGGCTTAGATAGAGGGCATGGCCGGGTTGGCCGGAATGGAGGTGGGGAGAAGAAGACCTGGAATGTAATGACCACGTGACCGACTGAGGCATTGGCTAGGAGGTGCCAAGGTGACGCCTGGGTTTCTGGCTGTGGAAGGGGGTGGATGGAGGAGCCATGCATTGGAACAGTTTTCCCTGAACCTGGAACATGTCGCAGAGGAGGCAGGTCGCTGATGGTTTGAGACAGGCTGCGTTTATGGGGCTTTTGAAATGCCTGCGGTGGAGGCCAAGAGGCCAGATGGTACCTGCGCCGTGGACACAGAAGAGTGTCCAGAGAGAGAAGAGGGAAGTTCTGGAAGAGCCTTAAGGAACCCTGATGTTTGTTTGGGCAGAGGAAGGAAGAATGAGCCTGGGCTGCAGACCAAGAGGGAGCAACTGGGGAGGCAGGAGGACACCAGGGAAGTGCAGCCCAGAATGCGAGGGGCTGGAAAGTTCCTAGAAAGAGGAAGTGGCCAGTCACGTGGGATAGGCTGAGAGGTCAGACGGGAGGGCTGAGGAGAGCCTGCCAGTTCTGATGAGATGCAGGCCACTGGAAACACAGCAGGAGCTATTTCAGTGGCAGGTGGAGGTGGAAGCAGATGGAAGTGGGTTGAGGAGGAAGTGGGAATTGCGAAAAGGAAGACTGTGTAGACAGCTCTTGGGGGAAGCTTGGCTGTGAGGGGGAGGAGACAGGGGTGGGGCTAGAGCCTGGGGGGTCTAGGGAAGATGTGGCTTTTTAATGGGAGAGACATGCGGATGGAGTGGGTAAGGGAAATAATGAGGGATGACTCTCAGAGGGCAGATGGCACGGGACCAAGGCCAGGGCCCCCTCCACTTCGCAGGAGGGAAAGATGGGGACGGCTGGTATCTGGCAGCCCAAGGGCAGGCACTTTCTTGTCTCGGTTCCTTGCCCATACTGTTTCCTCAGCTGGAATTCTTCTCCCATGTCTCCTCTGAATACTTTTGCCCATCCTTTAGAGCCTAAGTGGAAGATTACCTCCTGTGAAAAGACTTCCCTCTTCTACCGTCATCCCGCCTCTAGCGTTCCAGGGACCATGGTCATCCTTCTAGTGTTACTTCTCGAATTAGCCTAGACTGTCCATCTCTCCCACCAGACTGTGTCCCCTTTGCCTGTGAGTCCCCAGGGTCTGGTCTGGGGCTTGCCGCAAGGGAAGTGCTTAGGGAATGTTGGGTGAATAGATAAATGAACTAACTACAGACCTGCAGAGGAAGTATAGCAGGAGGAGGGCAAACCCAGAGTAATCCCTGGGGGTGGGGTGGGGTGTGTGGAGCAGGGATGGAAAAGGGAAGAAACAGGAAAAGGGGACAAGGCTAAGCTACTGCCAAGGACACTTGCATTTATCAAGGGCTTCTATGGACTGTGTGCTAAACATACGGGTTTCTCTCTTAATCCTCACAATATCCCCAGAAGGAATGTTGTCTGCTGGTATATTACCTGGCTTCCCCTAGTTTACTAGAACGTACACTCTCGAGGTGGGGTGGGGTTTGTCTGTCTTGCTCACCACTGTGCCTCCAACGTGACATAGGCACATAGATAAGGCTGCCAGATGAAACACAGGTTGTTCAGTTAAATTTGAATTACAGAGAAGTAATTTTTACGTTGCTTGATTACATAACACTGTGGGATTGCAGCCAGTAAATTCTAGGCTGTGGGAAATCTGGACGACAGTTGGGTATCTTCAATGAATGAATAAGTTGCAAAGAGAAAATAAAAAGAGAAAAAGGAGGAATTTATAGATTAAAAGAGAGTTAAGAAACATATCAATCACTTGAAACCCTTCCTTGGATCCTAATTCAAATAAGCTAAATAAGTTGTAGAGAAAAAATATTTTAAGATAATTAGAAATTTGAACACTGACTGGCTATTTGATGAAATTAAAGGATGACAATTCTGTTTAGGTTTGATAACAGCATTGGGGTTATGTTTATTTTCAAGAGTTCTTATCCTGTAACGATACGTATTGAAATAGTTTGGAATGAAATGATATGATACCTGGGATTTGCTTCAAGATAATATAGGGTATGTTCTCTATCTTAATTGTGGTTAGTATGGGTATATTCATTTGTGAAAACTGTACACTTAAAATGTGCCTTTTATTGTATGTAAATTGTACCTCAGTAAAGTTGTTTTTTAAAAAATCAGAGTAGGGAAGGAAATAGATGAGGAGAAGGATGAAATGAGATTGGCCATGAGTTAACAAGTTTTGAAGTTGAGTGTTGGGTACATGAAGGTTCATTACACTTCCCTGTTTACTTTTGTATAGGTTTGAAAGTTTCCATAAGAAGCCATTGTTAAAAACTGCATGAAGGAAGGTGCCATTTCTATTTTATAGATGAGGAAGCTAAAGCAGAGGTTAAGTAACTTGCCCCCAGTCACACCGCTGGTAAAAGGAGGAGTCTGGAATATGAAGAAACCCATTTGAGTTCAGAACTTAAGCTGTTAACTTCAGCAAATTTCCAGAGCAAAGTGTGGATGTTGGCTAAGGGATGATACAGCCTTCTTGGTTGACACAGGGAATTGGTTGACATAGGGAATTCTGGAAGCAAGATGGATAAAAATGGTGGTGGCTGTGGTGTGGCGGGCGAGAAATGGCTTCCCTCTTACATTCATCATCTCGGGGTAGACCCATGGATATGAGCATGGACTTGGGACCCAGCTGCCCCTGACACTTGCTGGCAGTGTGAACTTGGGCAAGTCACTTAAAATCTCTGTCCCTCACTTTCCTCATTTGTGGCATGGATATTAATAGACAGTTTGGCAGTTTCTTTAAAAGTTAAACATAAATTTACCCTATGACCTTGCAATCCCACTCTTTGCTGTCTATTCAAGAGAAATGAAAACATGTCAACGCAAAGACTTGTATGCCAAAGTTCATAACATTATTATTTATAATAATCAAAAAGTGGAAAAAAGCCAAATGTGATTGGATAAACCAAATGGGGTATATCCATACTACGGGATACTTGCAATAAAAAGCAACGGACTACTAATATATGCTACAACACTGATAAACCTCAAAACATTATCTTTTTGTAAAAGAAGTCAGATGCAAAAGACCGCATATGGCCTTTCCATTTCTATGAAATGTCTAGAAAAGGCAGATCTATAGAGACAGAAAGTGGTTTAATCACCTGGAGTGGGAACAGGGATTTACTGCAAGTGGGCATGAGGGTCCTTAGGAAATGTTCTAAGATTGAATTGTAGTGATGGTTGTATAACTCTGTAAATTTACTAAAAATCACTGAGACACTTAAAATGGGTTCCGGATAGTATGTAAAGTTTTAAAAATTAAAAGCGTCTACCTCATAGGTACTACCTCACACTGGTCAGAATGGCCATCATTAAAAAGTCTACAAATAACAAAAGCTGCAGCGAGTGTGGAGAAAAGGGAACCCTCCTACACTGTTGGTGGGAATGTAAATTGGTGCAGCCACTATGGAAAACAGTATGGAGGCTCCTTAAAAAACTAAAAATAGAGTTGCCATATGATCCAGCAATCCCACTCCTGGGCATATATCCAGAGAAAACTATAATTCACAAAGATACATGCACCCCAATGTTTACAGCAGCACTGTTTACAATAGGCAGGACATGGAAGCAGCTTAAATGTCCATTGACAGATGAATGGATAAAGAAGATGTGGTATATATACACAATGGAATACTACTCAGCCATAAAAAAGAATGAAATAATGCCATTTACAGCAGCATGGATGAACCTAGAAATCATCATACTAAGTGAAGTAAGTCAGAAAGAGAAAAACAAATACCATATGATATCACTTACACGTGGAATCTAAAATATGACACAAATGAACTTATTTACTAAACAGAAACAGATTCATAGACATAGAAAACAGACTTATGGTAAAAAAAAGAATGAAGTTGGGTCATTATGTAGAGACGTGGATGGACCTAGAGACTGTCATACACAGTGAAGTAAGTCAGAAAGAGAAAAACAAATATCGTATATTAACGCATATATGTGGAATCCAGAAAAACGGTACAGATGAACTGGTTTGCAAGGCAGAAATAGAGACACAGATGGAGAGAACAAACGTATAGACACCAAGCGGGGAAAGCGGGGCGGGGGTGGTGGTGGTGGGATGAATTGGGAGATTGAGATTGACATATATACACTAATATGTATAAAATACATAACCAATAAGAACCTTCTGTATAAAAAATTAAATTAAATTAAATTTAAAAAAGAAAACAGACTTATGGTTACCAAAGGGGAAAGGAGGTAGGAGAGGGATAAATTAGGAGTATGGTATTAGCAGATGCAAACCACTATATATAAAATAGATAAACAACAAGGTCCTACCGTATAACACAGGGAAGTATATTCAATATCCTGTAATAAACCATAATGAAAAAGACTATGAAAAAGAATATGTATATATATGTATAACTGAATCACTTTGATGTACACCAGAAACTAACACAACATTGTAAATCAACAATACTTCAATGAAAAAAAAAGTACCTCAGAATTATTATGGGGATTAAATAACATAAAGTTCTTAGAACAGAGAGTGGAATGCTGTCAGTACTATAGAAATGATTATTGGGCTGGACGTCTAGGTCCAGTTCCTGCTGTGCCTTCTTCTGGGGAAAGTGGGCTGGTCCCCTGTTCCCAAATCCTTGAACACAGGCCTTTGGGTGAGACTCAGATGGGCCACAGAAAGGGAAGCCTGGCTTCCAGGTCTTGAGGGGCCTTTCCTATCCCTTATCCCGGAGGAGTCAGATGGGACCCGGCATCCAGCCTCGTCCCTATTTTTCTCCTCTGGGGAGGAGGAAAGGTTTCTGTGAAGGGTGTTGCCTCCTCATCCCACTGGCTGAGGATGGGGTCGAGTGTCCTCTACTGTAGGCAACGGGAATTGCAACAGCTGGGTCAGCCCGCTCACATCGTCCCCACCGTCCTGATAACGTTGTAAGGAAGCCACTGTTTTGCCTTTTCACTGATAGGGATGCTGAGACTCAGAGTGTCCAAGTGATCTGCCCAGGGTCGCACAGCAGACACCCCTGGTCCAAGCCCTCTGACAGTGGAGGTTCAATGACTCTAGGCCCTTTCAGCTGGAGAGTTACTCACACTAACCCCTACTGTTTGTATAGTGCTTCTGTGCCCACAAAGAGTTTTCACACCTGGGCTGTATTCTGGGGTGCCTGATTCAAGGAAGGGGAAAAAAAGGAAAGTGGAGGTGGAGAGAATTCCTCCTCCAGGGAAGGACTCAGTAGTAATAGACCCAATAAAGCCCCTAAACTCAGATTTGTGGGACTGGTGGCTTTTGGGGTGGGAGAAAGAGGAGCCCCTTTCTGCATTGATATATATGATTCATTCATTTATTCATGCCCAACATTTTTTTGCGTGTTCTCTCCTTGTGTCAACACTGTGCTAGGTACGAGGATACAAATATGAGTGAGACTCTAGAGGATGAAAAGAGTTTTCCAGTCTAGCTTCCCGCATGTGGGGCCCAAGCCCACTCCCCAGGTATCTTAGTTGCAAAGAGTCTGGTGTAGGGTCGGACTGAAAAACATGCCCCCTGCCCCATAAGCAAAAGAAATCTGGTACTACTGTCTCAGGGTAAAAGTTTTCAGCACTGTCCGCCAGGAGAGACAGCTGTGAAGATCGTCATCCTTCCAGAACTTTCCTCCGGTCTGTGTGTGTGTGAGTGGCAGGGGAGCAGGGTTCTTGGCACTCAGGAACCCTGGAGTCTAGACCTGTCAGGACCCCAGGCTCCCCCTTCATGACAACTTCCCTGAAGACTTCTTCTGCAGAAGATGCTAGGAGGTGAGTGTTTTGAGCAATAGAACACAACACCCTCTTGTTCCTCAAACCCTAGCCCCACCTTGGGATCTTTACCTCTGGCCTCTGCAAAAGGGATGTAGGGATGACAGAGCTTCCTGATCCCTTTCCTCCCAAATGTTATGTGATGACGTGTAGGGAAACAATACTTCTGTTGTCATCACCAGGAGGACCAGGATGCAAGCTGCATTATTTGGCCCCTTACAGAAACCCTCTCTTATCCCTGCCTCAGAGTAAGATATTTCTCTCTGTGACCCCCCCGCCCCACATACGAACACACCCTTACTCCATGTCATCATATCGATCTCTCTGTATTTTTCTGGGGATGGGAAGTCGCTATATTCCAATAACCTGATTTTTATTAAGAGAGAAATATTTCAGGGATTCGTTCATTCACTTACAAATATATATTGAGTACTTATTAAGTCCGGGCACTGTTATAGGCGCTGAGGGTGCAGAAGTGATTAAAACAAAATTCTCATCAGCTCATGTCCAGACTAATGGGAGAGACAGACAACAACAACAACAACAAAGAACATTCACAGATTTTCCTATAATAGCAGGATCTACAGAAACTAAATAAGGGTAAGAGGATGGAACGTGCTGCGGGGACGTGGTCTTCCATTATCAGGATTTTTATTGGAATTCACTTTTTCTTTGCTTTACTCTGCCTGGGGGAGATAAGAGTGAGGGTGTGTGTGTCCCCTCCTTTGGTCTCCTCAACCCATTTTGGCAGTTCAGGCCTCACAGGCCAGAGTCTTGGGATTTGAGGGGGGCTGCAGAGCCAGCCCCTCAGAATTTGTTCAAGGGGCCATTTAGAAGCTAAGTCAGAAATGGAAACAGGTACTGAGAAAGTCTATTTATCGTCTTTCGTGGGCGTAATAATACTCCTCCTCTCCGAATTTATTTCTTCCTTTGATCATCTTGCACACACTCACTGAATTCCCAACTATTCATTCAACATTTCTTGAGCCCACTGTGTGCCAGTCACTGTTCCAGGCGACCGAAACAGAGAGGTTGGGAACATTCTCTGCTTGCAGGAGTCCCTGCTGTGCAAAGTTTCTAAACAACCTCTTTTCATCTTTTCTTTCATCTTCGCCTTTGAGATTCACCTATGTTGATTCACGTTGTCCCAAGAGGGTAGATACGAACATTCCCATTTTACGGATGCGAAAACCATGACTGCTAAGGAAAAAATGAAGTGCTTTGCGGCGACTGAACACCAGGACGCCACCGCGCCACGTGCAGCGGCGCGTTTCGCCAGTCGCGATCCCACCCGCGCACGCACCCTCCTTCCCTCCCTCCCTCCCAGCCGCCGCCGCGCCGGGTCCACGTGTGTGTGTCTGTGTGCGGAATGGGGACGGGGGCGGTGCCGCTGGAGGGGTGGGGTCCGGGCTAACGTCACTGGCAGTGCCGCCCAATCAGCGGCGGGCTCGCGGCCCCGGCGCTGGTATTGGGGCAGCGAGGGGGCAGTTCTCTATAACGCGGTCTCCGGGAGCCAGCGGGGAAGAAAGAAGCCGAGCGGGCGGAAGGCGCCCTCCCTGCCGCCTGGGCCCGGGCACCGGGTGCCGGGCCCGGGGTCCTTCCCGCCTCCCGCGGCCGCCGGCCGCTTTGTTTCCCCAGCCTCTGCGCTCTGGGCAACTCAAGAGGGGCTCCCGCCTGGGCTGCACAGGGATCGCGGCGGCAGGAAGGGCGGCCGACCGCGCCGGGACTCGCAGGGACCCAGGAGTCCGGCCGCCAGGAGAGCCGCGTGACGAGATCGAAGAGGGAGCCGGAGCTCCGCGGCCCAGGGGTGCGGGCCGGGGGCGCCCGTGAGCAGAGACCTCCCCGTCGAGGGGGGGCGATGTTCCCCTCGCCCGTGGGCTCTTCGGGCAGCCAGGGCATCCCGCCGTTGGGACCAGGGCCCCCGCAGTGGGCACCCCCCCGGGTGGTTCCATGGAGACTCTGTGCCCCGCTCCCCGCCTCGCAGTGCCGGCGTCCCCGCGAGGGTCGCCCTGCTCCCCCACACCCCGGAAGACGCGTCGGGGGACCCAGGAGTTCTCTCCGCTGTGCCTGCGTGCCCTTGCCTTCTGCGCCCTTGCCAAACCCCGGGCGTCCTCTCTGGGCCTGGGGCCTGGGGAGCTGGCGCCGCGGGCTCCGGTGCTGCTGGGCCCTCATGCCCCACTGTGCACCGGCGGCTGGGCCCCGGATGGCCTGAAGCACCTCGCTGGACAGGCCGGGCGTTACAACGATCCCAACTCCCCGGCCAGCCAGGATGCCGACGCCGCTGTGTGCCGGGGCCGCGGCGAGGAGGAAGAGGGCGGAGGCAGTTTCCCGCACTTCGGCGCTCGCGCCGGCGTACCTCCCGGCCGCTGCCCGGCGCCCCGGCGCCCTCGGGAATCTCCGACCAGCTCTGTCTCGGCTCCGCCTAGGCCAGCCCCGGGTCTCGGCTCCCAGCCTGGCCCCGCCGCCAGCCCGCATCAGGAACCGGGTTCCCGGCCTCCGTCGCCACCTGCGGGCCTCTCCTCTGAGCCCGCGGGGCCCGGGACAGCGCCGGAGCCGCCCCCGCCGAGCCAGACTGCCGCAGTGGATGGAAACCCCCCGAAGGCCGCCCCCGAGGCAACAGCCGCCAGCCCCTCGACGGCCAGCGAAGCTCCGGCGGCGCCCGGCGATCTCCGCCAGGAACATTTCGATCGTCTGATCCGCCGCTCGAAACTTTGGTGTTACGCGAAGGGCTTCGCCCTCGACACTCCGAGTTTGCGCCGGGGGCCCGAGCGGCCCCCAGCCAAAGGGCCCTCCCGGGGAGCCGCCAAGAAACGCCGGCGGCCGACGCCCCCCCAACGCAGCGCACAGCCCCGCCGTCCTGCACCGACGCTCCCCACCACGAGCACCTTCAGCCTCCTCGACTGCTTCCCCTGCCCCCCGGCCCTGGTGGTGGGGGAGGACGGAGACTTAGGGCCGGCATCCTCGCTTCGTCTCCAGGGAGACTCTAAGCCCCCGCCTGCCCACCCGCTGTGGAGGTGGCAGATTGGGGGTCCCGCTGTCCCTGAGCCCCCCGGCCTCAAATTCTGGGGGATCAACCTGGAGCAGCTCTGAGCGTGAGACCTCTTCTGCCAAAGGGGAAAAGTGGGGGCCACAGCCAAACTGCGGGCTCGAGGGCAGAGCCTCATTTCTCACCTTTGCCTGTCCTCTTCGGGTTTTATGGGCTGTGGTCAGAGGGACCTCAAATGACAGTGATCTTCAAGCACCTAACTGGTTGGGGTGACAGCCCCTCCCCCTCATCCTTTGGAGGCGAACCAAGGGCTGGAGTCAGGAGAAGGCTTAATCGAAAAAGGCTTAAAGACATAGATTCCAATCCCTCGCCTCTTCCATCTCGGATCTCTGGGGGCAGGGCCTTCACCCCAGGGGGAGCCGAGGAGGCTACAGCTCAAAGACAAGGAAGAAAAAAGAGGGAGAGAGACCTTGGTGATGGACAAACCGGTTGTTTCTGTGGGCGAGCCTGGGGATTGGGGTGGGGGGGCCCTGGTGGGGGTGGGGAGGTGATTGGCAGCTCCCGGGGGCATCCCCCACCCGCACCATCCAGGCCTTTAACCCTTCACTCCCCTCGGGCCTTCCCTAGTCTCCGGGCACCACTGCAGCCTTCATGGGGGAGGGAGCAGCTTAGACAAGGGGGAGATCACCCCCTTCCGGTTCTTTTCCTAGGGACCCCCAAGTCAAGGGACCCCTAGTTACCGAGGTATTCATTCTCAGCCACCAACCTTTCCCCTTTGTCCAGTTTTGGGGTTCGCCTCTCCAGTATTCCCCGTTTGCTTTCAGGTTATAAGGTCTGATGGGTAAAAGAGGACTCCCCCCCAGAAGTCAGCCCCCTCTGCCAGTTTACTCCTTATATTAGGAGGCGCAGGGCTGAGGGACCCCCTCCCCTTCAAAAGTGCAGACTTTGTCTGGGGAAGGGGCCAGAGACCATCCCAGGGAAAGTAATGGAAGGTGGAAGAAATCAATAAAATCAGACCAAAGAAGTTGCCTTACCAGGTCCTCGCCACCGGTTTAAGGATGGAGGGTGTGGAGGTGGTGGGCAGGCCTGGGTCCATTCTTTGAACACCCAAACTGAGAGCCCTTCAAGGCGAGAAAGAAAAGACAAGCTGCTCTCTGTGGAGGGGGTAAACGAAAGGCCTCTTGGCCTAACCACAAGGTCCAGTGGGTTTTGAAGGGGCAAAGTTTGGGTTTGGATGGGAACTGGGCTGAGGAACCTTTAGCATCCTCCCCCCACCCAACTTCAGGCATTTCGGGAGTTGTCAGGGACCTGATGGATCCGAAAGGGGCAGGGCCAGGGGATTAGTTTTGAGGTCAGAAGTTCTGTTTTCCTGGGGGAGGGGAGTGAGTCGGAGGGGAGTGGAATTGCTTTCTCCTCCACCCAGGTGAGGTCTGGGGAGTTCAGCTCTTAGGGAAATTCCACGTTTAGGTGTGAGGGGAAACTGGGGGTTGCCGATCTTCCCAACAACTGAGGGACCCAGTGCCCCTTCTGCCCACACTCGTGAATATCGCCCCCTTTTCCCCCAAGACGGGACAAGGGAAAAACAATTCCCACATATGATACTGGGGAAGGACTTGTCTCCTTTTCTGTGAAAATGCTTTGTAAAAAGTTGTTAATGTTTGCATAGAGCAGATTCTCGAGGAAAACTGTTTTGGACCACAAAAGTTTTGTTTGTTTTAAAAGCTGTCTCTTTTAATTTTTCTTTTGCTGGGGGTGGGGGCGGGGTGGGTGGGTGTGGGTCGGGCACTGCTCTCTTTCTCCTCAACATCTGGCCTTTATGAACCCTGCTGACCTCCCCTCCCCCTCCAGCTGTGTTGTGGGGAGGAGGGAGGAGGGTGGGGGAGTGCCTTCCATTCCTGTGCTTCAGGGGTATCCATCTTATCTTGCCCCCCAAGAACGGGGAAGGCCAAGGAAGAACGCAACTGTGAGGGGTGGTGAGAGAGGCGCTGTGAAGAGGGGGCGAGGTTTGCAAGGAGAAATTCAGAAAGTCAGACTCCTGCTTTTAAAGAGCTCCTTGCTTTTAGTCAGGTCAGTTTGGGCCCATTCGACCAGGCTGGGCGGGGTGGCGTGAGCTCTGGGCGAAGGAGAGGAGTGGTGGGTCATGTAATACCCTTTTGGGACACTTCCTTCTTCTCTGAGGAGTGGGAGGGGATGCCTTTCCTTTGGCTTTCCTCCTCCTTCAAGTCAAAGTATTAATCCTCAACCTGGAAGGGGGCTGGGCAGTGAGTTAAAAAACACACCTTTTGGCCAGACCTGGAACTCCTCCCCTTGCTGAATGGTTTAATTTGGAGAATCTTAGGGCTGGAAGCATCCCTAGAATCTTTCTAGTCATTTTACAGAATAAGGTACTATATTCGTCTCCTAGGGCTGCCACAACAAATTGCCAAAACCTTGGTGGCTTGAAACAATAGAAATATATTCTCTCACAATTCTAAAGGCTAGAAGTCCGACATCAAGGTGACTGCAGGGCTGTGCTCCCCCCAGAGGCTCTAGGGGAGAATCCCTCGCCTCGTCCAGCTTCTGGTGGCTCTAGGTGTTTCTTGGGTTGTGGCTGCCTTACTCCAATCTCTGCGTCTGTCTTCACGTGGCCTTCCCCTCTTCTGTCTCTTATAAGGACATCTGTCATTGGGTGTAGGGCCCACCTGGATAATCCAGGATGATCTCATCATGACAACCTTAATTAAATGACATCTGCAAAGACCCTTTCTCCAAATAAGGTGACATTCACAGGTTCTGGGGGCAGTGGAGTTGGGGGGGCACTTATCTTTTTGGGTGCCACCATTCAGCTCACTACAGAAGCTAAGTCCCAGGATGGAAAAACTTGCTCAGGCTTCCTGGAGGAAGGAAGCACGTACTGTGGTGTGCTGGGTCGGTGTGGGGTACAGACCTTCTTGGGCTGGGACCACAAGCCTCCCTGAGTTGGAGCAGCCTGGGGAAAGGCAGAGTTGGACCCCTTGCTTTCCTCAGGCTGACACAAGGATGCTGGGACTCTCCCTCCTCCTAACACTCACTGAGGCGGGGTGGGGAGAATCTCCCCAGGAGGGTCCCGAGGAAGCTCTCCCTCCCTCCCTGGTTTCCTCCACTCTCTCTCGGTGTTTCTCTCGGAGTCCCCTGCCCCTGCTCCCAGATTATCGGTGCATCCTCTTTCCATCCCTCCCCTCCCCCAGCATTCATGTCCTCCGAGGCTCTACCACTGGCCACTGTGTTTTTGCCTAGATGTGGAGGTCGAAGGATCTTAGCTTCTGTCTGGGTCTCTAAGTTCCCTTCCGGGGTTATCTCAGTTCCTTTAGTCTCAGAGGGTCTCTATCTCTCAACAGCTCTGGGACCAGGTGTCTGCCTCTCATCAGGGCCACCTGCACGACCCTGAGAGGGAGAGCCTCCTTAAATTTTGTTCCCAAGGCACCTTGCCTGCCTCCCCCTAATCCAGCTCTGCTCACCATCACCTCCCTCCTCCTGGATCCTCAGCTGTCCCCACACCCTCTGCCTCTTGCCTTTTAAATCTTTGTGGTTTGACTTTTGCCCCCAAAACTGAAACTGCTCTTTCCAGGGTCACCCAAGACAACCCTCAACCACAAATCCAGTTATTGCATCCCAGCCTCCCTGACCCCTGGATCACTTCATGACCGGTGACGCTGCTGGATGTGCACCAGGGTCTCCTGGTTTTCTCTCTCCAAAGTTCCCTCTGTCTTCTGTGCCTCCTCAGCTTCCTCTGTCCCTAGGAAGCTTTAAAAAGAGGCAGACTGATGATGTCCAGGTAACATCTACCCTCTGACCCCATGTCTCCCCACGTGATTTCTTTTGTCTTCTTCCAAGTCTTCAGCTGGCACAGGCATAGGTAAGTGACTCCCAAATCACAGGCATAGGTACCTGCCTCCTCTCTCTCCAGCCCAGCCCCTCTCCTGAGCTTTGGTGCCAGGTCTCCTGTGGATGCTGGCAACTCACACTCTCCCTGTTGAAGACCCAGCTCATTGTCTCCACCCCCTGCTCACATCAGTCCCTTCCTGGTCAAGTCCACGTTCTGGTTACAGCTCTGCCTTTCTCCTTTTCATATCCCCAAGACTCGGCACCTTGAATTCTCCCCTGGGTTCTCCCATTTGACCCACTACTACCAATTTCTGAACCTCCCCCTGCTTCTAGCCTCGCCAGTATCTCTTATTGTCTCCACCATGGTGCAACTCCCACAGGTGCGGTCTGGACTCTTGCAGTAGCCACCTAACTAGTTTCTGGATCTCAGATGTTTCTCTGACCTCCTCGCATTAGGTTACCTTCTTACTCAGTGGGTCCCCTGATTCTATTGGCCTGTCCTTTGGGGCCCTCTATGACTTGGCCCTAACTCTCCCGTCCAGGCTTTCCCTGTTCCTTCACTTTGTACACTGTATGGTCCATCGCACCGGAACACCCTTCCTGCCCCAGCCACCCACTCTTTCTCTACCTTCATTCCCCATGTGAGACGCAACCTCCTCCACGAACTCTTCTTGGATTCCCCCCTGTTGGATGTGGTCTGTGCCACTGCTGGACCCTCTTCACTCTTATGTCTGGGAGAGGGGTAGTACAGTGTGGGGGAAGAATATGGGCTTCGGACACCCCCAGTCCTCCTCTCCGTGAAGAATCTGGGAAGCTGGTCCGGCTATCCTAAGGGAATCACCCTTCTGACCTAAGCTTTCATTTCATTGCTTTGGCCTTAACTGAGAGTCACTGACATGAAACGGCCACTTGGAAATCATTCCTGCAATTGTAAAAACTTCCTGCAATTATACTCCAATAAAGATGTTAAAAAAAACAAAAAAAAAACTTCCTGAGAAGACACTGTTCAGTGTGCCAAGTCCCCCTATGTATTTTCTTTAAGATAAAAAAGTAGGGTATTGACGATACGGTTATAATTGTTTGTGATTTTTTCTTGCACCCCTCTGCAGTCATCTTGTATCTCTTGCTTCATTTTATTTAGGTCCTGGATCCATGTCCTGTACACAGCTGGCACCTAACGAATACTTGTCCAATGCAGAGTGCCTATTTTAAAAGGCTTATTTAAAGGACTTCACCCAGCTTGGAGAGTGGAACTTGGCCAGCATGCAGTTACAGAGTTGTCCGCTAGATGCAGCTGTCTGCTAGCACCAGAAGGAGGATGGACGCTGAACAAGGGTGGGTGGGGAAGTCATAATCCTTACAGGCCATTGAGCACCTCCCAGTGCTGGGGCTTGGGAAGAGGGATGTGTAAGACATGGTCCCTGCACACAAGGAACTTAGCCGGGGGCTTTGCATGCATTATTTTGCTTTTATAACAAAGAAAAGTATTATTAGCTCTGTTTAATAGATGAGGAAATGGAGGCTCAGAGAGGTTAATCAACTTGCCTGAGGTGGCACAGCCAGTGGCAGAGCAAAGTTTAACTCTGGACTGTCTGCCTGGGTTTTCCCCTAATAGAGGTTATCATAGCAAACAATTACATGGCTTGGGGCCAGGCACTGTTCTAAGGGCTTTATGTTTAGTCACTCATCTAATCCTTAGAACATGATGAGGTAGGTACTATTATAATCCCCATTTTGCAGATGAGGAAACTGAGGTACAGAGAGGTTAAGTCCACACAGTTACAGAATTGTGCCCTTAGAGTTTGTGCTCTTAATGACCACACTGCTGCCATGTTTCACCACCCCAGTAGCAACAAGTTACAGACTGGGAGTAGCCCCCACCAATATTTGGAGACCACAGAGCTCTGTGCCAGAAACACAAAGACACAGAGCCTGCTCCTGAAGAGCCTTTAGTTGCATGGGCAGTCCCCTCCTTAGAATGTGGGCTTTCCACAGACGTGCTGGGCAACTCCACCTGAGTGGTTTACCCTCTCTGGGCTTCAGTTATCATCACCTAAAATCAGGGGACTCGGTAGCAGGAAGTGGCTCTGAGACACAAGAGGTCTGTTATCCATGATTTGTTGCAAAATTATAGCACTTAAAAAAATAAAGGGAAAATTATCTGCTTTAAAGCGCACAAAAATTCCAGCTTAACATTTACACATGGACATAGCTGTGTGAGCACCACCCAGGTCTAGGTGAGCAATGTTTGCAGCCCTCGGGGAAGCTTCGCCAGGCCCACTCCCAGTCAATCCCCTGAGATAACCACCACGATGCCTCTGTCACCACAGATTTATTTTGCCTGTTTCTGACCTTCATAGACATGGAAGGTACTTTCTGGTTCTGGTTTCTTTTGTTCAACCTTATGCATGTTGGCTTCACCATGCTGTTGTGTGTTATTCTTTTCATTGCCGTGTAGTAGTGTTTCACTGTATGAATATTCTACAGTTGATGTATTCTGTTGATGGATGTTTGGGTCATTTCCAGTTTTTAGCCTTAAGTATCAAGCTGTGAGGCACCATTTTAAAGGAGTTGGGAGGGGCAGTGAAGAGAGCTAACATTTACTCAGGCATTTACTGTTCTGGACAATGGGCTAAGGGCTAGAGATAAGAAATGACAAAACCCACTTGTTTCTCTCCCCAGAGCTCACAGCTTAGTACGGGAAAGAGACAAATGAGCAAGCAGTCACAGGACAGCATGACCAGCGTGGAGATGGAGATCCTTGCGACTGAGGGGACAGTGGAGCAAGTCAGGGAGGACTTCCCAGAGGAGGAGATACGTGAGTGGAGGCTTGAAGGGTAGGGAGGAATCTGTGGCTTGAGTGAGTGGGCCTTTGAACAGATCATATTGCCTGGAGCACAGGGCGCACGTAACAAGAGATGAAGACGATGGTGAGCAGATCAGGCGGGGTCCTGGCCCTCTTCCAGTGTGTGTGGGACCGATCGTCATCAATAATAATAATCTCGGGCTTCCCTGGTGGCACAGTGGTTGAGAGTCCGCCTGCCGATGCAGGGGACATGGGTTCGTGCCCCGGTCCGGGAAGATCCCACATGCCACGGAGCGGCTGGGCCCGTGAGCCATGGCCGCTGAGCCTGCGCATCCGGAGCCTGTGCTTCGCAACGGGAGAGGCCACAGCAGTGAGAGGCCCGCGTACCGCAAAAAATAAAATAAATAAATAAATAATAATAATAATCTCACGCAGCTGAGACAAGTGTTGTGAAGGAGACAGGTGTAAGGGGCCGGGGGCTGGGCCAGAAGGGCCCACCCTGGTCAGGGAGAGCAGAAGACCCTTCTCTGGGGAAATGATCCTTGAGATGAGCTTGGAATGATGGCTACAAGGTAACAACAAGGAGAGGGGAGGAGGAGTGTTCCCGGCAGACGGGACAGTGTGGGTAACGGTCCCGGGGCTGGAGAGAGGGAGGCACATCAAAGAACCGAGCGTGGCCGGAGCCCAGTCAGAGGAGAGACTGCACAGAGGCAGGGTGCGGCCAGGTTCTGTATGGTCTCGTAGGCCAAGGTAAGGATCAGGGCCCGTCCTGACAACACTGGAAGACGGAGATGGGTTTTAAGTAAGGCTGTGACAATCAGATTTGTGGCATTTGGGAAGGATCTCTGTGGCATCCGTGTAGACCATGGGGACAAAGGCAGGTGTAGGGAGATTGGTGAAGAGTCAGAGTCCAGGCAAGAGGTGATGGTGGCCTGGCTGGGAGGATGGATGCGGTGGGGTGGGGGGATGTAGATGTGGAGTGAAGTGGACGCAGGTACAGTTGACCGGATGTAGTGAGGGTTAGATCCGGGGGATAAGGGAGAGGGAGGTGACAAGAGCAAGTCTTGGGACTCTGGCTTTAGACCTGGATTGGCAATGAGACAGGAAACACTGTGCTGGGTGGCAGCAGGGGGAACATCCTGAGCTCAGATTTGGGCATGTAGAGTCCAAGGTGCCCTTAAGGCATCCAAGTGGATATGTCTGATGATCAGAGAAGCGGGGAGGGCCAGAGATGTACTCGTGTGAGTCACCTGGGCATCCTTGGGAATGGAGGTTGGGAGGCTGGATGTGGGGCTCAGGGAAAGACTAAAAAGTGGGCAGAGAAGAGGGCTCAGGATTGGACCTTGAAGCCCCATGTGTCACTGGAGGATGGGTGAAGTATTGTGGGGTGGGCGGAGGCAGGGAGATGAGTTTGGAGGCTGTGAGAAAAAATGAGGGAACCTGCAGGGAGAAGGAGAGGAGAGGCCTTTATAAAAGCAGAATTGCCAGGCCTCGGTGAGGGATGGAGTGTGGGGTGGAGTGAGGGAGGAGTCTAGCTTGAATCCAGCTTTTGGCCCTGGTATCCAGGTGGGTCTGCTGTTCAAGAGGGAGATTTGGGCTGGGGATAGAAATGTTTGGAGTCCTCAGCCTATGACTGGACAAGAATGATCAGGGAATGTGTGTCCAGTGGGAAGAGATCCAAGAATAGAACCCTGAGGGACATTAAGTAAGATGAGAGGAAGGGCCAGGAGGTAGGAGAGACGCCATCGAAACTCTGGCGACCCCTGCCGGTCGTCCATCAATGTCTGCGCTCCAGTGGCTGCCCCGGTGGACTCGCTTCCCGGCTAGCTCCCCGCTGCCAGGTGCGGGCGTGTGATTTCATCCCCACCAGTGGGAGGCCAAGGGGAGGTGGTGTGAGCCCTTCTCCGCCTGGGCTTTAAGACCCTAGGTAAATCCTCTGTACACTGCCTTTCCCCTTCCCGAGGCTGGAGCCCCACAGGGCAGTCCCCTATCTTTGGTCTTGAGTCACCAATAAGCCCTAGGGGGCAGTGCAGCAACACCACAGAGGGAACCTGGGTCTCCGAATGACTGCAGGGGAGTTCCTCATGGGCCTGGAATGTAAGAAACTTTACATTCTTTGAGCAGCTGTCTTCTTTGGATCTCTCTGTTACCAGAGTTTAGCCTAACTAATACAACTTAACTAAGTTAATACAATTTAGCCTAACCCAACTAATGTAACTAATTAGCCTAATACAAGTTACTAACCTAACTAGTACAACATAAAATTAAAATACAATGAAATAAAAAGTTGGCCTAATGAATACAATATCACTTATCCTAACTAACACGAGAACCAAGGGAGGAGAGTGTATCAAGAAAGAGAAAGTGGGGAACTGTGTTGAATGTTGCACAAGGATCAGATAAAATAGGGGATGAAGAACATCCACCAGCCTTGGCAACTAGGAGGTGACTGGTGACTCTAATGGCCCTTCAAGGGCAGCGGTGGGGGGGTGGGGTGGGCCGGGGGATGGATGCGTGAACCGGGCGGTAAAGAAGTAGATTCAGCAAGTGCAGGCATCTCTTTTGAGGAAGTTGGATGCGAAGGAAAGGAGAGAGTTGGGGAATGATCTAGAAGGGGACTCAGGATCAAGCCTGATTGCAGTGGAGCTGGGGGAGAGGGAGGGGTTGAAGATGCTGGAAAAATGATGAGTGAGGGAGTTAGGCCTGTGTGGGTGGGGAGGGGCTGGGACCCAGAGCTAGGTGGACAGGGCGGGAAATGTGCGTTCCCAAACATAAACACACACTCAAGGCACGTTGGCAATTGTGGGAGAGGAGGGAGTACTTTCTAGAGAGCTTCCATTTTCTCTGAGAAATAGGACTCGGTTGAGGGGTACACGGCGGGACAGGGAAGGGCTGGCTGGAAGATTGAGGAGATCAGAGAAAGTGAAGCTGACCGAAGGAATCTGCCAACAATACAGAGACCGTTGCAAACTGGGAATTGGTGGAGGCACCAAACTTCTGGGGTGTGGGGCTTTTTCCAGCTGAGCTTAGCCTCTAGGGCTGGGGTCCAGGAGTGCAGCAGGCACATGGGTGGGCCCAGGGCGGGAGTTCTTCCCACTGCAGGCAGAGGAAGTCCAGGACCACGAGAGTGAGGGTATGACGTGATGGATCCAGGGGTTGGATGGGGACCGAAGTTGAAGGCGGGGTCGGGGCAAGATCTCAGTAGAAAACTGAGAAGTGTGAGAGGGTGAAGGTGTCAGGAGGGCACAGAGCAGCTGCAGTGGAAGCAGGGAGGCAGAGGCCTGGGAGGAGGGGAGGTTGGCCAGTGGAGGCTGCCTACTTTTTGGGTTTTGCCGGGACGCCAAGGCTGCCCAAGATGACAGCAAGGCGGGTCGGAGAGGCTTTCCAGGAGTCAAGGGCTAGAGTCTTTGAAATATGAGGGATGTGGGCAGGGTGATCTCCCAGGAAAAGCAGGGCAGACAGTGGCCCGAACCTTCCCTCTGCCCACCGCGCAGACATCAGCAGGCCGACTAAACAGTGGTCTCTTACATTTATGGCATGGAGCTTGACAATGTACAAAGTCTTTCATTTCCCTACCTGTGCAGTTCAGCATTTGTTTTAACAGAGGAACAGCTGAGAGGGATTAAGATTCTAGCGGCCCCACAGTGGGGTTGCCTTACCCACTTCCTCTCATAGCCACAGACGGAGGTCACAGGACCTTGTTTGTTGCCATGAAAACAGACGTGGAGTGTCCCCCACCTTTGGTCCCTTCCATGGAGGTATAGGGTCCTGTCACAGGGAAATAACTCACCTACAGTTCTGAAAGGTGGATACCCTGGAGAGAGGAGGGGAGACCGAGCATACAGTCCTGGGCTGGGGGTGACCCCGATCCCGTGGCTGAGGCAGCCATGAGCCTCCTTTGGTGTTGCTTTGGCCTAGAGGACCTGGCAGCAGGAGCTGGAGACAGTGGGGTGCCCCTGTGGGGAACTGTCTGTGGGTTATGAGGGCCCGTATGTCTGTCCACACGTGTCCGTTGGTCCTGTGTGTGTGCTTGTGACTGGGTCCCTGACAGGTTCCTGAGTTGGGGAGGTATCTATGGACCTGCGTGCGTGTGCGCGAGAGTCTGAGCGCGTTTGGGAATGAGCGCCGAAGTTCCTGCGTCAGGCTATCCTGAGTGCGCGGAGCATGCGTCTCTGGGCCACGCACCACGCTGCGTCTGGGAGCGTGCAAGGACGTGTCCCCTCTGCATCGAGGCAGAAACGAGGTCAGCGTGCAGGCGGGGGTGGAGCTAGGGATTGATTCTCCAGCAGTGACAGGCTGAGCCGGGAAAGGGGGCAGGGCTGGGGGAGGGGGAGAGGGCAGGGAGAGATACCTTTGGACCTGGGAGCCCCCAGCCTCTTCGGAACACCTGCCCCTGAGGGAGGGGGCCAGAGAAGGGAGTGGGAGATGTGGAGACCCTTATCACCCAGGGACCAGGAATGGGGGTGGGGAGGCAGGCAGAGGAGTGGAGATGTTCTCCGTCTCTTGGCCTGGGGCTGGTGGGATGGGGGGCCAGATGTTGCCTGGAGTAGCCAGCTGTCTGGGCCTTTGGTTAAGAAAAATGTCTCTAAAACCTTGTTAAAAAGGCTGGCGTTCCTCCTGCCTGATACCACCAGATGTGCTGTAGCAAGATCCCATAGCAACACACCTCCGTCCATCCCATCCTCCTCTATCTCCACCTGGGCATAAAGGGAAGCTGCAGGTGGACCCCGAGCAGCCCTTCACCTGGGTGGGGAAGAGTGCGTGTGATCAGATCGGAGAGTGAGGGTTAGATTTGGTTAAGAAAAAGAGGGAGGACATCTGTCTCCAGATACGGTTGGGGCGTCTTTGGGGACCTGCATTTTTTCCCCTGGGGAAGGACACAAAGGTGTCAGGGCACCCTGCCCGGGGGCCTGGCTGCATGGGAAGGGTCTCTTATCCCAGGGAGTGAGAATCCTTACTCCTCTGGGACCTGAGTCCCCCCCAACCAGGGAGATGTTCTTTTGTCTGCTCCTCTAGTGCTAGCCACTCCTTGATCTGGGATCCCTAAGCCCTAAGCCCATAACCCCCACGTCCTCGTGTATAATGGGAGCAGGGAGTCTGAATGCCAGGGTCCTGGAGAGGGCAGTGGGCCCTTCCCTATGCCAGGCCTTTCTAGCGAGGACGTGCCCCCGTGTCAGGGCCCCGTGCCTGCCCTGCCTCCAGCTTCCCACTTCCTCTTCCAGCTGAGCTGTTGCTGCGGCAGCAGCACCGTCTCTCCAACGCCTTCCAACCCGGGGCCCAGCCAAGTACCACCCAGCCCACGGCAAGCAGGCTCACGGCAGCCCCAGGGCTGGCACGCTCCTTGACTCCTGCCCCTCCCCTCTGCTGCCTCCTTCGGCCCCTCCCTTCCTGCCTTCTGCATCCTGGAGAGGCTGTGGAGAGCCCCCTGCTCTGTCTGGGGCCCCCACTGCAGCCCTCTTTAGCTCAGGGGCTTTGTTTCCAGGGCCACATCAGCCCAAGCCCTGTGAGCTCCGTGTCACCCTGGGTACCAATGTGGCATCATCTTAGTCCTTTATGGTTCCAAGTCAATGCAGACCCCTGTGGCTACTGTGGATTCCATCTCACTCTGGGCCAAAGCAGGCTCCACTTCAATCGAACTCCTCGTGGGCGCCATAATACTCTGGAGCAATGCGGGCCCTATATTAGTTAGTTTAAGACCTCCTGGGCTCCATGTCAGCTCCAGGCCCTGGGGGCGCCTTAGTGTGGGCTGCTGTGGGCTCCCTGACATTCTGGGCTGGGAGTTCCATGTCAGCTTGGGCCCAGGCAGGTGTCATATGGTTCTAATTCCTTGATCCGCTGGACACCATGGATAGACACCCTCTTCATCAGCACCCTGGGCCCCTCAGGACTCCTGTGGGTTCGTTGTCCATCTGAGCCAAAGTGAGCTCCATGTTCTAATTCCTTGTAGATCATGGCTGCTCCTTTGGGGTCAGTGGACAAATAGCACTGGCATCACCGAGACGTGTTGGAAATGCAAAATCTCAGGCCCCACGCAGACCTTCTGAATCAGAACCTGCATTGTTAACAAGACCTTTGATGCATGTGCACGTTAAAGTTTGAGCAGCACCATTGTCAAGTTCATGTCAATCTGGATCAAGGTGGAACCACACTGACCGAATGCTATAGGAGCTCCACAACACCCCGGGCCAGTGTGGGTGCCATATTAAAGAAGGCCCAGTGCCACATGGGGGTTGAGGTGTTCTGCCTGTGACCCCCCAGGCCTCTGCCTCCTCTCTCTCTCACCTTTCCTTACTTCCTCCCTGAGACCTTGCCTCTAACCAACTTCCTTCTCCAAAACCAAATGCTCATTCCCCTGCCCTGAGTCTCTGGCCCCCTCTGCACAGAATCCAAGCACAAAGGGCTTTTGTCATCCTCCACTCTGGGCTGGGCTTTGGGGATCCTCCCTCCTGACCCTCCCTCCCCACCAGCCTCCTACCGACCTCAGGCCACCCGAGCTGGAGGCTGCTGCTGTAGTTTTCCATCCCTGCTGTTCTCTGCCTTATACACACGTTGCACAGATAGATCCAAAGTCTATATCTATATATACTTCTCACCGCCCCACCCCCGGACGGCGTGCGTCTCCTTTGCCAGGCTGTGGTCGTGCAGTCTGTCGCTCGTTAAGGCACTGTCTCAGATTTGCATGTTTAATATTTTATCCAGGAAGCGCTCCTGGCTGGGGCCCTGGGAGCTGGTGTGAAGCTGACAGAATGTCAGGCCCCGGAATGGTTGCTCACGGGTGGTGGCGGTGGGACGAGTGTCTGGGGGACAGGAGAATGGTGACGCCAGTTCCTGGCTGCTGGTCTAGACGTCAGTATCAGGGTGGGGGTGGGGAGAACACATCAGAGTTCCGCAGCCCCAGCCTGCACAGAGAGCCCCCCTTCTTGGGGTACAGCCATTGACCTCTGATGTGAACTTGCTTTTTAGGTTCAGCGACTCCTCCAGGTCTCAGTCAATATCAGTGCCCGGGGATTTTCCAGTGGGGAGAAGCCCTTTGGCTCCATGGGGAAGTGGCTAGGAGCTCATCCTCTCATCTGGTTTCCCCCGTACCCAGGGCAAACCATGGAGGAGCACAGAGTGGGAGGGAGGAGGTGGGCAGGAGAACAGCCAGTGCTGTGTGACCTTGGGGTGCCATTGAGCTGGCTGGTTTCTGTGAGTGACAGGGAAGAACCATCAGCATCTTCCTTCCCTCTCTGGCGCGTTGGAGATCTGAGTTAGCGGCAAGCAGTGCAGGATATTGACAGCAATCCCTCCCGTTCCCAGATATTTGTAAAGAACTTAGTGGACAGGAGGGGGAGAGGAGGGAGAAAGACGAGGCTCTGGCCCTAGGGCAGCTGGAAAAATCTGAAGATGGGAGAGGGGGAGGGGAGAGCAGACAGACACAGGCCTTTCATTCTGACCCTTGCGAGGCATGAAGTGCCTGACTGTGCCTGTGTCCTGAGGGTTCAGTGGGGCCTGGAGGTCAGGAGGTAGGGGGGAGGGGAGGGAGAGGCTGCTCCATCCCCTAAGCCCCTCGGGAACAAGATCCCCACACATTCTGCCGCAGTCTGGCAAGGCTCTGATAGAAAGGGCTTCTTAGAGAAGGGAGGATGGGGCATGGCCCCACACCCTGCTCCCACACCCCTTGCCAAGTTTCAGGGCCTGGAGGTTTATCTGTGCAGGACTCAGCCCTGGTTGGGGGCAGGGGCCAGGAAGGAGTGTGTGTGTGTGTGTGTGTGTGTGTGTGTGTGTGTGTGTGTGTTTGCGTGCGCGTGCGATTATCCCTCAGCCTGCAACTGGGACACCCCACTGCCCCAGAGCTGGCTGCTGCACGGCCGCTCCCAACTGCTCCTCTACCAGGGCTGTGCTGGAAAGTTCTTCCTGGTGTCTTGCCTCAGCTCTTTCTGCCTCTACTTCTGTGTGATTACTCTCTGTTTTGCTCCCTGGGGGCGAGTAGGGGATTAGAGCCCTCATTTCCTGGGGTTTGTGCTGCCTCCTCCACCCAGGAAGAGGCATCCTGACCTGATATGGAAGCCTGGAGGCCTGGTCTGCCTCTCTGGTCCATTCTCCTGCCCACATACATAGAGGGCCTGGCCGCTATGTAAAGTGATCCCCTCCTATCGGCATCCCCACCATCCACCCACTAATAAGAAGCTGGAAAAGAAGCTTAAAGGACCTCCAAACAACCATGATGGACACCACCAAGCTGCACACCAAAGCGTAGACATTTTACATGTTAGGCGGCCCTCTGCTCTCACAATACCCCCCATCTAGGTCAGCAGTTTGCAAACGCTTTTTACCCCTGGGACTTTTGGTCCAAAGGATATCATGCAGAAGCAGAAAGAAAGAAAACGGAGAAGAGTCCAGCTGCTGTGGTGGAAGCCAGGGGTGGAGGGCCATTCCAATCCCTTCCGCCATCCCCTAGGGGCTTCTGAGAGTCCCTGCAGGGCTCCCAGCGCCTGGCAGAGCACAGTTAGAAAAACACTGATCTGCAAAATCTAGTTTCTTAACTCCTGGAAGCTGCCAGTCAAAGGGAATGGGGGCCGGCAGAGATAGGAGTGTAAGTGACAGTCCCACAGGTGACAACTTGATGACAAGGGAAGGAGAGGTAGAATGATGCTAAAAAGCAGACATGCAAGCCCGAAGGGTTCAAGGCTGGGGCCATTTAGTTTGGGGGTGACCCTGATTACTCCTCAAGAATCTCCAGGGGCTGGACTCATGCTCAGAGTGGGGACCTCGGGCATCAAGGGAAGGTTATGCTTGGTGGAAAGGAATTAGATGAGAGATTTCTGCCCTCACTATGGTTAAAATACAAAAATATGGAGCAACGTGGGTCCTTGAAGATGAACCCTGAGCTTACTGAATATGTTGACTCATTCAAAGACCTCATAGCAGTGGTTCTCAGCTGGGGTGATTTTGGCCCCCCCAATCCCAGGGAACATTTGGCAATGTCTGGGGACATTTTTGGTTGTCACAACTAGGGAGAGGGTGCTACTGGCCTCTAAAGGATAGAGAGAGACCAGGGATGCTGCTAAACATCCTATAATGCACAGGACAGTCCCCCTCAATAAAGAATTGCCCAGGGACTTCCCTAGTGGTCCAGTGGTTAGGACTCGGCATTTCCACTGCAGGGGGGATGGGTTCCATCCCTGGTCAGGGAACTGAGATTCCCCCATGCCACGTGGCACGGCCAAAATTTAAAAAAAATTTTTTTAAATATAAATAAAAATCACTTAAAAAAATTGCCCAGTACAATACATCAATTGTGCTGAGGGTGAGAAACCTTGGTCTAGACTCTAGATGATACCAGAGTCTTTACTGTATCTGTTTATTCCCCCCACCAGAATGTGTTCCCAGAAGTTGGAAATAATGAGTCTTCTACTTGTCTACTGCATCTGCCTCTGGACTTTACGCAGAGTAGGTGCTTTACAAGTATTTGTTAGGTGAATGCGTGAATAGATGACTTACCTGGACATGGTAGGCAGCCCTCTTCTTTCAGTCCAGAGCCCAGTTTGCCTTGGGGGAGGCACGTGCTACTTCTTCAGTTTAGTTAATAGATCCTGCAAGGGATCTTGACCCTGGGCAACCCTGGGAGAAAGCTGGGGAGGGCTCACTCAAAAGTGCCTGAGCTGTTGACTCAAAAAGAACAGATGCTCATTTGCAATGCAATTTACATATCACTCGCATATTGCTTTGAATATAATTTGCATGCTGCTCCTTTAAAGTCAAAAGGCACAGATCTCCCGCCTGGTCCTGCCTTTCCCACCTCTGTCCTTCACTGTTTCTTTGCTCACTTTCTGGGGAACATCCACCTGTTGGGCCCACATTTGCTTCCCCAGGGCCTGGCACAAAAAACTTAAGAGACCCATTCATGGTGAGATGCAAAAAAAAAAAAAAAAAAAAAAAAAAAAAAATAGCAGACCCCTTGCATTTTGCCCATTTCTTGTGGTCAAGATTCTGGCCTTTGGTGTCCCACATGCTTGAGTTTCAACTCGGCCTCTGCTACTCCACAAACTGTATGATCTTGAGCGAGTTATTTAATCTCTCTGCCCCTCAGTTCCCTCATCTGTGAAATGGAAGTAATGATGGAGCTACTGTGATGATTCAATAAGAAAAACTGTTAAAGTGCCAGGCATCTGGTAGGCACTCAAGAAGTGGTAACTGTTGTGCTTACTATTAAGCCTCGTTTCTTTGAAGCAGCTGTCACCAGGAGGAGCTGCTTTTCTGAACTTCTTGCTCTGCTGCTCATGCCTTAGCTGATCTCTTTTTTCCTTCTTGAAATTCTCTCTGCTCTTGGCTTTTTTTTTTTTTTTTTTTTTTTTTTTTTTTGCGGTACGCGGGCCTCTCACTGTTGTGGCCTCTCCCGTTGCGGAGCACAGGCTCCGGACGCGCAGGCTCAGCGGCCATGGCTCACGGGCCCAGCCGCTCCGTGGCATGTGGGATCTCCCCGGACCGGGGCACGAACTCATGTCCCCTGCATCGGCAGGCAGACTCTCAACCACTGCGCCACCAGGGAAGCCCACTGTAATTTTTTTAACCAATGGTTTTAAGTTCCTTAAAACACCCTAAAACAGTTTATATATAATTGACATGCTACTTTTATATATGATTAAATTTTTATTGAGGCCTAATTTACAATAATATACACAGATTTTCAAGTATATAGTTTTGACAAAAGTATATCCTGTATATATACCACTCCCCCCAATTAAAATGTAGAACATTTTCATCACCCCAGTAAGTTCCCTCATGCCCCTTTCCAGTTAATCTCCAGAGGCAACCACTGTTCTTATTTCTCTCCCCACAGATTAAAATTTGCCTATTCTAGAACTTCATGTAAATGGAATCATTCAATATGTATTCTTTTATGTCTGGCTCTTTTACTAATCATAATATTTTGAGATTTTCATATTCTTACATGCATCAATAATTAGTTCCTTTTTATTGGTGAGTAGTTTTCCATCATATGAATATATCATATTTTTTAATTCATTTATCTGTTGATGAACCTTTGGGTCATTTCCAGTTTGGGGCTATTATGAATACAGGTGCTATGAACATTCTTGTACAAGTCTTTGTGTGGACATATGTTTTCATTCCTCTTGGGTAAGACCTAGGAGTGCTGGGTCATAGGGTAGATGTATATCTATTTGCCAAACTGTTTTCTAAAGTGGTTGTACTATTTTACATGTAGAAGAGTTCTAATTGTCCACATCTCAATATGTAGTATTTTCAGACTTTAGTTATTTTGTTGTGCATCCTGTTGTGCTTTTAGTTTGAATTTCACTGGTGACTGAGGATATTGAACATCTTTTCATTTGCTTATTAGCCATTTCAGTATCTTTTGTGAAGTGTCTCTTCAAGTCTTTTGCCTATTTTTAAAAAATATTTACTTATTTATTTGGTTGCGCCAGGTCTTAGTTGAGGCACGTAGGCTCCTTAGTTGTGGCTCACAGGCTCCTTAGTTGTGGCTTGTGGGCTCCTTAGTTGCAGCATGCATGTGGGATCTAGTTACCTGACCAGGGATCGAACCCTGCCCCTGTACGTTGGGAGCATGGAGTCTTATCTGCTGTGCCACCAGGGAAGGCCCTCTTTTGCCTATTTAAAAAATTGAATTGTTTGTCTTTCTGTTACTGAGTTATGGAACTTATTTGCTTATTCTGTATATAAATCTATATCAGATACATATATTATGATTATTTTGATAATCATATCATCACTCAGTGGCTTACTTTTTTATTTTATGAGGTTATCATTTGATGAGCAGAAATTTTAAATTTTAATGAAATCCATTTTATCATTTTTTTCTTTTATAGTTAGAAATTTTTTGTCCTGAGAAAATTTTTTCCACCCCAAGGCCACAAAGATATTCTTCTATGTTTTCTTGTAGAAGCATTATAGTTTTAGCTTTTTACATTTAGGTCTATGACCTATCTCAAATTAATTTTTGTGCATGGTGTGAGGTGAGGGTTGGGTTTATCTCATTGCTCCAGGACCAAAACTTTCATGTTCCCATTGAAATGCTTCGATGCCTTATCAAAAATTGATTGTCATTATATGTTTATGAACATATCATTCCACTGATCTATTTGTCTATCCTACACCACTACTATACTATACTATCTTGATTGCTATATCTTTGTAGTAAGTCTTAAAATCTGATAGTGTAAGTTTTCTTTTATTTATTTATTTATTTATTTTATTTCTTTTGGCTGTGTTGGGTCTTCGTTGCTGCACACGGGCTTTCTCTAGTTGCGGCGAGCAGGGGCTACTCTTCATTGCAGTGCACGGGCTTCTCATTGCGGTGGCTTCTCTTGTTGTGGAGCACTGTTCTAGGCGCAGGGGCTTCAGTGGTTGCAGCACACAGGCTCAGTAGTTGCAGCACGTGAGACCTAGAGTGTGCGGGCTTCAGTAGTTGTGCTGCATGGGCTTCAGTAGTTGTGGTGCTCAGGCTCAGTAGTTGTGGCACACGGGCTTAGTTGCTCTGCGGCATGTGGGATCTTCCTGGACCAGGGATGGAACCCGTGTCCCCTGCATTGGCAGGCAGATTCTTAACCACTGCACCACCAGGGAAGTCTCTGATACTGTAAGTTTTCTAAGCTTGCTCTTCATTTTCAAGATTGTTTTGACTATTTTAGGTCCTTTGCATTTCCACACAAATGATAGAATCAACTTGTCAATTTCTATTTTTTTTATTATTATTTTTATTTTTGGGTGCGTTGGGTCTTTGTTGCTGTGTGTGGGCTTTCTCTGGTTGCAGTGAGTGGGGGCTACTCTTCGTTGCGGTGTGTGGGCTTCTCAGTAGTTGTGGCACACGGGCTTAGTTGCTCTGCGGCATGTGGGATCTTCCTGGACCAGGGCTCAAACCCTTGTACCCTTCATTGGCAGGTGGATTCTTAACCACTGCACCACCAGGGAAGCCCGTCAATTTCTATTTTTAAAAACCTGCCAAGATTTTGATTATGATGGCACTGAATCTATCAGTCAACATAGGAATCATGACGTCTTAACAATGCTGTGTCTTCCAATCTATGAATATGAAGCACCTCTCTATTTGTCTTTTCTTTCTTAATATTTATTTATTTATTTATGTGGTTGCGCCAGATCTTAGTTGTGGCAGGAGGCCTCCTTTGTTGCAGCCCGCCGGCTCCTTAGTTGCAGCACATGGGTTCCTTCGTTGTGGCAGGTGGTCTCCTTAGTTGTGGCTCCAGGGCTCCTTAGTTGTGGCATACAAACTCTTAGTTGCGGCATGCATGTGGGATCTAGTTCCCTGACCAGGGATCGAACCCGGGCCCCCTGCATTGGGAGCGCAGAGTCTTCTCCACTGTGCCACCAGGGAAGTCCCTGTCTTTTACTTCTTTAAGCAATGTTTTGTATTTTTGGTGTAGAAGTCTTGCATATTTTTCATGAAATTTATTTATTAGTATTTTATGGGTTTTTTAATATTGTCAATGGTATTTTTAAATTTTAATTTTCCAGTCGTTTGTTGCCAGTATATACAAAGACAATTGATTTTTGTATGTTGACAATGTTGCTGCTAAGTTCATTCGTTAGCTCTAATAGTTTTTGTAGATTCCTTAGGATTTTATATGTATACAACCATGTATACAAGTACAGAGTTACTTCTTCCTTTCCAATCATTCTTCCTTCAAGTTGTTTTCTTTCTGTATTGAGCTATAGCTGGGATAACGTTGAGCTAGAAGAATAGATATCCTTATTTGTCCCCAATATTAGGGAAAAAGCACTCAATATTGCACCATTACATATGATGCCAACTGTATAGGGTTTTTTCTGAGACAACAGTTATCAAATTGAGGAAATTCCCTTTTATTTTAGTTATCTGAGAGTTTTAAAGGTCATGAATGTGTATTAAATCTTGTCAAATGCTTTTTCTGCACCTATGGAAAATGGTCAGGTAGTTTTTCTACTTTATTTTGTTCATATGATTAGTTACATAGGTTGATTTTGGAATAGCAAACCAACCTTCACTGCTGGACAAAACAGCATCTGGTCATTATTATTAATTACCTTTACAAAAAAATATGAATTTGATTTGGTATTTTAAAGAAATATATATATTTATTTATTTAGGCTGCACCGGGTCTTAGTTGTGGCACGTGGGATCTTTGTTGTGGCATGTTTAGTTGTGGCATGCAGATTCTTAGTTGCAGCATGCGAACTCTTACTTGCAGCATGCATGTGGGATCTAGTTCCCCGACAAGGGATCGAACCCGGACCTCCTGCACTGGGAGTGCAGAGTCTTACCCACTGGACCACCAGAGAAGTCCTGATTTGGTATTTTTGTGTAGGATTTTTGTGCCTCTGTTTACGAGAGATATTGGCCATAACTTGCCTGTCTTGTAATAAGCTTGTCAGGTTTTGGTATCAAAGTTATTCAAGTCTCATAAAACGAGATGAGAAATGTTCTTTTTTTCTCTATTTTCTGAGTTTGTGTAAGGTAGTAATATTTCTTCCTTCAGTGCTTGGAAGAATTTCCCAGAGAAGCCATCTGGGCCTGGAGTTATCTCTGTGGGAAGATTTTAAATGAAAGATTCAATTTCTTTACCAGATGTAGGCCTATTGTGACCTCAAAATTTAGAGTATTCTTGTGATATTTTTGGACATTCCTGTGACATTTTTGGTAATTTGTGTTTTTTTAGAGAAATTTTCCCATGTTACCTAAATTTTCAAATATTGACATGAAGTTGTTTGTAATATCCGCTTATTACTTTTTAACACCTGTGGGGTCTGTAGTAATATTTCCATTTTTATTCCTAATATGACTTATTTTTGCTGCCCCCCCCCATTATTTTTCTTGCTAGATTTTTATCAATTTTAGTGGTCTTTCCAAAAACCAAATTTTGGCTTTGTTGACTTTATTGTATTTATTTTTTCTATTTTGTTGATTTCTACTCTTATCTTTATTGTTTCCTTTCTTCTACTTTTTTTTGGAGGGGTTGTTAATTGTTGTTCTTTTTAAAAATTCTTTAAATGGATGCTTAAATCATTGATTTTTATCTTTTATATTTTTCTAATATATAAATTTAAGTCTATACATTTCTCTTTAAGTGTGGTTTTAGCTCTATCCCATTATCATTCAATTCAAAATATTTTGTAATTTCTATTGTGGTTTCTTCTTTGGTCCCATTGGTTATTTAGAGGCTTATTAATTAATTTCTAAACTTTGGGGGAAGGGGGTTTCTAGTTATCTTTTAGTTATTGATTTTAAATTCACTGTGTTCAAAGAATACACTCTGCATTATTTTAATAACTTGAAATTTGTTAAGACTTGCTTTATGGCCCAGCATATGGACAATTTTGTTAAGTGTGAAAATTGATATTTGAGAAGAATGTGCCTTCTGTTGTTGTTAGTTTCCTCCTTTTTTTTAATATATATATATATAGTAGTCTATAAATGTCAGTTAGGGAAATTCGTTAATTATGCTGTCAAATCATCCATTTCTCTACTGATTTCTAAAATCTACTTGTTCTATCAGCTGCTGAGAGATATATGTTAAAAATATAAACTATAATTGAAGGTTTGTCTATTTCTCTTTTAATTCTGTCAGTTTTCACTTTATATATTTTAAGGTTATATTGTTAGGTGCATATAAATTTAGGACTGTTATGTATTCCTGTTTGATTGGCCCTTTTATCATCATAAAATGTGTGTGTGTTTAGTAGTGCTTCTTGCCATAAAGTTTACTTTGTCTGATATTAATTTAGCTACACCAACTTTATTTTGTTTAGTGCTTGCATTGTATCTTTTTTCATCCTTTAATTTTAACCTTTCCATGTTCTTACATTTAAGATATGTCTCTTGTAAATAGCATATAATTGGATTACTTCTTATAGTTTGACATCTCTCTCTTTTAATTGGAGTATTTAGCCCACTTACATTTCACATAAGTACTAATATAGTTGTGTTTAAATCTACCCTGTTCTATTTGTTTCCTATTTGTTCCTATATTCTCACTGGCAAAGGTCTCTGATTGCAGTGTGAGGATTTGATTGGAGAAACACTTGAAGAGAAACAAGGATACCAGTTAAGAGATGGTAGCAGTTGTTTGGGTGAATAAAAAGAGCAGCGTGGATTAGACTCATAGCAATGGGAATAGAGAGAAGTGGACAAGTTACCTTTCCGGAGGCAGGAAAAACAGAGCTTAGTGATTGGATTTAGAGTGTGGGGTGAAAGAGAATAAAGAATCAAAGAAGACTCAGATTTCTGGTATAAGCAGCTTGGTGGATGATATTACCATTTGTTTTAAAAATTCAGGAGGAGAAAGAGGATTAAGGGAAAAGATGATGAGACCAGTTTTGGAACAATCAACAGCCTAGTGGAGAGAGGTCTTGCATGCAATTGAATGTACAGGACTGGAGCTTATATCTATCTGTGCTGGAGATATGAAACTGGGAACTGCTAGAATAAGGATGGTAATTAAAGCCATAGAAAGTTAGGGAGTGAGGATAGACGCAGGCCTAGAACAAAAACCTGAGGAACATCTAATAGGTTGAGCCAAGGAGACTAAGAAAAAGTTGTCAAAGAGATAATAAAAGGAAAACCAAGAAAGTGTAGAGTCCTAGAGGCTGGGAGGAGAGTATATTTTAATAAGGGGGAAATAGGTAACTGCTGTATGCTGCTAAGAAGTCGAATTAGATAAGAGCTAAAACAGGGGGGAGTTTCCTGGTGGCCTAGTGGTTAGGACTCTGCACTTCCACTGCAGGGGGCACAGGTTCAGTCCCTGGTCGGGGAGCTAAGATCCTGTAGGCCGTTGGGCATGGCCAAAAAAAAAAAAAAAAATCTAAAACAGGTATGCCACAGCATTAGAAAGAGTAGTTTGGAGTTGAGGGGGAGGGGAAGTGTAGCACCAGGTTGGAGTAGGTTGTGGAGTGGGAGGTGAGGAAAGAAGATACATTTAGATCACTATTCCAGTCAGAATAGGCTAGGTTTTGCTATGGCAATAAACCTCCCTCAAATCGCAGTAGGTTAAAGCAGGAATTGACAACATTTCCTGCCAAGGGTCAGCTAGTAAATATCTTAGGATTTGCAAGCTGCAATTACTATCACAGGGTACAGAGACTATAGTCTCTGTCACAACTACTCAACTCGGCCATCTCATGGGAAAGTAGCCATAGATAACAGTAAACAAAAGGGTGTGGCTATGTTCCAACAAACCTATATTTACGAAAATAGGCAGCAGGGTGGACTTGGCCTGTGGGCTGTAGTTTGCTGACCCCTGGGTTAAAGAACTCTGAGGGTCATTGAAATGTGCTGCTCAGATTTCCTTCAAGGAAACCTGCCACGTGGAGCATAGTTGACTGACAGCCCCAGCTGCCACCCCTACGAACCCTTCATTGCATTTGTATTGAGGCCATGTTTCCCCTCTGCTGCTCAGCCATTGGGATACTAGTACTGGCCCATTCCTGTGGGACTTGGGACTCTACTAATGGGTAATTTTGGCTTGGGGACTATCTCCATCAGCCTTTCTTTTTTGTTTGTTTGGCCACGTGGCATATGGGATCTTTGTTCCCCCACGAGGGATCGAACCCATGACCCCTGCAGTGGAAGTGCGGAGTCTTAACCACTGGACTGCTGGGGTCGTCCTTCCATCAGCCTTTCTGAAAGCTTGTTTTCCTGCCCAATCCTCCTGATTCCTTCTCTCCTCTCAAGGTGTCAGACTTGCCTTGTGGTCTGATGGCTCTCCATGCCTACTCTGGCCCCTAACCCTTTCTCCTTAACAGGTGTTTGCCCCAATAAATGCTTTGCCCATCTAACCCTATCTAGAACTCTGCTTATTAGAGAAACCGAACTACCACAGCATTGTGGCTTGTTTCTTGCTTGGGCTACATGGCCATCATGGGTTGACATGAGGCTCTGTTTCATATCATCCTCACATCAACGCAGGTTGGTTGGAGCTTCCACCAGCTAGTTACTGATGGTCCCTCTGGCAAGGGAAATGGAGCATGGCAAATTGTGCACCAGTTCTTAAAAGCATCCACCTGGAAGCAACACATGTAAATTCCATCCACTTTTCATTGGCCAAAGCAGGTGACATGGCCGTCCCTAACTTCAGAGGGCAGGGCAGTGGAATCTTACCGTGTGCCCGGAAGGAAGAGACACAGACTAGTGATGAACTGTCCTAATGACAACTGCAATCGCTCTTCTAGTGGGAGACTTTGAAAGTTTTTTCGATATCAGGAGAGGTAGTTACTAGGAGCGTTGTCAGGCCATGTTCAGGTTCCATATAACATCAAGAACCACCCTCTTTTTGGGGTTCCTGTCTTTTCAGCTGTGTGTTTTTCTCTAGTAATACTCAGCTGCTTGGATATAGGCACAGTGAAAGCAGAAAGTTGGATTCATTCATTTTTTAAAAAATGATGCCTCCACGTACTATGAAAGCAGAGATTCTGTTTGTTTTGTTTAATGCTATGCCCCCAGCCTAGAACAATGATTGGTCAGAATAGGTGCTTAAGGGTTAAAAGTGGATTCCCTCGGCTCTCATTGCCACTTTCTTAGGGATTACGATCATGTGCGTGTGTGTGCGCGCGCGCGCGCGTGTCCTTTCAGACCTTTTTATATGCACAGGCATATACTTTAAAATTAAAAACAAAACATTTATATAGTTTTCTGAAACTCCCCCTTCACCCCAACAGCAGTTTAGTAAATATTTTAAAAGATAGATTCAATATTAGAATTGTTTTGGTTTGCAAGGGACAGAAACGTAATTCAAATTAGTGGGAGGGTTTTATTGATTCACATACTCAATTCCTAGGGACAGCTGACTTTAGGCACGATTGGGTCCAGGTGCCCAAAGTTTGTCTTCATAAATCTTTCACCAATACATGGCTTTGATTTCCTCTGTTTGGCTTCTCAGATCAACTCTTCCATGTGAAGTCAAGGTGACCATGGAAGTTCCAGAGGCACTCCACCAGCTCTTCTTTCTGGGAGACTGGAAAAGTCACAGGGTGTTCTCTAATTTGACCCTCCTTCAGATCACACGCTCTGCCCTAAACCATTCCGTTTGCTTGAGGGAGGATGACTCACTGATTGATCAAGCTGAAGTCACATGCCTCGCTTGGGACTGGGAGGGGAGCCAGCCAAATCGCATGCGAGTGAGTGAGAGAGGAGAGGTTCTCCAGAGAGTGGGAGGTGGCAGAGGGCTGTAGCTGGGAGAAAGGGTGACGGATGCTGAAACAACAGATTTCTGTTGCAAGTGGAGTAGTTTTCTCAAAGGAGTCACTTAACATTTGATGAGTACTAATAAACTGCCCCCAAAACTGTTGCACCAGTTTGTATTCTCACCGACAACAATGTCTACGTGTTCTTTGTTATCCTCGCTCCTGTGAACACTGAACATCATTTGTTGTATTAATTTTTTAACAATTTAGCGGACAAAAATGGTAGCTCATTATTGTCTTAATTTGCATTTCCCTGACCCCAGGGAACGTGAGCAACTTTTCATATGTTTCTTAGTCTTTTGCGTTTATTCTATAAATTGTCTTATTACTTTTGCCTTTTTTTTTTTTTTTTTTTTTTTTGCGGTACACGGGCCTCTCACTGCTGTGGCCTCTCCCGTTGCGGAGCACAGGCTCCGGACGCGCAGGCTCAGCGGCCATGGCTCACGGGCCCAGCTGCTCCACGGCATGTGGAATCTTCCCGGACCGGGGCACGAACCCGTGTCCCCTGTATCGGCAGGCGGACTCTCAACCACTGTGCCACCAGGGAAGCCCCTGCCCTTTTTTTAAATTGGGTTTTTTAACTTTTTCTTACTGACTTTTAGGAGCTTGTTGTATATTAAGGGTAATAATTAAACTTATCTATGTCTTAAATGTTGCCAATACTCCCAGCTTAGCATTCAATTTTTAACATTGTGGTGCCTCTAACTGTAATCAAATCTGTTGATATTTTTCTTTATGGTTTATGAATTTCATGTCTCATAGAAGTCCTTCCCATCCCCAAATTATAAAAAACATCCTTCTATATTTCTTGCTGGTGCTTTTATAGTTTAACTCTTCACACTTAGATATTTAATCCCTCTGGAATTCATTTTTATGTATGGATTTCACTTTTTTTTTTTTCCATAGATAGATAGCCACTTGTTCTAGCACTGTCTCCTTTCCTTGCTGGTTTGAAATGCCGTTTTTATCCTGTGCTAAATTCCCACGCGGTGGGAGGGGGAGACTGAGAGACATCTCAGAAGGTAAACAGAATGAGCGTGAGGGGGAGAGAGGGATCCAGGGTGACCACTCTTCCTGTCTGGGTGATTGTGTGCAACTGTGAAGTAGGAAGAAGTGCATGGCTAGGGAAGGAGAGTGGGGTGCTTAGGTCAATTTGGGGGCATGTCACCTTGAGGTGCTCGTGACATGAAGGACATATTTAATAGAAATACATGATAAACCTTTATATTACAATAGTCACTATATGCAGACTGTTTCTGGACTATGCTATTGATCTATTTGCCTATTCATTTACTTGGTCATTCTGAGACAGGCTGGGACCTGGGACCTGGGACCCTTTGCTGCAGTGCTGCAGTGCTTGCACCTGGACAAATGTTTCCTTGAGCCACAGAATACAAGGAAATTATCAAAGACTAAAAATAACTGCGTGCATGCGGAGTTGGGGCAAATTCTGGATAACAAGTTACAGAAAGACCAAAAAAAACCCCAGCTGACACTTCTGAAGAGCTGGGAGAAAAGCAGGGTACTGCGCATCCCCCCTGCACTCAACACCACCAAAGGGGGTGGGTAAACCACCTAAGCCCCCCCTCCAGCCTGACCCCTGGATGCACCCCTACCCTCACCCCATACAAGGAACCAGCCCCCAACCCCCCCAGCCCCCACCGGGAGCGAGCAAGAGAACTTGTTACTTGTTTTCACTCCCCCGTGCTGCAGGAGGAGCCCCAGTCAAGGCTTGCCTGAATTTCTTGACTGGCCTCTAATCAATTTCTACTGATTAGGGAAGGCCAAGAACACTGGTCAGTATCAATTCTACAAATGTTTGTGAAGGACCTACTATGGGTGAAGACAAATCCTATTCTTACTGTAAAAGCAACTGTTTTGTTTTGTTTTGTTTTGTTTTGCAGTATGCAGGCCTCTCACTGTTGTGGCCTCTCCCGTTGCGGAGCACAGGCCCCGGATGCGCAGGCTCAGCGGCCATGGCTCACGGGCCCAGCCGCTCCGCGGCATGTCGGATCTTCCCGGACCGGGGCACGAACTCGTGTCCGCTGCATCGGCAGGCAGACTCTCAACCACTGCGCCACCAGGGAAGCCCTATCCTCATTTTTTTGAAGCATTTTTTTTTTCTTGGTACTCATTTACTCTTCAGATGAATTTTAGAGTTACCTTTTCTAGTTTTCATCAAAGGAATTGGAATTTTAAACTGGAGTTGCATTGGATTTATAGAGCAATTCGGAGAGAACTGACCAAGGCTTTACCAAAGTCTTCTTCCACTGTGAGAAAGTATCATACATCTCTCTATTTATTCACGTCTTGTGTGTCCTCGGTAAAATTTATTTTTCTGTATTTCATAGCTTTTATTGCTGTTATGAATAAAATAATTTTTTCTAACATTTTAAAATTGGTTTTTGTTGGTAAAAAGAAAGCTATTGATTTTTCTATATTTTTCTTTTAACTGGTCATTTTACTAAACTTGCTGATAAGATCTACAAGGCTTCAGTTGAATCATTGACTTTTCTAAGTAGATAATAATAAAATCTGTTTGTAGTGATGATTTCACTCTTTTTCCAATATCTGTATCTCATTTCTTTTTAAAAATTTTTATTTATTTATATATATATTTATTTTTGCTGCGTTGTGTCTTCACTGCTGCACGTGGGCTTTCTCTAGTTGTGCCAATCGGGGGCTACTCTTTGTTGCGGTGCACAGGCTTCTCATTGAGGTGGCTTCTCTTGTTGCAGAGCACGGGCTCAAGGCGCTTGGGCTTCAGTAGAGCGCAGGCTCAGTAGTTGTGGCACGTGGGCTCAGTAGTTGTGGCTCATGGGCTCTAGAGCGCAGACTCAGTAGTTGTGGCACACGGGCTTAGTTGCTCCTCAGCATGTGGGATCGTCCTGGACCAGGGATTGAACCCGTGTCTCCTGCATTGGTAGGCGGATTCTTAACCACTGAGCCACGAGGGAAGTCCTATATCTCATTTCTTTTTTTTTCAGGTTAACTTTTTTGTTTTATTTGATTATTGCTTCTTTTTATTGACCTTTGTATAGCTTTATTGATGAATAATTGGTAATACAAGAAACCACACATATTTAAAATGTACAATTTGATAAGTTTTCACATGAGTACACCTGTGAAACTAAGTCAAAATAATGAACATATCCATTGCCCCTAGAAGATTCCATGTGTCCCTTTTTATTTTTACTTTTTTTTTAATTTTTAATTTTTTTATTTTTTGGCGGCGCCACAAGGCATGTGGGATCCTAGTTCCCCAACCAGGGATTGAACCCACGTACCCTGTGGGAAGCATGGAGTCTTAACTGCTGGACGGCCAGGGAAGTCCCCCTTTTTAATTTCTTGCTCCCACTCTTCTCTACCTCCTTCGCTCATCTCTAGGCAATGACTGGTGTGTTATCTGTCCCTATAGATTAGTTTGCATTTTCTAGATATTATATATATATGGAATCATACAGTGTATACTCCTTTTTTTTTTGGCTGCATCGGGTCTTAGTTGCAGCACGCCGGATTTTCATTGCGGCATGCAGGCTTCTCTCTTGTTGTGGGGTGAGGGTTCTGGAGCGCACAGGCTTAGTTGCCCCTTGGCATGTGGGACTTAGTTCCCCAACCAGGGATCAAACCCGCGTCCCCTGCATTGGGAGGCAGATTCTTAACCACTGGACCACCAGGGAAATCCCAGTATATACTCTTTGTTCTCTGCCTTCTTTCACGTAGTATAATCATTTTGAGATTCATCTATGTTGTTGTGTGTATCAATAGTCCATTACTTTTTATTGCTGAGTAGTATTCCTTTGTATGGGTATTATATTTGTTTATTCACTTGTTGATGGACATTTGGGTTTCCGGTTCTTGGCTATTACAAATAAAGCTGCTATGAACGTTTCCATAAAAGTTTTTGTGTGGTTATGTGCTTTCATTTCTCTTGGGTAGATAACTTGTGAGTGGAATTGCTGGTCGTAGTGTAGGTGTCTGTTTAACATTTTAAGACACTGGCAAACTGATTTCCCAAGTGGTTATACCATTTTACCTTTCCACCAGCAGTATATGAGAGTTCCGTTTGCTCCACATTTTCACCAACACTTGGTATTGTCATAAAAAATTTTTTTTTAGCTATTCCAGTATTGATATCTCGTTGTTTTTTTTTTGTTTGTTTGTTTGTTTTTAAGAAGAATTCCAGTTTTTTTGTTGTTTGTTTTGTAAATTTATTTATATTTATTTTTGGCTGCGTTGGGTCTTCGTTTCTGTGCGAGGGGCTTTCTCCAGTTGCGGCGAGCGGGGGGCCACTCCTCATCGCGGTGCGCGGGCCTCCCACCGTCGCGGCCTCTCACGTTGCGGAGCACAGGCTCCAGACGCGCAGGCTCAGCAGTTGTGGCTCACGGGCCTAGTTGCTCTGCGGCATGTGGGATCCTCCCAGGCCAGGGCTCGAACCCGTGTCCCCTGCACTGGTAGGCAAACTCTTAACCACTGCGCCACCAAGGAAGCCCTCATTGTGGTTTTAATTTGCATTTCCCTCATGACTGATAATGAGCATCCTTTCACATGTTTATTTGTCATCTGTATATCTTCTTTGTCGAAGTGTCTGTTCAAATCTTTTGCACTTTAAAAAAATTAGCTTGTGGGAATTCCCTGGTGGTGCAGTGGTTGGGAATCCGAGTGTCGATGCAGGGGACACAGGTTCGATCCCTGTTCTGGGAGGATCCCTCATGCCGCGGAGCAACTGAGCCTCTGCGCCACAACTACTGAGCCTGTGCTCTGGAGCCCGTGAGCCACAGCTGCTGAGTCCGCGTGCCACAACTGCTGAGACCTGCGCGCCTAGAGCCCATGCTCCGCAGCGAGAGAGGCCACAGCAATGAGAAGCCGTGCACCGCAACGAAGAGTAGCCCCTGCTCGCCACAACTAGAGAAAACCCGCGTGCAGCCAAAATAAATAAATAAAACAAAAAAATTAACTTGTTTGTTTTCTTATTATTAAGCTTTCAGAGAGTTCTTTATATATTCTGGAAAAAAGTCCTCTATCACATACATGCTTTGCAAATACTCTCTCCCAGTCTGGGGCTTGTCTTTTTTTTTTTTTTTCTTTTTTTGCCGTACGCAGGCCTCTCACTGTTGTGGCCTCTCCCGTTGCGGAGCACAGGCTCCGGACGCACAGGCTCAGCGGCTATGGCTCACAGGCCCAGCCGCTCCGCGGCATGTCGGATCTTCCTGGTCCGGGGCACGAACCCATGTCTCCTGCATCGGCAGGCAGACTCTCAACCACTGCGCCACCAGGGAAGCCCTGGGGCTTGTCTTTTTATTCCGTTAACAGTGTCTTTCAAATAGCAGAAAGCCTTAATTTTAATAAAGTCCAATTTTTCAATTTTTTCTTTTAAAGTGTTTTATCTAAGAAATCTGTGCCTAACCCAAGGTCGCAAGGATTTTCTTCTATGTTTTCCTCTAGAAATTTTATACTTTTAGGCTTATGTTTAGGTCTAGGATCCACTTTGAGATAACTTTCATATATGGTGTGAGGTATTTAATTTTATTTTGTTTATGGATATCCATTTCTCCAGGACCATTTGTTGAAAAGACTATCCTTCTTCCCCTAGACTGTCTTTGCAGCTTTGTTAAAATTCAATTGACCATATATGTGTGGGTCTGTTTATAGACTTTGTATTCTCTTCCTTTGGTCTATTTGTCTATCTTGATTCCAACATGCACTGCCTTGATTGCTATAGCTTTCTAATAACCTTGAGTTTACATAGTGTAAGTTCTCCAACTAGTTTTTGTTTTTAAAGAATGAGGCAATTTATTAACCCAGCATTTGTTCTAATGCTTCTCTTTGGCAGATGCCCCCATCTGGCAATTCTGTCTAGATCTCTCTGTCCCTGAGGTGTCAGCTTGCCACCCACATCTTGGTCCTTGTCTACCATTTTCAGCCCTTCCAGGGCTTGGTGGACCTGACAGGCCACGCTCTTGGAACCCTGCTGAAGTGGCTAGACATGATGTGGTTTATGTCCCCATAGATGTTGGTCTTGGAGCCAACCTAGCACAGCCCTGGAGATAGAGGTGCAGCACTGTGGAAGCCACTCTATGTAGAACCAGCTCTCACTGTAGTGAGCAAGCTCTTTATGCTTGGCCAGCTTGGTGGTGTTCACCCATTTAGGGACTTTCAGCTTCCCAGACTTTTTGAGGAAAGCTGTCAGAGCCCTGATGGACTCCTGCTGGTTCATGTCTTTTACAGTAACCCTAGGCAACGTCTTCTACAGTAACTTCAGGCACCCTGTGGCTTCCTTGCTGCCAGCCAGGGGGAAGGGCTCTCCAATGTTTTCTCGTCCTTCCGTCCTTCCGTTTCAAAGTTGTTTTGGCTATTCTAAGTCCTTTGTATTTCCTTAAGATTTTTAGAGTCAACTTTTCGATTTTTACAAAGACCTGTGGGGAATTTGACTGGGATTGTGTTGAATTTATAGATCGATTGGGGGAGAATTGATATCTTAACAGTATGGAGTCTTCTAACCCATGAGCATGGTATGTCTCTGCATTATTGAGTCTTCTTTAATTTCTCTAAGCAGTGTTTTGTAGTTTTCAGTGTACGGGTCTTATATATCCTTTGTCAGACTTATTTCTAAGTAGTTTGTATTTTTTGATGCTACTGTACATGGCGTTTTTTAAAATTTCAATTTCCAGTTGTTCATTGCTAGTCTATAGAAATATAATTGAGTTCATATATTGATCTTATATCTTACAGTCTTGCTAAACTCATTTATTAGTTCTAGTAGCTATTTTTTAGGTTCCTTCAGATTTTCTACATGGACGTTCACACCGTTTTCACATAAAGACAGTTTTACATCTTCCTTTCAGTTTTAGATGTCTTTTTCCCCTTGCTTTAGCACACTGGCTAGAGCCTTCAGCACAATATTGAATTGTGATAATGGGAGTGACATCCTTGCTTTGTTCTTGATGTTAGCAGGAAATCTAGGGTCCTTTTAGGAAACTTCACACTTTGAGTGGCTCGCTCTATGGGGTCTTGGATTCCTCTTCTCTATTGGGTTTTCCTATTAGTACAATGTAATCTGCTTTAAAGCTTCAGTATATTTTTTCTTTATCATTTCAGAGGGATGGTGTGGTAAACATACGTAGCCTTCCTGAATCAGAAGTCCAGTGTTAGGCTCTTGCCAGGCAAATGTAACCACAAAAGACTGAGGGTAGTGAGTTAAGATGATCTGATAAAGCAGAGACCCTGGGCTGAAAAAGGAAGAGAATGAAGACAGAAGGGAGCTGATGGATGGGGAAAACATTACCGGGTCAATTGACAGAGATTGAAGAACAGTTGTCTGAGGAATAATTGAACAAAAGGAGCAGAAGATAAGGTCAGAGAGGAAAATGTGAGCACTTCCCGGTGACGACAATGTACGGGATGTGAACAAGGGTGCGGGCGGAGGAGGAAGTGAGTAGACATGTGAAGGTTGTAGAACGGAGAGGCTGGGACTTTAGAGTTACCCAGGGTGCACTAGGGGCTGGGATGCCAAAAGGCTTCAACAGATGGAAGGCAAGGTCAGTGGACAACACCAGTGAGGGGGGTAGAGGGTGGCACAGGTAGGTGCAGTAGGACTTTTGCAAGAAAATGACAGAGTCATGGAAGCAGCCATGGGGAGCTAGGGAGGACCTGACCCCACCTCCCAACCCTGGCCCTACTTCCTGACCCTGAGGCTGGGGATGAGGCTGAGTGGGTGGCTGCCCAGAGAAGGGGTGACAGGACCAGCAATGACCCAGGGGAGGTGCAAAACGTTCTCCCCACTTCTTGGGTTCCCAGCACCCCTACCTCTGGTTACACTTGGGGATTGACGTTCAGCCTTGACCCAGAACGCAGGAGCAACAGGGCTGAGCTCAGCCAGCCAGCAGCGTGGAGGTGGAAAAGAGCAGGGACTTCTAACTCCTTGGGTGACTCACTTCACTTCCCTGAGCTTCAGTTTTATCCACTTTAAAATGAGATTTTAGGGAATTCCCTGGTGGTCCAGTGGTTAGGACTCGGTGCTTCCATTGCAGGGGGCCCAGGTTCTATCCCTGGCCAGGGAACTAAGATCATGCAAGCCACGCGGCACAGCCAAAAAAAAAAAATTTTTTTTTAATTAAATGGGATTTTATATACACAGAGAATTAAATGAAATAATGTCCTAAGTGCTGAAGAATGGCCCCAATTATGATGATCTTATATTCCTCAGGTTAGACTCTGATTTCCCTGTTTCCCTACAAGGAGCTCCCTGATCTTGACCAGAAGCCCACTCACCCCTGACTCAAGCTGAATCTGCCCCACCCCTTGAGAGTGAAGAGCTGGAGCCTCATCCCTCAGGGCTGCCTCAGAGCCTTGAAGGTGGTCCCTGAACCACAGGTTCTTACAACCTCTAAGATGCTTGCATCAGATTTAGGGCTGGACCTGGATGGAGGCTGAGCAGCTTTCCGTCTGCCTCAGGACAAGGAGCAGAGGCTGTAGGTCCTGGGAACAGAGGGAGCAGGAAGCAAAGCGTGCGCTCCAGGCCACCGATTCGGCCTGGGCCAGGCGTCTGGGGGTGGGCGGGGAGGGGCTTTGCTGGTCTCACAGGGGTGGGAGCAAGGCTGCTCACCTAGGGGACTGGCAGTGACAGAATACATGGATGGCTACTCTGTGTGAAGCATCTCCCCTCTGCGCTCTTCCTGTTTTCTAGATCCAGAAGCAGAGAACCCCGGAGTGACTTGTCCAAGCACTTAGTGGGAGCAGTTATGGCGCGTGGTCTCTGTGCCTATGGCTCACTCCCCTCTCCATCCCTGCCTTCGTATCCACCTCGGGAGAGCAGGGGCTGGCTTCTGTTTCCTCTTACCTCCCAACATCTAGAAGAGGGTCCTCCTCCTCGTAGGTGCTCAGTAAATATTTCTTGACCATGGAAGGACTGTCGGGCACTGTGCCAAGTGGCTTATATCTGCGCATGCTCTCTCTAATCCTCCCAGGCGCATTTTACAGATGAGGAAACTGGGGAACAAAGAAGCTAAGTGAGTGATTAGGTATGAGAAGGGATCTGGGTGTGAATCCTGCCTCTGCCACTAATTAGCTTTGCGTCCTTGGGCAAGTCACTTAACTTCTCTGAGCCTCGGTTTTCTCATCTGAGAGTGGCTCATGTCATGGGGTCGGTGCGGGGCCCTGGAGGCCTGGTCCAGCGCGGAGACAGTGCGAGAGGGCTGAAGATTAGGGCCTGAGTCATTCGTTTGGGAGGGAGCCTTGCCTCTTTCCTGGGAGGTGGTGAGAGGTGAAGGGGACGGGCTTTGGGGATGGACAGACCTGAATTCTTATCCCACTTACACGCTGTGGGACCTTAGGGAAGGGACTTACACTTCCCTTTACTTCTTTACTACTGAAACTTAAATTCTGTTTCCACATCAGTAAAAAGGGGGAAAAAAACCTCTTGGGCTTCCTGTAAGGATTAAATGAGGCCATCTTGCAGAGTGTCCATAGTAGGTGCTCAATAAACACAGTGTCCAGGTGTCCCCTCTACCAGCCTTTCCAGGAGAATCTCTCGAAATGCAACTCCCACCCCGACCTTGGCCCCTTTTATCTGGCAATTCTCCGACAGCTCTGGGAAGAGTTCATTTCTTGCTTTGGTCTCCCCTCCCCCAATCAGGAGAGGTGCCCCTCGCAGCAAACTGGAGAAGGACGTGGTCAGGGTGGCTGGTGGCTCGAAGAGAACACTCACTCACCCCCTGCACCGCTGTCCCTCTCCGGGTGACTCCTCCCTGCCCACTGCTACAGGTTCTTTCTCAATCATGGTACTTAAAAGCCTCATGGGCACTTGCAGGGCACACCCCAAGCTTCTTAGCTGAGCATTCACCATTAACAGCCCCTTCTCCAGTATTAGCCCACCCCCGCCCAGTCTCTCTTGCTGCCATTCCGGCTCAGCCCTCTATGCCCCCAGTCCCCCACCCCAAGCACACCCCTTGACGGGGAACACCCTCCCCCATCTTCTCCACCCAGCAAAGTCCAGCTCTCCTTGCAAGGTCCACCTCAAATATCAGTCACCTCTCCCATAGAGCTTTTCAGACCCATTCCCCTGCAGTAAATTGCTCAACCCTCAGGCCACCTGGCACACTGTTCATGGGGCCAGTGGGATGGTGTCCACAGGTGACAGCTGTTCTGCTCCGGCTCTGAGAAGAGGGCAGACACAGCTGGCCTCCTGTCCTACCCTGTCCAGGCAGCTGAACACTTGCCCAGTGCCCTCCACGGTCTCCTGTGCTTGTCCCCAGCCTGCATGTGGGCTCTGAGCCCCAGAGGTAGCAGGTGTACCCCTCATCTGGCAGGAAGGCTCTGACTCCACCCACTTGGCTGTGTGCAGAGCTGTGTAGTACAGATGGGGATGTTGAAAATATCCGTGACATATTCCAAACTGGCCTACTTTCCTATCACGAGAGAGGCCGAGACGGGGAGACGCGAGGATGAGTGAGATGGGAGCCTGGGACCTGTTCCCACCTCCTTCCTCCCCAGCTCAGTTGTTAGACAGGAGAGGGATTTGCAGCCTCTCCCAGCCGTCTCCGCCCTGTTCTGGGGCTGTGTGTTTGGGGTGTCTGTGGGGAGGGCGGCATGGAGGAGTGAGGGTACAGGGGGTCTGGGGAGGTTGGGGGAGGAACCAAGGCCTGGGTCCTATCTTGGGAAGCTTCCAGCCCAAGAGGCAGGGCGGTGGAGGCCATCTCACTGGACATGGGGGCTGAAAGCTTGGGTTCAAGTCCGGGTTCACCTGTGAAGCCTCGAGCAAGTTCCTTAACCTCTCTGGGCTTTGGTTTTTTCATCAGCAGAATGGGCTACACACAATCCCTGCTTGCCCTCCTCAAAGGCTTGATTATGGGATTGCTTTGAAGACCGTAAAGGGCCTTGCCTTAATTAATCCACTTCTCAGCCTTTTCACCTTGGCGAGGCTGTGCCCTCACAGGGTGGCTTAAGTGGTCACCTGCTCCAGCCTTCTGCCTCCCAGCAAGCCTGGCAAGGCCACCACCCTTAATCTTGGCTTAATGATCCCTGAGTGGGGAGTCACCCACTGTCCTTGCCTGGTGCCAGTACTGTGTGTTGGGCAGGAGGTTCACCCTGGGAGCTAACTTCAGTCTCTCTTGCTGACATGGAACCCCTGGGTGTTCTCTGGCTTCTCTCCTCCTTCACACATGAGGTGATCCTTATTTTAGTTTTTCCCTTTTTAGGCTAGACATCCTCTCCTTCCCTGTTTCTCAAGATGGGCAGGATCCTTGGGGCATTTTTCTAACTCTGAGAAGCTGGACTTCTTCTTGCTTACAGGTCCCTTGCCCAACTTTGGATTCTTCCAGGTGCTGGGGCAGGGTGTGGGGTGTGGGGTTGGGGGTTGTCTGTGTCTCTGCCTCAGTTTGCCCAGCTGGCTCACCACAAGAGAAATAAGTGGTCAAATTGCGGCAAAACCAGAAGTAATGGTTCATATTTAAAACACTTATTATGCATGTACCCCTTATCCAGCTATTCTGCTTCTAGGAATTTATTCTGCAGATAAACTCACATTGTGTAATATAAAGTAACTAGCAGGATATCTTGCACCACAGCCTAAACATCTGTCAGCGGGGCACCTTTATATGTGCTGGTGCAAAACAATCTTCTAGTTTATGTTGATCGTATGCTGTCATTTGGATAAAAGAACACAAAGGAAATGCTTGTGAACACACAGGCAAGCCCTGAAAGACCGAGAAACTGAGAATGGTGTTTGCTTCTGGTGCTGGACCCGGGTGACCAGGAACAGAGACAGTGATGGGGAAACCGGCTTTTTCTTTTTGCACCTTTTGAATTTTGCATCACATGCAAATAGAATTTCCTATTAAAAAATAGGTCAAATTAATTTTTTCCAGTCCTTAAAATCTTATGTACTAATTTTTGGCCCCCGTCATATACCAGTGTTTATTACTGAGAAGGTCCGACCCCGGGTAAGGAGGGTGAAGCCAGGGATGAATGGGGCATGGAGTGACATAGAGGCCTGAGTCCTATGTTGGGAAGTTGCTCGAAGCTCCCCCAGCAAGGAAGAGGGGGGCATGGAGGAGCAGCCACAGGAGGGCCCAGGAGAATCAGGGCAGCAGAATGCCCAGAATCCATAAGCACAGATGCTCTGGACGGTGGAGAAGACAGAGGGGACCAAGAGGATGAAAGCTCTGCCCTGCGAGGAGCAGACAGATGGTCACAAATAAAGCTAAGTGGGTGTTAAGAAAACCCAGGGGAGATGGAACGTCAGCTAGAATGTGTTTGTGTGCATGTGTGAGGAGGGCAGGGCTGGAGTTCTGGAAGGCTTTATTGAGGACGTGAGATGTGAGCTGGGCCTCAAGTGGGTGTCACATGTCCACAGGTGCAGGGGAAGGAAAGGACAAGCCCAAAGTGGGAAACAGTATGCACAAGGGCACGGAGAGTAAAGGGAAGACACAGAGTGCATGTGCGTGCGTGCATGCTTGTGTGCGTGCGCGTGCGTGCGTCTTGTTGCTGGAAGTAGCTGGAGATAAGGCTGGAAAGACTGGGGATAGAGCAATGGAGGGCGTCAAATGCGAACCTAAGAAATTTGCTGAGTGGGTCAGACCGTCTACCCTGAGATGACCAGATCCTCAAGGCAGTGTTTCTCAAACTCTCTGTGGTAAAGGACCTTTTTTAAAAAAAATATCCAATTGATTGTGAACCCATGTTGTTGTTTTTTTTTTTATAAATTAAAAAAAATTAATTTATTTTTGGCTGCATTGGGTCTTCGTTGCTGCACGCGGCTTTCTCTGGTTGCGGTGAGCGGGGGCTACTCTTCGTTGCCGTGCACGGGCTTCTCATCGGGGTGACTTCTCTTGTTGTGGAGCGCGGGCTCAGTAGTTGTGGCGCACGGGCTTAGTTGCTCCGCGGCATGTGGGATCTTCCCGGACCAGGGCTCAAACCCGTGTCCCCTGCATTGGCAGGCAGATCCTTAACCACTGTGCCACCAGGGAAGTCCCTGATTGTGAACCCATGTTGTTTTTATAAAACACAGCAAAAATGATCATGCACTGGGACGTGTGGCAATGTCAAATCGCTATAAAGCTTTCTCAAAGATGGCTCTTCATTTCTGTACTCATCTTGTGGACCAAACTTTGAGTAGCCCTGCCCTAGGGGTCCTTGGATGGGCTGCAGAGGTCAGGGAGGCCAACAGATTTCTTGCAGCTGGCCATATATGTTCATTTGTTTAGGGAAGGGTGCAAAGCTTTTGTCAGGACCTCAAAAGGTTCAAGGTCTCCAAAGGACACAATCCTCTGCTGTAGGAAGTGGTCATTAAAGGTCACTAGGAAGGATCTAATGGGGCTTTAGAGCCAAGGGGAGCAACAAATGTGCCTGATTCATCCTAAGACCCCTCCCTTCCCCGCCTGCACACAGAGGAGCCAGCCCAGGGCCAAACTCAGGGGGAAAGGACTGGGGGTAGTGTGAGATTCCAGAGAACAAGGGGCTCACTTAGGGGGTGATTAAAATAATCTGTGGGAAAGAAAACCAGAGGGCTTTTTAAAGCTGTGTTTGGACCAAGATGATCAGGGAGGGGTGCGCCTGCCGCTGGGGCAGATGGCACGATGTTAGCTGAAGATGGGAAGCTGAGCTCCTCAGCGCTTTGTCAGGCATCTGCTGCCTGCTTGGGAAGCAGGAACCTGAAAGGGAGGCTCCCTTGGGATGGGAGCCAGGCAGAGCAGGAGGCTGCTAGGATGCAGTCTGGGTTCAGAAAACTGCATCCTGGGGTCCTGTGAGCATCTTCCAAGTGTTCAGAGAGGTGCCTGGTGCTCCAGACCATGGGCAGTGGCTGTAACTCATGTGGGCACAAGCTCCTGTTTCCAAAGAAGGCAGACTCTGAAATCTGCAGATGGGTCTACTTAATGAACTCCTTGGAAAACTCCTACTTCATTATTACTTTTTTTTTTTGAGATGGAATTCATATAACATGAAATTAACCATTATAAAGTGAACAACTCAGTGGCATTTAGTGCATTCACCATGTTGTGCAACCACCACCTCTATCTGGTTCCAAAATATTTTTATCATCCCAAAAGGAAATCCCATACCCGTTAAGCAATTGCTCCCCATTTCTTCCTCCTCCGGGCAAATCTCTATGGATTTACCTATTCTGAATATTTCCTATAAATGGAATCATACAACACATGACATTTTGTGTCTGGCTCCTTTCACTTAGCAGAATGTTAAGGTTCATCCATGTTGAAGTTAGTATTAGTGCTTCATTCCTTTACTATGGTTGAACAGTATTCCATTGTATGGATATGTCACAAATTGTTTATTCATCCACTGAAGGACATTTGGGCTGTTGGGTCAGAGGGTAATTCTATGTTTAACTTTTTGAGGAATTGCCAAACTGTTTCCCACAGCTACTGAACCATTTTACATCCCCACCAGCAACAGATGAGGGTTCCACCCACTTTCATTACTCAACAGGTGATTGTTGTGACCCTGGAAGGCAAGGAGATGGTTACCAGGTGCTAACATGGGTAAAATAGGTGAGGATGATACCTGTTCCATTTCCCTGCTGCCCACCATAGGCTTATAAGGCTGGTTGGCAGTCCCAGCAAGGCTGCTGGCTGAAGTAGGGGTGTGTGCTCCCTTTCTTTTCCCAAGCAAGTGGATCAGAGGGTGAAATCTAGAGCCTCAAAGCCAAGCTTGGTGTGGTACTGCAGGAATTGGGCTTGTGGCCCACTTGGGCCCCAGTGTCTCACAGTATGTCCTCTCAAGGATAGATACAAACTGCCTTCCTTCTCCCTGTTTTAGTCCCTTCTCCTCATCTTTCTTTTCTCTTTCATTTCATTCTATGCCTAGGCGACTGCATAGGAAGGAAGGAGGTGGGAAGCTGCATGCACGTTCGTGGACGACATCCACAAGCCCCTCTCCCCACTGAGGCCCCGGGAGGTCATCCCAAAGTGAGCTGGGATACTGGGAATCCTCTCCCTCGCCTTTATTCCCTCCTTCTCCCAGGAGAGGGGACCCACTGGTATCTGCAGCACCGAGCATGGTGGCAGGCAGCTGGGGGGCAGGAGGTCCAGTTCTGGCCATGTCCAGCCCTCAAAGGTCAAGGTCAGGGGAGGAAGGAGTCACCAGGGGCACTTATGGTGGCAGGAATTGGCTTTGGTGGTGGTTTAAGGAAAGGAGAGGAGAGGTACGCTCATCTGTGTCACAGAGTTCTCCTGGACGCTCCCTGTGTGCCAGGCCCTGCAGTGACTTGCCACGTGTCCCACTAGCAGGCGAAGCCCGAGGCTGGCAAAGCAAGAAGTCAGTCCCTACCCCACTGGCTCTCACTCCCACTGGCTCTCAAAGTGTGGTTCCTGCCCTGCAGCAGTAGCAGCAGCAACGCTTGGCTACTTGGTCGAAATGCAAATTTTCAGGCCCCGCCTCAAACTTACTGAATCAGAAACTTTGGGGGTGGAACCCAGCAACCCCTGTTTTCACAAAGCCTCCAGGGGATTCTAATTCTTTCTTCTGTTTTTTTTTAAATGAATACATTTATTTATTTATTTATTTATTTATTTAGGCTGTGTTGGGTCTTGGTTGCTGCGCGCGCGCGGGCTTTCTCTGCTTGTGGTGCGCAGGGGCTACTCTTTGTCACGGTGCGCGGGCTTCTCATTGCGGTGGCTTCTCTTGTCCCGGAGCACAGGCTCTAGGCGCATGGGCTTCAGTAGTTGTGGCCCGCGGGCTCACTAGTTGTGGTCCGCGGGCTCTAGAGCGCAGGCTCAGTAGTTGTGGTGCAGTTACTGTGGGCTTAGTTGCTCTGCGGCATGTGGGATCTTCCCGGACCAGCGTTCAGGGCTCGAACCCGTGTCCCGTACATTGGCAGGCGGATTCTTTTTTTTTTTTTTTTTTTTTTTAACCGGTACGCGGGCCTCTCACTGCTGTGGCCTCTCCCATTGCGGAGCACAGGCTCCAGACGCGCAGGCTCAGCGGCCATGGCTCACCGGCCCAGCCGCCCTGCGGCACGTGGGATCTTCCCGGAACCGTGTCCGCTGCATCGGCAGGTGGACTCTCAACCACTGCGCCACCAGGGAACCCCGGGGATTCTAATTCTTGCTTTGGTTTAAGAACCACTGCCCTGCCCTGAGGAGGAGCCAGAGTTAATGAGGGGGACTCAGTGTTCCCAGTCTGATGGGAGAGACAAGACCCTTGCTTGCCATCTGATAGGGAAGACAGAGCCTTGTACTCAGAAAATTCTCAGTCAGAGGGGGACATCTAGGTTTCTGAATGCAAGTCCCTCTAGTGGGGTCCCTCCCTGCTGGAAGCACCAGGATGAGTTTCTCTGGAGGGGGCTGGCTACAGTTAGGACCCCAGAGATTCCCCCCCCTTCCATTTTTACTCTCCATTCTTCAGAAAGTGGGTTTGATGTGCTAATGAGGACATCAATTATTGAGCTTCATTAGCATTCATTACAATAACAAGCAAGGGAGGGGGGATCAAGGGGAACGGAGGGGGGTCTATTGAAACTTACTGCCTTTTACTCCTCTCCTATAGGGTGGGAGGAGGAATAGGAGAGTGAGGAATGCGGGAGGAGAGGCTTCCAGGTTCTCAGAGACTGAGCTGTGATCGGAAGTCTGCAGGTCTGGGGCAGAGGGAAGCAACCTCCACCTCTCAGCTCCCCAACCCAAACCAGCCCCAGAGGCCGGCTCACTGCCCCTGGTCACTCTCTCCCCGGAAGAGGGCTCTCCACAGCCCCCTCGGTGCTTTTGGGCCACCCTTGGTGGAGTTTGGGTGGTCCAAATGGGGCTCATGAAATGCCCTAGCTAGACAATAACACTCCTGGCAGGGTGCCTTCTCGAGGATTTGGGGTGGGGGACTCTAAGGTGGCAGAGTGAGCAGTTTGGGGTGTCCCAGTATCATTTTCACATCACCTTTTCCCCTGTGGCTTTCCTTAGAGGCCCAAGTGCCCCTCTGCCCACCCCAGGCCCTGAGGTGGGAGATAGATGGGCCCCAGGCTGAGCAGCTGGACAGAGGAGAAAGCTGAGCCCTACCCAGATAAGAGATAAAGAGACCATGTATTTCTCATTCTCAAGGTCAAGGAGAACTTCCTGACTACACATGCGCAGAAAGGCTCCTTGGAGGTCAGAAAGGGAGTGATATCAACCCACCCATAGGCCTCTTCACTAGAATCCATCTTGGCTAAGAGGTGCACGCACATATGGGAGGACCCTAAGATAAACCCAATACGGACTCAGAACCAGGCAAAGAAAGGTGATTGGCCAAAGGAAACCCAGAAGAAATGCCCCATACAAATGATTCAAACTACCATGCTGGTGTGACTCTCTCTGAGTCAGCCCGTGTGTCTGTCTACATGTACTCTTCTTCCTCCTAAGAAACACTTTACTTGTTTCACTAATTTTGGTCTTTGTGAGAATTCATTTCCACAAAGTTGAAGGGCCAGGGGCCTTGTCATTGGCCACTGGTCCCTGGTGGTCTAGTGGCTAGGATTCAGCACTCTCACTGCCGTGGCCTGACTTCAATCTCTGGCCGGGGAACCAAGATCAGCCCCATCTCCCTCTTCCTGCCCAGATGTTTGTCCACGTGCAAACCCTGTTCCAAACACCCTTGGGGAAGGAGCAGTGAGGCTGAGAATTCTCACCTCTAGGGCTCTCCCTCATAACCTCGCTCCTGTGGGCTCCCAGGAAAAGGCGAGCAGGATGCGTGAAGTGAGAAAGGCAAGGTGGGTGTTTACCATCTGCTGTTCCAATCCCTCAAACAAGCCAGCAGCCCCCTCCCAATCAAGCGCAATGCCAGAGATACAGGGGAGAAAGGCCAGAGGGGAGTTACTCGTTGAGGACTGAGAGTGGGGGCAGGGTGGCACCTGAGGCATCTCAGGTGGAGGCAGCTGGCACATTGCTTGTGCCCAGGCACCATGCCAGCTTCCAGAAGCAATTCTGGTCTCTCGGCTGAAGAAATAATACCTGTGTTTCCCTCGCCCTGATCAGAGGAGAGGACTTCCCAGGAGCTTGGCTTTTTTTTTTTTTTTTTTTTTTTTTGCGGTATGTGGACCTCTCACTGTTGTGGCCTCTCCCGTTGCGGAGCACAGGCTCCGGACGTGCAGGCTTAGCGGCCATGGCTCACGGGACCAGCCGCTCCGCGGCACGTGGGACCTTCCCGGACCGGGGCACGAACCCGCATCCCCTGCATCGGCAGGCGGACTCTCAACCACTGCGCCACCAGGGAAGCCCCTGGAGCTTGGCCTTTGAGATCAGGTGGTGGTGGTGGGGAGGCACCTATCTTCCCTGGGGCATGGGGCAGAGGATGGAGAGGGGTCAGTGAGAGTGGCTGGTATCAGGCCATCTGCCCTCTGGCTCAACTTGGGCCTCAGGGGTCTTTGTTCCCGTTCAGGAGCTGTATCCCTTCTCACCCCTCCACGGACCCATGGAGGCCGCTGTCCTGCTTTGAGGAGAGGAGGGGGTCAAATGAGCTCATAGCTATGAAAATGATCAGAAATGTTTACGATATGTCTCTAACACGTGAACTACACAAATAAAAAATGTTACCTGAATCTCATTTAATCTTCTCACTATGGGGGGGGGGCGTTCATGATGAAGGAGGTCACTAATGTCATATTTGGAATTATTCCCAGTCTCTGGGGGCTAATTCACAGAGCCTCCCTCCCCAAGTCCCCGAGCCCGTGGCTTCTTGGCATCTAGTGTAAAGGCCAGAAAAACCTCCATGTGACAGGACAAGCATCTTTCCAGCCATCATCCAGGGGATAATGCCCAGTTCCCTAACCCTGACATAAATAACTATGTCTTTACCCTCAGCCATGTTCCTGAGCCAAGCTCTTTCTTTCCTTTCTGGTCATGAGACGTGTATCAGAGTTAGGCCCCTGCTTCTGGCAGCCCACAGGGTTAGGAGATGGTGGTGGTGATAGAAAAAGAGTCTGGGAGCCTTGGAGTCAGGCAAGTCTGGGTTTCAAGTTCACCTTTGCTATTCTTAGATTGGGCAAGTGGCTGTGCCTCTCTGAGCCTCAACTCCTTTCTCTGTGAAACGGGGCTGAAAACAGCCACTTCCACAGGGTTGTTGAGAGGGTTAAATTAGAGAATATGGGTAAAGCATGTGCTATGCCCTTCCACTTAGGTGGGCACCATGTGGGGAAGGGAGGAGAACTCGTCTCATGGCGGGGGGACCTGAGGGGGAGGGGAGGGGTAGCATCCTGCGTGGTTGAGCTGGAGGCCTGGATGGAGGACCAGCAGCGTGAGTCCCCAGCCTCTGGGCTCTGAGAGGCTTGGGAACTGGTGTCCACACAGCTGAGGGGAAGCCACCCGTCCCCTTGCCGACCCCTCCCCTACACAGGGCCTGCTGCCTCCCATACCCATCCTGGGCATGCAGCCAAGCAGGGAGCTGGATGAGTGCCCACAGCACACTCAGAGGCCAAAAGATGGGCACCATCCAGTTGGCAGAGGGAGAGGCAGCTGGCCCAGGAGGGAAGAAGTCAGGGTGCCGACTGCTGGGGTCGTGTGCCCAGACGGTGTGTCCAGGACACGGCTCTTGGCTGCCCTCCTTAGCTGTCCGGCTGGAGCTGGGAAGGGCCCCTCCTCTCCTTACCCTGGCCCAGTCACCTAAGTTACTGCAACTGGAGTTAATCTCTAAGGGGCATCAGACTTGCCCTGAGCCAGGCATGTGGCTGGCTCAGGGCAGGCCTGGGGCTGGGTGGGGGAGTGCGGGAAGGAAAGTGGGAGAGCTTGGATTAAGGCTGCAACTGGGTAGACCAGGAAGTGGGGAAACCGGTTTGTCGTTTGGGCCACTTGGGGTGGGGTCTCCTCTCCTGCCTCTAGGCTTGCCTGCCGTTCCACCTGGTGGCCTATAGCGAAGAGATGTGCTGTGCCGCTTTCTTGCTCATCTAAGCCGGCTTTGGGAATGCCGGGAGTAAATAAAAGGGGCAGGGGACCTCCCCCTCTCCAAGAGAAGCTTGGGAGAGAAAGGACAGGACAGAGAACCGGAGAGAGAGAGAGAGCAAGCAACCGGGACAGGAGGAGTAGAGGACAGAATCACCCAGAGAAGTCTGTGGAGCCAACAGGTAGGCCAGGGTGGGACAGGGAGGGGGTGGAGGTGGCAATGGCGTCGCCAGTGAGGCGTGAGAAGGGTCAGGAGCTGGAGCGCCCTCCTTTGGAGGCCTGCTTGGCCGACTGGCGGACTCCCCTCACTCACAGCACGGGCCGCTGCAGTTCCAGCAGAAGCCTCCAGGAGGGGCCGCCACCCGAGCTGGGGGCAAGGAGACAGCCCAGCAGGGGGCGCCGTGGGACTGGGTCCCCTTGGCTAAGCCAGGTCTAAGGAGACAGCTAGGGGGGCGTCCCGGCACAGGCAGAGGAGGGTCCAGACTCTCCCTGCATAGGGCGCCTGTGGCTTTCGGAGGTCACCTTGGCTGAAGAGTAGTCCCCCAGTCCCTCCCTGCCCCGTTCGTCCCCGAATGCGTCTCCATCCTAAGGCGCGCACGGGCTAGGAGACCGAGAAGTTTCCGCACCCTCGAGGTGCACCCCCTCCTCCGATGCCGGCCCCCACTTTAGGCATTAGTCTCTGTCATGGCTTGAGGATTGCTCTGGGGGGAAGAAGCAGGTGCAGCGGGGAGGGGAGCGTGAGCGCGCCCCGCACCCCAGGCCCGGCCGCGCGCTGCGGGGTCCCGCAGTGCAGCTGGAGGGCGCGAGGCGCCGGCCCCCTCCCCTCCCTGCTCCCCGCCACCCCGGCGGCCCTTTGTACGTTCAGGCCACACGCGCGTGCTCGCGCCGCGCGCGCTCCAGCCCGCAGTGACACACCCGCGCCGGCGCGCGCACACACACACACACACACACACTCGCTCTCGCACACTCGGTGACACGCCCGCGCGCGCGCGCACCCACACGCCCGGCCGCCGGCGCCCTCCCAGCTGGTCCACCCCGGCGGGGCCCGCGCCCCCGGCCCGCCCGCCTGGCACCGCGCCCCGGGGCTGGGGCCCAGCGAGGAGCCCGCGAGGCGGCGAGAGGGCGAGCGCCAGGCAGGCCGGCCCGGGGCCCCCGCCCCCCGCGCCCCCGCCCGATGGGGAACGCTCCGTCCCAAGGCATGTCCCTGTCTCTCTCCTTCCTAATGTGCCTCCATGCTTAAGTGGAAGGTATTTCTGTTTTCTTTGTGTGTTTTCCCCTCGGCCGGGGGCGGGGGCGGCGGCCGGGCCGGGGAGGCGGCGGCCGACGGGGCGAGGGATGCTCGGGACGCAGGTGTGTGGGGGGCAGGGGACCGCGGCGCTCCGGGCTTGGGAGAGGGACCGGGGCGAGAGGAGTGCTGGGACCAGAGAGGGGGTCCTGCATTGGCGAGGCTGGAGACCGGGTGGGGAGGGCCTCGTGAGGCCCGGGGAAGGGGGCCCGAAGGGTTAAAATTTAAAGGGGTTTATGTGGAGGGGGGAGGGAGGGAGAAAAGAGGACGGGGGATGGATGGTGAGGAGAGTGGAGGAGGGGAGTGGTCCATCCGAGGTGGAGGAAGAGGAGGATGCAGGGGGAGGCGAAGGGGATGGAGAAGTGGTGGGAGCATTAAAGGCCTCTTTCCCCCAGGTCCCAGAATGGGGTGCACGCCCTTGGATGGTGGTGGTAGGCGCTTTGCGCCCGCCCCCCAGGGAAGGAAGAGGATTAGTGTATTCTGGGGTTGGTTGTGTTGCCAGGATACAAGCCTGTATTCCCCGCACCCCCTCCCCAGTCACCTCGAAGCCCTAGCCCTGGAGACCTGGGAGCCTAGGCAGCAGTTGCAGAGACTGGGGACCCGCTCCCCGCTAGGCTGGCGGGAGGGGGAGGGGCTGGGGAGGGGCCATTTGATCTTAAGCCCTCCCCTTGCAGAAGCCAGTGGGCAGGGGAGGGCGCCCCCAGCTGGGGAGAGCATCTAGGGTGAATGAGGAAGTAGGGACTGCCGGAGGCTGAGCGGCAGAGGGCGGGGCTGGGGAGGGGCCGCGCTAACCCCCCTTCCCCTCCCACGCACCCCTTTGCTACGTCAGAAGCTCCCTGGCCAGCTCCGAGTCCTGTCGGTGGGGGCAGCAGGATGCTGGTGGAAGCAGAGGGGGCCGGCCGGGTGCCTCCGCAGCTCGGCTGGCAGGGCCCGGCGGGGTGTGTGCAGCTGCTGGTGCAAGCCCCTCCGCCCCACCCCTCCCCATGCAGCCCTGGCAGTGCCTCCGGCGCTTTGCCCTGGCCTGGTGGGAGAGGACAGCGGAGGGCAGCGCCCGATCTTCCAGGGAGGAGGCTGGACCGAGGGACCCCGGGGGCCGAGGGGAGCCAGGTGAGCGAGAACTGGGAGTGTGCAAGGCGGAGATCCTGGACTGCCAGGCCCTCTTCCCAAATACGAGGGAACCAGGAGGTCTTGCAGCCCCCAACTTTAGGAGAAGTGGGTTCCTGGCTGGAGCTTTTCAGAAGATGTTGGAGCTCCTGTTGTTTGGGGGAGGGGGAAGCAGATAAGGGCTGGGAGTCGGGGGTAGATGACCAGACTTCCAGGCTTGTGGGTCTGGCTATTCCTTGGTGTTGGGTTTGAGCACTTTGGGGTGGGGATAGGATGCCTTCTTTCCAACTCTGGATATCTTGGTCTGGGTGACCTTGAGCCAACTACTTTGCTGTCGAACTCTGTGCCTCAGTTTCTCTCCTTCCCTTCCCTATCCTTCTTGCTGATCTTAAAGAATTGGTGATGCATTTGATGGAGACTGTCACTGTGAAAATGTGGGGCTTTGTCATCATTGGTGGCAGCCGTGATGGTGGTGGTTTCTGGCGTGGTTGCGCATGTGTACATATGTGGGGGGCAGTTATGGTTTCCGTGTGAGGTCTTTTGCCGGTTTTAGTTGATGCTGGGCCCACTGTGGGCAAGTGTCAGGGTCCGGCATTCATACAGGAAGGAAGTATCCAGGCAAGCTGGGAGTTGTTGGGGCAGAGACTTAGCTGGTGGCCTAGTGTAGAAGCAAGGGATGGAACATAAAAGGAGGGGGTTCCAAGAATAAGATTCCCCCCTCCACCCAGACTGCCGGGCACCCAGGCACCATTGGCAGCAAGTGCAAAGGCTTTGCCCTGGCTTCCTGCCACTGCGCCTTGGGGACAAGAGGGTCTTTGTCCAGTGCTCCCCCCACCCCTGCTCCTTCCGCCCTTACCATGTTGGCCAGTTCTCTGTGATGACCCTCAGGGCCGGGATGGAGATGCAGGTCCCCCATGTGCTCTGGAGATCTGGAAGAAGCAACTGTGGTCTCAGGCAGTGCTGAGTGGAGACGGGGAGCTCCTCTAGGGGAAGGGTCCCTGGGAATGAGCCATTGGGAGGTTTGATCTCACCACATGCTTTCTGCTAGCCGCCTTGCCTAACGCGGAGGGGATGGGGTCTGGGGTCTTCATGGCCTGAATCCTGCTGGGAATCCAGGGCTCCATGTTTCTTAAATATGTACAGGGCAGAGTTGGGTGCTGTGATGCAGAGCCCCGGATGATCTCTCTCTTTCTCTCTCTCTGGCCAGGGACCCACCCTGGAAAAAAGGTTTAATTAGAACCATTGATTCCTTCTTTGGCTGTGAGCATCGATCTCACCGGTGTGGTCAGAGCTGGGGGTGATGGTGGCACGGCTGCCATCTGCCCAGTTCGAACCTTGGCTTTCTCTGACAAAACCCAAGCTTAGGACGGAGGAGGCTAGACTCTTTGAAGTACCAGGTCTGTTTTAGCCCCCTCTCCACCCCAGGTTAGGTCTTGGGGAAAGAAGGGAGACGAGGTTGAGGATTTGACCTGAGGGAGCTGTGTTTGGGGGTTGAGGATCATCCTGAGTAGTGGGCCTGGGGCTCGGGAATGGAGGGGCAGCTTGGTTGGAAGGGAGACAGGAGGCCATTGGGTGGGCAGGCAGAGAGTTCAGGAGAAGGATCTGGAGCTTGCCATTAAAGCTTTGCTTTCGAGGAATCCCAAGCACTTATCTCCTCCAAGCCCTGGCAAGGAGATCCGATTTCTTCCTTAGTTTGTGTCTTCGAGGCCCAGAGAGGGACAGAGACTGTCTCAGAGGCCCAGTGGGCCTGGGTCTAGCCTTTGAGCCTGGCTGCCTGACCGAGTGGCCCCTGCCTAGGCACAGAGAACGGAGGGTGAGGCTCCAGGCAGCCTCCGATCTGGTCTCCGGGTTTGGTGGGCGGTGGGGGACAGATTGTGCCCCTGCCCCAAGCCCCAGCTGCCCGTCGTGGGTGGGCTGGTGCAGGTGCAGGCTTCAATGAGCCACTCAGATGCTCTTTGAAGAATCCCTTGTTGGCTTCCTAGGGCCCATTCGAGCAAAGATAATAAAAATCTGGCCGTCAGCGGGTTTGAGGGCTGCACTGGCTTCCCCTTCTTTCATTCCCAGCTCTGAAAAGCAGAGATGAAGGCTTTGGATTTGGCTGGGAAGCAGCGCTTGCCTGCCCCGAGGGAGGGAGGGAAGGAGAGCGGGAGGCGGCCGCTGATTTCCTGGCAGCCGGGGGGTTTGCTGGGGAGGCGGGCAGAGGGGCCGGGACCTGGTCCCCTGCTCTTGCCATGCAGCCTCGGGCCTCGATGGGGCTCCTGTGCCCTTCGCCCAGGCTCCAGCCTGGTCCTTCAGTTCCAGAGGCTGGGAGCCCCCGTTCGGCTTCCCTGCTCCCACATTCCCCCCTCTGCTCCTCAGACCCCCCCACTTTCTTCCCCCTGGTGCCCCCCATCCCTGCCCCTCCATTCCTCTCCCTCTGTCCTTCCCGCTGTCTCTCCTCTTCGTCTCCCCCTTCTGCTCCTTAGTCTCCCCTTTTCGGTCTGTCTGGCCCCTCATACCTGTCTCTCTTCTTTCCTTAGCATCTGTCCTGCTTTCTAGGACTGTCTGGAAGGTTAAGAAGCCAAGTTGGTTGGAGGGAGGGAAGGAGCTGCAGCCACGGAAGGGACCAGCCTGAGTTGACTATTATGGTCTGTCAGGTGTCATAGTCGTCAGAGTCCAGGCGGAAGGGGGCCTCTGAGCACTTAGAGATGTGTGTGTAGTGAGGGCGCCATCCCCCTCCCCGCACACAGCGGGCACCTTGCCCTGACATTGGGCTTCAGACACTCAAGTTCTCCTGCCGCCTTCTACTGCTTGGCTGCCGGAAACCAATGCCTCCGGCCTCTGGCCCCTCCACACCTCTGGTCGCCCGCTGTCCCAGGCATCATCGCCACCCTTGCCCATGGTTCCCCCACACCCACTCCCCAGGCTCACAGGGGGAAGGGAAGGGTCCAAGGGACCCCCTGCAGGCCCTGTGACCCCTTCACCGTCTTGTAAGCCCCCCCACATGGAAGACAAGACTGGCATGGAAAGAGCCTTGGACTGAGTAAAGAGACCTCGTTAGGATCCTGCCTCAGCGCCCAAACGTCCGAGTGACCTTGAGCAAGTCCCTTCCTGGCAAGGGCCTCTGTGCTCACCTGTGAAATGAGGGGGCACAGGCTGGCTCCTCTCCAAGGTCTCTTCTGACGTTCCACCGTTGTTGTGTCTCTCTCTTCTGGGTGATTTGCATATGCTTTGCATATATCAGTGATGCCTGCTTGAAGGGGGAGGGTGCCGCCCACGGGGACCAGAGTCCCACCCACCACTCCAATTCCCCTTTGCCCATTGGCCCAGGCTGTCACTGCTGGAATCTCCCAGAGGGATGGAAGCCGGGTGAGGCCTGAGAATTCCCTGGGGAGGTGGCTCCTGTGCTCCAGCCGTCCTAGAGGCAGGATGGGGGGATAGCCCTAGTGGAGGGGACCCCTACCCTCATCACTCCGGCTCCAGAAAGTCCAAACAGTGAAACCAAGTGGGTGTGAATTCACTACAGTTGCCTGTGGCTACCACGGGGTGTGTGAAACCCCACTGAGCCTGGCAGAGGGGTCAGGGTCTGAGCACCTCTAGATGTAAGAGTCCCTCCTCTGGCTTCAGCTGCCAGACAGGCGGCTTCACAGTCCAGGACAAGTCCTGCTGTCTTGTGCCCTGCCCACTTCTGCTCAGGCCCCTGGGCTCTGGGTATGTGTGGGTTGGAACTTGGACCTGAGAGATGGTCACTGGGAATAGGATCATTGCATGTCTGGGCCCTGCCTGGCCAGCACACCACAGGTGAGGCACGGTGCTCCCTGCAGGGGGTCATAGGGAGGGAGAAACTGCTGCCCTCTGTTCTGCACCCACCTCCGTCTACCCCGACTGATCTCACGGGCCTTCTCCCCTGCCACCTGGTATGTGCTCTGTGTCTGGCACAGGGCAGTGTGCTGCATCCCAGCCCCCAACCTGCCTCATTTCCTTTCACCCCCATAATACTCATCACATGGGGCAAGACTGGGGTAAAGGTTGGCAGCCAGGGGAAGATCAGGTGGGCCACTGAGTCAGGTGAGGATTTCTGAAGACAGGAGCAAAAATCCCCTCCACCGCCATGGTGGACGGGGCCAGAGGAGACACAGCAAGAGGGATCAAGGTTAGATCTAGTCTCAGGGAGGAACTGACCCGGGGGGCAGTTTAGTTTCTGACCACGGAATTGTTGTGAAACTTAAATGAAATAATAGATGAAAATGTCCAGCACAGTGCCTGACACGTGATAAACAGTCAATAAATGGTATGGGGAGGGAATGGATGTCTCTGAGCCCAGAGGAGACCCTCCCCTAACCCTGAGATGCAGGAGTTTGCAGGAGATGAAGAGTCAGAAGGACAATTCCCAGAAGAGCTGTTTCTCCCACACTCAGGCGGCTGCTTCCCCACCGCAGCCCTCCTGCCCCACGCACCCGCTGGGCTCAGGGCCCAGCCACCCTGGGACACCCTGGCCTCATCCTCTGCTGCAGGTGGGCAGACAGAAGGGTTTGGAGGCGGGGAATCCTGTTCTCCTCCCCCTCCCCCTGTTCTTGCACAGGACAGCTTGAGAGGAAACAGGCCCACGCTGCAGCAGGAGAAATCGAGGTTAGATGGGAAGGAAGCCTCCAGGTGCGTGAAGGGTGGCTGCTCCCAGGTGGTGTTTTTGCATCTCTTACCTCAATGATAGGTGTCTGTGAGTGTGAGTAAGCTAGTGTTGTACCTAGGGGCAGGGGACTGGTGGGCGTGAGCTCTGAGATGACCTTTGGGCCATCGGAAGGAACTTGGTAGATCCAGTTTAATCTCTCGTGGCTGTGATGGTTGGCAGAGTGCAGGGGGCCGTGATGAAGAGGCGTTCAGGGCTGCTGGGGAAGAGGAGGTCACAGCGAAGTCCGTCTTTGATCCCCCAGGGCAGAGAAGTCAAGTGCAGGGTAAAGAGCAAGCGCTGGACTGGTGTCAGCTTGCCTGCCTCCCCCACTGCTGTGTGGCATTAGGCAAGTTAGTTGCCCCCTCTGGTTTCCAGTGTCCTCGGTGTGAGGAAAGGGTGGAACTAGAGAATCTCTCAAGTCCCTTCCAGCTGTCGCAGGTTCGACCCACCTCCTCTCTCCTGAGATAATATATGCCTCGCCACACAGACGGTGGGAATACTACTTCCCAGCTCCAGCTAAACTGGGAAAAATGGAGATTTGGCCCAAGAGAACACCGGTGCTTCTGTGCGCCTGCATACGCCTTATAAACAGCCCCTCCTGCTCCGAAGGCACGTCTTGCCTAAATCTGTCCTCTCAGCCCAGAAGATGGATAAGCGAGAGGCTATAGGATTCAGCTACTGTCTGTTTTCCTCCCACCCCAGAAAAAAAGGGCTTTGCAGCACTCCGTTCCAACCAGGGACGATAATCCAGTCCATCTTTTCTTCTGCGGAGGCACTGCCAGCTGGTGGCTCATCTCCCCCACAACCTTTTCCTGGTTCCTGGTAGCCTCAACCACCTGGCCCAGTTGCCTGCATATCCCGGAATGGAGTAGCATTGAGACTGGGAAGGAGCTGGGTTTTCACACGCCTCCCTTCCTCATTTCTGCCAACCTCCTCATGCCAGCACCCTGGTCTCTTTTCCACCCCAGTCACCGAGCATGCTGGAGACCCCAGACCCAGGGACCCACAGGGGCCCCCCAGATCCAGAGACCCCCACAGAGTGGCCCTAAGCTGGAGATGTTTGTGCAGAGCCTAGGAGGCAGAGAGGGTGTGTGTGTCCTGCTGGCTCCTTTCACCCCAGGGGGGCTGATAATTGCAGACACAGCAGGCATCTGTGGCGTCACCCCAGGCACCAGCAGCTGCCTCATTGAGGAAGAATTAACGATCCCAGTTCATTGGGAAGGCATTCCACGGCTTATTGAAGCCCTTGCAGATACACCCGGGCCTCTATGCCTCCTCTCCGGGGCTGTCCCCTGCCTAGTCCATCCCCTCCCAGTGGCCAGGCTGGCCTGGTGAGTCCCCATTCGGGTCCCAGCCTTCTTCTAAGCTGAAAGTTGGGACTCTGAGGGAAAGCCAGGGCTGTTTGGACTGACAGCGACTCTCGCTCTGCTGCCGCTGACTTTTTAGGCTCTCTCTCCCTAGTGCGGGTGCTTGGGGGGGATTTCTGGATGTTCAAACGAGAAGAGACCTTTGAGGGGCTTCCTGGAGCCTCTTCTGTGACGGAGGCGGGAGAGTAGGAAAGGGGCTCCCAGAGGGGCAGAAGTCACTTAAAGATGAAGCTTGGGAGAACCCCCTTCTCCTGAACCCAGCAGCTCATCCCCCACCCCTGATCCCTGGTCCATTTGCAGCCTTAGGTTAAAATTATCTGCTTCCCACTCCTAGGATGAGGCAGAAAGAAACTGAAGTGAAGCCTTCTGCTCCACTTACTGTCCGTAAAAAATAGTTTATGCTGGAGCATGGGATGGAAAGAGGTTAGACTTCAGGCAGAACTTCCCAGCGGGCACGGAATGGGAGCCAGCCAAAGGCTGGGGAGGATGGATGGGAAGCAGTTCAGCTCAGGGGTCAAGAGCTTAGGCTCTGGAGCCGGACAGATCCGGGCAGGCATCCCAGCCCTGTGACTCACTCGCTGTGTGGTTCTGGGCAAGTCACTTCACATCTCTGAAGCTCAGTTTCCTCATCTGTAAATTGGGACTGATAACCGTGGTTCCCTCACAAGGTGGGTACCAGGATTAAATGAGGTAATTTAGGCGGAGCTCCCGGCACATTGTGAACTTTCACTAAATAGTAACGTCTTTGTCTTCATCCTCCTCCTCACTGTCCAGTTGAATGAACGAATGGGTGGCTGTTCTCCCAGGAAAAAGAGACATACGTGAGCAAGCCTCTTATCTAAAACCCAGATTCTCACCCCAGCCCGTCTGGGGCTGGGCCCCTGGAGCTGCCACTTAAGGCTGGTGGTGAGCGGGGAGCTGGGCCTCTTGAGCCTTCATGCCCCCACCTGGTGCCCCCCTGTCCACCTGCCCTTCTGTGCCCCACCCCCACCCCACCGCTTTGTCCAGGAAGCCCTCTGGGGCTACATATGTTAGTGAACATTCTTGATTTCTTCCCCCAGTCAATGTCCCAACATCTGGGTACGACAGCTGCTTCTCCCCAGGATGCCTGTGTCTTGGGTAATCGGTGGGAAAATTGGAAACATCAGATTGGCAGGGGGCTCTGAGGATGCTTGCAGCCAGACGTGATGTGGGTGTGGATGGGTCCGAGACAGCCAGTGAGGGCTGGGCCCGAGAGGGTGCCCGGCCCACAGTGTCTCTGTGCAGGAAGGGTCCTAATGCCGCACGCCCCAGGATGAAAGGCCGCAGACAGGCGCTGGGGCACGAGGGAGGTAGAGTACAGTTAGAAGGACTTCCTGCAGAGTGAGAGCGAGGCAGCATGACGGACACCTGAGGGGGGCCCTGCCCTGGCCGTTTGAGGATTGGGTGCGCGCGGGGGTCAGGAGCTGGGCACGGGGCCTCGGGCAAGCCCCTATCACAGCAAGAGTGTGTGCGCGCGTGTCGGGTGTGAAGTACCCCTGTTTCCTCTGTTGTGGGCAGAGAAGGGGGGCCTTCCTCAGGGTTAGGGGGTGAGTGGAGCAGATGGGGGTCTCTTGGGCTGGGAGGGGGTGGTCAGCAGAGCCGTGAAGGCAGGCCCCTCTGACTCTGAACCCACCAGCCTTCCAGAATGAGGCCACCCTGGCTGGGGGAGGCAGATGGGGGTCTTGTGTGGACCCCAGTAAAGAGCCTGCCCCCGTTTCTGGGAGGAGAACCAGGCCTGGCTTGCTGGCTGTCTATCCTGGGGACCCCACTCTGGGGACCCCCTTGTTTTCTGTGTTGTCCTGCTGTCTGTCCTCCTGTCTGTCTCCCACCCGCGTCTCTGCCCCTTCAGCCCCTGCTCTTCCTCCGACACCCAGTGTCCGTCCTGCCTGCCCCCCAGCCCTCAGTGACCCCCCAAAGGGACAACTCCTAATGCTCTGCGTTGCTCCGTCCCCGTCTCCTCCTCCCCCGAGGCCCAGGCCCCGGCCGGGCCCAGCCCGCTTTGGGAGCCCGGCCCCGGCCCCTTCCTCTCCTCCAGCTCCGGGCGTTCGTTCACGACTTTCCTCCTTTCCTGTCCCTCACCCAGGGCTCCAGCGTGCAGCAGGAGGGAAGCCTCCAGGACTCTGTTCCCTCTGTTTAAAGTCTCCAGGTTGGTAAGCCAGGAGGGGGGCCTCTCCCCACCATCCTGCCACCCACTGCTCCCTAGCTGGTGCCTCTCCCCAGCCTCGGGGGCCAGAAACGGGGGAGGGGGCTATCCCTGGGGGGCCCAGGCCTTTGCCAGGGGAGGGGGCAGCAGAGACCTGACTCTGGGGAGGGCACCTTGCCTGGCCGAGAATGTGTCTGTGTGTGCACGTGTGTGCATGTGAGTCAGTGTGCGCGAACAAACACGTGTGCATGTATATGTGTGTGCTGGCTGTAAAGCTCCTGGAGTGGGGCTGGGGAGGGAGGAGGAGGCGGGAGCCCTCTGTCGAGGGGGCGAGACGGCCTGGGGACAGGGGGTCAGGAGCAAGGGGTCCTTCTTATCAGGGGCAGCCCATGTTCTAGCGTTGGCCAGAGGGGGGCGATGGGAGAAGATGGGACCACGTCGACCTCAGGACAGCTTTGTTTAGTCTATAGGCACTTGTAACCCTGTGATCGCATTTCATTTATTCAATCGTTCATTGATTCATCCATCCATTCCTTCCTTCTTTCATTCAATACAGATTTATTGAACACCTTCTCTGTGCCAGGCACTGGTCTAGGCTCAGAGGCTAACAGTGACCGAGACAGCGAAGTTTCTTTCATTGCTTATGTGGTGAGCAGATAGAGGTTAAGGGGTTGGCTGAATTCACTGGCTGTGGGGCCTGGGGCTGTGGCCTGGCTGGAAAGAGCTGTGACCCTCCGTCCACTGATGCCCCATCCGCCCCTGCTCCCCCTGCTGGCAGCTGCTCTGCACTTCATGTCCCTGTAGAGTGTCCCCTGACCCAATGGCACTCCACTCCTATAGTGTGTCCCTGCCAAGCAGGCAGTGACTGAGGTCCCAAGTCCCCGTGACCCTGGGGACTGTGGGCAGCATTGTTGGGCCAGAGCTGGGGCCACATCAAGAGGGCCTCTGGGAACCCCCCGCTCACTTCCGTGCCCAGGACCAGCAGCCTGGAGCACTGGACTTGAGACTCAGTCTGATCCGGGTTCAAAGGCTCACATAAGCCATGTCCTAGCTGTGTGGCCTTGGTCAAGCCACTCTCCCTCTCTGAGCCTCAGTGTCCTTGCCTGTAAAATGGCAGCCTTGTTGAGAAGAATACAGGAAAAGCAGCAGCAGCTGGACCAGAGCCCAGCCCACAGCAGGGGATGCCCAGTTGCTGGTTCCCTTTCTGTGCCTCCCCCAGCCCCTCCCTGGGGCTGGGCAGGCTGTGCCCTGGGTACTGTCTGTGTGCCGCCCCCGACCGCCCTTGGGAGAGGGGCTGCAGAGTCCCTGCCCTGGCTGTTTGCAGGCTCCGCATCCTCCAGCCCTTCTCCAGCTCTCTGGAGGATGCTTCGGCCCCAATCCGGGCCGGCAGATGGGGGAGGCAGCCTTCCTTGCCACTGGGGCTGCCGACGCCTTGATGGCTTTTTAATAACTGCTCGGAGACAGTCTGTAGAGTGCTGGTTTGTCTGCCTCTTAATTAAAATTACCATTTTCCTAAAAGAGCAACGATGCCGCTCTCCTCCCTCCCCCCCACCCCCCGCCCCGCCTCGGCTGCTGCCAGGAGAAGGCAGGAGTGACTTGAAACTGCAGACTTTCCCCTCGACCCCGGTCCTGGTCACACAGGCCACCCCCCTTCCCCACACAAATGGCAGAGGGGCCGAGGCTCAGGGGCAGGGAACCAGGGAGGGGGCCTGAATGCCCTCCTCTTTCACTTAACCCTCTTCTGGAATACTCCCAGAGGCAGGGAGCTCAGTCCTTTCCCAGACTTACTTTATTTTACATCTGTAAAGAGCTAGAGTGGGGCTGTGTTCCTCTCCATGGGGCCAGGGAAGTGACTCAGTGACTCCGTTGGGACAGCAGATGCTGCTTGTGAGGCAAGGGAACATGGTCTTACATCAAGACCCACCTAGGAAATGTTCTGGAGGAGAGGGAGGCGCTGCAGCCTGGGGCCCGGAGATCCAGCACTAGGAAGGACCCCTTGAGATGCCTGCGTGTCCATCCGCTCCCAGTGGCCCTCCCCTTTACCTCTGTGACCCTCTTCCAGGAACACCCTGCCTTTGTCACCTCCCACTTCTGCCCCTCCCTGAAGTGCCCCTCCCTGACCACCTCCGGGCTCGCCCCCTGAGCTCCCAAGGCTCTGTCAGATCTCTCGTGGCATCGGTTCTGGACATAACTGAGCCTACTAGTTCACGTCTGCTTTGGGGGCAGCAAGCTCAGTGCTTTCAGGGGCTGGCAATGAGTGAAGCGGTGGAGGAGGACAATAGGGAATGGTGGGGACTGCGCTGAGGAGTAGGGTGTCTGTGTTCCTTAAAGGCGTTAAAATTCAAAGAAACAAAACAAAGCACCACCAGCTAAACAAAATGCCTGTGCCCCAGGATGGCCCCAGCGTGGTCTTTTTTTTTTTTTTTTTTTTTTTTTTTGCGGTACGCGGGCCTCTCACCGTTGTGGCCTCTCCCGTTGTGGAGCACAGGCTCCGGACGCGCAGGCTCAGCGGCCACGGCTCACGGGCCCAGCCGCTCCGCGGCATGTGGGATCTTCCCGGACCGGGGCACGAACCCGTGTCCCCTGCATTGGCAGGCGGACTCTCAACCACTGCGCCACCAGGGAAGCGCCCCCAGCGTGGTCTTTGCTAAACTGCGATTCATTTATCTCGGCATCCTCATATTGCCCAGCACGTAGTAGGTGTGTACTCATTGTTTGTTGAGTGAATACGTGATCATCCATATGTCAGGCACTGTGCTAGATACTTTACATATTTATTTCTCTTCCCAAGGTAAGCACTATTTTCCCCATTTTGCCATTAGAGAGACTGACATCCAGAAAAGTAAAACGACTTGTTCAAAGTCACACTTATGGGAAGGGGCATTGTTTCATTTGAGCCTTGGCGTGCTGTGTCCTTCTTGCTCTGTTTGGTCATGGCATGCCTGTGTGTGACACAGGGCATATGCATTCAGTACCGGGCCTGGCTAACAGGGAGCACTGGTGTGGCTAGTGGCCACCTTGCTGACATGCGTTGTGCACCTGTGGGGAGGTAGGGTTGAAGGAAGTGAGGGCTGCAGAGGCGGCGAGGGAGCAGACACCCCTCACCCCAGCACACCCCTCCTCCATCAGCTTCCGGTCCCATCCCAGCCGCCTGGGGACGGCGGCGTGGTGACAGGTGCCGAGCTGCCGAGATGACAGCACTGCTGATTCCCCCATAATTACTGTCTGATGAGATGCCAGAATTAGCCACCATGCGAGCATGGGCTGCAGATACGGGGCAGAGTGCTGGGAAGCAGCTGGGGGTAAGGGAGCCTCTCCTTCCAGTCCTGGGGCCCTCTGGCAGTAGGGCAGAGTTTGGTGAGGAGGAAGTAGGTTAACAAGGAGGAAGCACTGTGTGGTTAATATGCATCAGATGTTATCGTGTGGGCTGTGGTTTTCCAGTCCTCAGAGTGACTGGACATACCCCGGAGATGGCTGGCTTCCAGACAGGTTATCAAGGGCCTCAGGCCACTAAGCAGAGAATTATGGGCAGAGCAGGCTGCCCACTCAGACTCCTGGGCAAACGCTTTGGTGCTTGTAGCTGGGATATGCCTGGCTGGGGCTGTCAAGGGCCTAGTTGCTAGGAAGGGGCTAAGACCCAGAGCAGACGCCTGGAATCACATTAGCATGGCCAGGCAGCAGAGGGCAGAGGGAAGTGCCTAGAAGGAGCCAGCAGGTTGAGCTACCCTTGCCAGGAGAGTCGTCCATCCCAGGCAGGAGGAGACAAGTTGGCCCTGAGGCCCGAGGTCAGGGGAGGCCTGAGAGTTAAGAGCAGGAGGTAAGGAAGGTACGTTCTGGTCCCAGAGCAGGGCTGAGGGTGCCCTGGCATTTGCTTCCCCTGGCACACGTGCTGGGGGCAGGAGGAGGGCTGGTGAGAGCAGAAGCAGAGAGGGGTCATCTGGGCTGCTCAGACCTTATCTGGACCATTGGAGCAGTCTTGAAGGCCACCAGCTAAAAGCGGTGGTGACAACATGGGGCTGACCCAACAGAGGGCAGTGCACATGGCCCGGGGCTGAAGCCAGGCCACAGAAGGAAGGACTTGAGGAGAGAAGATTCGGGTTCAGGAGCCTTCATTCTGCCCTGAAGGGAGAAGTAATGATGCCCTGCCCCTGCACCCCTCTGAGGGCCATGGGCACAGACTCTGGCTCTTTTTAAGGGAGGAGGAGGTGCCTTAGAGGTAATGAGCTGTCTGTTTCTGGAGGAATCCAAGTCCTGGCTGGATGGCGTTCCTGAAATAGGACTTGCAGTTCTGTGTCGGCACAGCCTGTGGCAGGGGTTGGGAGGACTCAGTACCAAACTACGGTATGAGGGGAGGACTGTGGAAAGGCAGGGCCCCCTTCCCAGCCTGGGCTTCTGTGGCCCCGGGGCAGTTCTGCTCCCTGCCCCTTCTTCCCTCTCAGCCACGCCCTGGGGAAGGGTCCCCACTCTTCCGGTATGAGGTCCCCCCAGAAAGGATGGGCTTGAGGGTCTCTGCGCTCCTCTGGGAGGGGCCTGTTCGAGTGCTCCCTCCTTAGGGAGTTGGACAGACTGAGGGGCCATGAGGGGACATGAGGGGCCATGAGGGGACATGAGGGGCTCTGGCCCAGTGGCTCAGACGAAGACTCAGGGATGCCTTGGTGGCAGAATCAGCGTCTTCCTCAGGGGTAGCAGGGCGTAGAGGAGAGAAAGGGGATCCGGGCTGAGAACCCCACAGTCGAGACCAGGCTTCTCCACGTGCCAACTCTGACCATGGACAAGTCACCCCTTCTTGAGCCTCAGCTTTCTCACCTGTAAAACGGGGGAGAGCAACGTCACGAGGTGACTCTGAGAACTGAATGAATAGAGCCCCTTGTGGGCTGTCGTGAGAGTGTGCTTGGTCGAGGGGTGGGTATCAAGGGTGCTGTCATTCGTGGCTGGTCCGTTTTCCCCACGGCATCCAGCAAGCCTGGTGCTGAGTCTAAACCTCATCACTCCAGATGGATGGATGGATTTAACGGAGATGAGCAGGTTGGAGTCTTCAAGTCTTTTGCAGAGGGAAGGGGAGACTGCTTGTTTCTCCCCTGCCTCCCAGCTCGTGCTCCACCTTCCTGGATCCTGCTCTGGTGGGACGGTTCAGGTTAGGCAACAGGGAGAACTGGAAGATGCCCCTGGAATCTGATCAGGCTTCCCAGGTCAGTCTGGACCCAGCAGTCAGGCAGGAAACTCTGAGTCTCCTCCTCCCTTCTCTGCATTCCCCCATCTTCCATCCTCCAGAGTCTCTCCTGGTGCTCTAACCTTAGCATCCCTATAGGGAGGGAACATAATGGGACGCAGATTTGGCCGTTCGTTCCCGGTTGGCTTGCAGGGCAGTAGAGTAATTGACCTGTGAGGTGAGGGCTGAAACCTGCAGCTCAGAAGCCCTGTCCTTCACCCTCCGGCAGCAGGTGGAAGGGGGTCCAAGGCCCGCTGGCCCCTTGTCCTGGCGCAGGAGGCTGAGCACCTGTAGAGGGAGACAAGGGCTGGGGATGCGAGGTCCAGGAGGGACATCTCAGTCCTTGGCACTGCCTGGTTGGGTAAACATTGGTGAGAGTGGAGTGGCCTGTATTTGTAGACAAAATGTAAATGCTTTAGCGAGGAGACCCTGAACTTGACAAAGCAGGAGAGGGGCCAAGAAGTTGCCTCTCTGAGAAGGGGTAGCTAGACCCAGCCTGGGCAAATGGGGTCCCCAATGTCTTTCACTCCAAGCTGGAGATGCAGCGAGCTGGCACTTGAGAGAGCCCCCAGATGCACTGCAATCGGTTGAGGGGTTGTACATGTCTATGATGTGTGTGCATGGGCACAGCACCCTGTCTGTCCACGTAGCGTTCAACGTGGCCTCTCTGCAGTGACCCAGTCCCAGCTGGGCCCATGTTGATGCCTGTGGTGGGTGCAGGGGAGGCCTTCGTGACTGGGCACACGTTCGTGAGCCTGTGCTGGGCGTGTGGGCGTGTACCATGGGGGCACAGGCATGACGATAGAAGTGTGATGAGCAGAAGCGCGGTGGCCTGTGCTTGGAGGCTGGAGGCACCAGGACCCCGACCATCCTGGTGTCTGAGGGAGCCGTCTGGGTGCTGGGTTGTGGGCCTGGGAAGAGCCTCCTCGAGAGAGCCTGACCCCATGAAGGGCCATGTCTCAGCGGAGGATGTGGAGGGGGACAGCAGGGCTGAGGCTCCTGTGCAACATTTGTGAGGCCCTCAATGGATCCTGGGTGTCGACCACACTTCCCTGTGGGGAGGTGGGGTGATGGGTGGGGCTTCCACCCCTCACCTCCAAGAGATTGGGGTCCCTCCCCCTGGGAACAGGATGCCTCCCTCTGGGCTTGCTTTCAGCCTGAGGCAGCTAGAGGGGCGTGGTGAAGGTCCCTGTGCCCACGCCTGCTGCCCTGGCCTTGGCACCCTGAGGCTCGAGTGCCCCCGAGGAGAGGAGGCTCGCCGGCAGCCGCCCCTGAGCAGTGGCAGAGCTGGGAGGACAGGCGTCAGCCTCCCTCCCTTTCCACCGTCTCCTTCCCTTCCTCCCAGCCTGTGCTCCTCTCCGCTGCCTCTCCAAGGAGATGTGGGGCTGACAGGACACCTTCCCTGGGCACGTGACGGTGGAGACGCCAGGCAGGAGTTAGCTTGTTAGCAGGGGCTGTGTGGGCACACGCCAGGGCTGTTCCCAGCGTTTCCAGCGACGGCTTCAGACTGGGGGTGATGTGCTCCCCTCTGCATCCCCGCCCCTGCCCTCCCTGGGGAAGCCAATTAGCCAGATCTTCATTAGTGGCTAAAAATCCAAACCCTACCGTCCTGGGTTTGAGAAAACTCTGTGGAGTGAAAGGGAATCAGGCGATTGGGCAGATCAGGAAGGAGCTGCCCCCCACCCGTTCCCTAGGCCCGCGCCTTCCTGCAGCGTACAACCCGCACGCCTGTTATTAGTTTTTAAAAAAACAAACAAAAAAAGCAAATGAAAGAACTGAAGCTCAGAGAGGCTGCTGACCTGCTCAAGGTTACACAACTAGATGGTGGCAGAGCTGGGTTTGAACAGAGCTTTCTCACCTCCAAGTTGAGTGATTTTGGGTAATGCCATAGCTTTGCTGGCAGTTGGGGGAGGGTTGCAGGGAGAAGAGGGAGGGTCCTATATCTGAAATTCTGGGCAAGAGGCTGGCTTGTTGGCCCTTTCGCAGGAGAGGTGGGTCTTGTCTGAGGAGTATGGTCCGGACCCCTCGTGGGGACCCTGGTTTCTGTGTGACAAGCAGCCACTGGGCTGGGGCGGGCGCCTGGGGGTGCACCTGGACTGTGACCCACAGCTCTTCTGTCTTTGGGGCCGAGGGTGCTGCGACATCTCCCACCTCTCTGCTGATTCCTTCTAAGGAGGTTGTTCGTCTCTGCCCGCCTGGGGCCTGGAGAGGGGCTCCCCTGGCAATTGCTTTCTGGGAAGTGGCAGGCAGGTGTGGACAAGTCCTTGTCCCTGGGGGCCAGGGGGCCAGGGTTCCATTTCTGGCTCTGCTTCCAGCTCCCGTATGAATCGGTTTGCTCTCTGGGCCTCCGTTTCCTTCCCCGTGAAAGGCATTTGGCTGGAGGGAAAGCAGACGCAGGCAAGGCTTAGCCGGACAGTCTTGAGACGTCACTCCTCTTTGCCCAAGAGCGGAGAACCGAAGGGAGGGAGGCCTCACCTCGCCAGGGTAGAGGGCTGCTGTGCTCTGTGCCCCGTGGACGTGGGGGGTCGGGCGGGAGAGGGCAGCAGGTAGAAGGAAGCAAGGACTCCAGGGCCACGCAGAGCCGGGGCAGCTGGCAGAGATGGCACTGAGACCAAGCCTGGCATCTTTGACTGTCCCCGGGCCCCCATCCCACTCCTGAGATGGCTTGTGAATCTCTTCACCCCACCTAATTCCCTCCTGCAAGACCACCCAGTGTGGGCGGAGTGGTTTCTCTGCCATCAAGGAGGCCCCAGTCTGAGGGAGGAGACAAGCGCCTTGCCCTGAGGGAGCTTCTGATCCAAAGAGGTAAACAGGGGCCCGCCCCTCGTGCCCCTCAGAGAGGAGGCACAGGTCCTGCCCAGTCTTAGGGGGAGACAAGGCTCTGTCCTAGGCGAACCCCTCGTCTGATAGGGGAAACAGGGGCCCTGCTCTGGGGTGTCCCTAGTCTAAGCGGGGAGACAAAGGCTCCCAATCGGAGGGAGGAGACCTGGGCCCTGCCCTGCGATGTGCCCAGATTCAGGGAAGAGGCCCTGCCCTGCAGGGGCTCCCAGTCTGAGCAAGTGGACAGAAGCTGCAGGACAGAGTCAGCCTGTGGACGGGTGAGAAGCGAGAGCTGGCAGAGGAAGCATCTGTCTGGGGCAGGGCCCGCCCTATCCCCTGGGAGCCCAACGCCCTCTCTCTCTCAAATTCTCTCTCCCTGGGGAAAGCCCCAGAAGCTCTGCTGGGAGCAGCCAAGACCCAGGCAGGTGAGCTCTCCCTCCCCTAGCCCTGACGAGGTCCTTTAATTGATTCCGATTCGTTTGCCAAGTGGCCTTTGGTGGGTTTTGAACCTGCGCAGATTGGTTCTTGTTTTTCTCCCTGTGTGAAGCTGTGACTGGCAGCGCCCTGCAGCCTCCCCTGCCTCCTGGCTCCCTCCAGGGCGCGGGTGTCCCCACTCCCCAGCTGGGTCTAGATGCCCAGCTTCCCTGGGGGCTGGGGGGTGGCAGGGCTCCCTGGACGTGTGGGTAGAAGAGTCCAGGGGGTCACAGGCCACAGTCCTCTTTCCCCCTTCCCCCCCAGCCTGGGGAAGGGAGTCCATACAGTGACTTGTTAACTCCCTCAGCCTCCCTGATCCTCAGTTTCCCTGCTGTACTGCCAGGAGAATCGAACCACCCCAGGCCGTCCTCCACGGTGGCTCTGTAGATCAGTGCTGGCGGGTGGGGAGGGGGCATCAGTGTCACCAGCCAAGGACTATCCTGCCTCTGATGCCCTCTTGCCTTGCCCGCCTTCCCCTACCGCTGCGCTGCCCGGGTAGTGGTCCATCGTGGGGACGGGCTCCACCTGGCCTCTCCGCACTTGCGTGTCCTCCCTCTCACACCTCAGGGACAGAGGGAGCTGCCTTCCCTGGGCACCCAGTGATGACTGGCCTTGCCCCTGTGCTCCCAGGTTCCAGGGAGTCACCTTTCTTGACTAACCGTCACCCCCATGCTTTCAGGTCATTTCTCTTTCCTCCCAGGCCTCCCTTCCATGGGATCCCCTCCCGCTTCTTCCCTGTCATCCCTCCCGGACCAGACAGTCTCTCCTGAGGGGGCCTGACCTTCAGGGCAGTGGGGCTGGGCTGGGGGGATGGGGAGACACGGGGGCAGGTGTGGAGGCTCATGCCGGGAGCTGGACTTGAAGCCCTGTCCTTAATCCTCCGTGCGGCCACCTCCTCCCCTCCAGTCCGCCTTCTTCCCACTGCCCACCTCCACCTCTGAGGCTCCGGTTGGAGTGACAGGGAGACTCAACAGGGTGCTGGGCATTAGCAGTTTGGGGGGATATTACACAGGAATGTTTACAGAAAGGCAATTGCCCGGAAAATGATTTCGGTTGCTGTGGTGTGGGGCAGAAAAGATGGTTTTACAAAACCGACACAGACGGGCTTCTGCTCCAAAGACCCACGGACAGACAGTGGACTGAGGGCCATGGGCACACAGGGCGCCCGGAGCCAGGGGCGCCCAAAGACCAAGGGGCCAGCTACTTCACGGGGCGGGGAGATGGGGGTGAAGGGATGATCCCTTCACCTCATTCAAGTTCCTGGAGCCTCTGCCAAGCTTGACCTTTGTCCTCTGGTCTCTGACCTCCCAGCACAGTGCACTTCCTGACTGCAGCAGCCGCCCAGCAGGATGGACTTGTCAGGCACACACAGTCGATGGTGTCAGTCGCCTTGGGGCTCCTCCTGGACCTCCTGACCTGGGCTTCTCTTGCTTTGGCTGCAGACGGTGGGACCGGGGGAGCCTTGCACCGCATGTGTTCAAGTGTGTGTGTGTGCGTGTCTGTGGGCAAGGCACTCTGGGTAGGAACCAGGCCCCCCACTTCCCAGCAATCTCCATGCATCCCTCCCCTTGCCCTGCCTGCGGACCTCACTGGGATCCAGCCCCGGGGTCCTCTGTGCTCCCTGAGTTGGTGCTCGGCCACCACCTCTGCCCAGGCAATGGATGGGGGCGCACCTGTGAGGTCCGTCAGGTCCCCAGGGGAGGAGCCTCGTCCAGCCTCCCCGTCTCTTGGGGAGAGGGAGCCAGGGTCCTGAACTCCGGGTCCTCACAGCAGGCCCCCCCGCGAGAGCCCTCCCTTCTCTGCGGCTCGTAGCTTCGTTCTCCCCTCTACTTCCTCCCCGTCCTCTCTCTTCTTCCCTCTCCCTCCCCCTCCCCCCTTCTACACTCTCTCTTCCTCTGAAGATGATGTCATGGGTGGCTGTTGCCCAGTGACAGCCAGAGGACAGAGTCGCTGGTGACAGCTGGGGTAAAGACGCCAGGTGGGGAGGGGCTGGATGGCTTATGAGAGAGCGTCTCACTGAATCCTTGGGATCTTAATTCTCATCTTGAGTTACAGTGATCTCATGTAAAAGAATGCAGTGAAGATAAAAATAAATTAGGCTCCTAAATAAACATGGAATTTGGAGTTGGTGGAACAAATAACAATGTCGCTCTCTTCCCAAGCACCTGCGCCTTTATCCGCAGCCGGCCACTGGGGGGCGCCCACTGCTCCCTGCTCCTCCCAGCCTCTGGCGGGTTCGCTTACTGGTTGCCCAGGCCACAGAGGTTGAGCCGAGCGTGACCCGAGGCCCCCTTTCCCCGTTTCCCTTTCCCTCGTTCTGAGCTGCATTTCATCCGTCCTGGGCATCTTCCCTGCAGCTTGAATCTCTGACTCGAAAATTATAGCTGGCCTTGCACACTGAGGGTACTTGGGGAGTTGGCAAACCCTCCCGGCCCAACGTATCTCTCTGGATCCCCCAAGCCCCCATCCCTCAGGGACCTGCAGTCCCAGCGCCCCTTCCAGCACTGTACCCCCGCTCTGCTTTCCCCTCCAGGGTCTCCCCACTTGGCCCCTGCGCTCAGAGCCCCCTGCCTCTGCCTCTCCACCACAGGGGTCCCTGCCCCCATAGAGCCCAGTGCTGCTTACCCCCTCAAGGCCTCCCTGTCCCATCCGCCCCCCATCCCCCACCCCCCACCAGCCCCTTGCTGGTAAACAGCAAGCATCGATCTGCTCAGGACCACTGCTACCCAGAGCCTACTGCTTGCTAGATTGGAATCGATCTCCTGGGCTTCTCACTGGGCTGCTCAGTCTGGGGAGGGTCAGGGTCACTCAAGACCTTAGTGGTGGCTGGAGCGGGAACAGGAGTAATGGGAAGGCTGTCCTACTGTCTCGGCAGCTCGTGTGCCAGGCGTGTCTTTAATTCAAAGCAGTGTGCTTTCTCCTCGTTATCTTGCCAGCTTCTCACCCAGTGCCCAGAAGCAGGGTTTAGAGGTGGACATCCCCATTTTACAGATTAGTACCCTCAGGCTCCAAGAGGGAAGAGACTTGTTGATCGAATGGGTAACTAAAGGAATGGCTAACCCGGGGCCCCTCAGGGAAGGAGCTGACTCTAACCCCAGGGTGTCTCTGGCCTGTGTTTTTTTTCTCCCAATGTTCTGACTTCAAGAGCCCAGGGCTGGCTCAGATAAATTCATGCCTGAGCCCTCAGAGCCCCCAAGGGCCTCTTTCTCCCAAGGGCAACAGGATGGCCCCCCCAACCCAGAATCCCAGGCCAGTTGTCCCGCTCCACTGGGGCCCCAGAGTGGAGAGATATCTGCACAGAGCAGGGGGCTAGGACTCATGGGTTACGCAGGCAGCTCACCTCTTTCCCTGAGCCTTGTTTCTCTGTTAAACAAAGCCAAAGATCTGGAAGGTTCTTAAACAGATTCTAAAGCTTTTCAACTCAAAGCCCCGCCTCCCCTCAGAGACAGCCGATTGTCTCTCCTACCCCCTCCTGTCTCTCTGCCACCCCCTAGAATCCAGCTCCTGCCTCACCCATGACCCCGGCCTCTGCCCGTGCCCAGGCACCTGAGGGGTGAGCCCTGACCTGGAGGAGACAGGGAGGAGTTGGTCCTGGCTCCACGCTCTGTTCGGGCCTCTGCTCAGCAGCTCTCTCCCCACCGCTGCTGCCCACCTTTGTGAGATTTATGGGGCTGTAGTGATCCACTGTCTTGAGCCTCCACCTCCCCGCTGCCTGCTCTAGCAGCCGGGACCCCTCCTTTCCAGACCTGCCTCGCCCCTTAATTGACCTGGGAGAGCCTGGGTGACCCCAGACCTCCCCACAGTGCCTGCTTTTCTCAGGCTGGCATACTGCTTGCCCCGCTCCGGATGCACTGAGGCTCCACTGCACCCCGCCCCAGGAGCCAGGGGAGGAAGTGCTGGCATGGAGGGTGCGAGTGGGCATGAGCATCTCTTCTGGGTCTAGGAGGGCGGGAGGGCAGATGTGAATTGGAGACCTTGCCCAGTGCACCTATATGTGTCCAGAGCCCTAGGAGGCACGGCGAGCCTGGCTGGCTGGCACTGGTGAGGGCCCTCTGGCTCAGGCAGGGCTGATGCTGGGCTCTAGAGCTGGGCTTCCAGCAGCCAGGCCTTGGGCAGAGTCTGCCCCAGCCTAGGCAAAGGGAGGACTACGGAGTGTCCAGGGCACTCGGCCAGGGAGGGTCTCCTCCTGCTTAGTTGTGCCCCATGAGGTTGCAGACCTCCAGCGGGTGGTGAGGGTGAGTGGAAGAGAGAGGTTAAGGGTCATGGGAGGCAGCCCCCTGACTCCGGTTGGGGCTATTTCTCCTGTGCCCAGAGCAACCCCTATTCCAGCTCTTCTTCTTCTGGATGATGGTCAGGTCACTCCCTTGCGGCCATATTCACTGGCCACCGTAGGTTACCACCAGCTCCTCGAGGGCGAGGACTGGGTCCCCACCGAGATGGCCCCAGGGTTCCCAGCCTCAGTCGGGGGCCAGCTTCAGGAATTTCCTCCCTACCAGGGAACCTTCTCACCGTCTTAACTCAATATGTTAACTCACTTTGAACTTAATAAATTTACTTTAAAGGAAACCTTATCTCACTATCACCCCAAGGAACAGTACCCATGAAATCAGTGGTTGGGCCTTCTTGTTTTTTTCTTTTTAATCCTTGAAAATAAAGGTATAACTATTAAGCTATGAAACAGTATTCCTCCCCCAGTCATCTCTTGGGTATCTGGACCCCACTTTGGGGAGCACAGCAGAGGGTTGTGACTGTGGTGAGAGGAACAGTTGCCTGCGGGAGGGAGGAGGGAGGGACCCCAGACTCAGCGCCAGGGTGAGGAGACAGCAGGCAAACAAGGAGGTGGTACCATTTTTCCATCAATAAACAATTGTCGTCTGGCCGGGAAGGTGTGGTGGGAGGGGGTGAGGCAAATCTAATAAATGTTGGGGTCCAATCTGGCCTCTACCACTGACTGTGGCTTTGGGTGTGTCACTGGCCTTCTCTGACCTGGGTGGCCCCATCTCTGAAATGGGGCCACAGGAATACGCCCCCTTCCCCCCCCACCACCACACACAGGAGGTTTGAAGGCTGTGGTAACGGCAATCAGTCAGGGCCTTGGAAGCTTTGGAGCTCTGTGTCCACGGAAGCCATTCTTCCCTTGGCTTTGGTGGGCGGTGCTGGGTCATCGAGGGGTCAGTCCCCCGAGATCTACAGGCCTCTGCCATAGCCCAGGGAGGAGTGTGTGAGTGTGTTGGGCGAGGGGTGACTTTTCCTAGAACGTGGCTGAAACTCCTCTTTCCTCCGGTGGTGGACGGGAGGCGACTGAGGCCCGGCCCTGGGCCTGATGAAGGAGGGAGGGGGCTGACGGGGGCTGGGCTGGATGGAACTGGCTGGGTCTCAGAATCCTCAGCCCCTCCTCTTTTGCCCCAGTCGGCCCTGTGAGTTAGCCCCTGCATCGGGGTGCCTGTGTCTGCTACAGTGCTTGATTCCCCCCAGAGCTAGGCTACACTTAGGGGTGCTGCTTTGAGGCTAGTGGATTGTGAGGCTGGGGGTATGCTGGGGAGACCAAGTTTGATGCTGGGGAGACCAAGTTTGTCTCTCAAGGGGAGTGACTTCTGCAGATGAGGGAGGGCAAATCTGTTTTACGACCAGGAATACGACTCAGGTAAGCCCCGGCAATTCCTCCCACCCCTGGTGTGGGTGACACTCTGGAACCGCTGTCCCTGCTGGGCTTTGGGAAGGTCGGCGTTGAGGCCGGAGGGTAGGAGACAGCAGAGCTGGGCCTGGGGAGGCCAAGGGCTCAAGGCTGATGGGCATGTGGGGATGGGCTTCAGAGTTCTGCATGGAGACCTCAACCCCCGGCCTTCTCCTTTTTTTGCTTCTGTACTGTACTCTGTCCCCTGTGCGTCCTGTACAGGTCTTGAACTTGTTTGTGTGTGTTTTGGGAAGGGAGCCTGAAGAAAGGGAGTGGGGAGGGGAGGATCCCGGGGGGGAAAGCTTGAGCTGTTCTGTCTGCTTTCTTTGAGTTTGTCCCCAGTCCGTCTCTCACTGTCCTCTCTGTGCCCAGCCTCTCCTGTCTGTCTGTCTGTCTGTCTCTGGGGAGGGAAGGGCACGGGGCTCCCCTGTCCCAGGCCCCGATCTTTGCCGTCATTTCCCCCCCCCGTTTCCTAGTCCTGACCCTTTTCCAAGCCAACCCCCAGCCTAAAGACAAGTGTGTCCTGGACATGCTAGTCTGAGGGAGGAAGCTAGCCCCCGCCCCACTCCTTAGAAGATGCTCTTGAAAGAAAGGCAGTGCAGGCTCCTTTCCACAGCTTTCAGGAAGCATCTAAAAGGAAACTCACCTTCCCTCCCCTGTGAAGCCCAGCACAAGGAAGGAGGAAGGGGCTGTGTGGCTAGAGAGGTGTCCAGGACCCCTGCTTCCAAGCCCTCCTTGGCCTCAAAGGACAGCACCTCAGCCACAGTCATCATCCTCCAAGCCACCGGCAGAGGGCAGGAAGCTGGACACCGCCCTTGCTCCCCACCCTCCTCGGGGGCCACCCCTGCTGCCTCTTCTGTTCCCAGTGGGGGGCAGGCGGCCCCTGCCTCACCCCAGGTGCCTCGTGCCGGCCCCCCTTAGGCCAGCGCCTCCTCGCAGCGATCCCAGTGGGGGATGGGCAGCCCCAGGCCGGGCACGCGGTGACCCTGCCGTCCTCCCTCTCTCCCCTTGCAGATCCGGAGCGGAGCAGCCCCCCCATGCTCTCTGCAGACGATGCCGAGTACCCTCGGGAGTACCGGACCCTGGGGGGCGGGGGCGGAGGCGGGGGCAGCGGGGGCCGGCGCTTCTCCAACGTGGGGCTGGTGCACACGTCGGAGCGGCGGCACACGGTGATCGCGGCCCAGAGCCTGGAGGCGCTCAGCGGGCTGCAGAAGGCCGATGCGGACCGCAAGCGCGATGCCTTCATGGACCACCTGAAGAGCAAGTACCCCCAGCACGCCCTAGCCCTGCGGAGCCAGCAAGACAGGATGCGGGAGCAGGTGAGTGGGGCCGGGCTGGGGAGGGGGTGTGGCTTGCGCTCGCCTGTCCCCAGGCTCCTCCGGATTCTGAGAGGCAGGCGTCTGGGGCAGAGGGGGAAAGCGGATGCCCCGTGGCTGTGGTTGGCCTTTTCTGGAGCCTGGGGAGGAAGGGGGTGGGGGCTCAGCACCCAGACCTCGGCCTGCAGCCCTGGAATTTGGAGCATGGGACTGGACAGAGAGAGCCCAGCCTCTAATCAGGCTGCTGGACTGAGCAGAGGAGGACTGTCTTGGAGAGACGAGAGCGCGGTGGGGAGGGAGAGGGCCAGCCTCGTCGTGGACTGAGTGTTCTGAGTCTGAGGGGCCATCCAGCGGTGGAGTTGAGACCTTGGGGTCGGCACCTCAGTGATATGGCCCCCTAAGGGAAGGTCAGGCCTTGGGGGCTTCAGAAGGCTGGGTCTCCTGTGCCCCAGCCCTGCAGGAACAGAGCCCAGAGTTTCTGGGGCCTTTTACCTCCTCCCTCCTCCCCCACCCCATTCCTTCCCCCCAAGACTCGCTGTGTGACTTTGAGCTAGAGGACTCCCCTCTCTGTGCCTTGGTTTCTCTCCTGTTATCAGTAGGGCTTAGACGGGAGTCAGGGCTCCTGCCTCTGGTCCGGGACCTGTCTCCTTCTTTATGGGGTGCGAAGCTTCCTTTGTAAAGCTCTCCTTGGGTTGCCGGAGGCATCTCTGCATCCAAGTATGCCCTTCTCGTTCGTAGGAAAGTTCTTTCTTGGGATTGGCCTTCTACTTACAGGCCCACCTTGGTAGGGGCCTTGACAGCTGCAGCACGTTGGCCGTTGAGACCCAGGCGTTGTCCACTCTGGGAGAAAGGGCTGAGGGGAGGGTGGTTCGTCCCCTCAGCGTCCGTTCACTCAAGCCTTGGGGTGTCCGTCCCTGCTCTCGCACCCGTCCGGCTCTGTCTCCCTTTCCAGGTCCTGCTGGGTGTGGCTGGGGAGGGGGAGAGTGTGCCCATCCCCGTCCTCACTGTAGGGAACAAGGACACGTTGGTGCATTTCTGGTACCTTATCTGCCCCTGATGTCACCTCCAGTTCTGTCCGGAGTCCTCCCGGGAGCAGAGTTCCAACTAAAATAAGGGACAGTTGCAGAAGGAGATCTGGCCCTCCCCTCAGGGGTCCCTCTCAGTGGATTCCTTCTGTGTGCTCTGGCTTAGGGGGAGGGGACAGGGACCTTTGTGATCGAGATGGGGCGAAAGGATGGTTAAACTCAAGTATAAGGGGCACAGTCAGCGGGAAGAGGGTTTGGAGTAGGGGAGATCAGGTGGACCGGCCTGGTCAGGGAAGGCTTCCTGGAGGAGGAGGTACCTAAACTAGGCTTAGAAGGATGAAGAGGGCCTGAATAGTCATAGAGGAAGAGAACGCTGTTTTAGGAGGTAGGGAGATGGGAGGTGAGCATAGGTCTGTGCTGGCTTGAGGACTGGCATAGAGGTCCAACTGGCTGATGCAGAGGGCTTGGGGTGGGAGGCAGTGAGAGGTGTGGGGGCCAGATGGTGGTGACTAGGGGGGACGCGGCTGTTTCTGGATGTTGAATACGAGGGGACAAGAGGGAGTGGCTGGAGGCAGGGAAAGGGGAGGAGGAAGAGAGTGTGTCGGGGAGGATGAAGGGAAAGGGATGGGGTGGGAGTGGGGTTGGAGGGAAGATGAACAAGGCTTGTTTGCTGCCTGGATCCAGGAGGCAAAGACAGAAAAACCTGGGTGACAGGGACATGTTGGTGCCTTGGGGGGAAATAAGAGGGATGGGAGGGAAACGTTTGGGGGAGTGGGGGACAGAAATAGGGGAGATGAGTTTGAGGAGGGGGTAGGGGTTTCCCGCAGAAGTCTATTAGGCACTGAATACACAACTCAAGACTCTGAAGGGACCACAGCTTCAGAAGGGAGCTTGAGCACGATGTGGGCGAAATGGAAGTGGGACCCAGGGTAAGCCTGGTCACCAAGGCAGAATGGAGTCTGAGAAGGGAGAGGGCCCATGACAGATGGGGAGGGGGAACCAGAAATGTCCTGCATCCCTGAGGAAGAGGACAAAGGCCCAGCAGGAGGGCCCCCTGCACTTCTGAGGTCTGGAGGGATGGGAGAGAGAAACAGCCATTGGGACCGGCCAGGATCTGTGGGTCTGGAGGGTATCAAGAGCTCCTTTCTCGTGCTGTGGTGAGGTAACGGCCAGTGTCAGGGGTCGAGGAGGTTGGAGGTGGTGAGGGAACGGGACCCCTGGGCTGCAGATCTGTCTGGGGAGGTTTGGCCAGAAAAATATGAAGACAGCCGGCATGGCGGCCTCAAGGGGCAGCGGGCCTGTAGGGGAGCACGTGGGCATGTTTGAGGGCCTCCTATGTGTCTGGGACATTCGCTGGCACAGAGTAGGTGCTCAGTAAGTGAGTCAAAGCACGGCCGCTCACTCACAAATTCATTCCTTTATTCATTCACTCATTCATTCCCTGCCTTGGGGAGTACGTGGGTAGGATCCACGGCTGTTTCACTTACATTGAACGCTCGGTGCCTAAGCCTAGCGCTGGCTCAGTACGTTGTTAGTGGGGTGACCTAATGAGAGACGATGACTTTGAGGATGCTGAGGGCCTGGAGGAATCAGGAGGGGATGGGTTTCGAGCCTTAGGTGTGGAGTGGGAGAAGAAAGTCACCTCGGCGAGATGGCGGGGAGGAAAGCGGTGCTGTCAGGACAGAGGCACACTGGGCTGAAGCCCCCTGGGGAATGGCTCCCGACAGCTTCGAGGAGGGGGCAGTGAAAAGCTGGAAGAAAGGACAGGTGAGGGACAGCCCCCTTGCAGAGTGCCTGGAGAGGCAGTCAAGAATTGAAGGCAAGGACTTCAGCAGTATCCGTTGGGGAAGGCCTTGCCCTGGGCTCCAAGAGCCCCCAGCCTGACTGGAGAGAAAGACCCGGCAACAGGCCCAGGGCCCCGCATAGAGACCCAGCCTCGTAAGGGACTAGCCAGTGCCGCAGGGTCCCCCTGCGGGGTGAGCTCTGTGCCAGACTTGCCCCAGGAATGGCCTCCCCACCCCGTCACAGTCCCCCAGCGGCTCCTGCCCGCTCCCCCTAATGGGGTGTCCCCCGCTTCGCACACACAGGTCGGCGGCTGGACCGTGGACCCCGTGTGCCTCCTCAGCTCCCTCTGCTCCCACCTCCATGGCGACTCCGCCCCCTCCGGGGCTGGCCAGCCGGCCCAGGTGAGTCACCCGCCTCCACCCCACCCCCCAAACCCATGGCAGACTTGGGCTTTGGGGAGGATAGTTTTTGGAGGGGGGATTTCCAGGATTTTAATTTTGCATCCCTTTCTCTTACGTAGGAGCCCGCATTTTCAGGAGACTCCTATGCCCCGTACTCTCCCCGTGATAGTCTAATTCCTACTGCTACCTCCCCAAACCTGTGCCAAAGTTTGGCTTTGGGGAGGGAATTTTTTTTGAGGGGGAATAGTCAGGTTAAAAAACCTTTTTTAAAAAAATCCTTCTCTCCTTAAACAGGGGTACCTCTCCCCTCACCCCACTGGTTTCCAGGAATCTCTTGTGCCCTGTACCCAATTCCCACCCCCACTGTGGATCATCCCGTTCCTCTATCCCCACCCTATCCTCCATCTCTGAGCAGACCCAACCTTCCCCTGATGTCTCACCAGCAGGAAGTTCTTCAGGATATCTCTCTCCCACACTTCTTGCTATGTCCACTGCTTAGTTTCAACATGTGAAGAGGACCTTGGCCTCTAGCCATTTGTTCTGAACTGATTTCCTGATTCTTCATATGCCTCAGTTTCCCTGATGGGAAGATGGACAGGGGCACCCTGGGACAGGATCCTAAGGGCTCAGGCTCCCAGCTCAGGCCTGGACATGGCTGTGGGAGAAAAACAGTCATCTGAAGCCCCAGAGGGGAGGAGGGGCCAGGGAGTCAGAGTTACAGCAGGTCAGGGGCAGCCCTGAGGGGGCCTTGACTCGAGGGTGGCAGAGGAGGTGTAGTGGCAGAGAATCCAGCGAGTCGCATGGGTGCCATCTTCTCTTCCTTGCATACCCTGCTCCCCCTGGAGAGGGGCAGCCAGCCTTGACTTTTTCAAGAAGAATCGGGAGAAGGAAAAATGTGACCGTCTAGGAAGAAACAAGGCTCCAGAGCAGGGTACTTTTAGCTGTGTGTAACTCAAGTCCAGCAAGAGATTGGCATGCTTGGCATCACTCACAGGGCACCCAGCCCACTTCCTTTCCCAGCTCTTGGCCCTGTACTGACGGAACTTAGGGAACAGAGATGTGTCTGCGCCCAAGGCTAGGTGGCAAGTGGGATGGACTCATCCTGAGTGGCCACATGTGCAGTGGAGGTCAAAGTGGGGCTAGGACAGGGATGGTGATGAGGCAGAGGACGCGTGCGCTCCCTGGATAGAGCAGATGGAGCTTCTCGAGTTGGGGTGATGGAGGGAAGTGAGGCTGGACTTGGTGAGCTCTGATGTCCCAGGTTACGGGGTCCCAGGCCTGTCCACATCTGGAATCTCCTCTGATGGAGGAAAGAGGAGAGCTTGAAGGGACCTTCACCCCAGGGCTTTGAAGTACAGAGAGAAGTGGCTGTGCCCAGGATCTTGTCATCACTTTATACTTAGTGCTTATCACACTTCCTATTCCCCATGGCTGGGTACGAGGCTCCTTTTTGTAAAGTGCAGGACCAGAGACGTTCAGCAAATGCGAGTCACACAGCAGAGCAGGATCAGAGGCCACGGAGGAAATTTAGGCGTCCTAGGCCTCCCGGACTTGGCTGGGAATTGAGTCACGGGAGAGCTAGAACGGAAATGGTGCACAGCCGAGACCCAGGTAGGGAGAGACTGTAAGCTCAGAGAGTGGCAGGTCGGGAGGCAGGCCACTGTCCTTCCCCCCCTCCACACACACCCTAGGCCAGACCGTTGGGGGTTGGGGCCTGAAGAAGACCCTGAGAGGGGACCGGAGGCCAGACGCCAAGCCACAGCCCTTCCCCCCGCTTCCACTAGGCTGTCTAACCTCCCTCCCTCCCTCCTGCTGCAACCCGAGTCCCGGGCGGCGGGCCGGCGTATCGGGTGACCGCGGCGACGCAGCCACCAGCCTCCGCCGTTCCTTGGCGGGGCTGCGCCGGCGGGGCCGCGCCGGGGAGGGGGTCAGAGAGAGGATGTGCACGGCGGCGCGCCGTGCCGCGCCAGGTGGAGTCGCGGTTACCGGGGCGACCGGGGCCCGGGCCGGCTCGGCGGCGGCGGCGGCGGCGGCGGCGCCTCTCTCATCGCAGCAAAGGGCACCGGCGGCGGGGGCTGCGGAGGCGGCCGGGGGAGGGGAGAGCCCGGGCGGGTGGGAGTAGGGGGCTGCCCTCCCTCCCCCGCCCGACGCGCGACCTGGGGCTGAGAACCCCGCGTATACACCTGTGGCCGCAGGTAAGGGGGAGCGGCTGCGGGGGCCGGGGTAGCCGCCTCGGGTTCCGCGGGGCGGGGGCACGGAGATGGGGACCCTTCCCACGACTCCGAGGGGCGGTCTGGGGGTGGGGGGCTCGCAGGCCGTTGCGGTTCCGGATCCCTGAGAAACGCCCCCTCCCCTCCCCCATCTCGTTCTCAGCCTTCCGCAGGGGACCGGCCCCCACCCCGAAATGCGGCTGGCGCCCCTCCCCCAGCCTCAGAAAGTCATGACCTTTCCGGGGTGCGCCCTTGCCCCCCCGCTCAGCGCGGGTCCCGCCGCAACCCCCCCTCCCCAACACACACACACTGCATTGGGAAGGGGTGGGAGGTGACCGTGTCGACGGGCACACAGGGGAGAGGGCCGGAGTAGTGCACGTGCGTCGCGGTGGGAGGCTGGCGCCCTCGGGGGGCGTTAAGGAGCCCCAGCCTGGCGGGGGCAAGGGAGGGGGGAGGCGAATGTTTACGTGGACGCGTGTTCACAGGAGTTGAAAGGTGGGTGTGTGCGCCGGTGCACGCAGAGCCAGGGGACTAGAGCGAGGGTGCGACCCATAGGTTGCCCTCCCTCTCCGAAGGATGCGTCGTCGTCCTCGGGGCTCGAGGTCAGGGAGGGGTCACGCACTCACCTAGCCTACAGAGGACGGCTGCCCAGGGCAGGAGAGAGACCTCAGCTGGCTGGGCTAAGGCTCCCAGGGGGCACGGCCCCGCCCTCCCAGCGCACTGCGTGGGGGAGAAAGGACCAGCTGCAGGGGGGAGGGAAGAACCCCACCAAGGGCGCCTAGGGTGGAGGAGGGAGGGAGTTAACTCCTTAGCCCCCAGAGGGAAGAAGCTGCTTCCTCTTCTCAGCAGGGAGTTTGAGGACCCCCTGGCGCTGCTTCCTTGGGTCTCCAGGAAGCTCCCCGTCTCGCGTTTCTAAAGCCCGGTCCCTACAGAGTGGATGGGTTGGCTTCCATCTTACCCTCCTAGAACACCTCTCATTTTGTCCCAGCTCCTGTAAGACTCTTCCCTACAAGTGATTACCTGGAAGGGCCTCTCCTACTCAGCCCTTTCTTTTTTTCACTGTCTCACTGTCCTCTGGGAAGGTGAGACACCCCTCTCTGAGTATGGGGGAGGGAGACAGCTTTGCCCTAATACTGGAGGTTTTCACTTGGGTTGGGGAGCCAGACCTCTCTTGGGCCCTTCCTCCCCTCTGCCCTCCTTCCGGGGGTTTCTGGTGCTGGGAAATTCCCAGGGAAGAGACATGGAAGGCTGAGCTGTACTGGGTGCCAGGAGATGGAAAGTGGTGCCAGACAAGAGTATGCAGAGATACCCCCTTCCACCTGTGGCTGGCCCTGTTTTCTTGACACTCATTCATGGCCAAATATTTGTTGAGAGCCTACTCTATACCAGGCACTGTGTGGGGCAGGACGGGAGGAACAGACAACCAGGAAGAGGGTGAGGAGTAAAGGGTGCTGGAGATTGGAGGAGGAGAGTCCTACCTTAGCAAACAGAGGAGCCCTCCGCTCTTAGGCACCCAAGGCTGTCCCGTGGGTTTAACACCCTGGAAAGAGACAGAGACGGGGGATAGATGGCATCCCTGAGGACCTCTCCCTGCTATGGTTTTTCCCCTCCAAGGACACTGAGTTGCCAGGAGACTCTGGTGGGACCAACATGAAGGAGGGTCATCCTTCTCACTTTCCGAGGTGACGGAGGGGCAGGATTCTGTGTACTCGACCAGCCAGCGCCCAAAGTCCCAGGGCTCTGATCTCAGCCTCACTCCAAGTTCACCAAGCACAAAAACAGCATCTCTTCCATCTTTACCCTCTAGTGGGGCTTGGCTGGCCTGTTCTGTGGCACTGATGCCACCCAGTCCTCTCCCCTGGCCCCAGCTACTGATCCCTCCTTTCCAGGTCTGGCTGCCCCGTGGATGTGCCCAGCGTTGCCTGAGGCAGGCCCAGGTTGAGGGCCTAGCTAGTGTGGCTGTAACCAGGCCCCATCCCTGTCCCCCTCCCAGAGACATGAGGTGGGCCCCAGCTGTCTGCACATGCTGAGTCCGATGTGTTGACATTTGGGGCGGGGGTGGGGGTGGGGCATCTTCTGCTCTTGAATCAGGAGTTCACCTACCTGCCACATGATGTCTGACATCACAGGCATGGTACAGTGACCGAGGTGGCCAGAGGCACCATGACCTGGCTAGTGGGGGGAAGGAGGGATGAGACTTCTCTTTGTATGTGTGTGTGCTGCTTTGTGTGTCTCTGCAGCTGGTGTGCGTGTATGTGTGTACATATGTGTGAATGGGTATCCATCATGTCTCTGTCTGTTTCTGTGACTCCCTAGGGGCCAGGGGGGCCTCTGTGATTCTGCTTGTGGGAGTGTGTGTGAACAGGTCAGTGTCCTGGGCGGGCCAGGGGTGCATGTTTTGTATGAATGGGGTTGGTCCACGTATGAATAGCTCTGTCTCTGAGTTTCTGTTTCTGGGGTTGTTTCTGACCATGGAGGGCTTTTCTCCAAGTGTTTGTGTCCCTTTGTGGGCGTGTCTTTGTTGCTCTGGGTGTGTTTGTGGCGATGTCATTATTGGAGGATGTCTGCGCGTCTGTACGCAGCTCTCCGTGTGGGGCCTTGCAGGGCGCTGTGGGTGGCCTGTGTGTACACGGTGTGATGGTGGTGGTGGATGAGGGACAGCGGCCTTCTCTGCAGAGCTGTCCATCACCACTGGGGCTGCAGACATGACTCTCATCATAAACCTTCCCCTGCCCTCTGCCTGGCTCTGCCTGCCCTGCCCCCCACCCCCTGCCATCACATGTCCACTCCCTCTGCTCTCCTTCCCCTCCCCAAGGCCACAGGCAGCTGTGGCTAGAGCCTGAGACTCCAGCCCCCCACCTCCCCTCCCCTCAGCACCTGTGGGCATCCCCTGACACCCAGGGGGTGGCATGTGTCCCTAGGTAGTTCCAGGCACTGGCTAGGGCACAGACTTTGCTGTCCCCTTCCTCTGCCTGGCATGTGACTATTTTTTGCATCTCTTGGAGCAAATGCTGGGGGGAGAGGAGGGGACTGTGGCCCAGAGGGGATGGTCCTGGTGAGTAAACCTCTTCCTCCTAGCCCTAGCCTGGCATCACCCCCACCCTAAAGATCCGAAGCCTCCATCCCAGCAGGGACCCTCTCCAACTCCTTTCTGCCACTAAAGTATTCAGGCGGCACAGGACACCCCGCCGTGGTGTCCTCCCCCCATCAGGGACCCTTGGTGTCACTCTCCTCTGCCAGTGGCTCTGAGGCCTAGGGTATCTTGTTTGCTGGTGCCAGGCACCCCAGGGCCAGGCCATCTGCTGCCTCTGTCTTCCTGCTGAGGCTGGCACCGGTCAGCAGGGTGCCCTCAGCTTTGCCAAGAACCAATCCGGCCTCCAGGCCACTCCTCCCTTGTCCTTAGCCATCTGGAGGGGCCTTCTGGTCTCCAGGGAAGGCAGGGTGACTGTAGGTTATTGTGAATGAGGAGGGACCTGAGGCCCCCATTCTAGGGGAACAAGGAGCCCTCCCCTCTCATCTGTTCAACCACAGAACATTGCCGACACTCCCTTGCTGTCCATGGCTCCCCATCCATTGCCCAGTGCTGTGGAGTGATGGGCATCTGTCCACTTTCCCTGTAACCCAGGTCCATCATGTTACACAGGCCTCCCTGCCCTGGGCTTGGCCCCCTGCCTCCCTCTTCCACTCCCTGCCGCATCAGCCCTTCTGGGGTCCAGTCCCATCCCACTCAGTTTCACGCAAATGCTTTCTGCTTGTCCACCCAGTTAAGTCTCAGCTCTTTCGCTTGGCATTTAAGGGCGCTCCTCTGGCCCCAGGCCCTTCTTTGCAGCCTAACCTGTTACTTTCCCAGGCCCTGCGCCCCAGCCAAACTGAACTGTTCCCTCAACACACCCTGTACATGCCTCCCCAGGCCCTCTGCTCAGCAGGCCCTTCCTCCCAACCTCCGGCTGCTCATTTTTTAAAGACCCAGCAAAAATGTTCATTTTTTAAAGACTCACCAAAAATGCCACCTCTTCCGGGAAGTTTTCCCTGGCCGGCCACAACCAGATGCCATTTTCTCTGATCCTGCAGCTCCAATTCAGCTCTGCCAGTGTCTCACGTGTTCCCTGTATCATGGTCATCTGCGTCTTTTCCGGCCTGTAACTCTCTGAGGACAGTTACTGTGACTAGGTTACGTGGCTTATAAACGTCTGGAATGATGGTTCTCCCCTCCCCCAGCAGCAGGCCTGGAGCCCGCTCAGGGCCATCCCGGGCCTCCGTAGAGAATGGGATGTACCAGGCATGGCTTCCTTCCTGTTCCTGGGAGGGTGGAGGGCCCAGGTCCCAGGGCTGAGTGCTGAGCGCCAAGGGTCTCTAACCAGCCCCTGGCCACACTCTCTCCTCCCAGCGCCCCCGCATAACCATCTCTTCTCTTATTTCCATCAGCAGCCAAACTACTGGAGTTTCAAGGTCAGTGTGTGGTGCTTCTGCGTCCGTGACAACCGCATGTGCGCTCCCGTCCCTGCCCCTCCTTGCACATGCTTTGCACAAAGTTGTGCATCTGCAAGGGACCGTCTGGTGTGGGTGGTGGGTCTTGGGACTGCAGGCTGGGTCTGCTGCTTTGAGAGAGCCTGGGTTCGCCTGCCAGGGGCTTGTGGATCCAGTGTGGGAGTTTGTGCCACCCCTGCTGGGTATCTGGGCTGGGGATGCTCAGGCTTCCCCAGGACGTAAAGAGCATTTGGGAATGAGAGAGGCATTTTCCCCAGCCTGGAGGGACTGCTGGCTCCAGGGGAGGGAAGTGGACCCCGTGATCTTATTGAGGGCCTTGTTCTCTGAACTCAGACTTCATCTTCCAGGGAGGCCCTGTGACTATAATGGGCCCCTCATCCCTTTCTTACTTTCCACTGTGGGGAGCTGGTCAGTGCCAGGCAAGAGACTCACAGACTTAGACCCCCAAACCCGTTGCCCAAGTGGAGGGCTGGGCTCAGGGATGGTGTCTTCCTGCCTCCTCTGGAGAGTTTGGGCCATCCACAGCTGGAGAGATGTCTGTCCCCTCCAAGGGCATCCTGCTGACCCCCAAGGGAGCACGCTCCTGGACCTCCTCTTCTCTGGCACCAGGCTCAGAACCAAACTGAGTTAGACTGCGGCTTGCGTCCTGGGGTCTCCGGTCCCTCAAATCCTGGGCATCATGACAGGGGTTGGGAGGTATACATTCTAGACTCCCCCAGTGTCTTTTTTTTTTTTTTTTTTTTTTTGCGGTACGCGGGCCTCTCACGGTTGTGGCCTCTCCCGTTGCGGAGCACAGGCTCCGGACGCACAGGCTCAGCGGCCATGGCTCACGGGCCCAGCCGCTCCGCGGCATGTGGGATCTTCCCGGACCGGGGCACAAACCCGTGTCCCCTGCATCGGCAGGTGGACTCTCAACCACTGCGCCACCAGGGAAGCCCACCCCCCAGTGCCATCTTGCTCCAAGCATCTTGTTTGCATGCATCCTCCCAGAGAAAAGTTCTTGAATCAGAGAATCACAGAATTGTAGAGTCGTGGCATCAGGCATATAGCCTTTTTGGAGGAAGCAGTAGAGCGTAGTGGTTCAATGCACGGGGCCAAGGGCCAGGCTGCCTGGTGGTGAATTCCAGTCTGCTACTAACTAGCTGGGTGACCTGGGGCAAGTTACATAATTCTCTGAGCCTTGGTTTCTCCTCCATAAAATGGAACAGTATCTACATCATAGAGTTGTTGTAAAGGTAGAAGAAACACGAGACTGCATGTCTTTTTTTTTTTTGCCGTACGCAGGCCTTTCACTGTCGTGGCCTCTCCCGTTGCGGAGCACAGGCTCCGGACGCACAGGCTCAGCGGCCATGGCTCACGGGCCCAGCCGCTCCGCGGCATGTGGGATCTTCCCGGACCGGGGCACGAACCCGTGTCCCCTGCATCGGCAGGCGGACTCTCAACCACTGAGCCACCAGGGAAGCTCGAGACTGCATGTCTTAAGCACAGTGCCTGGCTCATGGTGAGCCTTAACCTCATTAGCTATTAGCATCCTGGATACCGACTTGATTCCCAACTCAGAATCACCTTGGGAACTTGTCAAACCCCAGGCTCCAAGCCCCAGAGATTCAGATTTAGTGAATGTGGGGCACTGGAAAGAGTGTTTTTAAAAGCTCCCAAGTGATTCTGTCCTAGCTTGCAGACAGCTTTTGGGAATCTCTGGTCCTAGTCGGACTGCCCCACTCGGTTCCGTCTGCCTGATCTCTGACCAGGAGTCATCGGTTCCTCACTGGAGCATCTCCCGGGACCGGTGCTCACTGCTTCCCATCTTTGGAGAAGCTCCGCTTAAACGACTGTCTTGTTCTCCTGCCACCTCCCTCTAGTCAGGAAGTCCTTCTGGATGACTCACTTTTTTTCTGCTCTGTTGTCCCAGCCCAGGGCTGGAGAGACATGCTGATGGGCTTTCTCTCTTCTCAAGAGGGTTTTCTACAAAGGCTGTGAGAATGGAAAGGTGCCCAGGAGGCCAGGATGGAGACAGGAACTGGTGGGGCAGGGAATGTGGGCATCTCTTTTCGCAGGGTTCCCTGGGCTGCCTTCTCAGTCCCTAGGATCCCTGCCCCTCCTTCATTCTGGCCCCTGTTCCATCTTCTTATTGGCAACTCACTTGGGCCCCCCAGGCACTGTGTGGCCACCCGCTACTCTTCATCCCTGCTAGCTGCCTCATTTTGCCTGAATTCTGTAGCCCCTCATCCATACTAGCCTGGCAACCACTGACCTTCCAGTTGCCTGGCAACCTCATGACCACCAGACCAGGCCTGGTTCCCCACACTGGGAAGAGAGAAGGGTGTAGGCCGGCACTGGTGATCAGCCTAGAACTGAGCTGCAGGGTCCAAAGTCTGGGCACAGGCATTCCCCCAGTGGGTCCAGTTGCTACGCTGCCTCCCTCCTCCCCAGAACCATGCCCACCCGCTGGTCAAGGCATTGTGCTTGAGGCTGGATGCCTGCTAATGTCCCCAAATCTGACCTGCTATATCTCCAAGCCCTTGAGGACACTTTGCGGACAGCTGGGCACACTGTCCATCAGAGGAAATGCTCTCTCTTTTCGAGACTGCTAATCCGACTGGAACATTAAATTGAGTTAATATGAAGATGGAGATTAGTTAGGGGTTAATCAGGACTTGGGGATGGAGGGAGCTGAGGAGGAGAATAAATACTTCCTTTTTAGAGATACTTTTACTGTTTTTTAAAAAATTATAAAAATGATACATTCTGATTGTGCAAAGTTCACCCGGCAGAGAAATGTATCAGGTAGAAAGGGAATGCTCTGTCTCAAGCCCAAGATAACCGATGTTAATTGTTTCGAATGATTTGTTGCTGTTGAAGGTAGGCAATTTATTTTATAGAAAAACACAGTTGGGCAACATGATTTTTTTCTTGATAACATGTATATGTGTGATACATCTAATATATATATAATGTTACATAACAGGGAATGATGTAGATCTGATTCAGTATCTTTCTCCCTTAAATAGATGGGTTTCTGACAGCAACCAGGTTTGAGGGGAGGGGCTGTGGCCCTGAGTGCCAGCCCCAGCTTTCAGCCCGAAGTAGGCTCTTGAAGTGCAGTTGAAATCAGGGTGTCCCCTCTCCCAAGGAGAGAGTGATCGAGCTGTCCCTGGGGCAGGGAATGGTCACTGGGTGACAGCCTTCCCTAGCCCCAGCCAGATATCACCCTCAGCTGTGGCTTCAGGGCACGGGGCTGCTATGTTGGTACTGGAGGAGGCTTTTCTGGGAGGCTAGCCAGGCAGGTTGGCTGTGTGGCAGCATGTGCCATGCAGGGAGGGGCTGAGGCCTGGCACTTATGCCATGTGCTCGTGTGGGCTGAGCATGTGCACTGCATGTACTAGGCAGGTAGTCTGTGTGAAACTGGGGTCCACCTGGCTTTGGGAGGTTTGGGGTGGTTCTCCCAGTCACTCTAAGTCCAGGACATTGTTCCCAGCTCTGTGAGGGCCCATACCTCCCAGAGCTGGGATCCTGGGGTCCCTAGCTCTCTGCTTTCTCCCTGCTTCCCACCCCCACCCCAACCCTCTGAACTGCACGAAGGATACGTTCATCACTCGAGAATCCGCCGCTTAATTAATGTCTGGAACTAATGCCCCAATTTGCTCAACGATTCTGCGGCTCACCTCGGTGACAAATTTGTGTTGTTGTTGTCCTTTGGAAGCTTAAAATAGCAGGCGTGCCTATGGCTCCCGCTCAGATGGTTTCTTGTCTGGCTTCCCAGGGTGCCTGAGTCCTTTGTCCACTCCTTACCTGCTGGGTGTCCCGGGGAGGCCAAGGCCCCAAGAGGTTGGGGAACTCTCCTGCAGCCACACAGCGAGTCTGGAATCCAGGAGACCCTCGGGGGGTGTGTGTGTGTCTCACTGGCTGGCTGGCTGGGGCTCCCTGGGCCTGGATGGGGGCAGTGGGCAGAGTGAAGGGGTCATTCCTGGTTCCTCTTGCCCCGCCCTGCCCCTGCAGACCCGCAGCTCGCGCCACACTCAGGGAGCCCAGCCTGGGCTGGCAGACCAGGCGGCCAAGCTGTCGTACGCCTCGGCTGAGTCACTGGAGACCATGTCGGAGGCGGAGCTGCCCCTGGGCTTCAGTAGGATGAACCGCTTCCGACAGAGCCTGCCCCTCTCCCGCTCAACCAGCCAGACCAAGCTGCGCTCCCCAGGTACCGCTTGTCCATCTTCCCTCCAGGCTACTGGCTCCTCCCTCTTCTCTGCTCACCCTGGAACCCTCTCCACCCCCTTGATCACTCCCTCTCTCCTCAACCATCTTTCTAGTAAGCCTCTGGCTCCCTTCCCCCATACCCATCTTCCCCCCCCCCCACCCCGTCCCCCCAGCAACCTCCTCCCCACAAGGCCTCTCCCTCCTCTGCGGCTCCCTTCCCAACTTTCCTCCCCTTCTCTCTCCCCTCACTTCTCTCTCCCTCCACACCCCCTGCCCTGTCCGTCTCTCTCCAAGCCTCCTCTCTCCCTTAGGCTTCTCTCTCACCCCCTTCAGCAGCCCCCCCTTCCTTCATCCCCTCCCTTCTCACCTCTCTCCCCCAAAGCAACCACTCACTCTGTTTCTGCCCCACCTGCTCCTGCCCCCAATTCCATTTCCTCGTCCAGACTCCAACCTGCCTGGGGGCGAGGAGATGCCTTAAGGGGCCGGCAGCATGAGGAGTGCCTGGGTGCACCTGCACTCCGGGGCGGCATCCGGCCTCAGACCCTGCCTCTGCGGGACGAGCGCGGCTCCCCAAGGCTCCCCGGGCCGCCGGCGTGGCGGTGATAGCGGCCCTGACCGCGAGGGCGGCGTCTCCTTCGCAGGGGTGCTGTTCCTGCAGTTCGGGGAGGAGACTCGGCGCGTGCACATCACGCACGAGGTCAGCAGCCTGGACACGCTGCACGCACTCATCGCGCACATGTTCCCGCAGAAGCTCACCATGGGCATGCTGAAGTCGCCCAACACCGCCATCCTCATCAAGGACGAGGCTCGCAACGTCTTCTACGAGTTGGAGGACGTCCGGTGGGCGTGGCCCCGGGGGGGGATGGGGTGGGCCTCCCCATACTCCTCCTCTGAGGGGGGTTCGACGCCGCAGGTCATTCCCCAGCCCCCTCCTGACCCAACCTCAGCCCTTCCCCTCTCCTCCCGGAGCCCTACCGCCCCGCCCCCTTCTTCGGTCATCCCGGCCCCACCCCCTCCCTTTAAATCACCCACCCCTGCTGATTGGCCTTGGCTTGAGCTAACCTGAAAATGGCTCGTGAGGCCGAGGAGGTGTACGGGGTGGAAGCTGCGGAGTGTGTGTGTGTTGGTGGCAGGCAGCCCGAGGCACGAGATCCCCTGGGCAAGGAGTTAGGAAGGGTTTGGGGCTCGTGGCCCTTCTTGGCCACCCCTCTTCCGTCTGCCTGGAGTAGCTTCCCCTCCTCGTCACACGGCTGGGGGTTGGTGACCGTCTGCCCCCCTCCCTCCCCCAGGGACATCCAGGACCGCAGTATTATCAAGATCTATAGGAAGGAGCCACTCTACGCCGCTTTCCCTGGCTCACACCTCACCAACGGGGACCTCCGGGTATGGCTGGGGAGGCCCCGGGCATTGGGGAGTCTGGGCAGATGGGGTCCAGGAGCACAGAGTCTAGTCACTTGTCACCAGGGACAGCTTTGGAGAAGGGAATGTGGAGGCTGGAGCAGAGGGTGGCCTCCATTAATTGTGGAGTCATGGAGGAGTCCTTCCCCTCATCTGCCACTTTCCCCTCTTGTGCGATCAGATTTCTCGAACCCGCCTCTAAATATTCTAGGAGACCTCTCTCAGGAACCACCCCTTACCTTTTCGCTTCCCGTCCCCCACCATAGGGTGGGCTGGGGGTCGCTCCTCTGGTGCCCCTCCCTCCACCACTTCTTCCTCCGTGCTGGGAGCCCTGAAGGGAAAGGGGCCCAAGATGCAGCAGGAGGGTGGGAAGGCAGAGAACAGAAAGGACTTCCTAAGCGTCAGGGGGGAGCTGCTGGCTCCTCAAGTAAGAAGCAAGGGATCCCCCTTTGTGACCAGCCCTGTGGGGTTCGGGGGCTGTCTTCTGCACAGAGAGAGATGGTGTATGCGTCGCGGGAGTCGTCGCCCACGCGGCGCCTCAACAACCTGTCGCCGGCGCCGCACCTGGCCTCCGGTTCGCCGCCGCCGGGGCTACCGTCGGGGCTGCCGCCGGGCTCGCCGTCGCGCTCGCGCCTATCGTACGCCGGGGGGCGCCCGCCCTCCTACGCCGGCAGCCCCGTGCACCACGCGGCCGAGCGGCTGGGAAGCGCCCCCGCCGCCCCGGGCGTTAGCCCGAGCCCCAGCGCCATCCTGGAGCGGCGCGACGTGAAGCCGGATGAGGACCTGGCGGGCAAGGCGGGCGGCATGGTGCTGGTGAAGGGCGAGGGCCTCTACGCGGACCCCTACGGGCTGCTCCACGAGGGCCGCCTGAGCCTGGCCGCGGCCGCCGGCGACCCATTCGCCTACCCGGGCGCCGGTGGCCTGTACAAGCGCGGCTCGGTGCGCTCACTCAGCACTTACTCGGCCGCCGCGCTGCAGTCCGACCTGGAGGACTCGCTGTACAAGGCGGCGGCCGGAGGCGGCCCGCTCTACGGCGACGGCTACGGCTTCCGACTGCCGCCCTCGTCACCGCAGAAGCTGGGCGACGTGGCTGCGCCCCCCGGGGGTCCCCCGCCGCCGCACAGCCCCTACTCGGGGCCGCCCAGCCGCGGCTCGCCGGTGCGCCAGTCCTTCCGCAAGGACTCGGGCTCCTCGTCGGTCTTCGCCGAGAGCCCCGGAGGCAAGACCCGCAGCACCGGGGGCTCCTCGACGGCTGGAGCCCCCCCTCCCGAGCTCTTCCCCGGGCCTGGGGAGCGCCCGCTCGTTGGGTTCGGGCCGCCTGTGCCAGCCAAGGACACGGAGACCAGGTGAGGGACGCTGGCGAGGCCCGGGGCTGCGCGGGTGGGGTGGGGAGGGGACACGGCAGAGTCCGTGGCAGATTGTGTCCTGGACTCTGAGACCCGGGAATCCTTGGTAGACCCGGAGTAGCCTTGAGGGGTCGCCAAGAGTATCTTGGCCGTGGCAGGGAAGGCACTGGAAAGACGTTTCATCTGCAAGGCCTGAGAGCTGGACGAGAGGGTCCCAGACAAGGACCCTGGAGACCTGGGTTTGCATCCGGTCCCTGAGCCTCAGTTTCCCCAACTAAAATTGAGGCTGAAGTAGAACTCTTTATTTAGTGCTTTTCCTGCTCAGACACAGAATGTGTGCCGCCATGAGAGCTGTCCAGCACAGGGCCGGCTGAAGTCCACTGGGGAGGGGGTGCTGGTAAGAAGTGGGGATGGGGAGAGAGGCACATTTCTTTAGGTAGCCTCCGAGCTGGGAACTCTTGTCCATCATTCAGCTCCCTGCTAAGGGTGCAAGGCTGGAGGAGGTAACCAGGGCACTGAGCTGCCCCCCTCTGCCCTCAAGCAGCACTGCTAAGAGGTGAGAAGAAACGGTTCATTCACACAGCTTTCTTGTGGCCTGTGTGCCAGGCACTGCACTGGCCACTGTTTATGCCAAGCTGAGCAAACACGGTTCCTGCCCTGCCTAGTGAGGGAGACACAGCAAAAAAATACTTGTTCTTCCCTTGGGAGGGTGTACTCCTCAAGGCTGTTGGGGACTCTGGGATGGCTTCAGAGAAGAGGGTAGGGAGGAGGGCATGCCGGCAGGGGGAATACATGTGCAGAGACCCAGAGTGGCCCGGGTGGGGCCCATTAGGGAGCCGGTGATGAGAGATGAGTCTGGAGAGGGAGGGGGTGACTATCAGGCGGGGAAGGGCCTTTCCAATGTTGGGGGTAGGCTGTGGATCCTTAGGCAGTGGGTCCCTTTGAATTGTCTGTGTGCTGGTGGCTGGGGAGGGAATGGTATTTCCTCTAATTATCCATCTTAGGAATGGGGCGCTGGGCAGGAGGGACCCCATGCCCAGAGATGGGGTTGCTCAAAGCCACCGTCTTCCCCAGGGAGCGCATGGAGGCCATGGAGAAGCAAATTGCCAGCCTCACTGGCCTGGTGCAGAGTGCCCTACTGCGAGGTTCGGAGCCAGAGACCCCCAGGTGAGGTTCTTCTCCCAACACCACTGCCAAGGCATGTGGTTGGGCAAGAGGGAGGGAAAGCGAGCCGCAGGAGCCCTGGCCTCAGCTCTGCCAATGTCTCATCATTTTGCCCTGGGTGAATCGCCTCCCTTCTCTGGGACTCCATCCTGAGATCAGGGGACTGGAGGAGTTTATGTTAAGGTCTCACCCAGCTTTGACAGTCTGGGGCCTGGACCCCCTGATGGCCATCTTTTCCCTGTGCCACAGTGAGAAGATTGAAGGCTCCAATGGAGCAGCCACCCCCTCAGCACGTGAGTGACCCTTCTCCCCTCCCCCACAGGTTCCTGCCCTCTCTGAACCTCAGATTCCTAATCTGTAAAGTGGCTACATCACCAGGCTTCAGTGGATAAATGAGTAGTCACCTTAGACCAAGATGCCTTCGCTCCGGCGCTTTGCTCCTCGCAGAGGGCTGACCACTAGTTGGGGCAGGGAGCCAGAGCCACGTCTCTCTGTGGCTGCTGTGTGGGGTCAGGAGTGGGGAGGACTTTACCCCAGGCTCACGATTTATTCCCTTTCTCCCATCCTCGTGGTCCCTGTCTGCAGCCTGCGGGTCAGGCAGCCGGAGCAGCGGGGCCACCCCAGTGTCCGGCCCTCCCCCGCCCTCGGCCAGCAGCACGCCTGCGGGGCAGCCCACTGCCATCAACCGTTTGCAGATGCAGCTACACCTGCGTGGCCTGCAGAACAGCACCAGTGACCTGCGCAGCCAGCTTCAGCAATTGCGGAAGCTCCAGGTACCACCCTCTCCGGGGCCTCGCCCTGTATGTAACACGCTTCCTCAAACCCCGCCCCGCCAGAACCCGCCCACGAAACTCCTTCCCGCGAGTCTGCCCCATCCCAGGGCCCTCCGCCGCTCACTGGGGTGCTCTCCGAAACCCTCCTCGAACTCTGGCCACCTCGCTGAGTCTCTACTCCCTCGCCAAGCCCCCATCCCTCGCCCGGGTCCCCCGCACTGAGCCCTCTTGCCCCTTTCCTTAATCCTCACCGCTCTCCTGAAGCCCCAATCCACCTCACCTCACTGAGCCCCCTTCTCCGGTCAGTATCCCTCAGGGCAGTCCCTGTCCCTTCCTGCCCCGCATTCTCTACCCCCTCCCCTCCCTTGGGCGGAAGCCCTTCCCCCAGATCCCCTCAGCTCTCCCTTCCTGAGCCCACACAGTCTTCCCGGGCCTGCCCCGCCTGGCAGATGGTCCCACCAGTCAGGAGCCTGGCATCGCTGTGCCCGCTCCTCGAGAGTATCCCAGGGCCCGTCAGGTGAGAATAATGACTAGAGACAGGCTGGAGAGGGGGCAGAGAGTTGCCATCTGGGCAGTGGGTAAGATCTCGCCCACCCCCACCTTTGCCCCAACTCGGCCTTAGAACTCGGTTTTCCCGGCCCAGCCACGGAAGCTCTATCAAACCCCAGTGCTTGAGTCCTTCATCGAAGCCATAGCCATGCAGCCGCAAGGTGGGCAGGGCCCTACGTAGGGCCACCCCTTGCCCCCCAAATATCCGCTACCCCGTTCTCCTGCCTCTATATTTCCCCAGAATGAAACACTGTCCTCCGCCCCCCACCATCTTACCCCCTCGCTGCAGCTAACCGCCACAGCCATGCAGCTGCACCTTCTGCAGGGCCCAACCTGGCACTCCTCCCTCCACTATCCCAGGCCGTTCTCCTCCTGCCTCTATTCTTCCCCAGAACTAAGCCCTCGGCCTGTGCCCCCCACCATCCCACCCTTTCACTGCTGCTCACGGCCACGGCCGAGCATTGGTATCTTCCGTGGAGCTTGCCCCGCGTCGGGCTCTCCTCTGCCTGCCTCCTCCTAGCCCTCTCCCGGCTGCGTGCCTCCGTTCCCTCCCACCCCCGTCCATCGGTCCATCTGCTTCCCGCAGCTACAGAACCTGGAGTCTTTGCGCGCGCTGCTGAAGGGCACGGAGGCGGAGCTGAGCATGCGCGTGTCGGAGGCGGCGCGGCGGCAGGAGGACCCGCTGCAGCGGCAGCGCACCCTAGTGGAGGAGGAGCGGCTGCGCTACCTCAACGACGAGGAGCTCATCACCCAGCAGCTCAAGTGAGGCTGGGCCCAGCTTTGGAGGGAGGGCTGGGGGTGCGGCCTGGGTGGCCGGCAACCTGGTTTCACGGGGAGGCGAAGCTCCCTTCCTTCTGAATCACAGGTGACGTTCAGAAGCCTGATTTCCTTCTTCTCTGTGGCCTGATTTCTCTGTGACCCACAAACCTTTGACCATCTGGCACAATTCCTGTTTTCTTTTTTTCTGGCTTGATGCCTGCTTTTGCTATGTTCTTGCTTCCTAAAGGTCCACAGTCTGGCTTCCCCGTGGCCTGCAGCCTTACTCTCATGCGTCCAGCTGCCCGATGTCACTCTGCCCTCTGCCTGCGTTCATTCTGGCCTGTGGCCCGTGCAAACTGACCCTCGAGTATTCAGGTGGAGCTTTCAGGTGTGGCCAGCTTGGTGCTGACCAGTCACAGTTGCCACCACTCCAAGTCTCTGATCTCTGAGACCAGGTATAGCCAAGGAGAACCTTCCTCCCGTCCTAGTGCAGCTGAAACAGGGCTCCAGGAAGAGAGAACGCCCCACCCCCAAATGCTTAGACATGGAAGGGTTAACAGAAGACGGTCCTCTGCTCGAAATTTAACAAACGGCTGTCTGGCCAAGATTCGATTGTCTGGCACCACTGAAGGGAGAGGCTGCCTGCCGCTGTCCCTCCACTGAGTGAGCAGCCCCAGCCCCCCTGCAGCCTTCCCTGGTCAGTCCCTGGGGTCTGAGGCAGAGGCCCCGCTCCTCCATCTGGTCTCCCTCTTGGTGGTTCAGGGCACAAGGGGCCTGAGGTCCAGCTCCGACACTGAGAGGCTGTTTGATCACGATAGATTTTACCCTTCTCTGCACTTCAGCTTCCTCACCTGTGCCCAGTATTAAGATTTTCGCAATTCTTCCCAGAGAGGACTTGGATTCTAGTGGTCAGCGACTCGGAGCCAGGGAGGCTGCTCAGAGGAGCCCAGCTTTCCCACCGAGGTCATAATTGGCTGTATCACTTGCAAGGGGCTACTTGAAAAGGGTCCCTGCTCCTCAGTCTTGGGCTCACAGCCTCTAAGTACATGTGCTTTTCAGTGATGCACAGGGCAAAGATTCTCATGACCCCTTGTGGCTGAGATGAAATAAAGGGCCATCCCACTTGGAAATAAGCTGGTGGCAGCCGCTGCATCACCCCTAGTGTGACAGCTGAGTGACAGCTCTTGTCACGTCTCCAAGTAGACGGATGGCTGCCACCCCCTTACCCAGGGAATTCCATTTACCCAACTGTCGTGTCCCCTTTTTGCCCCTTTTTATTCAGCACAGAGGAGCGGGGTTGGAATTTTCAAAAGGAACTTTACTGAGACATTAAAGGAAAATAAAAGGAAATATAAAAGTACAGAGGCAGAAGGGATGAAAGGATGTATTTATGCTCCTGTCATATGAGTGTCTGGTCCTCAGCCTCCTGGGGGCCTCGGTTCTCCAGGAGGACACAGACTCCCTACCCGCTGCCCTGTTATCAAACCCATTGCTCAGACTGCTCACTTGAGAGAGCTTGGGGGCTGATATATGCTTCTGGCAGGATTCTCCATCTACTTCGAAAGGAGTTCCTGCCTTTTTTTTGGGTGGGGCCTGGGCTGCACAGCAGCACGGCAGTGGCTTCGGCTTGGCCAGGGGGACGTCCCTGCCCAGCTCCCACAGCCTCCTGGCGTTAAGTCAGCAGCAGGCCCGTCCTTACCCCTGCTCTGGCTGCAGCCCCTGTGCACTTGCTCTTGCTCGGCTTCACTCTGCCCCTTGCTTTTGCCCTGGCATCTTGCTGGAAGTAAAGGCTGACTCGGTGCTTCACTCAGCTTGGCTCACTCACCTGTCCTTCTAGCCAAGCACTTGAGCGCTGTCTAGACATTGCCCTTAGGGAAAGCCTCTGCTGCCTGAGACCTTTTGGCCTCTGGAGCATAATGTGACCCAACCCAGGACCAGTTTTGTAAGCCTGTGACATGTGCAATCGCACAGGGCCCCACACTTGTGAAGGCCCATGCTTGGTTTAATGCTCTGCTATCACTATCTTGAAATTCTTAATTTTTAAACTAGGGGCAAAATCTGCATTTTGCTTTGGGACCCTCAAATTATATAGCTGGTTCTGTCCTGAGCCTCACCTCTCAACTCCTCTAGAACTAAACCTGGGTCTGGAAAGCCCCACTACTTTCTGATTCCCGTGTCTAGACTTGGGCTGGTCTGGACTCACTTGCAGAGCCTGCCCAGGTTATGGGCCCCCAAACTTTGGCAGATGGTAATGATCAGAAAATCGAGGTGCTAATTGAGCCTAAGGGGGGCCTTGTCCCTTCTGCCCGAGAGCTGCAGTGTTATTTCCTCCTGAAGGCTTACCTGAGTGCTCTTTTAAATGAAGGTCCCTTCCTCTGCAGAGTGATGTTTGAGAGTGACCATTTTACAAAACTGGCCCCCCCTGAGCCAGTCAGGTATCACACGCATCAAAAGAGAGTTGTTCTTTCGCGTGGGGCGGAGTGAAGCCTTGGTGTGACGGTGGGTGTGGGGTGATGTTAGTCCAGTGTGGGAGGGAGATGCAGCAGAACCCAATGGCTGAAGTCAGACAGGAGTAGATCCTGCTTTGCCACAAAATAGTTGTGTGACCTTGGACAAGTTAGTTAATCTCTCTGAGCCTCATTTTTTTTTTTTTTTAATGCCAAAGCCCATCATTAGGGTAGCTTAGTTAGGGTACCTAATTAACTAGTTAGGTTAGCTGCTGTAACAAATTGTATAATGGTTCAAAAGTAATCAATATACCTTTCTTTCTCATGGAACAGTATTGGTGGGTTAGCGGAGTGGCTTTCCTCCATGCAGTCATTCAGGGACCCAGGCTAATGGAGGTTTTGCCATCTTCAGTATGTGTCTTCCAAGATTATCCACAGGGTCATTGTCTTTCAACCAACAGGAAGGGGAAGTGAGCATGGAGGAGCTTACATGGGAGGGTTTTAGGGGCCAGGTCTGGAAACAGCATGTACCCCTTCCACTCATATTCCATTCGCTAGACCTCAGTCGAATGACCACTTCTACCTGCAAGGGAGGCTGGGAAATGTAGTCTAGTGTCTAAGCTACTGTTTGTGTGTAAACTGGAGCTAACAATGGTTCCCACCCACAGGATTTGTTGTGAGGATTAAATAAGATAAAGAAAGGGAGGAGATGAATGTGCACCTGGCAGGCCATAAGCACTAGTACAAGACAGCTCTTTAGCTGGTAGTGCTGACTCACAGGATTTTGTCCTTGGCTCCAGTGTGATATGTCTTTTCACCCGCTAGTTGGATGAAGATGTATAAAGCATGCTGATAAGATTTGCTGATGACACAGAGCTTTGAGGGGGAGCAAATCTGTCGGATGGTAGACCTGAGATTCAAAGGTTGTTCCTACATGGATCATTGAGCTGAAATCCAACAGATGGGATTTGACAGGAATGTATGTAGAGTCCTGCATGTGGGTCAGGGACATCAGTGACTCAAGTACAGAACTGAGATGACCTACCTGGGCAGAGTTCCTTCTTTCATTTATTCATTCCTTCCATAATTATTTACCAGGCATTTATTCTGCTCCAGGCACCGTGCCAGGTGCTGGAAATCAGAGGTGAATCAGAAAGACATGGTGTCTGCCTGCCTAGAGTTGCTTAGCCCAGCAAACAGGAGCTCCAGGGAGGAAGCAGACCCCCAACCCCAAGTGTAGGGAAGGGGGGAGAGGTTCCCATTGGGACCTGAGGATGAGTGGGAGTTAGTCACACATGTGCATGCGTGTGTGTGTGTGTGGGGGGGGTGCTAAATGGAGTGTTCTAGGCAGAGGAAATGGCATTATAGAGGCCCAGGGAGAGCAGTACATACGAGGACCTCAGCAATTCTGGATGGTTCTAAACTGAAGCAAGCCAGATGAGGAGGACAGTGGATGTAGCTGGAGGGAAAATAAGAGCAGCTCCCAGGGACTGACCCCTTGCATTAGCTCATTTAATCCTCACAGTGGCCCCAGGAGGGAGGAACCCTTACCATCCCCATTTTTTGGGGTGAGGAAGTTGAGAGCTGGAGACAGTCAGTAACTTGTCCAAGATCTCTGCTGGGTCGGGCAGAGCTGGGATTGGAATTTGGATCTGTCTGTGACTCCAGAGCCAAATTTTCAACTACTACCCTCATACCCTTCTTGGCTACATTGAAGAGTTTAGATTTTAGCCTCAAAATGTTGGGATCCATTTCGGGTTCAAAACAGGCGGTGGTGACTTGGTAGTCTGATTTACATTTTAGAAATATGGAGGGTTTTAAAACGACACAAGGGCTTCCCTGGTGGTGCAGTGGTTAAGAATCCGCCTGCCAATGCAGGGGACACAGGTTCCAGCCCTGGTCCGGGAAGATCCCACATGCTGCGGAGCAACTAAGCCCGTGCACTGCAACTACTGAGCCTGCGCTCTAGAGCCCGTGAGCCACAACTACTGAGCCCGTGCACCACAACTACTGAAGCCTGCACACCTAGAGCCTGTGCTCCGCAACAAGAGAAGCCACCGCAGTGAGAAGCCCGTGCACCGCCACTAAGAGTAGCCCCCGCTCACCGCAACTAGAGAAAGCCTGAGCGCACCAACGAGGACCCAATGCAGCCAAAAATAAATACATAAATAAATTTTTTTTTTTTTTTTTTTTTTTTTTGCGGTACGCGGGCCACCTCTCACTGTTGTGGCCTCTCCCGTTGCGGCGCACAGGCTCCGGACGCGCAGGCTCAGCGGCCATTTCTCACGGGCCTAGCCACTCCGCGGCATGTGGGATTTTCCTGGACCGGGGCACGAACCCGCGTCCCCTGCATTGGCAGGCGGACTCTCAACCACTGCGCCACCAGGGAAGCCCCATAAATACATTTTTTAAAAGAAGAACAAAACCCCACAAGCTCAGCATAAACCATCTGAAAATTGAAAGCAGCTTTGTCATTGAGGAAAGAGGCTGAGTGTCTGGATCACTTGAGCAAAGGTGGATGGACATGGCAGTGCCACCCTGGAAAAGAAGAGACTCTAGGAGCACATGTGACTGCCTCCAGTTCTCTGAAAAGCTGCCAGTTTCTCTGCCGTGTCCTTGGCATAATGAGAATCAGAGGATGCAGGTTATCGGGAGGGAGATTTGGATTGATGTTGCTAAAGATCAGAGCTTCAAAGAGGGGACCCAGGGCACCTGTTAGGGAGTGCTTCTGAAGTCTCATCTCTGAAGTTTGGCTTTCTGATTTCACTTGGGCTTGTGGCCTGGTGGATGGCTTTTAATTTTGATCTGATTGGTGGCCTGATTTCTTTCCAGCTGCCCAATTTCAGGGGGCTGGGCTGGGGTCAGAGGGGCTGAAAGGGTCTTTCTGTGGCTGCAGTGACCTGGAGAAGTCGGTGGAGAAGATCCAGAGGGACGTGTCCCACAACCACCGACTGGTGCCTGGGCCCGAGCTGGAAGAGAAGGCGCTGGTGCTGAAGCAGCTCGGGGAGACGCTGACTGAACTCAAGGGTGAGCCTGGGGGCACCCCGACCCCCACCCCACTGCCTGTCCTCCCAATCCTCGGAGCTGCTCCCTCCCCAGCTCACTCCTTCCCTTCCCCTCAGCTCACTTCCCAGGCCTGCAGAGCAAGATGCGGGTAGTGCTGCGTGTGGAGGTGGAGGCAGTGAAGTTCCTGAAGGAGGAGCCACAGCGCCTGGATGGGCTACTCAAGCGCTGCCGAGGGGTCACAGACACGCTGGCCCAGATCCGAAGGTCATTCTATCCCTGAGTTCTTATCTCTGACCTCCAGTTTCCCAGTGGGGTCACATACTGAGCTAGATCGATAGGTCAACCTGACCCCTTATCCCAGTTCCCACAAAGCTCACTGGTGTGCCAACTGGATCTGCACCTCAGCTCTGACCTGTGGCTCCGTGCATGTTGTAGGCTTGGCCCTCCCATTTGCCGGATGCAGTCACTCCTCCCCAGGCCCTTCCACTTGTCCTGCAAGATCCCAGAGCCCTCCTCAAACCCCACCTCCCCCAGGCCAGGCTTCCCTCCCACGGGGCCACCACCCTGCAGGCCTCACAGCTGCCCCCAACTCTCCCAACCCCAGGCAAGTGGACGAAGGTGCATGGCCACCCCCCAGCAACCTCCTGAATCAGTCCCCCAAGAAGGTGACAGCCGAGACTGACTTCAACAAGAGCTTGGACTTTGAAATGCCACCCCCCAGCCCTCCACTGAAGCTCCACGAGATGAGCGGGCCAACCGAGGGGGCCCCTCCGACCCCGAAGGCGGGCAACCCCACCAAAGGCCTGGACACTCCTGGCAAGAGAAGCGTGGACAAGGCTGTGTCTGTTGAGGTGCTGGGCCCGGCATGGGGGGGCCAGAACTAGGCTCACACATTCTCACCACCGTCCTAGACTGGCAAGTGCCAACACGTGGGGACTTGTTCCTGGGGGACGAGGAAGTCTGAGAAGCATCCTGAGGGTGACATTAGTCCTGCTAGACAGAAAAGCATATTATAAACCTATGATAATCAAGGCAGTGTGGTGCGAGCATAAGAGTCGATTATGTGCTCAGTGAGACAGAATAGAATGTCTAAAAGTAGGTCTAAGAAGTTTATCCCAAGAGTAGTTTGTAATGAAGGTGGTATTCCAGGCTCACAGGGAAAGCATGTAATACTCAAGGAGGAGCCCGAGGCTCGGACCAAATGGGAGGCTTCCTTTCCATTCCTTGCATGTGTGGCTGAGGCCCCAGAGGTCCAGGAGCAGGGCAGCTGCTTCAGTCCTGACTGTCGACCCCTCCTCTCAAGGCTGCCGAGCGGGACTGGGAGGAAAAGCGGGCAGCCCTGACCCAGTACAGCGCCAAGGACATCAACCGGCTTCTGGAGGAGACGCAGGCAGAGCTGCTGAAGGCCATCCCCGACCTGGATTGTGGCAGCAAGGCCCACCCAGGCCCAGCCCCCACCCCTGACCACAAGCCCCCCAAGATGCCCCACGGCCAGAAGGCAACCCCCCGAACGGAGCCCAGTGGAAGGAGAGGCTCAGGTATGGGGGCAGGTAGGGGGCTGGCGAAGAGCCCAGAGGAGGGGAGCCCCAGCCTCGGGAGGTTAATGGGGGAGGTGCTTGGGAGTGAGAATCTTTGTGGTCGGGCTGCCAGAGGAGGGAGGTGCTGGCCTGCGCCTCATCCACGAAGGGAGACCCAGAAGGACGGGATAGCACCGGCCTCCATCCAGGGGTTTTTCCCACTGCTCTGACTGCTGCTGAGAGGACCATGCAGGGAGGATGAGCAAGGCCAGGCAGAGGCTCATCCCCCTGCACGTTCTGACCCAGTGTGTGTGCCAGAAGCGAGGCTGTGGTGAGACGACGGGGTGCGAGTGCAGCGCTGAGCTATACGGACAGGGTTCCCGTGCTCCCTTAGCCTGTGAGAAACCCGAGCCAGAAATGGCAACTGTCATTCACGCATTTATTCATTCCTGCCACGTATATATTTGTCAAGCACCCACTATCTGCTGGGTGCTGGGGATAAGGAGATAAGGCTGCTTTCAAAGAGCTTAAAATTTCGTGGGAGAATAATACCAACATCTGTACTATGCGGCAAGAACTGCTCCAAATGCTTTCTACGTATCAATCCTTATAATTGTGCAGCAATCCCAGGAGGCAGATATAGTCATTATTTCCATTTTACAGATGAGGACACTAAGGCCCAGTGTGGTTAGGTCATCTGTCCCAGGCCATACCTCGTGTGTAAACCGGAAATAGGATTCAGGTGCTAAATGCTGTCCTAGAGGAGGCCCTGGAAGGGCAGGAAGGTCTTCCCATGGAAGGGGACTTTCCACTGGAGTCTTGCATTTCCCTGGCCAGTGAGAGAGGGCACTCCAGGGAGAAACAGCACGTACAAATGCCTGGAGGTGTGTGTTTGGTGTTGCCCAGCTGGGTCCAGACCAGGGAGTAGTAGTAGTAAGCAGAGCTGAAGCTGAAAGGTCGGCAGGCGCAGAGGGTGCTGGGCCAAGAGACTTGAACGTGGTTTGGGGTCATGGGGAATCACTGGGGGATCAAAGGCAGAGGAATGTCAGGCTTGAGTGACTTTTCTGCAGGTTGCCCAGGAAGCAGCCCCCACCCCGGGAAGAACTGGGGGAAAGGAGAGCCTGGTGGGTGGGGTCAGACTCTCAGAATAGTATAACCACTCTCTCTTGATGGAGAAAGGATGAAGGTCTGTGCAGGGCAGGGCTGAGGGGTGGGCAGGAAAGGGATGGGTTAGAGCAGTGATTCTCAAACTTGAATGTGCACGTGAAATCACCCGGGGATCTGCTAGAACGTGGATTCTGATTCAGCAGCTCTGGGTGGGGCCTGTGCTTCTGCACTTCTAACAAGCTCCCACGTGCTGCCAATGCTGTGGTTCCACGGGCCACACTTTGAGTTGCAAGGGATGAGGGGGCTGTAAGGGGAGGAGCAGCAGGGCTTGGGGTTGGATTGCATGCGGAGGTAGGAGAGGAGGAGGAGGGGGCCTGTGTCCTTTCCCCTGCGCGTCCCTCTCCCTTCCTCCCTGGAGGAGGAAGCCCGGTTTATACTAACCCTGGAGTCAGATGTGGCGCACAGACTCCAGGGTTACGAGTCCCCTGACCCCCAGTCCCTCGGCTGCCCGCAGATGAGCTGACAGTGCCCCGATACCGCACGGAGAAGCCGTCCAAGTCGCCCCCGCCGCCCCCTCCCCGCCGGAGCTTCCCCTCCTCCCATGGCCTGACCACCACGCGCACTGGAGAGGTCGTGGTCACCAGCAAGAAGGACTCGGCCTTCATCAAGGTACCACCACCGCTTGGGTAGGGGTCAGGGGGTTGAGTTGGGGGGATGCCTGAGACGACCTCTGGAGGCTCTCTGGGGTGGTCCCCTCTCTCAGAGGAAGTGGAAGGAAAGAAAGGAGGCTGGCCCGTGGTGACTCTGCTTCTGGCTTGGGCTTCCTCCATGGCCGGGGGCCATCCTGGCAGATGAGGAGCTGGGGCAGGTGGGAGATGGTCTGGAAGTGCTGGGGCCTAGGAGGTGAGCTGGAGGGGGCCAGAGCCTGGTCCTGATGGGGACCGGGCCCTTGCAGAAGGCCGAGTCTGAGGAGCTGGAGGTGCAGAAGCCCCAGGTGAAGCTGCGCCGAGCCGTGTCCGAGGTGGCCCGCCCGTCCTCCACACCCCCCATCATGGCCTCCGCCATCAAGGATGAGGACGACGAGGACCGCATCATCGCAGAGCTGGAGGTGGGTCGGGGGCGCACCTGGCCCCTGAGTCATCAGCCAGGCCCCCTCCCTCTGCCTGTCAGGCTGACCCCAGGGTGAGGGGCCCGGACTAGGACAGGGGACTGGATTCTTGGGTCCCCACCGAGGCTGCCTCAGGATCCTCTCCTTCTGGCCTCAGTGTCTTCTCCACTGTAAAATGGGGCAGGGGGTCTAAAGTCCCTCCCCGCATGTTTGAGTTTTTACTGTAGTGTCGGAGACGCCCCGCAACTGCCCTGACACCTCCTGTGCCCTGAGACCCCCATCCCCTAGTGTTCTGAGAACAGAAGCTCTAACAAACTCGCCCATATACCTTGACCCCCTCCCAGTGCTGTAAGTCACCCAGACTCGAGTGTTCTCAGCACCCCTCCCCGAGAGGCTGAAGACCTGGACCACCAGGGCCTCTGGTGGCCAGTGGCCGTGGTGAGGGGCCAAGGAGGGCCAGCCCAGGCCGCCCCCTCCCCCTGAGTGCCTGGGTCAGAGCCCAGCACCCCCATCCTCCCTGTACCCCCTCCTCCAAGCCTGCCCCCACCTTCTGCTCCCCAGGCGTTTGAGAGAAGCTCAGTGTCTCCCCTCCCCCCCACGCCCTGCCGCCAGCCGATCCCCACCTTGCTGTTCCCCCAGGACCCGGGGCCTCCTGGGGGCTCAGCCCCGGGCCCCACGTGGAAGGTAATGGGCTGCCCCCCACCTCTCACGACGCTCTCTCTGCCTGTGCCTCCACGCTTCCTCTCCTCACTTCTCACGCTAACCCGCTAGAAGCCCCGCTAGACCCTGCCAGTCACATCCCGGAGTCCCGCCGCTGCCACGGCCTCCCCCGCTCCCCCGCCCCAAGGAGGGGTGCATCACCCTTCCTTCCCTCTCCAGACTCCAGCAGCCTGGTACCTGGTGGCCCCCTTGGGTCTGCACTTCCTCACAGACTTGACTCCGGGTCTGGCGTGTGGTGGCTTGGGTATTTTGTTCCTACCTGCAGCCAGAGCTTAGGTCTGGCCCGGAGCCCACGTTTTGTCTCGGTCCGCGATTGGAGTTTGGATCTTGCTTGTTACATGACTTTAGGCCCAACTCGCAGTCTGACACTGTCCTGAGCCCGTGCCTAGTCCCTACCCCCATCTCCCCGACTCCGCTGCCTGTGCCAGGTGGGGGCTCTTTCTCCCACTACAATCTATGCCTTGCACTGGGCACCAGCATGCCCAGGAGGAAGGCTCATTGACAGCCTCTCTCCACCCCATGGCCCCATCTGGGCAGAGAGCTTGGGATGGAAGAAACCCACGCCCTTCCTTGGCTGCCGGTTCTGTCTGTCGACATTAGGAATTTCTTCCTTCTCTCTAACTTCAGCCCTCGCTGCTGTCCTGCTGCACTTATTTCCTTTTTATGTTTTCTTGGGAATTTGAGGGTGACCTGCTGTCTGCACCCCAGGGGGCTGTGCTTGGTTGGGGAGGGGGAATTGCGGGGCGGTGGTCTGGGAATCTCTCCCTCTGCCCAGTTAGGTTGTAGCAAGAGGGCGTCTGCTCTGCAGAGGGGAGCCTCCCACGCACGCACGTGTTCACCTTCCTCATCTGGTTCTCTTGGCCCACAGTGGGTTCTGTGCTGGCCGCCACCTGATTTCTAGCCTGGCTTGAGACCTGGTGGTGCTTTGGCTCCCTGGCGGGGGGAGCAGACAGGCACCAAACGGGTAGACAGTGCTGTCTTCTGGGCAGAGGATGGGCACAGAGCGGTCCAAGGAGCCGTCTCGGGGTGAGCAGTATGGCAGGGCTGCCCCAGGCTGGCTGTGCCCTCAGCACCTTGGCCCGCTGCACCCAGCCACTGCACCTTTCTGGCCCTGGAAGCCAGCCCTGTTGGGGTCCAGTGGGCAGAGCCCCTCCACTGGCCCTTTGGGCTGGCTGCCCCTCTGCATCCTGAGGCGCCATCGGGCAGTGGAGCCGGGCGGGCATGGGTCGCCCTCTCTGCCTTCCCAGTCTGCACCTCCCACATCCAGGTAAGCAGGTGGCAGGGCTGGGTGGGTTGCCTTGGGCGAGGGGTCTGGGGGTCCCTGCTGCCCCCCACGCATCTCCCCATGGCTCCTTTTAGTGGAAAGAGCACTGGACTTGGAGTCAGACTGCCTGGGTTCAAATCCTGGCTCTGCCACTAGCTAGCCGTGAGTAAGTGACCTTGGGTAAATTACATGATACCCCCCACCTCAGTTTCCTCATCTGTAAAGTGATGAGAGTGGTAGCCATTTCACGGGCAACAGGAAGGATTAAAGATGAAGTTCCTGGTATAAAACTCTGCTCAGAATTAGACCAGAATTCACGCAAGTCGGGTAGGGGTGACTGGGGGCCTCTCTCTCTGCCCCCACCAAAGCCAGAGCCCGGGACGCTCACACAGAGGCAGATGCTCTAGCTTTGCCCAAGCCTGTGCAGCAGAGGGACTTAACTGAGCCCCTCCCGTTGTGACTGTGAAGCCCTCAGAGAAAGCTCCGGAAGTAAGGGGTAGGGACCAGGAGTCTCTGGCCTGAGATGAGGATGGCAGACCCACCCTCCGAGGCCAGAGGCCAACACCTGGTCTGCACCCACACGGGGCTGCGGGTATCGGACATCCAGTTAGAGTCAACAGATAGCTAATATCTATGGAGCACTTACACGGTGCCAGGCATTGTTCCAAGCACGTGCCCACTTCATCCTCCACCAGCCTCACGTTATTGTTACTCCATCGCACAGACGGGTAAACTCCTGGCAGCAACCATGAGAGCTGCTCTCAGAGTTTAACATGGGTGATGAGATGTAAACATGTGTCTGTGCTTCTAGGTAAACTGGCATCTTTGCCAGAAGGTGGGAGACTGTAGGGTGTGGTGGGAAAAGGCCTGAGTTCTAGTCCCAGCTTTGCCTCTAACTTGCTGGGTAAACTCAGTCAGGACCCTCCCCTGCCTCGGTTTCCCCATCTGTGAAAGGAAGGGGCTGGGCTCACCCACATGTGACCCCCCCATCCCAGCTCAGGGTGCTTTGGTTGCAGGGATCACACTCTCCCTCATCTTTCCTCTCTCCGCAGGCTGCCGCAGGCCCCGGGCCCTTCTGCGTCCCCCGGATCATCTTGACAGAGTGTGCCCCCAAACCTCCCTCTCCACCAGAGGCCGGGCTTGAGGAACCCAGTCTCAGGGCAGCCCCAACCCCACGACCCCGGACCCTGGCTGGCAGCGGGAGGGGCTGGGGTAATCCACAGGCCCCGCCAGGGCTAATGGCTGAGGTTTCCCAGCCCGGGAACAACTCGATGCTGGAGAAGGAAGGGGCTGCTCTGAAGAGACTGGGGACAGAGAGCTGCAGCCCAGAAAAGGGAGGAGCTGGGGTCCCCTGTCCTCGGGGACGCGCCCCAGACAGGACCCAGGAGCCCTCCGCTGCCGAGACCTACCCAGAGGAGACCCTCAAGGACTCTGGACACGACGCCCAACCCTGCAGCGGGGAGTGCAGGGGTCAGCGTGCTGCTGGCCTGGGCTGCACGGGGCGCGGTGCCACCACCCAGCGGATGGACAGCCTGGAGGAGACGCTCCGGGAGCTGGAAGCCACCCTGAGCCAGATGGGCACGGCCCCTGCCGCGGGATCCCCCGGCAGCCCCCCACCCCCGCCGCCTGGTCCCCAGGTGGCTGCCTCCTGCCCTGTCCGCTCCTCTTACCTTCCTGCTCAGTCTTCAGAGCCGGAGGGAGTGGGAGGCCGCAGGAGCACCGCGCCAGCCCCCTCCTCCCACTGGCCTTCTCTCAGCCCCGCCACCCTCCTGGGAGCCCGGTGCCGGGCTGGCTTTGCAGGCAGGGCCCCTGGCAGGCTGGGAAGCTGGCCCGCCCAGGGGTCAGCCTAACCAGCCGTGGTGGGGACCAGGGCCTCTCCCCTCCGCTCTGTATCTGTAAACCGACAAATAAAGTTCTTTCCCCCTTCTGCATCCCCACCCTCCCCTCCTCCTCTCCTGTCTGACTCTCTCTGTCTCTGCTGTTTCTCTGCCTGCGCCTCTGGATCCCCAGAGCCCTTCTGGGCAGGCCTGGTCCCTGGGGTGGTTCAAGGGGGCTGGACTTGTCCATCTCTAGGGAGACTTCCCCCCCATCCTCCCATCCAGAGGAAGATGTGGGCCTGGGGCTGCCAATCCTACTTTGTCTGCCATTATACAGACCCCTCCCCCAAATCTCAGGCACGTTCTCTCGGGCCAGGAGTGGTGGTGGTGGTGCCAGGGACCTTCACCTTAAAAATGGCTCCCCCAGAAGGGCACCAGCTGCCCCCGGGCTACTCAAGGAAGCCACCAGGGTTCTCACCCAGGAGCTGTTGGGAACCTGCCCGGGGACCCCCTCCCCACTCCTGCAGGGAGGCCTTAAACCTGGCCTCAGAGAGAGTGGGCCTGATTGTTGGGTGGGGATGTGGAGCCAGGGAGGGCTCTCCAGGTCTCAGAGGGCCCACTGCGCCTGGGGTGCCTGTGTGACCCCACCTCCAATCCTGACCCCGTGCCTCTTCCTGCAGAGTGGCGGTGGCAGCGTGCCACCCATGAAGGTGGTGACTCTGGGGACCTCTCGGCTGAAGGCGGCCCAGGGCCAGGCAGGCAGCCCCGACAAAGGCAAGCACGGCAAGCAGCGGGCCGAGTACGTGAGGATCCAGGCCCAGCAGCAGGTAAGCCTGGGTGCCACAGGGGGGTGGCCTGGGCCCCATCCAGACGCCCTCCCCCTCCCCACCCCCCCGCACTGGCAGTGCTGTGTGCTCCTGCTGTGTGCTGGCCATCTCCCGCCAGTATTCCTGTGACCACCTTCCTGCCGGCTGCCCAGAGAGGTCCTCCCGGCCAGGACTGCCCCAGTGGTCCCTTAAGCCATCTTCTCCTTCCTCTCCCCAGTCCCAGTGCTCAGGATCTGGTTCTCAGCCAGATGGCTCCTCTCTCAGAAGGCCCCTCACTCAGGACCAGAGAGGGCTGTCTCCTCAGCCGCCCCTGGACAAGACCCTGCTAAGGCTGGTGGCCCCGGGGTGTGGAAGGGGCCCTTATGCCTGTCTTCCTGCCGCTCCACTCCCCTCCTCTGCTTCCTTCCCTCTGCTCTCAGGTCCCACCTGCTCTTTGGGGTCCCCACTCTCATCTCAGCCTCCCTCTTAGCTCTTAGGCCACCTCCCAACTAAGGGAGAAACCAGTTTTGCATCTGCTTTTCAGTCTCGTGTTTGGGTGGCAGTGTGGTTAACGGGGAGGGGGAGAAGGGGGAGAAGTACTTCGGCCCCCCCGTGTGGAGGCGCTGCACCCTCTTTCAGATTTAATTAGTGGGCCTGGGACGGTATATAGAGTTGACAGCCTCGCCCATGGATGTCTCTGCCCTGTGGCTCACCTGTGGCCCGGTCGGAAGATGCAGGTGGTCCTCAGGCCTAGATGTTTAGAGAGACCTTGAGTGCACTCATGTGGTTCAGTAAGTATTTCCGAGCAGCTCCTGTATGCCAGGTCCATTCTGAGTGCTGGGTGGGAGTGGGGGTCATGAAATGTCCAGATGCTGTGACTTGAAGAAGGTTCTAGGCTCAGAGGCAGGAGGTGAGAGATGGGCAAGCCTGGCCACCTCCTTTACAGATGAGGGGACAGCTCAGAGAAGGAAAGGACTTCCCACGGGCCCACAGCGAGGGGGCATCAAAGCCAGGACTGGGACCCAGGGATCCCACAGCCCTTCCCACCACATGGCTCTGCCCAGCCCTGGGCACACAGGCCTGCCTGCTGGTCCTCTGGGGAGTCCAGTGGAGACGGGCCAGCCAGGCCCCTCACTAGCTCCCTGCTGGCCAACCGTCTTCCTCATGGGTCCCCAGACACATCCTGCCAATCCCACCCCCAGCTCCTTTTCCTGCCACCACCAAGGAGGAGCTCCCCTCATCCTGTCCAGGCTGGTCTCTCTTCGGGTCTAGAACGGCTGCTGACATTCCCGGGGTGTTCACTTGTGCCAGACACACACCTTAATTCATTGCACACTCACTACTCTGAGGATGGGCCTTATTATCCCCATTTGACAGATGGGGAAACTGAGGCTTCACCCAGGTCACAGGGCCGGCGAGTGCTGGAGCAGGGTTCAAATCCAGACTGACACCCAGGCCCCCACCCCCGCACAGAGCTGCTTCAGCCTCTTCAGCGGGCGCCTCCCTCCTCTGGAATTACGCTCCCCACCTCTCACCCTGACTCCCAACTCCCCCAGCACCCAGCTCCTCTGCCTCTTGCCCTCTCTCCTGCCGCCCCAGTCACCTCCGTCGCCTCCACGCCCTCTCCTCCATTCATTCCTCCACCCACCCCCTCCTCCTGCTTCCTTCCAGCCTCACCCCTGGGCGTGGCTAGGTCTCCAGTGGCCTCCAAATGGCCTCTTTGCACCGTGCTCTACCCACCTCTCTGCAGCATGTTGGGCACACACCATGCCCCGTCTACATGCATTGGGGGGCCGTGGGACCCTCCGCTCCTTGGCATCCTCTCCTCCCTTGTTGGCCCTCACTGACCCTCCTGGGCACCTCTCCTCTGCCCACCTCTTCACTCCCCTGCGTCCATCTTCTTCCACAGCCTCTTTGCCGCTCACACCACGTGCTCCTCCTCTCCCTGGGCACCAGGCGCCATCTGTCCCTGCCCAGGTCTCTGTTCTGAGCACAAACCTGCCCCTGTTGCTCGCTGCTCAGCACCTGGGAAAGTCACCAGCCCCGGGCATCCACCTGCACTGAGGGGTCCCCTGATCTCCCCGCTTCCCTCACCTTCCCTAGCTACATGGTGCTTCTCTCCCCACATGACTGGTGTGGCTGTATCTCTCTCACGTTCACTTTTTTAGAAACCTTTCTTTAAAAAAGCATCTTCTCTCTAATGAAGTATTACATGTTCTTTGCAGAAATGTTTTAAAGTAAAGAAACGTTATAAAGCAGCCGGGGAAAAAATTATCCTGTGCCTCGGTACCCCAGTGCGTGCCTTCTAAGGTTTCCCTGCAACTTCTGTGACCCCTAACCTATCTTCCCAGACCTGCGGGGTGGGGAGGGTTGTTTGTAAAATGCAGATCTGATTTTATCACCACCACCCCCCCCCCCCAGCATACCACCCGTGCCCTCCAGCCCCGGTCGGGTAAGAAAATCAAAACTCCCTCACTGGCCGCCCTGGCACTTCATGACCAACCTCGGCTCCCTCAGCCCGGTTCTCCCTGCCCGCCCCCCACCCCAGCCCCTCCATTTGCTCCAGTCACCCATATCACCTGGCCCTCCATCCTCAGGCCAGGGCACCGTTCCATCCCAGCTCAGTCTGTGACCCTGGTCAAAGTCCTCTGCCTTCTGCAGGCTCCTTCCTCATCTGTACAATGGGGACAAAAACCCAGAGGCCGGCTTCTGAGTTCATGTAATATAATACCGTGTGTGGGAAAGAGCTTCGAAAGCCACAGAGCGCTCTCCAAGGGGAAGGAGTCACCACCGTGCTTGGCTGCACTGTGCCTTTGTCAGGGCCGAGGGCTGGACAGAGGCCTCGCCTTCATCTCGTGGTTCTGACACCAGGAGCTCGAAGCTGCCTTGACAATGATGAGGGGGAGGGGAATAGAAGAGCCAGGACCAGACAGAGAAATCGGGGTGGAGGAGTGGAGAAAGTTCCGAGGGGAGGTGCAACAGTGCCTGATACCACCGAGAAATCAGAGGGAATGATTGAGGAAAAGCTCTTGGATGTTGTGCTCAAGATTCAGGGGTGGAATGAGAGCCAGATTCCCAGGGGACAAGGATCAAGGGCTTGGTGCAGGCATGAGACTGTGGACACCCCCTCTTCTACTAGGGCTAAGCAACTGTTGGACACCTAGTGTATCTCCTCCATTGGTTCCAGTGAAGAGACTGTAATGAAGGGACCAGCAAGAGATGCTGAGGCACCCAGGGACCAGTGAGAGCAGGAAGCTGGACCTCCCTGGGGAGAGGGGTCTGGGGACATAGGGTTTAGGGAGTCCTGTGAGAGCTGGACAGTAGGTGCTATAGTTATGGCGGGCACAGCATGCCAGCGACATGGCACCAAGTGGGGAGGGAGTAAGGAAGAAACTTCACCCCCCCTCTCTTTCCGCCCTGCCATAATCCCCAGTGGGCAAACCCAGCCAAGGCGGCCAGCCAAGGCATGGCGGGGTCGGCCAACCCGGGTGCAGAGGAGGGCAGAAGTCAGATCTGGGGACGGAGAGGCAAATAGAAAGTAGCACCCTCTTCTGTACCAACTTTAAGTATCTTATTTAATCCTCGTAACTTTATATCTTTTTTTTGAATTAATTAATTTATTTTTATTTTTGGCTGTGTTGGGTCTTCGTTTCTGTGCGAGGGCTTTCTCTAGTTGCGGCGAGCGGGGGCCACTCTTCATAGAGGTGCACGGGCCTCTCACTGTCGTGGCCTCTCTTGTTGCGGAGCACAGGCTTCAGACGCACAGGCTCAGTAGTTGTGCCTCACGGGCCCAGTTGCTCCGTGGCATGTGGGATCTTCCCAGACCAGGGCTCGAACCCGTGTCCCCTGCATTGGCAGGCAGATTCACAACCACTGCACCACCAGGGAAGCCCACAACTTTATATCTTTAAAAATCTGTGCATTAACCACTGCTACATCCCTACAGCACCTAGAACAGTACTTGGCACACATAGGCACTCAATAAATATTTGTTGGTTAGGTGAATGAATGGATGAATGAATGAATGAATTTGCCACTGATCAGGCCCAGTCCAGATGGAACTAGACAATGCAGACTTGAAATGTTAATATACTAATGATATAATAATAATCATAATAATAGCTACCATTTATTGCCTGCATCCTGAGTGCAGGCACTGGGCCTCGTGCTCCGTGTGCATCGTCTCACGTGATTCTGGTGCTGTAGGGACTGTTATCCCTGCTTTGCGAGTAACGACATGAAGACCCAGAGAGATACCTGCCTAAGGTCACACGGTTAGGAAGTGGCAGAGCTGGGACTTAAACCCAGGTCTGCCAGATACAAACTCTGCTTGTCCTAATGCTGGATTCTACTGCTTTGCTGGGAAGCATAACTCCATGGGTGCCGCCAACCCCTGGGGAGACGGCACGCGTGACGGGAACGCTGTTGACAAGAACATTAGAACAATGGCGGGCCTCACGTGTAGCCGTCTAAGTTGTTTTAGCTGCACATAACAGCAACTCCAAAATGGCTTAAACGACAAGGAAAGGTACTAGCTAACGAAACAGGAAGCAGGGAGGTTCCAGGGTTGGGGAATTCAGCAGCTCAAGGACATCAAGACCTGGGTTCCTTCCATATTTCTGTCCTGTTGGCCCATCATCCCACCCCACCCGAACACATCTGCCTTCATTCCAGGGCTCCTAGGCACACAGATCATTGTAGGAGCAGGAGAATCTTCCCCAGGGGCCCCCAGCTGACCTCCCCTCTCTTCTCACTGCCGTCTCTAGATCAGTCACTGGCTAGGAGAAGGGAACGGCTTGAATCGCCATAGGTTTTATCAGGACCCATTCCCCTGGGGCTGGAGGAAGCCCCACCTCTTCTGCCAGCCCAGTGCCTGATTCAGGCACATAGCTAGGAAGAAGGGCATGTGGGCAGGAGGAGGTGGCCCTGGGAATGGCCCTGGAGGAGGCGCCAACAGGGTTGGCAGCATCAAGATGACCTACGCTTGTGTGGAAATCTATGCCTCGTAGCCCGGAGGGACAGGTCGGCAGGCTCGGGGCGCAGAGAGGGGGCTAGACTCTGGCCCACAGGAAGAGGAGGGGTGTGGGGTTCAGCCCTTTGGGTCTGGCTAACGGTTCCAGTCTCCCCCAGCTAAAGTTGACCATCTGTGGTTTCTGCCTGTCACAAAGGTGACAAAGCTCTGTTTCTCTGGACATAATTAAGAGCAACGGGGGGAGGACTGGCTGGTGACACAGAAGCAAAGAGAACCTTCAGAGACAGCAGCTGTGCCAGTGGAGAGCCCTGAGCAGCACAGGACATGGTCACTGGGCACGGTTGGACATGCTCCCTCAGCTTCAGAAAAGTGGGTTTTGGACGCTGCTGCAGCCAGCCTCCTGGGAGGGAAGATGGCCTGAGGAGTTGTTAGAAAACAAATGCTCACAGAGCAAGTATAAGAGGTCTCCATGCAGAAGGCGGGTATCCACGTAAGCCGGTGAACGCTGCTGCTTGCTGAAGTTTAAAGGCCTTGCACCGGCTGTAGGACAAGGGGGACATCGCCTAGGTGAGGACACATCACCTGAGTGAATGCAGGAGTCAGGTGGCGGCACAAGCCGGAAGGCGGGTGTTCCAAAAACCAAAGCTCAGAGTAGACCGAGGCTCTTGACAAATGCTAAAGGGAAGGAATGGAAAATGCTTTTTTAATTTTATTTTATTTTATTTTATTATTTTTTTTTATTAGTTTCTGCTTTATAACAAAGTGCATCAGTCATACATATATATCTGTTCCCACATCCCTTCCCTCATGCATCTCCCTCCCTCCCACCCTCCCCATCCCACCCCTCCAGGCGGTCACAAAGCACCGAGCTGATCTCCCTGTGCTCTGCGGCTGCTTCCCACTATCTATCTACCTTACGTTTGGTAGTGTATACTGGAGAGGCGAGCGGAGACCAAAGAGGACAGCCAGGAGGGAACCAACAGCTGGCTTGGGACGCGGTGGGATGTGAAGGGACACGCGAGAGCGGATGTGCTCCCCTCCCACCTGGCTTTGGGAGAAAGAACTCTAAACGGGAAATGATGGGCGGGGAAGGGTGGGACTGGAGCACAAGTAAGTGATAAGGGAGGAAGAGAGCTCTTGGTTGTCTTTATTTTTTTTAATTTTTTTAAAAAATTAATTTCTATTTTTGGCTGCGTTGGGTCTTCGTTGCTGCGCGCGGGCTTTCTCTAGTTGCGGCAAGCGGGGGTTTCTCTTGTTGCGGCGCACGGGCTCTAGGCGTGCGGGCTTCAGTAGTTGTGGCACGCAGGCTCAGTAGTTGTGGCACGTAGGCTCAGTAGTTGTGGCACATGGGCTCAGTAGTTGTGGCGCACAAGCTTAGTTGCTCCACGGCATGTGGGATCTTCCCAGACCAGGGATTGAACCCATGTCCCCTCCATTGGCAGGCGGATTCTTAACCACTGCACCAACGGGGAAGTCCCCTCTAGGTTGTCTTTAAATGAGTCTGTCTCCAGGTCCGGGTACCCGGACCCTGCGAACACAGGCCATGCCTGGCACGTGGCACTCGGCAAAAGGCTGAGTGGTTGTTAGGACGTGGGGCTGTGGGCCTAGAACCCCTCTGAGTAAGGAATGAGCAGCCAGTCACGACGAGAGGGGTTAGAAGACCCAAACGGGGAACTCTTGCCTAGATTTTCGTAAAGAGGAAAATGTAGACCTCAGACTGCAGCGTGGTGAGCATAACCCAGAGATGGATTGCTGTGCACGTGTGGAAAAAGAAATGTGACCAGCAACCTCAAGGGCGGGTTCACTGTCAGC